>NC_139686.1:50935605-52135605 GCF_964106915.1 Podarcis gaigeae | reverse complement strand
TAAAATAAAAAAACCAGGATAGCACATTATTTATAATATTTTAGTACTGGTATGATTAGAACAGCCCCAGAAGTTCAAAATAACGAGTAATACCCACTAAAAGAAGATTTTGTGCTATGAAATAAGAATGCAACCAGGACCATTGGGACTTATAATCAAGAATGACTATTCCCCCAATGTTTAAAAGACAATATAAATAGATTACAGGCACACACCCATTTACATGGGGGTTACATTTCAAGGTGGTGAACGTTTCATGTTGGTGAAATCACGTATAATTGAAACCCATTGAAAAAGCCTGCAAACACCGTTCTGCTTCACCCCGTTCCATACTTTTAGTGATGTTTCAGTGACATCCTTATGACGTTTCTGGGTCACTTCCAGCTTCATCGCAATGCACATATACATGGTCGCTCACATATTGAACACATGTAAGCTGGGGGCTGCCTGGATACCGTAAAAAAAAAAAAATAACAACCACCAGAACAGCTATAGGAAGCTTTGGTACCATACTAATTATAAAAATATCAGTCAATCAAAAACCAACCCATGCTTTACAGCCAAACCCACAAGTGTGTGCTTAATAGTGTGTGTTGGTCCTATTTTTCTTTTAAATGCTAAACTGAAATTACCAGCCGTATACAGCTATGACCAGGAACATATTCTGCAGGAAACTTCATTTTGTTCAAGGAAGATAGCAGCTTTCTATAGTATTCAATTGCCTGAAAACAAAATAAAAATAGCATAACGACCTCGAGCGGGGATGAAAATGTCCAAGTAACAAAATTTCTGTTTCAAAAACAAAAAGCAGGTCAGAGCAGTCACTCCTTTTTGTTGTTGCAAGATTCATTTGAATGAAATATAATTGAGTGTATATTTGTGTATATGTATGCATATATATGGGGACGCAGGTGGCGCTGTGGGTTAAAGCCTCAGCGCCTAGGACTTGCCGATCGAAAGGTCGGCGGTTCGAATCCCTGCGGCGGGGTGCGCTCCCGCTGCTCGGTCCCAGCGCCTGCCAACCTAGCAGTTCGAAAGCACCTCCGGGTGCAAGTAGATAAATAGGGACCGCTTACCAGCGGGAAGGTAAACGGCGTTTCCGTGTGCAGCTCTGGCTCGCCAGATGCAGCTTTGTCACGCTGGCCACGTGACCCGGAAGTGTCTCCGGACAGCGCTGGCCCCTGGCCTCTTGAGTGAGATGGGCGCACAACCCCAGAGTCTGTCAAGACTGGCCCGTACGGGCAGGGGTACCTTTACCTTTTACTTTATGCATATATATACACACAACAGTGTGTATTTGTATCCAATATGACTCATGTATAAAGCACTCGTTTAAAAAGAGTACTATTAGAAAAGGAAAGGAAAATCACAATGGGCATCCCATTTCTCTCAAGCTCTGCCACACCCACTGGTGGAGGAACGGGTGTGCGGAGGGAGCCATCACAGCAGGCTCCCCAGACACGCGCCGTGAATTCCCTTCCCCCCCCCCTCCCGGGCGCTGGGCATCACACACCCCAAAACTCGCACCACGCCTGTGGGTGGTGCACCACGCCCCCGTGGGCAGCGTGCCCCCCCCGGTAGCGGAGCATGCAGCTTCACCACTGGCCACACCATTGTGTCAAAGGAAGAAAATGACTGTAATTCTAAAAGGAATGCAAAAGTATAGTGTCTCAGAATGGTGTGGTGGTTAGTGTTGAACTAGGACCTGGGAGACCAGGGTTCAAATCCCTGCTCAGCCATGAAGCTCACTGGTGGTGACCTTGGGCCAGTCACAATCTCTCAGCCTAATCAACCTCATAGGGTTGTTGTAGGGGTTAAATGAGATGGGGAACAAGCATGTACGCAGCTTTGAGCTCGTTGGGAGAAAAAAGTGTGGCACAACTGTGGCAAAGCCCAAGCAGGGGGCAGGAAATACCCCCGTCCTAAGGCAGAGAAAAAGAAACCATTTGCCCTTCCCTGGTTAACAGCAGCCTGCCAATTTTCACCCCAGGTAGCAACAACTGCCATCTCTCCCTCTAAACTTTAGTCCAGTGTTTCCCAACCTTGTGCCTCCAGATGTTTTTGGCCTACAACTCCCATCATCCCTGACCACTGGTCTTGCTAGCTAGGGATGATGGGAGTTGTAGGCCAAAAACATCTGGAGGCACAAGGTTGGGAAACACTGCGAGTCTAAAGGCTTGTGGTGTGTGTGCCTTTGGTAGCGAGATGCCAAACCAGCTGACCTCCTGAGTGAGGACATCTTCCCTACTATGAGAAAGCAGTGGGAAGCTTCACCTCCCGGAATGATCCTGCTTTTCCTTAGGACGTCCGTTTTCATCAGATTTAGGAGTTATGCGACCCCTGAGCCATCTGAAGATTGGCCTCCATAGGGATTTTTTAAAAAATGTTAAACATTTTATTATGTTTTTTATATATGTTGGAAGCTGCCCAGAGTGGCCAGGCAACCCAGATGGGTGAGGTATAATAATAATATTAATTATTATTATTATTATTATTATTATTATTATTAAAAACTATTAATATTATTATTAATAATATTAAAAACTATTCACAACAGAAATAGATAAAAACATGCAGTAAAAACGTACTAAAAAGTTAAAAACAGGCATCATTTAACCAGTGTGGAAAGATGTATTCTTACTTATGCCCTTATGTGGGGTGTGGGGGTTTTTTGGGGGGGGAGATGGGGGTCATTGGGTGTTTGTTTTTATTTTGGTTATGTATTTTGTGGTTTTATATTTTGATTTTATTCTGCGAACCGCCCTGAGACCTCCGGGTATAGGGCAGTCTATAAATTCAATAAATAATAATAAATAAATGATAAAGATTATGACGTCCCTCTTTAAAATGGAGAAATGACGTATGGAACCCTACGTCACACACAAACGAACGTGCAGCCCATCCAACATAGAAACTGAGGTGAAACTTCTTCGCGCGGGTCAAGCCAGATGATTATATCCGGAATATAAATCCCCGCGAGGGTTTCCACAGCCAGATTCGACCGGTGGAGCCCGAAGGATTCACTACGCGCAGCTGTTTACGCGCGCTCTCGCCCCCCCCCCCCCGGCAGCCGCCCCAGCGAGCGGGGAGGAGGCAGAGGCGCCCGTTACCTCCCGCCAGCGCTTGGCCCGCTCGCAGCCTATGGCCGAGTGCAGATACGTGCGCGCCTCCGTCTGGACGCGCCCCACTCTGCAGACGAGCTTGGAGACGGCGGCCTCGAGGTCGGCCTCGGCCGGGTCCTCCGCCCCGGCGCTCTTGGCGAAGGCGGCGGGCTTCGTGCCGGCCGAGGGAGGCGCCGGGCTCCCGCTTTGCCGCCGGCTTTGCCGAGAGAGGCGCCCTTGCTCCATTGCGGTGGACGAGGCGCGCGAAACTGGCGAGCCCGGCGCGGCGCGGTCGCCATGGCAGCCTCCCCCCACGCGCTTCGGAGCCGCAGCCATGGAAACGGGCGGGAAAGGGGCCGGGAAAGGGGTTTCTGTTTGATTGGGGGGGGGTCTTCCTTTTGCACCGTCAGGAGCTGAAAGAACCCTATAAAAATCCTCAAGGCGTCTCCACCAGATGTCTGCATTCTGTAGGGAGAGTTTGGGCCGCTTAGCAGGCAATGCAATTTTATTATTATTATTATTAAAACAATGGGAATAGTTTCGCCTTTGCTGCAACGCAGATGGACGTGTTTTGCACGCGGGGGAATGTCTTGCAACTCTGCCTGTGTTATGTACTGAGTTGAATAGGATCCAAAAGGCATCAGTCTGACTGGTCCTAGAACGATAGGATTCAGAATGCAGCAGTATGATTGGTCCTAGAACAATAGGATTCAGAATGCAGCAGTATAATTGGTCCTAAAACAATAGGATTCAGAATGCAGCAGTCTGATTGGTCCTAGAACAATAGGATTCAGAATGCAGCAGTATGATTGGTCCTAGAACAATAGGATTCAGAATGCGGCAGCCTGATTGGTCCTAGAACAATAGGATTCAGAATGCAACAGTATGATTGGTCCTAGAACAATAGGACCCAGAATGCAGCAGTCTGATTGGTCCACAGGAGCCACCCAATCCAACTCCAGGTGGAAGTGAATCTGCAACCTGATTGGCCTGCAGGAGAATCCCGGAATTAGCCCATCACGTGGGGCCCATTGTGTAAATAATGTATATAAAGCAGACATTCTGGGGGAACTTGCATTCCTCCTCACCACTATGAGGTGAGCAAAGAGCATGAAATCCACTCAATTTCAGCCGCTTCCGACGTCCCTGTTGCCACCGTCGGGGCAGGCAACTTGGGCACAGTTCCGCCTCTATGGGAGGGGGAAACGCGCAGATGTAACACATTAATATTCTTTTAATTTCTGCCACCCGTCTGACTGCGGGTCTTCCAACTTTTGCGTGCCTTACTTCTGAGTAAATGCGCCCAAGGCCACCCTGCTCCTCAGTGGATGATCATGCTATGTATGGCTTAAGTTGTCTCTCGAGGACCGCGACCGCAGAGTTACCAATGAAAAGGCCAGGGGAATTGATTTAATTAAAATTATCCTTTTCTGAAACAATGAGAAACCTTTTAAGTGACGTTTTTGCTTTTGCGTTGCAAGGCAGGCTTAGGAATAATTCACTCTGACGGTCTTTCTTGCAATAAAGTAACTGATTTTAATCGATACATACTAAGTTGTTATTCCAACTATCTTTATTCAGACTGCCCTTCCTAATAAAAGTGACCCCCCCCCCATTTCTCTTCTGATGGCAGATTTCCGCCACCTAGTGGATGAACTGTATGCTCTCCACTGGAATTCCGTGCAAACACTGGGTTTTCTGCAGACCTGTTTGTTCAGCATTCATTCTGATTTATGCAGCGGTTGACTGTTTACATATCACTCTGCAGCCATTGCGCTTTCGCCACTGGGTTTTGAAGTTGTGCATGCACAATATTAGCCACAAGCCACAGCTAGCCTGTAATTTCTGGAGAAATACTGCTGCCAGATAAGTTTCCTCTAGAATCAGCCTCTAAATAAATAACTTACCGTAAGTCACATTCACTTCACAGACAAGTTGAGGTGCATACATTTGAAACAGGTGTGCATTATATGCAGAAGACAGCTTTGGGAATAGGAGGTTCGGGAGGAGGGGGTTGCATGGTTAAGAAAACCAAATCCCACCACTTCTCTGATTTGTGGAAAACATGCAGGTGTGACTTGAAACACATCAAAAGAAAGAGATCTGCATTTTAAGGAGCTAATGTGTACATAGCAGTGGTCTGAACGTTAGTTCTCATTTGTTTACCACAGGCATAGGCAAACTCCAACCCTCCAGATGTTTGGGACTACAATTCCCTTCATCCCTAGCTAACAGGACCAGTGGTCAGGGATGATGGGAATTGTAGTCCCAAACATCTGGAGGGCCAGAGTTTGCCTATGCCTGGTTTACCAGGTGGTATGACAATGAGCATTCATCCTGATTTACTTACAAGGAGTTTACACATCTTCTCAATTATCATCGGTTCATCGCACAGGTTTCACTGGATTTTCCCATCACTTTCCAAACTGCAAAGAGTCCTGTTTGTGTTTCTTTGTTTTTGTTTTTAATTTGTTGCACATAGGTCCCTCCCCCCCAAACCCTGACAGTTCAGGCACCCATTCAGTTTTCTGGAGACCAGCTGGTAAATGTCCTCATGTGACTCTGCTCAACAACTGTCTTCATGCAAATTCTCCAGTATGAGAATAGGAAGAGTCACTTCCATACAGTGGGTGACTGCAAGGAAAGCCATTAACTTGAATGGCTTGTAAAGGCAATACTAAAAGCAGAAGCATTTGTGTTGAGCTCAGGTTAATATCAGAGCATTAGGAGAGAGTTGAAGGGCACCTTTTCATGCTACTTTGGTACTCAAGTGCAGAATGCAAACATAATGTATACTGGGCATAAAGGTAAAGGTACCCCTGCCCGTACGGGCCAGTCTTGCCAGACTCTGGGGTTGTGCGCCCATCTCACTCAAGAGGCCAGGGGCCAGCGCTGTCCAGAGACACTTCCGGGTCACGTGGCCAGCGTGACATCGCTGCTCTGGTGAGCCAGAGCCGCACACGGAAACGCCGTTTACCTTCCCGCTGGTAAGCGGTCCCTATTTATCTACTTGCACCCGGAGGTGCTTTCGAACTGCTAGGTTGGCAGGCGCTGGGACCGAGCAGCGGGAGCGCACCCCGCCGCAGGGATTCGAACCGCCGACCTTTCGATCGGCAAGTCCTAGGCGCTGAGGCTTTAACCCACAGCGCCACCTGTGTCCCGAATACTGGGCATACATGTGCATAAATTGCTACTTTTACCCTTCAAAATATATGGCACTGAGAGGCATTTATTTTCTGTTTATTTTTTTCATAGATTGATATACTTCGATACAAAGTATTCCCATGGTGGCTAACTACTTAAAACGTTAAAACATGAAACAACACGTGAGACAAAACAAAAGTAAAATAAGCAGTAGATTTTGAAATTGCTGCTTATATTACTTGCTTACACGCATTTTAGTAAGAAAAGCAGCATGCATGCTCTTCATTTTGTACAATGCAATCCCATGCATGTTCACCCAGAAATAAGTCTGAATCCAATAGAATTTACTCCCTAGCATAAGTGCATACAATTGAAGGCTTGAATATGGCTGTATTCTGTATCCTATTTACTAAAGCTGGATAAAAACAATCCAACTGTGCAATTAGTTTCAGACACTGAAGGGGCACCTGGTCTTCTTCTTGAAAAGCAACCAGCAACAAACACAACATAACAATTTGGTTTTGAAACAGGGTATAGTCAAAAGCTGCTGCTTATATGGCAAAGCAGCCTGCTGTTCAATTTTTTTTTACACAAGCAAAAGAGAAAAAAATACAGTTCCATTGGGCATTGCCAAGCTTCTTTATATGCCTGAAGTAACTCCATGGATTCCACCCAGTGTTAACATTTATAAACCATGCATCTCAATTTAATAAATAAATAAAATCACATGTGAAAACGTCCTAAATGTTTGTGTCCTTGCTTTTAAATAACTCATGACCACCAGGGGTCCTTCTTCCCTTAATAGTGCACAATACAATATATTCAGCAATATTGCCTCACATTACAGGACAGTTTGCCACCAGAAAAAACAACAACTTTGCATAGGGGTTTTGCTTTTAACAGAAACTAGATACAGGACATTCACAACCTTCAAACACCAAGTTGACCTCAAAACGCTTACGGTACAATGTTAGGCTTTTTAAAATGGATGGCCTGTCCCATTTTGTCACTAGAGGCAAAACAAGGTACTTTCCCTTCCCCGCCACCATCTCTTGCCACCCACTTACTGAAGTCTTGCTTGCCGGGGTCACAGGTGTGTGGCTTCCAGGTTCCCGCAAAAGGTCTGTAAGGTCTTGCCAGAAGCCACAACAGCTTTTCCTTACTTCTTTGGTGGTGGCAGTACAAGGGGGTGGGTGACACCCATGGCAGCGCCAGATAAGTAAGGAGAAACGGTGGCAAGCTCTCATGAGAACTGTGATATTTCATGATATCTTACCAGAAGCCGCCACCGCTTTTCACTTCTTTGGCGGTGGCAGAGGTGGGCTGAGCACCCTTGTGGTGCCACCCCTTGGAATTTTGCCACCCGAGGCAGCTGCCTCAACCTGCCTGATTGGTGGGACGGTATGTTCAGCATATTTTTCTGAGTATACTTGGAACAAAGGCCCAAATCAAAACTTCAGTGCTCAGAGTTTCCTGGGGCGAGGGAAAGCAAATGAAGTACATCATAATTCCCAACAGCACCCCATGATGCAAAAACAGCATTATTTAGGCATTTACGGGCATGATTATGCCACACACTTAAACTGCCAATAAGTAATCCTGTCATTGTTTCAGCGGCAGGATTAACTTGTAGCATAACTTATTTGCTTGAACTATTAAGATTGCTTTTACATACCCTATCAGTGGCCCTGTATTTGCTCAGTCCTGCATCTCAACTTGGCAAGGTATTCATTAACTTATATTTACAAATTGCTTTTCTGGATCGGATTCTGCCCATGTAAAAGCATGCTGCAGGGAGAAAAGAGAAACATCCAGCTCTCTGGTGAATGTGTTTGGTGTTCTTTGCAACAGTTATATAGTACCTGAAGGAGCGTCTCCACCCCCATCGTTCTACCTGGACACTGAGGTACAGCGCCGAGGACCTTCTGGCGGTTCCCTCGCTTCGAGAAGCCAAGTTACAGGGAACCAGGCAGAGGGCCTTCTTGGTAGTGGCACCCGCCCTGTGGAATACCCTCCCACCAGATGTCAAAGAGAAAAACACCTACCAGACTTTTAGAAGACATCTGAAGGCAGCTCTGTTTAGGGAAGCTTTTAAAGTTTAACAGACTATTGTATTTTAATCTTTTGTTGGAAGCCGCCCAGAGTGGCTGGGGAAACCCAGCCAGATGGGCGGGGTATAAATAATAATAATAATAATAATAATAATAATAATAATAATAATTTTATATTACTATCTGAACTGACAGCCCTTGAAGCATTGACAATCTGTTCAGCAGCAGATATTCTTGCCCACACCCATCAATGCACATAAATATTTTTAGGCTGGGGTCCTGTTCTTTCTTTTATGGCACGCTATACTGCAGATTATATGTGCTGTTCTCTAGATGGCTATTTTTTACAGCTAATAGTCGGCTGCTCTTTGTAGAGTTGATTGTTACATACAGGATGTATCGGTTGGTTTTTCAACAGTGGGCGCTAAAGATCAAAGAAAATCTCCTGATAGATGGGTATTGCTCTCCAGCTTTTGAAATGACATACCCATCGGAACTGAGGAAAGGGAGCAAAGAGGCTGGGTGGGAGGGAGAAGTTTGCAGTTTCAATTGTCATAAAGAAGCACAAGGAAAAGGGATAAGAGTTTCTAGCTCACGTTAGCCAGATCTGGGGATACAGCCTACAGGCAAGTTGCACAACATGTTTTGCTTCCTGGGGACAATCTGATGCCACATCAGTGGTGCTGCTACTTGCTGAAAGAGCACTTATTTGCTGCCAGTATGCTCTGTTCACATGACGCAAATGTTTAAAAGATACCATAAATCTCCAGAGCATTATTTCATCCCAAGAAAATGAACTCCTGTAGTTCTGCCCCAGAAACCATTTATCCCCACTTTAACAAGGATAGAGAGCTTGTAACAATATGAAAATTCTTACTGTAGGAAATTGGACAAGATGACCTTCGGATTCATTTTGGTCCTTCAGTGCAGTGGTTATGTGATGTAATTTGCTCTCTTTTCGGCATAATCCCAAACTTCAGCTGATTCAGTGTTTTCTGCTTTAAGCTTATTAATGGTGCCTTGTCACTTTGCAGGTAAGCTATACTGTATTCCTCAGCCTGGATAAAAGTGGAGTGAAGGGTTGCTAAGGAGGGGATACAGTTGGGAAACAAAAGAAACCGTAATTATTGATAAATGTTGAATGTGCCTTTCCACTCATCTGCAACATTGCTCGTTCTTCGGAATTATAAATGGGCTGCATGGATGTGAGTCTCATTCCTTTGGAACAAGCTCATTGCTATTCAGGACTTTAAATCAGTGCATCGTGAAGTGCATTGCAAACAGTGGCAAACCAGTCTAGAAGACAGCAAATAGTCAGGAAATGCAGTTATATAAATCCATTCCTGAACTGAAAACACTGGAGCTGGTTCTGATAAGCAAATGTAGTTGTTTATGATTCATCTCTGTATGTGAATCCTTTGTTATAAAGCTCAAACTGTAAACCGCTTGGATGTTTTTCCTCCCCTTTTGGCAGGAAGCACTAACTGTAATCATGCCAGAGCTGGACTCTTAGCTAAGCACCTGATTTTTACAACGTTGAGTTGTCACGATTTCAGAAATACTGTATTTCATTCGGTACCATCTGTCAATGACTTTTGCTTTCTTTGGGATTGCATTTTCCTGGTGCTTTAGTTAAATCCTAGTTATACAAGATGTGAGCATGGCAGGTAAACCTCTAATCCATGGAGATATTCCCCATATACATGTCTGGTTGTCACTCATTTTGTGTGGTGTTAGTATACCTGTGGTGCAGCCAGGGCAGTCCCTGATTGCTGGCATGCAAACATAAAAAGCAAATACACACAAGAAGAACACTTCTGTGTTTCTGGAAAATTACTACAGCAAGAACCATGCACAAAAAGAGTTAATAGTGTCAATGAGGGCCAAGCTACATGTTACAATAAACACAATTTTTATAAAATAAAAGAATGCTTTCATTATGAAGAAAAAGCAGCACAGGACTTCAATCTGGAATGTGTTCTGAACCCAGAATGGGGACTGTTACGTATTCAGTGGTCTGTATTGACTTGAGCTTGAGTCTGGACTAAGGATTCTGAGCTCCTGTGTTCTGATTTGATACATGATGTCCAATCACAGAACATTTCAGGATTTGGGCCTCTGCCATTGGCCCTTGAACTCTGAGTCAGGATTCACAGCTTGGGAGTTTAGACACCCAATCTCGTTAGGAGTGGGAGTGGCCCAAGTTTTCAGAAATGTATATAAGCAGTTGTTTTGCCTCTGTTTCCCGGTTATGTAGTTCAATAAAGGTTCTTGCTGTTATCACTGTGTCTTGCCTCGTGGGAACCCACCTACACTTCATTGGGATATGCAATTGTTTCCTGCCATTTTTTTTTACTCCCAAATGCTGTTTACTGAAAGTAGCACATTTAGCGGGCAATAACAGCTGGGAGGGACTTTCAAAAGGATCTACCCGGTGCTATGTCTGGGATCAAGCAGCCTTCATTGAACAGATTAATCACTATAGATAGAACTTTCATATCACCAGATGTCATCTCAAACAATGCTTTTCAACAGAAACAATTCACACATTTGGCTGAGAGTCTTAAAGTGTTGAGAAAGCATGTGATGTATACACGTGTGTGAAACCAGGCAAACATTTGCACTGATGCAAATCAAGGCTTGCCTTAATTGTATAATAATAAAATAACCTAAAAAGTGTGCTTTGCAAAGGAGTAAATCCCATCTACCTTCACTTGCAAATTTTATAACACAAGACAAAGCAGACACTTTATGATGTGCCACTATAAACATATGCAACTTTAGAGAAAGCAGATGCTAATTTTTATGTTTATACTGAACAAGAAACGGGAACCACAATACAGGATGTTGCGCCATCTGCAAGTGTCTGTAGGTGTGGGATCTAGAGGCATCACCTCAAAATCAGACGTATTTTAACTAAGTTCATCCATATAAATAACCAAAGGAATGAGCAAAACCTATGCACCATAGTTCTAGAAACAAATGCTTAGCAGGCTTTTTAAAGTTCACTATTAAGGGTTATGGAGCCTACAGAATGATTGATAAAAAGCTTTGTTGCACAGATGTCAGGAATTAGGTAAGTATACTGAGAGTGGATTTTATCGCAAAAATGGCACACTCTCCTGATCCTTCCAGCTGCTCAGGATTCCCTTAGTCAATAGCCTGGACCTGGTTCCCTTGCTTGCTTTGTGCTGAAGTTTCCTATACTCCCCATCCATTCTGTCTGATTAAGGTATTGCAAAATCATGTCGTTTAATTCCTTAAGGTCATCAATGCTCTTCTTTTCTAGCACTATTTTTCTTGACACTTCATCCATCTTGTCTCCAGTGTGAACTATGGAAGAAAAGGCAATGTTTAAACCAGCACTCAGATTGTCAGATTGAATATGGTTCATAATACAGGGAATTGAAGAAGAAGAAGAAGAAGAAGAAGAAGAAGAAGAAGAAGAAGAAGAAGAAGAAGAAGCAGAAGAAGAAGAAGAAGAAGAAGAGTAGTAGTAGTAGTAGTAGTAGTAGTAGTAGTTTGGATTTCATATCCCGCCTTTCACTCCCTTTAAGGAGTCTCAAAGCGGCTAACATTCTCCTTTCCCTTCCTCCCCCACAACAAACACTCTGTGAGGTGAGTGGGGCTGAGAGACTTCAAAGAAGTGTGACTGGCCCAAGGTCACCCAGCAGCTGCATGTGGAGGAGCAGAGACGCGAACCCGGTTACCCAGATTACGTGACTTAACCACTACACCACACTGTCTCTTTACAAGACTGCTGCGTTTATTACTTTGCCATGTCCCAAGCAAAGTTAACTGTACTTAATAGTGGGGGACAGCAGCAAATATAAATTTTTATCAGAAAATCATGACTAATAGTTTTTTGGCATCCACACGAACCCTGATCCACTGAGCCAAAGACCGTGTTCTTCTGCATTTATTTGGTGTTCATGTCTGCCTTCCTGGAGTAACATTTCAGCAGCAGTTCTCCATTTTAAATGACTTTAACCCCCCCCCTACAATATTATACATTTTATTATATCATGTGATTCATAATTTCAAAACATTGCCTTTGTATTACCATTTGTGACAATCATAATTCCCAAATTCCTCTGAGTTCCTCCCTTTTCATGTACAGAATTTAGCCCACCTCCAACAAACTTCCAGCCAAAATCGCACCAACTGTACACATTTACATGCCCACATACTGCCATTCTCATTCTTTCCCATGCCTATCCTAGGAAAGTACAAAGGAGAGAGAGAAGGGGGTTGGAGAGGAACAGGAGAATCACATAACATTTCTAAAACACCATATGAAGGGAGATCAAATTGCATTACCCAAGTCTCTTTTAATATAAACCACCTGTTCCCTCCCTGCCAGTTGCAAAACAAGGCAATGTTGACTGGATGGTGGGTTTTAGATTTCCATTCACATAAGATCAGCTTCTTAGCTATTCACACAGCTTTATACTAAAATACTTTTTTATTGCCACTGTGAGCATTGTTCGTTCATTCATTCATCTATTCATTTATCCATTGTGCCACATATCAAAGATGAGAACATGCTACAAAACATATAGAATCTAGGCCAGGGGTCTGCAACCTTTAAGACAAAAAGAGCCACTTCGACCCGTTTCTGAAGAAAAAAAAACTGGGAGCTGCAATACTCGTCATTATAAAAATAACTTTTTTGTCACTTTTTAAAAATTATTTCTTTGTTTGACCCCTCAGAATTACTCCTCCTCATAGAAATCAAACGTTAAATTAACAAGTTACCTTTTTGTGTGTGTGTGTTCTTCACTCCCCTTCAAAACAGTGACCAGCGTACATGCCCCTTACAATGCAGTGACCAGCGTACATGCCCCTTACAATGTAGCGGGCGGGCGGGCGGGAAGGTGACATCGGGACGGTGCGTGACTAATGCACACACTGCCCCCATGCGACGTCACAGCCAGTACAGCGCCCGCCACAGTGGGGAGTGTCGGGGCGCACAGTGCGCCTCCTCCCCTCGCTAGTATCCGCCCTGGAGCCGCGGCAAAGGTGTAAAAGAGCCACATGTGGCTCCGGAGCCGCGGGTTGCAGACCCCTGATCTAGGCCATTAAATTCCATCCTATCCTCCCCTTGCAATCGATATCGTAAGAACTAAGGCATGCTTACTTACCTATTAAGATTATTACAAAAGAAACTAGTGCCAAGCTGACAATTAAAGTAATGATCAATGTAACAAAGAACCAGCTTTGGCACCTCATGCTGTTTTGAATTGTCAAACACCTCGACTGGACTGTGTAAGTTCTCTTCCCAGACTGCTGTAAAACAAAGACAAAATTCTAAGAGGAAAACATGCAATAGCCTTTGAGAATAAACATAGCAAGTTGGCTCTGGTTTTAAGAAGACAATAATGGGAAATGCTGATAATTTCTGAACTGGAGCCATGTATTCCCCCTGCTAAGTAATGCACCACCATCATGTCATTCAAGAAACTCTTAATTTCAGCGTGATAAGCAATTATTCACTTAAAAGGTGACTTAAAATGCATCACATGCTTACTCATAGACTGTTACTTCAGATGTGTCCGTGTGTGTGATTGGCCCATGTGGGGAGCCAACCAATCCAAATAACTTTTTTGTACTAGCCATTGACCATGACAAATCTGAATCAAAAATAAATACAAGCAAAAGGGGTGCCGTGCCACAAATAATAGTCTCTATTTAGGTCTCTGTGTCTCCCTTACAATTCACTGCTAAATTGTCCAGAGCATGCTTCCTCAAACTTGGCCCTCCAGTTGTTTTTGGCCTACAACTCCCATAATCCCTAGCTAGCAGGACCAGTAGTCAGGGATGATGGGAATTGTAGTCTCAAAACATCTGGAGGGCCGAGTTTGAGGAAGCCTGGTCCAGAGTCTTCTTTCTGATCTTTTTGGCCGCCAAAGCAAAAAGGGTGACTTTATGAGTCACTGAAGCATTTACATTGCTAAGAAGCCATAGGACCTTCTCTGCTAGGGAGAGACATCTTTCCTGTACGGTCAGGTAAGAAGTTGCCTCCTGGGTCTAGTGTATAGTGGGCAATATAGTAGAAAGTGCAAGATGTCTTCCACCTGCGGTTGCCCATGTGAGGAGCAATTCTGACCCTGGATTGATTCCAGGTTGGCCACTGGACAGGAAAGGCTATAAGAGGCTGCTTGTTTGGGGTCGTTGCCTGAGCAACAACAAATTTCTGACTTTGCTGTGTTTTCTTCTGCCTTCCTTTGACTCTGACTTCTTGGTTCACTCTTGACTGGACGTGAGGCACAGAGAAAATTGTGATGACATAATAAGTAGCTGACTTTTAACAACCTCCTAGGACAGGTGTGGGGAACCTTTGACCTTCCAGTTGTTACTGAACTACAATTCCCATCAGCCCCAGCAAACATGGCTAGGCATGGAAGCTAAACCGGCGGGTCAAAGTTTCCCCACAACTGTCCTGGTTCTTCTCTGCCAGGCATGAACAGAACCATTTTTAAAGTATCTGTCACAGAAAGCCCTCAGCGAATCAACAGAGTGGACTAGCATAAATCCCTACTTGAAGAGTTGGCTATACTGGACAAATTTTGAGAGCAAGTCTAATTTTTCTAACACAAATCTTCCTGCCTGAGGAGAAACCAAAGTTTGCAGCCTTTTAATCGTTGTCCCCCTCTTTCCCCCATTTCCTCCATTTCATAACAAACCTATTATGTGTTAAGTTTATTGAGTTCCATCACGATAGTGGCAGCTTCCCAGTCACAGGAATGAAATGTGGAATACCCTTAGGGTGGGCTTTCAAACACAGTAAGCTATCTTTAACAAATGTCTCTTGTCCGCTCTGCTTAATGGGCAGTCCTTAGAAAGTGAGCTGGCCAAGAGAATTTAGATTAAAGTATTGAAAACCATCCGTGAGCAAGAAACCCTGCCAAGCTGCTGTGTTCTTGGCCAAAATAGAAATGCGGCCTTGCTTCTCTACCCAGGCTAAACTGAAGGCACCTATTTCAGAAGCTCATTTAAAATGCTTCCAGGCTTGCTGCATTATGTATCTCCCATGTTGCGCCCCAATATTATAAATGAGCCCCTGATAATGCATTTCAGCACATAAATATGGGGGGGGGGGAGCCAATGTGGTATAGTGGTTAGCATGCTGGACTAAGATTTGGGAGATCAGGGTTCAAATCCCTGCTCAGCCATGAAGCTCACTGGGTGACCTGCGGCCAGTCACTGTCTTTTAGCCTCATAGGAATGTTGTGAGAATAAAAATGAAGAGGAAGAAAGCAGTGTATGCCACTTTGGACTAAGGATGTTTGCAATTTAGAAAGCTGATCACAGATTCCTTCATAAAAACAGCTGACAGCCATAAAGAGGGCATCTGTCTGAATGTTAGAGGGCAAGAGCACACATCTCCAAGGCTGCATTCCCAAACCGCATACTGGAGAGCAGCCCACTGAAGTCAAAAGAAGGGAAAACAAATGGCTCTGAGAAGCAGTCCTTTAAAAACTCAATGCCTGCATTGATCTGCAAACTCTAGTGCTAAGATGAATTCACCATACTGGAAGCCCATAGTAACCCTTAGCAGTGCTGAGCGGCACCACATAATATAGGTTATCAGGAAACACACACCCCTCTCTCTCTCATGTTTTATAATATTGTTATGAGTTTCTGGGTGTGGTACCTGTATAATCCTAGCAAGTGTTAAAAGCTAATCAAGCCAAGCTGGCTTTCTAGTGAGATAACAGCCGGGAACAAAAGAAAGGCAATGGGCCATTAAGACAATAAAGGAAAGGGGGCTCTGTGCCAGATGAAAAATGAGTGGGGCCCCTCCTTCAGCTCTTAGAGAGTTAGAAGGACAAAGCCTGTGTTTGGAGGGCAGAGTTGGTTGTGATGCAACCTAGAGAGAAAACCTGCAGTGTGCTGGTCCCAAAGGCTAACTGTGCAGTGAGGTCCGAGTCCAGTCTGAGGTCATGGTATGGAGGCTGTCCGTCAAAGCTGAAGCGGGGTCCAAGGCAGGGAGTTGGGTGAGGTCAAGAACTCTGGCAGAAGAGCAGGACAGGGTGCAGGCAGGAACAGGCTACCAACAATGCTGCTCCCGCAACCTGGGACTGGGCTGGCTGGCTTTTATCTACCCCAAGGCATAGGGCGGCCCCGGTCCACAGGTGACTCGCCTCTCCTGGTCTGGAGGTGAGCACTCCTCCTGTGGGAACTTAGTTCCCTCTGCCTCTCTGCCCTGAACCTCTGCAGCTCAGGAGAGGCTGGAGGATTACCAGATCCAGAGGCAACCTCAGCTTCCTCTGACGGGGCTGAGAGTGGAGCACCTGCAGGCAATGGGTCCTCCATCATCTCAGGAGCCAGAGCAGATTCAGCTGGTGCCTGCACCTGAGGATCCAGCACAGGTGAGGACCCTACAGGCTCAAGTTCCAGCCCTGGCTCAGCTGGTTCTGGAGGCGGGGACTCCTGTGCAGGCTGGGATTCCTCAGGTTCAGCCTCCGAGTCCAAATCCCAGGCCATCACATGCAGGCTGGCAAAGGGCACCACACTGAGGGACTGTCCATTTGATCAGAAACATACCATTCTACAGCACACATTTTACCGAGAACTTTCAGACAAATTGTATATAGGCATGCTTTCTAAGTTAAGGACAAGCCACAGGATTCTGTATCTGTTCCAGCATCAAAATGTGGAATGCTGCCAAGAGACAATAACTTCCAAAGAACTTTCAGAACACTGCAAGGAAGTTGAGCACAGAGAGCTAAAAATAACATTTGTTACCATGTGTACAGTAGAGACAAATACACATGAGAATAAAATTAGGGTGGAGCAACTGAAAAATGATTATGGGATGTGGCTATATGGAGCGGGGAAACTTATCTGTCTTGTCAAGAGAATATTATGGTCAACTGAACCCCTGCTGAAGAAATGATGATCCCAGAAAGGGTTGCATTTCCTCCTCTTCAAAACAAGGAGAGGGAAGCAGTGGCCCTTCAGATGCAGTTGGACTTCAACTCTCATCAGTTCCACCCAGTCAGGCCAATGGTAAGAGATGATGGGAGCTGAAGTCTAACAATATCTGGAGGGCCATACAAAACCCTAAAATGTATTTTATATAATTGACTTTTTATTTCTATTCTTTGTATTTAGCGTTGTTGTTTTATTGCTATGGTCAATGGCTGACGCAAATAAAGATTAATTAATTCACTCTGGAGGTGCCACAGGCTCCCCATCTCTGAAATAATGAAGTTTAGAGTCAAATGATTCAGATCGAAATAGAACAACCAGACAAAATGAAAATCTCATAGCCTTCTGACAAGCTGGTTAAGGGCACATTCTGAAGACAAAGGACATAGCCAACTCGATGAAGCTAAGCAGATCTGGGTCTGGTCAGTGTCTGGATGGAGGATAATCTGGGAAGAATGGTGAAATATAAGATCTATCAAATAAGTATATATGGCGTTTTAAGGCAGTCCTAAATGTATTGATTTGGAAGCAAGCACAGTGGGACTGACTTCTCTGGGAACATGCATGGGATTGTGCTGCGCATGCAGCCAATTAATTCAGCGGGGAAATATATGGCAGCTAAAAAGTTCTAGAGAAAGAAAGAGGTACACATTGAAAGCAGCTAATGGACGAAGCACATTGTTCATAGCCTGAAAAGCAGTGAACAAGTAGGCAATTAACAATTTTTTAACAGCCTCAGCATATTGTTCTATTTATAAAAAAACACACCCTGTTTTATTTTCAGAGCGACTCAAAGCAGCTTAGTAGAATGCAATCACTACCAGTTCAGTGTTTATTCATAAATCAGTGATATTATCATATAGCAGAAAAATCAAAGGAAACAGAAGACAGAGTCTCTGTACTGTTCTTTAACTGTTCTGCAGAACAGATTTTTTTGGCCGCTGCAGTTTTTATTACCCCTGGAGCACTTTGGCACGACAAATGGCAGCTGCCAAAATTCAGTCTTCGGAAGAAAATATATTTATCACCACTAAGGCCCATCTTCAAAGAAAAACATAGTTTTGCACAGTTGTGTAAATGAACCTATAGTTATATATTTTGAACTATTATCTTTAAGATGTGCAGAGAAGACAGATAGATTTAAGCTACGTCTCTCACACAAAGCACGCTGTCAACCTATTGTGAATGCCAACTTGTTAATTTAACCTTGCAAGGTGCTGACTCAAGTTGGAGTCTACATTGACTACCCATGGTTTAGATGCACAGTTAACACCTAGTCCCTTCTTACTAAACCACCCTGAGAACACATTTATCTAGACAAATAAGCCACAAAACGAGTAGCGTTAATCTGATATCCTGAAAAGTGGTTGACAAATGGTCTGCAGGATACATACCGGCGTGCCGATATCGATCTGCACAAAGATTTTGTTCATTTAAGTTGTTCAAAGAATCAACTGCATAAAGCTTCCTTTCTTTATGAAAGTTTTGCAAGTCACTTTCCACGGAAGAACTCTCCATCACACCTAGTAGTAGTAGTAGTAGTAGTAGTAGTAGAAGAAGAAGAAGAAGAAGAAACAGAGTTTGGACTTGATATCCCGCTTTATCACTACCCTAAGGAGTCTCAGAGCGGCTAACAATCTCTTTTCCCTTCCTCCCCCACAACAAACATTCTGTGAGGTGAGTGAGGCTGAGAGATTTCAGAGAAGTGTGACTAGCCCAAGGTCACCCAGCAGCTGCATATGGAGGAGCAGGGAAGCGAACCCGGTTCACCAGATTACGAGTCCACCACTCTTAACCACTACACCATGCTGGCTTCTTCTTTTTTTAATGAAACTTGGCAACATGTCTCTAATCAATATATTTGCTCTTCTAGGCAGCAAACACCTATGATGGCAACCTCCAAAAAGAAAGCTAACTTTTCACCAAGGTTTTCCGTATGACCTTGATGGCTGCTGGTATGGAGTTCAGTACCTCCTATGTCACCTGCTCAGTAAATATGCCCTCAAAAATCCAGAATGCACAAGGCACTGTTTGCTTTTCCTGCTCAGCTCCTGTTTGTGGTGACTCAGCTTCTCCTACTTGGAACACACATGCTTACACTTTTGCTAGGATCTTCCCCGCCACTCTGAACAAAGGAGAGGTGCCAAGAACTTCTCTCTGTGAGCGATCATGGCAGTGGTAGCTGACACAGGCGCCTTCCCCCCCATTCATGGGGCAGCTAATGGGGAGACATGAGAAGTCTCACAGGCCTCATCTGAAGAATTGTGGAATGAAGGAGAAAACATGTAAACTAACAGCAGAAACGGAGGAAAATACTGAAGGGTGCAGAGTAGCCCTGTAATAGTGCTTCAAGTTAAGAACTTTGCTTCGGGATGAGAACAGAAATTGTGCTCCGGTGGTGCAGCAGCAGCAGGAGGCCCCATTAGCTAAAGTAGTGCTTCAGGTAAAGAACAGTTTCAGGTTAAGTACGGACCTCCGGAATGAATTAAGTACTTAACACGAGGTACCACTGTAATCACAATCAGAGTGGCTATTTTCTCTTCTTTTTCTTGCGTACCTGATGGCAAAGAATGAAACAGCCTTAGAGGAATAAAAACATGGCTGTGTACACTTTACAGTTAACTGACTGGTTGCTCAGGCCTTATTTCTGATTTTCCCCAATGTGTGAAGCTCAGTATGAGACTTTTTCTGGGTTTCTGGGCAGAAAAATGAATGCAGCAACCAGTTTTTTAAAAATCCATTTGCATTCCACAATTAGTTTCCAGTTGTTTTAGTTAGTACTTTATATAACATCCAGTTAACAGGAAGGAAAATCTGAAGGTCAGGAACAAGATTAGATTGAAATTTTGAAAAAACAAACTCCACACAAATCTTTAACTTTGCAAAGATTATTTTGTTTGTTTTATACCTTTCAGTTTCACCTTGTTCACTGTATCATTAACATCCCTTTTTCTTATAAAGCAAAAAAATATGGCAGTCATTTAATGCCTGGTGCTCAAACTAAATTTTCTGTTAACCTACATAATGGGCTATGTAAATATGAATTTTATGTAAATATGAATTTTACTCTGCATGGAAGAGAAGGAGTAAGGGGAAAGGTCACTACCTTTCCCTCCTCCTGGCCTTCCCACATCCTCTCCCACAAGTAAGTAGAGCGGGAAATTGGCTGGGGCCATGTGCTTCCCCACCCCACAAAAAATGCTGCACCCAGAAATGTGGTCATCCCACTCAATAAGGAAATCTGGCTAAAGGGCTGCTGCAAAGGAAGTTCTCAAACATTGCGAGAGGTTTCTTGTTTCCAACTTGTTCTGATGCAGTGCACAAACGTCTGCTCGGCTTCACCTTTTACCCTTTTGGCAGTTCACCAAGGACAAGCTGAATGACATAAAAAATATCTGGCCAACTTTCTTCCCTGTGCCTTGGTTTCTGTGCCACAAGTCTCCTGAGTCATCTTTTCTTCAGTATTGACTGTAAAGGGCCCTTATGTTTTTATCTCAAACTGAAAAATTAGACTGCTTCTTAGCAACGTGGAAGTATTACAGTGGTACCTCGGGTTACAGACACTTCAGGTTACAGACGCTTCAGGTTACAGACTCCACTAACCCAAAACTCAGGTTATGAACTTTGCTTCAGGATGAGAACAGAAATCATGCTGCAGCGGCACGGCAACAGCGGGAGGCCTCATTAGCTAAAGTGGTACCTCAGGTTAAGAACAGTTTCAGGATAAGAACAGACCTCCAGAACGAATTAGGTTCTTAACCCAAGGTACCACTGTATTCACTTATACTGCTGAAATCTATCACCGTACCTCAGTCTACCTAAGTGAGGTGTTGGAGCAGGAGTGAGCAGCCCCACGACTTATTTTCCTACAGGATTGGCGACGGCATTTCCTGGGTCTCTATTTGCCCGTCTTCCGTATGCCAAATAAATAAGCCTTTCTCAGTGGAAATAGAGGAAGAAATATGTTCCATTGGCAGGACTAAGGCTTAAATTAAATTAAATTTGGAAAAGTCCAAAATCCATTAATTATGACCAACCAAAATGTCATACGCCAAGCTACTGAGTCCACCAGAACTCTCCATCAGGCGAGATGTCCTATTTACACTGTTGGAGGCAGCAAGCCTCTGAATGCCAGTTGCTGTGAACAAGGCCAGCCCAAGACATTTGGACCTTTGAGGCAAACCACAAAATAGCATCCTCCTCCCTGCTAGGGAAGAAGAGGAGCATGAAGCTCTACATTGGGAACAAGGGGGTAATAAAGATCCACATTGGGATCTGCTGCCCCTGTGGATTCTGCCGCCCAAGGCCTTGTCTCATGGGTGGGGCAGCCCTGGCTGTGAGTCACAATTGGGGAAAGTGCTTTTGAATTCAACTCCAGCATGCTGCCTTCCTATAGGCATCTAGTTGACCACTGTCAGAAGAAAATACTGGACTAGATGGGCCATTGGACTGCTCCTACAGGTTCGTCTTATGAATCTCAAGCAAAGTGGGGGAAAGCTGGCTTGGTATTACAGCCATAACAGGTTGGTTAATTCCCCCATCTCCCATTGTATAATAGTTTTAGAATGGACATGACTATGGAGATGTGGCCGTAGGGGCTGTCATGAAGAAAGTTTGCACATCAGAAAGTTCCACTGTACCACTGGTGTACATTTGAACTGCCATATATAAGCTCAGTGGTGGGTAGAACGTCTGTAGGATAACATAACTTTTTCATGCAGCATGTTGGCGCTTGCTCCCACAGGAAGCAGTGATGACCTCAAACGTTGATGGGTTTAAATAGAGGATTAGACAAATTTGTGGCAGACAAAGTTATCAAGGGCTAGTCGCCATGACCTCCACTGTCAGAGACCTCATGCATCTGAGTATCAGTTTCTGGGAAACTGGGCAGGTGACCAGAATACTATTGCACTCATGTCCAGGTATCCGGTTGGCCACCGTGAGAACAGGATACTGGGCTAGATGCTGAACCATTTGCCTGATCTAGCAGACTCATCTTATGTTATCTCTTACTCATACTTCATCTCTTATGCATAGCATTGCAGTGTTGAAATGAGCTGGTTGGCTCTGTAAAGGTAAAGGTAAAGGGACCCCTGACCATTAGGTCCAGTCATGGCCGACTCTGGGGTTGCGGCGCTCATCTCACTTTATTGGTCGAGGGAGCCAGCGTACAGCTTCCGGGTCATGTGGCCAGCATGACTAAGCCGCTTCTGGCGAACCAGAGCAGCACACGGAAACGCCATTTACCTTCCCGCCGGAGCGGTACCTATTTATCTACTTGCACTTTGACGTGCTTTCGAACTGCTAGGTTAGCAGGAGCAGGGACCGAGCAATGGGAGCTCACCCCATCGCGGGGATTTGAACCACCGACCTTCTGATCTGCAAGTCCTAGGCACCCGCAGCGCCACCCGCATCCTAACAGTACTAACAGCCAATCCTGAGGCACAAAGATGAAATTCCTGACAGCTGCATCAGCTTTCATCACATGTGCCTGTACCATTCTGCATGCTTATTTGCTGTCAATCTCTCTTAGAACCGAGCGTCAGGGTATTATATATTCAAATACAAGGAAGCTAAGCAAAAGGTTCCCCTTTGTAAAGAGATGGAGGAAAAAATACTGATTAGTGATAAAAAATAAGATTTGCAGAACTTTTCTGAACTAGTGAGGATTGCAAGGAAAGCTCTGGTTGCAACGAACAGGCCCATTCTGATCGAAAATATGTTATATATGCAACACTGAGTTCAGGACGGAGGGATTATTGCTCCCATGGGAAACTGACACAGGGAAGGGAGCCATATCAAACACAGCCATATAATGATTCATTATTTCTATTTTTTGTTTCCCTCAACAAAGGACCAGACACAGTGCTTTAACCCAAGTTGCACAGAATTCTAAAGGTTCACCTCCAGTATTCATAGCGTTTTTTGAAATCCCTGAGGGAGATGTTTTCTTCAACATTTCCTGTTAAGAGTATCAACAAGCAAGAACTATGGAAGAGTCCTCTAATTAACTCTGCTCTAGTCAATATAATTTGCTTTGACTGACTGGTTTTAAGTATAGTTTGAAAAAGCCAGCTGTCCTGCTATGCACTTAAGTCTAATGAAAAATTAAAACCAAGAAGTTGCATGTGATTTGTGTTTTCTTTCCCTTGAGTGTGGCTGGAAGCAGAAGCTAACAGCATGAGCACTCAAAACTCAGCCGCTCTTAACACGGTAACTATAACCTTTCGTGCATTTGAGTGAGTTGGTGTCAGTATTGATTTGGTCTTTGACTCATCACTTGTCCCCCCCCCCCCCCCGTTTAATTTATTCAGGATGAAGAGAGAAGTTAGCAGAAAAGGTAACTGCAGTTAACCAAAGATCTGAAAATAAATCCAACTAACCAAAGAATAAATATTAGCAGATTTAAAACCATAAAAACTGAAGGTTACTTACATCTTTAACCATGTCCAGAATTCAGAATAATTCTCCAGAGTCTAATTCTAAATCATTTCAGAATTCTGGTATTTTGTTCAAGTAGAAAACATACTGTATGCTATTCCTCTTGTCCTTTGGAACGCCATTGGAGTGTCTCAATTAAACTCACAAGCTTAGCTCTGAAACACAGTGTGCTTTCCATCTATATTTAGTATTCATTTGAGCCAAGTTGTCAGGTTTCAAATACTTCGTTAGAAGACAGTATAATTTTTAAACACACTTATAGAGAGAAAAATATATAGACAGGGTAAAGTTTATAACATTCATGAATAGATATGAACCCACCACGTCAATAAAATATGCTGATGATGTGCAATGTTGTTCTCCGGTATATAAAAGTTGCAAACAAGTATGTATTCACTATCCATTGGAGAGAACTGAACGCCTCAAGAGTTGAAGCTGATACAGCTGGTTTTCTCATCTAGTGGCACCATACCCTCCTGGGTAGACTGAGGCAGGAGACTCATTGTTATGGTAGACAAAACCCATTCAACATAGCCAAGGCTTTTAACTGAATTATGGTCCTGCACCTCTCCACTGGTTTCCTTGTCTGCTGTCGCATTGATCTTAAGTCTTCTTTATTTATTTAGTATTCTAAAATATTTATAGGATGCTTTTCTGAACAAAAAAAACCCCAGCTTACATAGAGGGGTTGCTAACCTTTTTGGGCCAGTGGGCAAATTTGCAGACTGCAGAAACTGTGCCTGGTGCCAAAGACACACAACTACAAGTGCATGTCACAACCTATACTGTTGACTACAATAGAATGCTTCCTTTACGTCGAATTTCAGTGGAGGGAGGGGACTGTGCAGATGCCCTCTGGCTTACAACAATTAAGAATATTAAGTATTTTTTAAAATAAAAAAAATCAGTATTATTAAAACATAAAACAAACTCACCAAAACAGACTGAGAACTTGCTCAACGATGTTATATCAGCTTTCCTCCAGTTAGCAGGACAAAAATTACTCAATCTACTACGTTTGCTCTTTTTTCTTTTTTCTTTTTACTTGTTTAAAAAATAGATTTAGCATTACAAAGTTCTGGTTGTTTAATTGACACTTTGGACACTTTTAATAGGAAAGTGTCTCAACTATTTAAAATAAATGGAGTACCGGCCAGTTGCCAGTAGTCAATTTTCTCAGTGCATATGTAAATTTGTTTGTTGTCCTTTACATAGAAATCATTAATATTGCCACATAAATAAAATCATATTGGTTTGTTTTACTTCCAGCAAGGAGGCTCAGGAGCAAGGGAGGAAAACCCACCGAGTCAATGACATAGGGTCTGAAAAGTGAAGCTGCTGGGAAATGATTTATAATGAGTTGAAAAAAATGTTTAAAATAACTTTTTCTAAAAACCCCAAAGCTTTTCTTTTAGGAATTCTAGGTGCCGAAATCCCAAGCGAGCAGAAAAAGCTATTTATGTATGCGACCACAGATGTTATTGGCCCAGAGATGGAAAGAAGATAGAGTCCCCACCAGAGAAGATCAAGTTGATGGATTATGCCGAAATGGCTAAAATGACCGGAAGAGTCAGAAGTCAGCAAGAGCAGAATTTTAATAATGGGGGAACATTCATAATTTATCTTAAAAACCATTGTAAATAATACTTGTAGTTTAATGGTGACTTTTGGACATAATGGAGATGTAAAAGATTTGGATCAGGCATAGGCAAACCCGCCCTCCAGATGTTTTGGGACTACAATTCCCATCATCCCTAGCTAACAGGACCAGTGGTCAGGGATGATGGGAGTTGTAGTCCGAAAACATCTGGAGGGCCGAGTTTGCCTATGCCTGATTTGGATTATCATAAAAGATGCAGGAGAAAATGATTTAACAACAGGACCCACAAAAGGGAGGAGGGAAGTCCAGGAAATTCTTTGGAATCTTGTTTTTATGTTGTATATTGGATATGTGATTGTAAAACTTTGATCTGAAAACCAAATAAACAAATATTTAAAAAAAGAAAAGCAATCCTTAGAAACTGCTAAACCTTAGTAAGATTGTTCCCAGCATGTGTACCAATGTCCTAAGGCTGTGAGAGGGGTTGTGGGCATCAACAGGTCACTTGTCCCTGACCATTTGCCATCCTGGCTGGTGCTGTTGGGAATCCAACACCTGGAGGCCCACCCCTGGTGTAGAGTAGTTGGACCAATGGTCTGACTCCCTGTATTTCAGGGGACTGGGCTACATGTCCCTCAGGTTCCCTTCCAACTCTACAATTCAGGCTTCTAAGGCAGCTTCCAACCCTTGTTAACACTTTTTAAATTAAATGATAGCATATTTACACCTAATTTTGATGCAGCAAAAGCTTTTACAGATTACATCCTACTTCTGCTCCTGGATAGTACTGTGAAGATGTGTGTGTTTTCTGGTTCAAGGGTACCTAGGTCACATTGCACCATATTGCATATTAGAACATAATGATGCAGTTGCTTTCCATATAAGAAAAATAACTCATCAGCTATCAGGTCCTATTAGATCCCAAAGTCTCAAGTCTCATTTTTAAAATGAGAAGAGTAAGCAGCAGGTAATATCTACATCTAGAAGCAAAACTAAGTCCCCCATTGTACAGAATGGAAGACGTGCAGAAATGTTTAGCCGGTGATTGAAAATTGGGCACTTGAGCCACCTGTTGTTGCATAACCCCAAGGAGTGAGAAATTCTGGAAGCAGTGCTATCTGGGTGTGGCATCCATTGGAGGAGAAAGAACAGGACACTTTCATACACTGGCACCTCAGGTTACATACGCTTCAGGTTACACATTCGGCTAACCCAGAAATAGTGCTTCAGGTTAAGAACTTTACTTTGCTTCATGATAAGAACAGAAATTGGGCTCTGCACCCATCCATTATTCTGGGAACTTGGTGGGTGTGTCACCTTTGCCAAAGATGTATGGCTCTTTCCTTCTGTTTCCCAACCATCTCTTGGCTTCCATGGAGACAATTCACCCAACCATTGCATCATTACAATATTAGTAGCCAACTGGAAGTTGTAGCGATTAAAGCTGAGAGGAAGGCAGACTTGGAATGGATCTCTGCTATCATGAGGTACTGGTATAGAAACATCAAAATTCTTAGCCCAGCTGGAAAATTGTCTTGCACTGAAGTATTGGGTTGAACTCAGGTTACTGTGGAAAGAGAATCTGGTATGGAAGATTTGGAGTGCTATCACTACTTGCCTGAAAAGATGGTATCACCAAGGCAAATACCGGTATTTGGGAAATTACTCTTGCCCTATTTATGGACGTTTATTGTTTGTTTACAGACAGTTGCCTTGGTGATATCATCTTGTGTTGATTGAAGCAGTCATTGTATCAGCCCTCTGTTCATTGGTTTATTGATAAAATGGTATGGCAGCCTGATAATCTGATTTAGCCAGTGGAACCAAAGATACAATTGCCTTCTAGTCCACTTCACTGGTTATGCCCAAAGGCATTCAAGGTGATCTCCTTTACTCTGCAGTTCTTGATCCTTTGGAATAAAGCAATACCAGCTTGTCCATTTCATCCAGTGACCATCTTGGTACATACTAAGCAATACAGTATATTACATTATTAGTGCATTTGTCCGCACTTGCTGAGATTGACTTGAAATATGATTGGATAGGGATTGTCACAGCTTCTGATTCCTGTGCATTCAAGCAGTCCATTTCACCAAGTCGCACCTCATCCAGGAAGAAGGAACATAGATGAAACTGACCTACAGAAGGCACAAGCCAGGGTTGTGGAAATCATCATGCCCTGAAGACACACTCATCTGTCCTCACTTTCATTTAACTTAGACAGACCTTCTGACTATAACTGATTCATGAGCCAAGAGAATCTTTTGCTAAGCTTTGGCTTAGGTGGAGCTAGGGTGATGAGAGTTCAAAAAATATTGAGAGCAACATATTGGCAACCGCTATTCTAGAGGACCATGTGGCATTTCTTGAACTTTGGTGTATCACATTGAATTCTCTCCTGGGTAAGGACAGTCCTTCCAGCATTCAATGTTTAGCTAAGGGAATTACTGCAATACACATTGCACAGAACTACTTCATTAACTTATAAGGTAGGTGGCAACCAAGAAGAGGGCCTTTTCTGGGTGGCAACTGAACATGTATCTCTACCCAGAACAGTTTGGGGTTTTTTCCATTTTTCCTTTCCGGCAACAAGCAGTAATTATTTTTGGCTGAACTTCTGGAAGCGAAAGATTAAGAACATGTAGTTTTCATTTTGTCTGCTGTTTTACTCCTGACATTTACCTGATTTGGGGATTTATGAGCTAATAAAAAGTCTAGATATCATCTACATATAAGAAGCTGTGGATCACCGAAGACAGCAGTGCCAGCACCATTATTAATATTTACAGAGCAGTCCTACTGATAGCTCAACTCAATTTTACAATTAGTGTCAAAAGTGCTACTTCGGTTTAAACAGTTGTAACCCTTTTATTGCCAGTATATAATTTCCACGCAACACTCTTTTAACATAATTTCATTTCAGACAGACGCTTTGAGGAAAAGCAGCTTTCAGATATAAATAGCTTTTATTATCCAAGTTTTAGCATATGATGCGTAACATTTCTTGAAAGATTTCATGTGCTACTTCACTGTAAAGTCTGTGAGCCAAGCTAGAGGGGTCCATGGCAAGTACACCAAGGTCACTGCCACAGCCGGGATGTTTCATTTTAAAACACGGGTCTATAAAATAGCTTGTTCAGAGGCATGCTTAACCCTACAGATATTCTTATTAGAATCCCCCCCATCTTATTAGATTGCTAAAAACAATGAACCTTGAAACAAAGCAACCCGCAGCAGCATTTAACCAAGTGTTAAGAATTATGCCAGATTCATGAGCTATCTTACTCACCAATAAAGTGCTACAAAAGCCGCCTCTCTCCCCCTCATCAGATTACATTCTAATCTACAATACAGATCCATCTAGGGAGCTAATATACAACATTGTTCTATAGATGGGCAAGAAGATATCTAAGAGATACATAGAGTTTTTAAAAGTCTCATTTCACTTTGAACACCACAATTAATCACACTAAACAGGAATTCAATTTAACCGAACGAAGTCGAAGGTCTTCAGAAGAGCTTGCTCTAGAACACTTCACCCACATCGGCCCTTTTATCACGGCACTTGTTTCGAGCCTTCGTCCGGGCTTTGAATGCTGCAGAGTTGTACAAATGCTATAAAAACAGCAGAGAAATGCAATCAGCGTTAACATTCCTTCTGACAAGGTTTTGGGGTTATGCATTCATTTTGCACAGACACGCCCCAGTGTATTTGACAACAGTCAATGTGCAAAAATGAGAGGGATTTGTTAAATCTTGTACGCTGCCAGCTGACCTTTACATAGTTCTGCATCACCAAGTTCTAAATAATTCAAGTGGTGGTCTTAGCATTAAAAATTAAAATTACAACCACAATACTTTGCTGATGCAATTGTTGCCTAAGATATCGCACGGCTGGAAGAAAATTCTGCAATCCTTATGATTGCTAAGCAACCATGCCAACATAGTTGGGCTTGTCAGATTTATTATCTGTTTCCGTTCTGATTTTCCACCATACAAATGTATCACCAAGAACCTGGTAAGAGAGCTGATCGTAACACTGATATCCTGGTCACTGTGAAAGCAGATATGCATAGTAACTGTTGCCAACAGCTGCCACCACTCCCCAACAGCACATTATGAAGGCTGTGGACACAAGTTGTGTATCAAGATAAATGGAATTCTAAGGGAAGGTTTACATACTCAATAAACGTCTCTGCAAAATGTTCCTAAAGGTCACCCCTGAAGAGAAAGGAGTTGCCAAAAGATTGCAGTTCAAAGATGCTCTGCTTGCAAAGGGACACTTATGTGGAGTCAAAGCTGACCACATAAATGAAGTCCCCATGTGAATGTCTATAAATTATATCACAACAACCAAAGCAATTTTTTCCCACCTGGTGAGACCCTTCTTGAGGGAGGGTTAACCCTTCTCATTCCAGCTTCAAGGCCCCACATGGCTTTTTAAAAGCTTCCATTGGCGCTAAGGCTTTTTAAAACCCTAAATGCTACATCAGGGTAGGGACAAACTGGGAGGAAGCCCTGTGAAGCAGAGGTCCCACAACACAAGACAGCATTTATTTTTGCAGGTCCCTCCGCCATGTGCTACTTTTATGATTCTGGGGACGGACTGCTGTTTATTTTTACACTAACCACTTTCTTAAAAGAACTATTTAAACTTATGAACTTCATAAATTTGGAAGCTGCAATATAGTGCTTTCCTTAGCCATAAGGTTAACTAGAAATGAACAATTTGATACACAATTGGAAGGTGTATGTTTCAGGTGCATGGGTGGCTGAAGTGCACGAGCAGAGAGCCCTCAATAATATGGTCTATGTATACCCAGGATCATCTCTTATCCGGCCTGTCAAATTTATCTCAGCCATCACCCCGGTTCTCTGTTATGCCACCTGTACATCCAAACACAGAAAGCCATTCACAGTTGCTATCTACAACTGTGAAACCACCAGCTTCTCTTACAGACTAGAGGGCTGCAACACCTTCTGAAAAAGTAGGCTGTTGGCCCAAACAGTCAAGATGGAACAGATCAAGTTCTTTAAAGTTATTTCTATCAACAAAGTCAAAAAGCAAAGGCCAGGCTTTCTAGTAGTACATCACTGCATATTTGGGGAATTTATTTGGGGGTGATGGACACCTACTCCAACTCTATTTATCTGTACTGCTTTCCCCTCTTCTTTTCACCAAATTACAATGTCTGCCATGACGGAGAAACCCAAAGCCCAGGATTAGGCAGTGCTGAGCCACATGCTCAGGTTGTGTTACTGAAAGCTCTCTGAAGGTAGAAAAAGACCAAGCGAGACTCGGTTTCAGTTAGATCAGGGTTTCCCAAACTTGGGTTTCCAGTTGGACTACAGTTCCCACCATCCCTGAACACTGGGGTCCTGCTAGCTAGGGATGATGGGAGTTGTAGTTCAAAACCCCCGAGTTAGATGTTTTTGTCAGGAGACTACTTACTGTGCACCCCAGGGAAAGTGGCAAAATCACAAAGCAGAAACTGCACCAAATTTAAAAACCAAACCAAACCAAGTAAATCAGCTTAACAGAATGTGAGTAACATACCCTTTCAAAACGGGGTATCTTCATGGATTTAAGTGTTGCCTCATCAAGCATCAGTGGCGGCCCGAGTTCAAAGACATTCCGGAGAAGCTCATTGGACTGGATAAAACATTAAGTCATTAGAGTTGAGCAAATGTTGCACCTTCAAGTGTTCAAACATTGCTTGTGACATATCGGCTATCAAGAGCTGCTAAATGTGACTGTAGTACCATTTTTGTTTTCTTTCAATGGTTAAAAATCTAGGAGGGCCCTACTCAAGTAGAGATAACAACAAAGTGATTTCCTGTTCTATTACCCCCGTTTGTGTTTTTAAAGTAGTTTAAAAGGCAATAAGTACCACTGCCATTCTATTGAAAGTTTTTAAGTTTACCTGCAAATGGTATTGCATCCCCGATCCTAAGATTTCCTTGAAAGTATCGTATGTTTGTTTTTTAACCCAGCAGTCAATGTACATGCGTTCAGGTCCAAATTTGACTGTCTCTGTAGGGAAGTCATGCTCCTGTCAAAATAAACAAGCAGTCAATCTCAGCAAAGTGTGGTTTTAGAAATGCAACTTACAGTTGAATGCACCCTAGCTGCCCCTGCAAACTAAGACAGTACATTGCTTGCCTCTATTTGTAAAAATCATGCTAATTTCATGACTTATTCTCAAGTGAAGATAGCTGAGCCAGACTCCAATGTATGCCTCCCAAATACTGTTGCAGGCCTTGGATTCTCGATAATTTGCTCTCATTATAAACATCAGATTAAAATTATAAGAATTAAAAACAAATCCTGTGAAACACTATTTTTGGACCTAGTTGCTATCTCAATGTACTGGGTTCCCATCCCCCCCTTTAATGAAAGCAATTCAGGAATTATTCATGACTCAAGATTCACCTTTGACTACAGGTTAGTCCTCTGACAGCAGTTTGCTCTTTAGACAAAGCCAGTATCTCTACTGAAAGACCTGAAGTTTCAAAAGCACCCCTCCCCAAAATGCTATTCCCTAAGCAAAAGTGGCCTCCATGGATGCTGTCATTAGTATTAAAAATAAAACAAATGAGATCAGGTACAATATATTCAATAGGTGTATCTTAGAACTGAGCAACGTCCCTTCTACTAAAAAAAAAAACAAGCTTTTCAAAGCACTTGCTTTTCAAAGATGAAGTCTTAACCAGTAACATTTTATACATTTTTTTTACATTTGCTCATTCGTCTTTACCTCTACAGCTCGCAAGACATCTCTGAAGACAGACCGCTGTTTCCTTTTGTCCACTTTGGCACGGTGCTTGTTCCCATCTGTAGCTAGAGCCTTCAGTTTCTGTGTTAGAAGCTCCATATCTTCATAAAAGAAATCCTAGTCAGATGGGGAGGGGGGAATAACATGTTATTTGTGGGACTTGAACTTGTTGAATATTTTGCAAACCGTATTTCACATTTCAGTTAGAATGGCTCAACTGTCATACAAATCTTCATTAAATGGAGAGATCAAGTTATAACAATACTAAAAGCTAGGTGTTCTGAGAGGTTGTAGGATAAAATAGCCCTCCCTTTAAGGGCAAAATGTCTTCTGAAGTCTACATTTGCTTCTTCTATCCATCACCCTGAAATTTAGAAAGGCGAGATTATTCTTTGTCCTAACTGGAAACTGTAAATTAACCTGATGGTTATTGTGCATGCTTGGTTTCGTTGTTTTAAATTGTTTTGTTGCTGCGACCTGCCTTGGGACCTTTTGGTGAAGTGCGAGAAATCAATATATTATTATTATTAAGGTTATAAAGTGTCTTTTAGTAGGGGTTTGTTTGGGAATGTAGCCATCATTTCACTGCTCTGATGTGAGTAGCTTCAAGTGAGTAGATGCTGAAATGGTTCTGCATTTCAGACCTCTGGTTTAACAGGTCTCCTCTTTCCATTCATGACTACTAAAACTGAGTCAGCTATTGATTCCACCTTTTACCTCCCACATTGTTTATATGTGTGTTTCAGTAGCAACACTGAATATCTTATGTTTCCTTCTCATCTGACTACACCTGTCTGCCCAAGTTGTTCATCACACGATCCTATGTAATGTCTTTATTGGCTGTTCCTATGAGTGGAAAAATTTACTAGTGACAGCTCAATCATTGAAACAATGAGTAGGCTGAAAGATTATTTGGTTTTTGGCAGTGTGTAGGAGCCAATGTTAATGAGGTCAAACAGGTGACATTAACCAAAGTCAAATGCTGTAATCAGAGCTTAAAGTTTTGAACGTTTGTTTAGATATTGTGCAATGGACTGGCTGTCTTGATGAATCTAGTTATTCTTTTTTCTACCATCCTGGGTCACCTAGAGTTTTTATAGGTACCTTACCAAGACAGGTACATAGTTAACTTGAGACTTTTTTCTTCAGTACTGTTAAAGAAAACAGTAAAGATATTAATAAAGCCACTTTAAAATATGATAAAGCAAATTATGGAAGTCTGAAACAATAATGAACTAAGATGATCTTATTGTATCAGCTGCCTATATGCTACCAGGTTTAATTCAAGATTTTGGTATTTAAAGAAACCATTGCAATCATTGCCGGTTGTCCCGCCTTATGCTGTTGCTGTTTTTATTAACTGGATTTTCAAAAAAAAATCTCATTGAATTTTTGTGTATTGGTGGAAACCACCCTAGAATAATAATCATGTTATGGGGGAAAGTCTAAAAAATTGGAGAAATAAGTTAATTTCCCATATAAATGGTATCTCATGTAAGTTTATGATTACGGGAGTGATGTGTTCTCCCCCCCCCCCCCCCACTGAACTAAAACATTGCAGAGTCACACGATCTATCGCACTCAAGGGACATGGTAAGACATAACACAGAGCATGACTTCAACTCCTCAGAAATATGATCCTGATTTTTGCAGGTGTTTAATTAGTTGCTACTGAAATATTACATTTGATCCAGATTCTAGTAAGACCTATGCATGATCAAATGTTATTCATATGCAGAAAGCCATTATTTCTCCATCAGATACACGAAACGCCCAAGACATAGCATAAAAGCTATTTACAAAAATATGCTCTCCATCTTTCCCTGCAGAATCATCCTCTGAACTTACCCCATCTGTTTCTCTTGCTAGTTCAAACAGAAGAGCCAAGGATTCCCCAGCAGCAATCCTCATGTTGACATCGTCACAGGATAACAGGATGGGAAATTTATGCAAATGCCTAGGAAATTTGGGAGCATGTTATTGATCTGCGTTACTGCACACAAAGCCATATTTGATTTAAACTGCACTTCTGGGTATGGTTTCCAAGGGAACAGAATACGCACATTTCAAGTTTCTTCTTCACTTCATTCATTGGGCAGATGGTTAACAGAAGCGTCCATGACAAGAGAGCGCTGATGTGAAGAACTGTATTCTGGGTACTGGAAATGCTATTTGAATTCCTCTCGTTCTGATAGGATTTTGTGAAGATATTTTCCAGGCATTCCATGGTTGTATACAATTCCTGGTTTAAGAAACAGACCGAGACCGTTTAATTCACTGTTTGATCTGGAACGGTTAATTCATAGCTAAATAATACCGTTCATAAAAATGCTTACTGTGATATCATCCGTGGCAATAAAGCAACAGACTCCTAAGCAGGTGGCACACTAGAAAAAGGAAACAGAAGTTAATGCTTTTAACTTTACTGCTACATTTTGTGCTCACAGAACAGACAAAAAATGAGCGAAGCTGTGGTTTAAATCATGTAACATGCTTGTGTCCTTGTCTTCAGACAAGACAACAAAGCAGCCTTTAACAGATCAGTCAGCCACACACTTTGCAAGTGGTTTCATACAAAAACAAGGGATCTTTACGGTTTTGTCACTGTCTTGGCCAGATCTCAATGTTTAAGGAAGCATGTTACAGGAAAACACCACTCCCAGCTCCCTAGCGGTCTCTCCTCTCCTTCCTTCCTTCCTTCCTGGCTAGCTCTAACACTTCCAAGGGACATGACCCACCAAACCTGCAAGAAACATTCTGAGTTACAATTGCGGTTTTTATCGCCGTGCACCAGGGGTCACCAATGTGGTGCTTGCAAGAAATCTACATCCACAGAGGCCTCCTTCTCCCTGGCCATATCAAGCTTGAAAGAAACATTTTAGAAGAGGTTGTAGTGTGTGCTTGGTTGCAGGGGTGTGTGTGTGTGTGTGTGTGTGTGTGTGTGTGTGTGTGTTGTCATGCACTGTCGCCAGCAACCCTACCACGGAGAGTAAGCGTGACACACAGGCATTGCCTGAAGGTTCAAGACTAAGTTATAAGCCTTGATGCCAAGTCTTCCAAAGAATAAGACACCAATTGACCAGGGAAACATTTTTGGGCCCTCAGGTTCCAACACACACACCACTGCAATATGGGCATCCACTTGCATTTCTTCATCCCAAGTACCAACTTTTTACGTACAGCTTGCCTTGCTTGTACACTTGCTGACGCATCACAGAGAATCTTCTTCAGAATCGGCGCAAGGGTCTTATATATTTCCTCACTTTCAATTCCTGACCCCAGCTGCACACAAAGCAGACAAGCCAATCCTGCTGCTGCACGCTGCTCATCGCTCTTGCCTAAACACAGAAAGCCAGTCATGACTTGGTAGAACTAAATGCAAGAGCAATTAAACCTGACAACAGAATAATGCTATTTTATAGGAAAAGAGATGCACATTACCTTTCTTTATACAGCGTTCGATGCTATCTGTTAGCGTCATTCTCCTTTCCAGGATGAACTCGTACAGTATTTTTGAAGACAGGGCATTTTTAAGACCTTCAAGAGCTGACTGCCTTGTCTTCGCACTATTGGGGAGTTCATGGAAAAAGGTCAGTTGAAAGCTCTGTGCTGCAAATTTCAATCTGGTTGTGTTATGCATGCTTTAGATTCCACCTCTACCTCCTTCCCAATAGGCAGAACATTTAAGGCTAAGATTTGCAAAGCCAAGATTTGAAAAACTACTTATCAGAGCTTCCCATACTAGCACTCAACCTCTGCTGTGGCAGACACCACATTCGCCCAATTTCTCATTCTGCAATCCTTAATGTCTCAATGCCAAGGAAACACTGCTCATAAAATGTTTTCTCTTCACAGCTCTTTTCCTTTTCTAGGCATAGGGAAAGACTCTTAATCCAACATCTTTAGGAAAAGAGCATTTGAGGGAATGGTAACTGGAGGAAGGTAGATATGGCAGGGAATAAGACTCAGGTTTAAATTGAATAAATTCCCAGTGCCTTTAGAAAATGACAGAATGCTTTCTTGAAGTAGTGGTGAGCTGAGAAATCATGGCAGGCAAGAACATTGAAAAATGATGTGGGTGGAACAAGCTGAAAAAAGTCACTTTCCCTATTATTATCTATTCCCAAATTAAGACATGATGAAGACTGACTTATACAGTAGCTATCCTAAATGTATCCTAATTCATAGGCTTTGCTGCCAAGCTAAGATACAACTTCCTGAACAAATCTGCCCTTGGGTACAATAATTATTACTTATTAAACTTCTATACTACCCTTCATCTGAAGATCACAGGGCTGGGTTACAATATTATAAAGCTCCTATGACCTCATGGGAAAGCTCTAGCCCACAATTTGCAAAATCTTTTAAGCCAGCCTCCTAAACCAGGTATCTTCCAGATGGTGCTAGACTCTTAATTTGCCCACCAACCCCAGACAGTGCTCAAGGATGATGGGACAGGAGTCCTAAACATCCGGAGAACAAACATCCAGATGGCCAATTTAAGCTTTTACTTCTCAGACCTCCCATACCTCTTGTCCAACGTGAGGTCAATTAATCCCTTCAGCTTGTACTCCAAATCTTCTTGCGTTGCTTCCTCATCAACTTCAGGCCCTACACATATGTGACAAGACAGTACGGTTACAATTAATAAACCTAGTCTCACAGAATGAGTCTTCAGAGTCTTGTGGAAATTATACAAATCTGATTTAATCCATGTAAGGTCTCCTCCACTTCTGCCTGGCCACCAAGCCTTCAGTGGAGGATCTGCTCTATGTATTTCTGGTCTGACCCCGTAATAAATCAATTCATTCATACTTGATCTGCTCTGTGTTCCACTGCTGGGCAATAGTGGAGTTGGCAGATAGATGGGGCTGGACCTCCACTATGGCAGCCAGGTTTACGAACTGGCCCCATTACTAAAGGTGTTTTGATGCCATGTAAAAACATTTATTCATTTGTGGAGGGGGAGAATAATCTGGACAAATAACCCCCCTAGAGTTTCTACTTGTACAGTGGACCCTCCGGATACGAATCAAATTCATTCCGGGAGTCCGTCTGCAACCCGAAAAGTCCGTAGGCAGAAACGCTGCTTCTGCGCACGCCGTAATTGAGCGCTTCTGCGCATGCGGCAAAACCCAAAAGTTATGTATCCAGAGCGGTACGTAACTAGAGGGTCCACTGTATACTCTTTCAGAAAGGGGGCTTTGTGAGTACCCAACACAACTATTACCTTGTAGTAAGCAAAATTTGCTTCACTCAATGACTAATCTACTCCAGATAATAATGTGAATGTGTAACACAAATACATGAAACAAATTCTTTGACTTGCCTTAGTTTCATATAGGAGCTACAAATTAGACCCCCCCCCCCAAGTTATCTTGAGGGTTAGGTGCTTTTAAATAAAGTAGCATTTCGAAATAAAATATACCACATTCAATCCAAACCAAACGCTTTCCAAATGTAATAAGCATTTCATGTCTGCAGTAGTTTCCTAATAAGACACAAAGGTTAACATACCATCCTCAGTGATGCTGGAAGGATCACTGAAGCCACTGCAGTGACTCATAGTTTCAATTGATGCGTCTTCATCACTAAAAGACTGCATATTTCTGTGCTGGGCACCTAGGAAAAGCATTTGGAGCAGTCAACATTAACACAGGGTAATACTCTGGAATGTCTACGCCATCAAGACCAATATACTGCCAATTTTCTATTTCTAAACCCCAGAAGTAGGGGTCCACTGCAGACAGAATTATGTGTTGGGAAGGAAGACCAACTGACAGCTGTATCTCAAAGACAAATTATTTCAACAAGCCATAGTTCTGTCTTACCGTATATGCGTGGCAGCCTGTTTTCAAACTATTCTGCTATCATCTATTCTTAACTGCCTAAGTTCTTTTAACCTCCCAGTATCTGCACATTAAACAAAGTGTAACATTCCTCTGCTGTCAACCATTTGCAACATGCTACCCGGCAGAATTTCTCTGGCCAAAGAACAGCCTTGTTGGCATAGAAGTAAGCTTTTACTAAAACAAAATGGGAGGCATGCAGTCCAACACACAGCAAGTATACAAATGTGGCAGGAACAGTTTAAAAGACTACACTATTATGCATGTTGCATTTCTAGACTTCATCCAACTTCATTTGCAGGCCCAATCACAACTATTACTATGGGGCACCACTAAAAAACCACTAAATATAGATATTTTTATAAAGTTTTTAAGTCACAGTATCAAACTTAGGTAGAATAAACAGAAAGCATCAGAATTCTCAACTCTTGGGGCGGGGGTCAAGCAATATCTAGCCAATTTCACCGGGTTAGAATTGCTGTATACTTACCACATTGGCCTCACATGTTAATTTTATCAACAGCCACAACACATAATTACATCACTGAGGTTGCATAAATGTCTAGTGACTAATCGTCTTCCAAGATGCCTAGTTCTCATCTTTTTATTTTGAGCAATGAGCAACACCTTGCTGCTTTTAGACCTATTAGATGATACCTGTCACAGCCTTGCAGGTATTTTCAGATTACCAGGAGAACCGGAGAGTTTATTTCTGTGTATAATTTAAATGGTACCTAAGACTGAAATATATCACTGCATATGAAACAAAGCTAAACAGATTAGATTTGAGTAGCAAGTTGTATTATTAATCTGTGCCTTTACAATTTATATTGCATTTTGAATCTTTTCCCATCAAGCAACAATATGGGTCCGATTGCTCAATCTTTGTGAGCATTTGTTTTGGATAGAGGCCTGAAGGAACATAACCACATAGTTTTATTTATTGCTTCACCACAAAATCTAAAGCTGTCCATAGCAAATACCAAAATGATTGGAGACTTGTCCTCCCATTTAAAGCCTTTCAGTGTCCACAAATACATTTACATAAGTTGTTCTCTGTCTCGATTTCATCTTGGCCAGATATACCTGAAGGAGCATCTCCAACCCCATCATTCAGCCTTCTGAGTCTTCTGGCGGCTCCCTCACTGCGAGAAGTGAGGTTACAGGGAACCAGGCAGAAGTTCTTCTCGATAATGGCACCCTCCCTGTGGATCACCCTCCCAACAGATGTCAAGGAAATAAGCATCTATCTGACTTTTAGATGGCATCTGAAGGTAGCCCTGTATCAGGAAGTTCTTAATGTTTGATATTTTATTATAAAGTGCTGGAAAGCGCCCAGAGTCTGGGGAAATGGGCAGGGTATAAAAAATAAATTAATTTATTAGTAGTAGTAGTAGAAATAGTAGTAAATCTGTCTGTACTTGGCTACCGAGACCATAAACACATGGCCTTTTAAACACATCTATTTGGAGGGGATCCCTAACCTGGCAGAGAGAGAGGACCTGAAATACAGGCCAGGTGGCAACCTTAACAGAACAAGAAGCTCGCTTCCCGCCACCCGTGGGGGGAAGCTAAGCAGAGAACTACAGCCCCCATTACGCCCCGCGGCGGGGGCGCATGCGCGCCGGCTCCCTCACCTGACGTTCCGCGCGGGTTACCCACTCCCCGCCGCTTGGACTTGGGCATGGCAGCGGCCTTGTAGCGGCGACGGCTTCGCGCGCGGCTCCTTCCCGGTGCTCCCTCTCTGGGGTTCTCGTCGGCCTGGCTTTTGTTTCTCCCCCTCGCCCGGGCAGCGCTGACAATCAGCCGATGGAAGAGCAGGAGCGCTTTTTATTATAGAAACGTCTCTGTGAGGCCGGCTTCCCGGACCGAGGCAGCGGATGCGATTGAGGAAAGCAGGCGATAGGCAAAGCTGTAGCAGCGGCAGAAATCCCCGTGGATGCCCGTGAACGGAATCGATACATGTTTCTCCTCTCAGACGCCAAGGAACTAAAGGCGGGGGATTGACGCTGACGTGGCTTTTATAGGGAACCCAGCGGAGGCGGAGGCGGAGTACTGACGTTACAAGGGCGTGGCTTGGAAACGACCAATGGCAGCCGCATGACGTATAAGAGGGGAGCCGCGCATTGACCTCTGGGGCGTGTGGTCCCCCCCAGCATCCCTTTCTCTCGAAGTTCCGCGGTCGTTTACAAGGGCGGTGCCTCTCGCAGCTGCCGCTTCATTTCTTCCCCTTCGAGACATAAGGGATCGTTTCAGGCCCCCGTGGCATGCTGGGAACTGTAGTCTGTACCCTTTCCGGGGCCATTGCGGTACACGGCGGTCTCACGTCGGCCGCCTTGCCTCCGTCGTTGTCCTCAGATAACCTCCTGGTAGTTCACTGTTCCAGACAGAAACTGAGGCGAAGGTTATTCGCTTGCACAGCCCTCGAGCGGAGGGTCGGGATGCATGAAATGATATCACCTCCTCCTTAGCCCTGGAAACTTTGAAAGCCCAAATAGCACTTTAAATATATTTTAACATAGGGACAGTGATTTATTATTTTTATTCTTTTATTGTTAAGTTTATATACTGCCCCATATACGCAGATCACAGGATAAAATCACAATATAAAACCACAAAATACATAATCAAAATAAAAACAAGAACAACCCAATAACTCCCCACAAATAATCAGAGAGGGAAAACAGAATTTAAAACACATGTACACAATACTTGTAATAAAAAAATAAGACGTGAAGAAATCACACCCTAAGTAGACTGGTAGTAAGTACATAGTTACCAGCAGACATACTCTCCAACATTTCTCCGTTGAAAATAAGGATATCCTCTTCAATAATAATAATAATACTAATACAGTCACTCTGGGCAGCTTCCAACATACATAAAAATATAATGAAGCAATAAACTTTTTTTTTTTAAAAAAACCACCTTTCTTATACACTACATGCTTCAGATGATTTCTAAAGGTTGTACAGTTACTTATGAAAATAGGGATATCCTAAGAAATAGCAGGACATTCCAGGATCAAATCAGAAACTAGGACAGCTTCTGTAAATCCAGGGCTGTCCCTGAAAAAGAGGGTCTGCAGAAGACACATACTTTAAACATATATTTGATTTTTCTGATCATTAGGATTTGGACATTGATACCCTTACACATGTTTATTCAGAAATAACTGTAATCCTATCCCCACTTACCTGGGAGTAAACCTCACTGAATTACTTATGAGTGGACATTAGGATTGCACAGTACGTCCCACTGAGTTTAACAGAGTTTACTTTCTTTTCTGTTTACCAGATTGAAGTGCAAATTTAAATGAAAATGCCTACAACAAGAAGAGTACAGTAGGGGACATTTTTAGTACAGATTATTTTATTATGGCACAGCTTTTCGTAGGCACCTGTCTACCAAAGTACATAAGAGTCCTGCTGAATCAGAGCAAGGATCTATTTAGTCCAGCCTACATAGATCTGGGGGACGCGGGTGGCGCTGTGGGTTAAACCACAGAGCCTAGGACTTACCGAACATTAGGTCAGTGGTTCGAATCCCCACGACAGGGTGAGCTCCCGTTGCTCGTCCCAGCTCCTGCCAACCTAGCAGTTCGAAAGCACATCAAAGTGCAAGTAGATAAATAGGTACTGCTGCGGTGGGAAGGTGAACGGCATTTCCGTGTGCTGCTCTGGTTCGCCAGAAGTGGCTTAGTCATGCTGGCCACGTGACCTGGAAGCTGTACGCCAGCTCCCTTGGCCAGTAAAGTGAGATGAGTGCCGCAACCCCAGAGTCATTTGTGACTGGACAAGGTCCTTTTACCTTTACCTTTACATAGATCTGGGAATCTGGAGAGCCTCCCTCATTGTCCCTCAGACAACTAGTATTAAGGGTAACCTGCCTCTGAATGATTCCTTTGAAGAACCTCAAATTCTAGTGTTGTGAGACTGGGAGAGAATTTTCTGTCCAATTTATCCAAACCACATACAATACTATAATCTCTACCAAATCCTGCCCCCTGCCTGGTTGTCTTCATTGTGGCTGGTTGATATTAAACAAAAACAAACCAACCAAGTCTATTATTTCTGTCCCTTGTAGCTATTGTAGACTGTAGTTTACAAAAGCGTATGCCAGCATATATTCATTTTTTCCTAACAACTTTTTAAAGTAATTTAAATTGTGCAATCCGATGCACAATTACATAGGATAGGAGTAAATCCCATAGAACAGAGTGAGGCTTAGTTCTGAGTAAAAATGCATTGTCAAGTACTAAATAAAATAATATTACATCACATTTGCCCAGACACTATATAGCACTGAAGGCTTCAGCTGATGGTCAGCAGAGAGCAGGTTTGCCACATGACCTCACTTTCCATTTGTAGCAGTTGTATCCGTGGAAGCTGCTAAAAATAGAATATATTTCTTATTTCTATGTCATAAACAATCTCTCTAGTTACATAGATTTAGGCTGATTAATAGATACACGTGGTAAGAGGCTGAGATCATTATGACTAATCTATTGTGTATAATTACTTAGGTCATGCATTTCACAACATGATGACAAGAGCTTAGAACCAATTACATGTACAAACTCTCTCTGTGTGTCACTCCCTTCGAAGTCAACTATGAACATTCCTTACATTAGGTTTTCTCCTATATAATTATTGATCTGAGCTTGATCCAAACTATGACAACCACCTATGAAATCTGGATACTACTGATATTCAGTTCCAAAAACCAACATCCTGTCGAAATCCATGTTTCCCAGGGAAATTGTCTATCCAAATTGTAAACGGGACCTTGGCTTTCAGATGGAGACCGAACAGTTTTCTTGTTTGATGTTAATATTTCAGCATAGATGGGTGTCTTGTCTATAACCAAGGTACAGTTCAGCCCCTTGCTGAACAGCATTACCTTAATCTGCATATGTATGGCAGTATACTAAATATTTAAACCTTTGGAAGGAATTTCTCATTGTCTCTGTTCTATGGCAGCTGGGAGCCAGGACATTGTCCTTACATTATTTACTTTAGGAATCAGCTTAATATATATGTCTTCTCAGGCCTATGGTATTGGAGCTAACCTTTTAGAAAACATACAGATTCAGGGCTAGTCTGAATTGTAATTGAATTTGCTTCTGTTTGGTTCAGTGCTGAGGCCTTCTGCTCCTCGGTATTTGCCTTCTGCTCCTCGGTTTGGATTGCATACAGTGACCAAAACCAACTAGCTTTCTCTGAAGCAACAGCTGGGATTTCTGCTTCACGTTGTCCTTTCAGTTCAGATTTTCACAGCTGCACAAAATGTGAAGGTATTAAAAAAAAGAATTAAAAAAAACCAATTGCATGGAAGAACACCTGCTACTTCTACCTTTTAAAAGTTATAATAACTAGAAGAATGGAATTTGTTCAGTCAAAGCAGGGACAATGGCTGGGATGAGTGAAGACAATGAACTATATTGGCGTGGGATGAGACAGAAAACTGCACAGCACAGAAATTCCATGGGTGTGTGTTTGTGCAGTGTATTATTACACAGCACCAGAGCTTTCTCTTGCTCTAGGTTTTTTTGGGTGTGACATTAGAATACCATTGTAGTGACTAGTAGGGACTGACTCAGAACTTTAATTATAGCAGTGGCAGGAAGTCGGACAGGAAAGGGGTTTTCTAGGCAAGGTGTAGTTATACTAATCTATGTAATATACTTTCTGGCGGCAGCATTCTATTCCAGAGCTATGGTAAAGATCAAAATCCAAAGCTCTTTTCATTGGTCACCGGGAGAACTGGCTTTTTGATGTTGCATATTAAGAGACAAGGATTGTAAACTGTTATATACACGCATGTTATTTATAGGATACCCTATGACAAAAAGTTACCTAGGCAACTTGCAAAATAAAAACAAATGCAATAAAAATGCAAGATGCAACACAGCATTAAAACAACAGCTGCGGGAGGCAGTGGAAGACAGGGGTGCCTGGCGTGCTCTGGTCCATGGGGTCACGAAGAGTCGGACACGACTAAACGACTAAACAACAACAAATATGATTTTAAAAATACATATCAGTAGAGCTACAATTAAAAGGTACAACATGAATTAAAAGGCTTGGGGAAATGAAAAAGTATTTACCAGATGCCACAAAGCCTTTAATATAGGTGTAAAGTGGGCCTCTCTTGGGATACCACCAGTGTTCGAAACTCCCATTGTTCTGGGTGCATTTTGCAACAGGGAATTTCATTCATGCAAGCAGTTTCTGAGCTCTGGGCACAGTACTGAGCCTAAGATTTCAGATTAAAACTGCACAGTAGAAGGAAAGGAGGACCCTTTTCTGTCTCCCCACTTCCAGCCACTCTCTGAAGACTAGAGAGGGCACCATCATAAGAATATTAGAGTGGCAGGCATGGGAAGTATGTATTTGAGTTGGGGGTTTTCTGCAGTCCTCAGATGAGGGCTAGACCATGTGAAAAATGAACATAAGAGTTTAGCTGCAGTCCATTCATTTTCAGCTTTGTATTCTTGTTATAAAAAAGGCGTGCCTAAGCACTCCACTGCGGCGCCCATAACCTAGGATTAAGGTGCCATTTAGCTCCTAGCTTTCATATTTCAGTTTCTAACACTGAGTACCACCACTGAAAAATGGTCCTTTCACCACCACAGGGGAACTCAAAGAAGAACCTCATAAGAAGATCTCAACATCTGGGTAGGTAACTGAGGGGTGAGATTATTGTTCAAGCACTAAGGTCACAAATCATGAAGTGCAATTGGAAGCACTGTGGAATAAATGATGAATTAATAAATCTGTAAAATCAGTACATTTTTAATTCTGTAACTCTAGTAATACCCCACAGTACATATAGCCAGATCCACAATGATAGTGTTATTTGTGCCTTGGCATTGTCTAGCATTTATATATGTGTACAGACAGCTACACAAAGAAACAGAACCTAAGGATTTGCATTCTTGTGTATCCTTACTTGATACTGTCATTAGTTAACTGTTTGGCTGATTTATTTGCTCTATTTTTTTAAATCACTTTGTTTTGTTTTTTTAACAATCAAGAGGTACATAAATTGCATTAAATAAAAATATGAAGCCCCATTGAACTCGGGATTCAATGTAAATTTTCAGACAAGTAGGCTTTTGAACACTAGATTTTTCCTTAAAGATTGGAGATTTGATCAGAGTACATCATTAAGGATATTCAGTATGTAGGAATAGACACCTTCCTTTTAAAGATAGAGGGCACTTCCTTAGTCTAAGTTATTTAGATTGCTGCATACACATATATTTCTAATAGCTTTTGTATGCAGGTGAAGGTACAATTGACTGAGCAGCATGAGCACAGTGAATCACCCTGAGTTACAGCGGGCAATTAGCAATTTCTGCCGAACACTAATAAAGGCTCGCACACTGAGCAGCATTGCATTTTGGGAGTTAGCTCTGCAATCAGCATTCCAAAACAGTGAGGCAGATATTTATTTAAAGCATTTTAATCCTGTTCCTCAGCCAAAAAAGTCTTCTGGAGAAGTTTACAGACCGAACCGACTAACCAAACAAACAAAAACTGTTGGGAGTGGGATCTGCTTCCTATTATTGTTCCCTCTGATGCCGTCTGGTAGCTTAGTAAAAGCCAAAGGCAGCTGATCTTTTAGTAGAGCCAATGAGATGGCAATTCTAAAATAGCATCAATCAGCTTGAACCTGTACGCAGAGAGCAGGTAGTGGTGGCCTTTCTGAAGGACCCAACCCACACTTCTCCCACTTCTAGGCTCCCTTGGAGATTCACTGCCAATCAGCGTAGATCAGGGAAGGAGAAACTGTGGCCTTCCAGATGTTGTTGGGTGTTTGCACCAGCACACTGTGAGTTCACCTTTAAATAGTTAAGTGTAACTATTGTTTAAAGTGATATGTAAAACCAGGCCGCTGAATCCAGTAATCATGTTAAGCCTACAGGAAATGATTCCTATGGTTTTTAGCCTTTTTGCAAGATGAGGAGGAGCATGGTCTGTGTCCTAACCCTGCAGCAGCTTTGGGCTCCACCCTGGCCAAGCGTGCCAACTCTAGGGGACAGAGGTGTCATCAGCCCCCTCAATATTCCTTAGCAGGGGGCTCAGCCCTCCTCCCCTCATATTGAGGGGAGGGGGAGGCCAAATCACCGATCTGAGCTCGACGTAGCATCAAAGGCAGGCTCCTCCTGAGCGCAAGAGAGGAGCAGGCATGGCCATTGAAGCTGCACGGCACTGGGCAAGGCCTCCTCTCGAGGAGTGGTGTGCGATGTGCATCACGTGCATGATGTCACACGCATGCTGTACCACTGAGCCCCACAAATATTTGGCCCAAGGCAGTGCCTCTGATTCTGCCTAAACCCTCTAGAGCTTCCTGGGTTCTCACCCCCTGGTTAGGAGGTTTTTCAGTTCATGAGTTAGAAAATCTTTAAGCATTTGAAAATGAGTTCAACTGCTGTATGAAGCACTATTCCCTTCAACATTAATGTGCAGGGCAATTTCCACTCTTACCAGCGATAAGGACTTTGGGTCATGCTACCACTTCTCTGTTAGTAAATAAGTTCAGGTAAAACTGAGGAACAGCCAAGCCAACGTCTTAAGTGTAACTTCAAAATGCAGTTAAATTGAGAATCCGCTACTGCGTGTGGTGCCATTTGTTGCATGGAAATAGAAAACAAACAAACACATTTTATTATTATTATTTATTCATTTTTTACATTTCTATCCCAATTTCCCCCCTCATGGAAGCCAAGATGACATACTTGTGGTTCCTGCACCCATCAGTGCTCTAACCAGACCCAGACCTGTTTAGTTTTGGCAAGGTAGTGGCAACCTGTGCCATCCTTTAAACAATATCCAGAAAACAAATATTATTTATTAATTAAGTAATCTCTATACTGCATTATATTTGTAAGAAATATTTCAAAGCGGTTTACAGCATATGAAACCAATAAAACACAAATAAAACAATCTGAAGAAAGTTAAATATAGAGCATACAGTCAAAGCAACATAACAGAAAACTAAAATATTATCTTAAAGATTTCAAAATAAAACATTACAAAGGAGGTCAAGTACAGAATACTTATTTATCATAGTAGGGCTAGTGAGTGTGGGCCTCGCCCCCTAGGCCAGGTGGAAAGGGCCTTGTAGGGAGCGGCCTTCACGCCCCACAGCCGAGCGATTATCACTAGGCCCGTCACTAAGTTCATATTGAAATGTAGCTGATGCTGTGTACCCTCAGCAAGTAGAGTACAGCGTTACCTCGGATTAAGTACTTAATTCATTCCAGAGGTCCATTCTTAGCCTGAAACTGTTCTTAACCTGAAGCACCATTTTAGCTAACGGGGCCTCCTGCTGCCGCCGCGCTGCCGGAGCACGATTCCTGTTCTCATCCTGAACTAAAGTTCTTAACCCAAGGTACTATTTCTGGGTTAGCGGAGTCTGTAACCTGAAGCCTATGTAGCCCGAGGTACAACTGTAGTTTAGGTTTTACAGGAACACAGGGCCGTAGCTAGGGGGTGGCGAGGAAGGCTCCCGCTGGGGGCGCAGGCAAGGGTGTGTGTGCAAAATCGGCTTTAAAAATGTCCATAAATATGTCTATAAATAAAAATATTGATTATTGCCTCATAAGAATTGAATGGGTGGTGGTGGTGGGGTTGGAAGAGAGGCAGAAAGAAGAGCTAATTTGTCTGTGGCTAGGGGCTGCAATCTGGACAATTCTGCCAGGGGTGCAAGATCACCCAGCTATGGCGCTGCTCGAATACCCCCTTTGTCTATCTTTTTGTTTGATAGGTTACAAAGGCAGCAACCGTATGGTTTGACTACTTCCTACAACTTCCTCTCAGCTGACCATATCCAGAATGCAATTCTCTTTCTCCAACACCGTCTCTATGGAAGGTAGCAAGTGGGTTATCTGCATACTCATCCACATTCGAGAGCCTTGGATCTGAAGGGGTTAGGTCACTTAATAATGAAAAAATAATAATACATTGGTCTTACATTCAAACAAAGCCCAAAGGAAAAATCAGATGACTATGTTTAAAAATGTGTAGGGAGCCTGTGAAGATCAGTGCTCAACCAGGGAGGGTGAATTGATCACCCTTTTCTCACTCCTGGATTGTTCTTCCACCTTTCATGTTGACATCATATGATTCGGATTCTAATATTTTCCTAGCCCCTTCCTTACATTCTGCAGGGTTACCGTAGAAACAGCAAGAAACAACTTTGCATCATCGCTATTCCATTGCTCACTTCTTACCGGACGCTCGATCAGTAAGCAGTGCGAGGAGTGCTCTCAGCACTCTCTATTTGTGTTACTTCAGCATTCCTATCAACATGGCAGGTAGGAAATTGTGCCATCGTGATGTTCACATGTTCCGCTTCATTGACCCATGAAGCAGACAGAGAAGCCAGCTGAGAAGTTAAGGATTTATAGCTGGGGAATGGATTAAATCATTGGATAACTTAGAGACGGTAAGATACATACAAGTGGATGCTATGATAGACAGCAAAAGAAAATGGAGAAAGGGAGATGCCCTTAAAAAGCTACCCCAGTTAGTCAAGGTCCTAGTACCCCGCATGGGGCTTAGATAAGACATGACTAAGGCCCATTCAGTGGCCTTCAATGGGACTTAGTCTTGAATATATCTTTCACTAGATATGCCAATAAAGTCTGAGGCTCCTTCAAAATCACCTTTATTTTTGGTACTACTGTCAATCTACATTGCACTTGTCCAAAGCAGCTTACAAACCAAGAGTTTCCAGGCAGCAACAACACAAAACATCAGTTTGGGAGGAAAAGCAGTAGATAAATATCCATGAATGATCCACATTGATCCAGAACCAAAAGCACTTTGGTTAGATCAGGCTTCCTCAACCTCGGCCCTCCAGATGTTTTTGGCCTACAACTCCCATGATCCCTAGCAAGCCGGACCAGCGGTCAGGGATTATGGGAATTGTAGCCTCAAAACATCTGGAGGGCCGAGGTTGACGAAGCCTGAGTTAGATTCTGTTCTCATGAGAGAGCCTAAAATAGGAATTGTTCTTTAGATGAATGATGGTCTTTGTTTCTGTTGTAACCCCTATCTCACTGAATTATAGAAACAGGTAAGCATATCAGGTGTAAGATTTAGCGGGTGCCTGTGACTTCACTAGGTATCCAGATTAACCCAGTCAAAATTGGGGGGTACCAACCAGGGGAGGAGTGTATCGTAGGGCTTGTTGTGACTCAGACTTGTCATAACTTCAGTTACTCTTCTCCTAATGGATATCTTTTCTATCCTTGCACTTCAGTTAAGGCCAACTGCCCATCACTGCATCATAACATTCTCTGGCCAGTTAGAATCTTGGAGGTCACTGTGGTGACAGCTGGAAACAGGTTCACATAACCCCAGTTCCAGGGGCTCCCATTATGGATGCTGACTTGAATTAACACTGAGCGGGGTGCATTTGAGGGCCCCTTGGGGGTATCACCCTCATGTTTTCCCTGAAAAGAAGGGGAAATAGCAGAGCATCTTGAAAGACAGAATCTTTTATGGCAACAGCAGCAGGGCAGGGTGATTCATCCACGTAAAAGAGAGGGGGAAGATGGGAGAAAGATTCTTTCTCAATGGGATCATAAGCAACTGGATATCAGGAAGACGTCAAGGGGGCAAAAGAAGTCCAGCCATTAGGATCTTCCACAACCCTTTTCAAAGATCCAGTTGTTTAGAACCTCCAGCAACAGGAGCTGGGGAAAAGACATCTCTCCTTGCCACTGCACAGGGACTTTGCAATGGCCACACCTATGAATCAATTATATAGAACACCTCACCTCCAGATAGTCCAGGTGCAGCCTCCTGGGCTTGGACCCATCCAGTCCTGGCCTCTCTATCTCAAAACAAGTCTTTGAAACCTGGAAAAGATGGGAAAAAGTAAAACCAAAATTATCAAGAGGTTGGAGTAATTCCCTTATGTGGAAAGGTTGGGGCCTTTTAGTTTCAAAGGAAGTACGCTCTCTGTCAGCCCTCGTAGTTGTATTAATTCTAGAACCATTAAAAAGCAAACTAATCAATGTCCTCTCTCATACAGGAGTGGTTGCAAACAGAAATGAACAAGATCCAGGCCTCTTTGCAGAGAATATACTTTTATGCACCTCTGACCGTATCACAGCAGGCAAAATACTACGTACAGAATTGGAACAGTTCTCCAGGGTCTCAGGATTGCAAGTTACTTTTAAGAAAGCAGAGGTAATGTTTTTCACACACCAACCTATACAACAGACTTTTATAGCAATGTTGAAGATTCCAATAGCCAGGAAAAGTTTTAGATATCTGGGGATGCAAATTACCCAGAATTTGAACAAGTGGTATCAGTTTAATTATAGTGTGGTTTGGAAAGCTCTAAATAGGGATATAATACATTGGAATAAATTAAGACACTTCATTATGGACAAACCAGTTGCATTTAAAATAACGATTGTACCTTCATTTCTTTTCTTCCAGACTTGGGTGAAGGCGTGAGATGGAGGAGGACCCTGGAACCTATCCCTGAGTGTTTCAGAAAAAGCCTGCCTGTCTGTGGGAAAGAAGATAGGCGAAACCTGGCCATAAAAGGGATAGGCATACCTCACCCCCACAAAAAGAACCCCCCAAAGAGAAAATTATACAAGGCCAAAAATGAAGCCGAAAAGGTGGAGAAAGGGGGCACCCAAGGCACCCGAGGGAACAAAACAACCCTTGAGGAAAGGCCTAAAAAACACTCCGAAAGCTTATTTTGGCAGGTGCCCCCTCCCTAGCCCCCCTCCCTGCCAAAGCCATCAGCCCAATTTGGGCAGAGGCTGGCACCCCTCTACCTGCCCCCCCATGTGGATTACCCCGAGCCGTTAGCAGGACCATCTGGCTCGCATCCACATAGGTGGGCAACGATTTCTCACCTTTCCCTCCCTACCCACTGGAGACCCCTGCCCAGCATTGCTGGCAGGGGTCCCACCCTACCTGACCCGCTACCCTTGCCCACCCCCAACCCTCCATATTGCCAGACACCCAGCCCTCTGAAGTAGCACCTCCAGCCCCACCCCACACAACCCCAGCCCACCAGGGGATTAAATATATACGAAGCCTCCGGAAAATATGAAACATCAAGTCAGGGGATTCCCTCCATTGACCAAGGTGAATTTGTGCCCGCTCACCACCTTCCCCCCCCCACCTCCAAAACCTTCTGGCAGCGAAACAGGAGAATATTGACAACTAAATAAGAATCCCACCCACTCAGAACTCCTGTTTCCTGTCTTAACTCTCTCTGCCACTGACCTCATGGGCAAAATACACATGGATTGATACTAGTACAATTGCTGAATATACACAGGAGCCATGCTTTCTACCTTGAGTGAAAGCCATCTAAACCCAAATAAAACTTCCTAGAGGTAAAGCAGGAGCACCCCCTCGGTTATGGGGTACTACTCAGTAGTGTAGCTAGAGGGGTGTGGGAGGGATGGATTGCCCCAGGCAGCTCTGGGCCTGCAGGGCACCCGAGCTGCCGCATCTGTCCCAGGCGCCCCCCAGCTGGGGGGCACTCGGGGGATGTGATGCCTCAAGTGTCCTGCAGGCCCAGCGTTGCCTGATTGGGGGGGGGGGTTTGAGAAGGTGTTTTGTTTCATTTTTACAGTTCTCCTGATTTTTACTGCATTCTAAAAGATTGCCAAACGGATATGCCCACCCTGAACCCATGTTCGGTGCCATCATCTGGGAAGGAACAGGCTATGCTGGCCCGTACAAAACTGGAAATGACTCTTCTAAGATCATTTAATCATAGACCGAATGGAGCAAACAGCACGCAGACCTAGTGATGGGAGGAAAAAATCCTTAAATAAGAGACACGGGGGAATGATTAATGGACTTCAATGTCTGTACACTAATGCGCAAAGCATGGGTAATAAACAAGATGAGCTTGAGCTCTTGGTACAGCAAACTAAATATGACATAATAGGCATCACTGAAACCTGGTGGGATAAGTCCCACGACTGGAATGTAATAATGGAGGGATACAATCTATTTCAGAGAAACAGACCAGACAAGAAAGGAGGAGGAGTGGCGTTATATGTCAGGGATGTGTATACCTGTGAAGAGATCCAAGATTTAGAACCTCAAAGCCAAAGTGAGAGCATTTGGGTCAAAATTAAGGGAGAGAAGAATAACATTGTGGGAGTTTACTATAGATCCCCAAGCCAAACAGAGGACATAGATGATGCCTTCCTGGAACAGATGGCCAAGCATGCAAAAGGAAGGGAGATAGTAGTAATGGGGGACTTCAATTACCCGGATATTTGCTGGATGTCAAACTCAGCCAAGAGCATAAGGTCAAACAGATTCCTCACTGGCCTTGCAGACAACTTCATTGTCCAGAAAGTGGGAGAAGCAACAAGAGGAACAGCCATTTTAGATCTGGTCCTAACCAATGTTGATGACCTGGTTAGTGGGGTAGAAGTGGAAGGATCATTAGGTGCGAGTGATCATGCTCTTCTGAAGTTTACTATACAGCGGAAAGGAGCAGCCAAGCATACTAGGACTCAATTTCTTGACTTTAAGAAAGCCGACTTCATAAAACTTAGGGAAGTGCTGGGTGAGATCCCATGGACAGTAATACTAAAAGGAAAGGGAGTTCATGATGGCTGGGAGTTTGTTAAGAGGGAGATAGTAAAAGCACAACTTCAGGCAATACCAATGAGACGGAAACATGGAAGGTGCCTAAAGAAGCCAGGGTGGCTATCTAAAGAACTTTTAACTGAGTTAAGATTAAAAAAGAATGTGTACAAAAAATGGAAAAGGGGGGAAACCACCAAAGAGGAATTCAAACAAATAGCCAGCACGTGTAGACACAAAGTCAGAAAAGCTAAAGCACAGAATGAACTCAGGCTTGCTAGAGAGGTTAAAAGCAACAGAAAAGGCTTTTATGGGTATGTTCGTAGCAAAAGGAAGAACAAAGAAAAAGTGGGGTCACTCAGAGGAGAAGATGGTGAAATGCAAACAGGGGATACAGAAAGGGCTGAACTCCTCAATTCCTTCTTTGCCTCAGTCTTCTCCGATAAAGAAAACAATGCCCGACCTGAAGAATTTGGAGCAAATGATTCAGCAGAGGAAACACAGCCCAGAATAACTAAGGAGATAGTACAAGAATACTTGGCTAGTTTAGATGTATTCAAGTCTCCAGGGCCAGATGAACTGCATCCAAGAGTATTAAAAGAAGTGGCAGATGTGATTTCAGAACCACTGGCACTCATCTTTGAGAATTCCTGGAGAACAGGCGAAGTCCCGGCAGACTGGAGGAGGGCAAATGTTGTCCCTATTTTCAAAAAGGGGAAAAGAGAGGACCCAAATAATTACCGCCCAGTCAGTCTGACATCAATACCAGGGAAGATTCTGGAGCAGATCATTAAGCAAACAGTCTGTGAGCACCTAGAAAGGAATACTGTGATCACCAATAGTCAGCATGGATTTCTGAAAAATAAGTCATGTCAGACTAACCTGATCTCGTTTTTTGACAGAATTACAAGCCTGGTAGATGAAGGGAACGCAGTGGATGTAGTCTACCTTGATTTCAGCAAGGCATTTGACAAGGTGCCCCATGATATTCTTGTAAAGAAGCTGGTAAAATGCGGACTTGACTATGCTATCACTCAGTGGATTTGTAACTGGCTGACTGACCGAACCCAAAGGGTGCTCATCAATGGTTCCTCTTCATCCTGGAGAAGAGTGACTAGTGGGGTTCCACAGGGTTCTGTCTTGGGCCCGGTCTTATTCAACATCTTTATCAACGACTTGGATGATGGACTCAAGGGCATCCTGATCAAATTTGCAGATGACACCAAACTGGGAGGGGTGGCTAACACCCCAGAGGACAGGATCACACTTCAAAACGACCTTGACAGATTAGAGAACTGGGCCAAAACAAACAAGATGAATTTTAATAGGGAGAAATGTAAAGTATTGCACTTGGGCAAAAAAAATGAGAGGCACAAATACAAGATGGGTGACACCTGGCTTGAGAGCAGTACATGTGAAAAGGATCTAGGAGTCTTGGTTGACCACAAACTTGACATGAGCCAACAGTGTGATGCGGCAGCTAAAAAAGCCAATGCAATTCTGGGCTGCATCAATAGGAGTATAGCATCTAGATCAAGGGAAGTAATAGTGCCACTGTATTCTGCTCTGGTCAGACCTCACCTGGAGTACTGTGTCCAGTTCTGGGCACCACAGTTCAAGAAGGACACTGACAAACTGGAACGTGTCCAGAGGAGGGCAACCAAAATGGTCAAAGGCCTGGAAACGATGCCTTATGAGGAACGGCTAAAGGAGCTGGGCATGTTTAGCCTGGAGAAGAGGAGGTTAAGGGGTGATATGACAGCCATGTTCAAATATATAAAAGGATGTCACATAGAGGAGGGAGAAAGGTTGTTTTCTGCTGCTCCAGAGAAGCGGACACGGAGCAATGGTTCCAAACTACAAGAAAGAAGATTCCACCTAAACATTAAGAAGAACTTCCTGACAGTGAGAGCTGTTCGACAGTGGAATTTGCTGCCAAGGAGTGTGGTGGAATCTCCTTCTTTGGAGGTCTTTAAGCAGAGGCTTGACGACCATATGTCAGGAGTACTCTGATGGCGTTTCCTGCTTGGCAGGGGGTTGGACTCGATGGCCCTTGTGGTCTCTTCCAACTCTATGAGTCTATGATTCATTTGCTGTGATTGTCTGACTTTGTACTAGAAATTATTTAATCTGTTTCTGTAACTGGATTCTGTTACGTATGTTTACTCCGAGTTCTAATTTGTTTATTTGAAACAAGTTTTAAACTATCGAACCATGGTTGCGTCCAAAATATTTTCCTAGAACTCAAAATGAAATATATTTATCGGATTCCATAAAGTTGTCCTAGCACTGTGTCAGTTCCTTTCCTCCCTCAGTATCTGTTTCTGTCAATGTTTGCCATTCCCAGTGACAGCGAACTCCTTCCCAGCTCATGCAACCATGAATTGGCCCTCTAGATCACCACTGCTGACATGAAAGTGGGGACCGAAAAGGAGAGAAAGAGCACAATTTCATGAATTAATGTCTCACTGCAAGGAATGTGTGTGGATCTTTTGATTTATTAGATGGATTGAAATATGGATTTTATCTGCCATGTGACGATGCCCTGATATGTTTCAGTTGAGAATCTGAAATGCTGCTATATGTGATGTGTATATTTCTTGCCATCTACTGGCAGAAATGCACTTCTTCATGCCCTTAAAATATGTGCTGCAATATTTTTTCTGTGGCATGGAAGCATTTCTAAAGATGTTCGAGTCAAAGCAAAACAACCAAACCAATTTATATTTTAAGAAGCAATGCAACAAAATAAGATGCTGAATTTCTGCACTGTTGGCTCTAGATTTCACCAGGTTGATGTCTAGAGTTGAGCATTCCATTACCTTTTAAATGCATGCACCCTCTTCCCTAGCACTGATAAGGGCTAAATCAAATGTAACTGCAGCTATTTACTGGAGCTAATTTATATTACAAAGAAGCTGGGCCAGTGGTCTCCCTAGTTGATTCTCCAAATTCACTGTAAAGCATTAAAACCATCAAATGTTATGCTTAGCCAGCGACTTAAAAGCCATTACAGCTCATAAAAGCAGAGATGATGGGGTTCCTGTAGTTTTTGTTTCTGTGCTCATTTGGAAATCAGATGCACATCTGATAACATATACCCCACTCCTCTGTAAACTGCAAGAGCATAGTCCCTACCCAGAGCTCAAAGTAGATTCAACAAGCCTGAAGGCTGCCGGCCTTACAGGATCCTGTGGAGGCTAGAGATGTGAAGCTCCACCCCCAAAGAACCCCCCAGAAAAATTGGGGGAAGTTTTTCTCATTTTTTATTATTCGTTTCCAAAAAAAAACCCAACAACCTGGGGAAAAGAAACATAGGTAAATGCGGAAAGGCACCCCCCACGTTTTTTTCTGATTTTCTCTAGGGCCTTCACATCTCTAGTGTAGGCAGAATGGTCAACACAGCTCAGTCCTCCATCGTCTTGTTGCTGCCCCCCAAAACCTGCTGGCTGAGAAGGGCACCTCACTCCACCTACTGGTAGGACTCATAACACTCGGTTCTGAAAGCTTTATGGTAGTTAATGCTTTTGACAAAGACAATTTTGCTATATACATGTCCCTCGCTATTCCTTCCCTGTTGCCAAAGACTAGTCAAGGGAGATTTTTCGTTCAGACTCCCCCCTTTTGCCAAATGGAGTTTGCTAGACTGATGGAACAAGTATCTTTTTGCATGCCTGCACTGCTCAGAATTGCCGCATTCACTGTGTCTTTCTATACAGTATTGCCTACTCAGAAGTAAGACCTGCTGAGTCCAATGGCACTTTCCTCCAGGTTAGTGGCTGCGATCCTATACCCACTTACCTGGCAGTAAGTCCCATTGAACTCAATTCTATTTGAGTTGCTGCAATAATCGAGCACCACCAAGAAGCCACTCTCAGCTAACTATAGAAAGCATAATCAGCCAACTGATTTATATCCCAGCATTATCTTCATTATCATCATCAACAGCAACACATGTGTATCTTAGCTTTCCTCCAAGGAGAGGTAGCATAGATGGTTTTCCTGTTCCCCATGTTGTCCTCACAACCCTTGAAGGTATTTTTGGCTGTGAGGTTATGCCTGGCCCAACATCACCCAGTGAGCTTCATGACTGAGTGGGGATTTGAACATTGGCTTCCAGCTACTAGTTCAAGACTCTAATCACTACACCACACCGATAAACAATGGATAGCTCAGTTGGCTAGAGCGTGGTGCTGATAACACCAAGGTTGCTGGTTCGATCCCTGCATGGGACAACTTCATATTCCTGCATTGCAGGGACCCGGACTAGACTAGAATATCCTCAGGGTCCCTTCCAACTCTACAATTCTATGGTTCTATGACTTGGGCGCCTGGAAAGAAATTTTGTCAGATACCCAAGCTATCTAGGCTTCTATTTATGCCAGGTTTTGAATTATGGTGCTGGAGGAGACTCTTGAGAGTCCCATGGACTGCACGAAGATCAAACCTATCCATTCTTAAGGAAATCAGCCCTGAGTGCTCACTAGAAGGACAGATCGTGAAGCTGAGACTCCAATACTTTGGCCACCTCATGAGAAGAGAAGACTCACTGGAAAAGACCCTGATGTTGGGAAAGATTGAGGGCACAAGGAGAAGGGGACGACAGAGGACGAGATGGTTGGATAGTGTTCTCAAAGCTACCAGTGTGAGTTTGACCAAACTACAGGAGGCAGTGGAAGACAGGAGTGCCTGGCATGCTCTGATCCATGGGGTCACAAAGAGTCGGACACAACTAAACGACGAAACAACAACAACAACATTTATTGCCAGGAATGTTATTCATCCTTTTCATTGGTCTTAACAAAGTATTTGCGACAACTTAGGGAATTTAGCAGCACAATCCTAAGCATATTTACCAGAAGTAAATCTCATTGAACTCAAGGGGACTGATTGTCTTCTGACTAGACATCCATAGGTCTGCGCTGTAAATGTATGCAGTGCTGCATTTTAATAGCAACTGAGAAAGGGCTTCGAGGGGTTGGAATTCTGAAAACGGCCATTCATATCGATTTACAGGTGCAGGGGGTTTGTGTCTGGGGTGGTGCATGCTTTTAGTGGTGGAATATGAAGATGCCGCATTAAATTATGAATGTAAAAGTTAGGCTTTTGTTTCCACTTCCTGAAAATCAGGCAGACTTGCTGATATGGCGTTTTTATTATGGTTAGCTGCATTTATTTTGCATCATGTCAACATACATCAAGGGAATCGGTGACCCATTTTTTGAAGGGAAAGAGAGACTCTTCGAGTGCATGTTTTCCCAGGGGTCCTCCCTCTCTGTATCTGTGCCACATTGCTTGCCTTGATTTCTTAGAAGGAAGATGCTCCTGAAGTCTTTGAAGTTCTGAAATTCTAAAGAGCTGAAGGAGTTCAGCAGTTCAGCATAACTCATACATCTATGCACAACTTTTTTCTCAAAAGACCACCAGCCATACACATCCTTTCCCTTCCCTTCCCTTCTCTTCCCTCTTCATCACCCACCAACTCCTCTCCTCCAGCACCCAACTGCTGCCTGCTGCACTCCCTAAACCATACCCTCTAACATTTCTCTGATGATTATGATGATGATGATGATGATGTTGATGATTCCCCATCTATCTGACTGGGTTGCCACAGACACTCTGGGAGGCTTCCAACATATATAAGAACATAATAAAACATTAAACATTTTTAAAACTTCCCTATATAGGGCTGCCTTCAGATGTCTTCTAAAGGTTGTATAGTTAACAACAACAACAACTTTATTATTTATACCCCGCCCATCTGGGTGGGTTTCACCAGCCACTCTGGGCAGCTTACAGAACAGAAAAAATTGTAAAACATTAGACATTAAAAAATTCCCAATACAGGGTTGCCTTCAGATGTCTTCTAAAAGTCAGATAGTTGTTTATTTCCTTGACATCTGGTGGGAGGGCATTCCACAGGGCAGGCACCACTACCAAGAAGGCCCTCTGTCTGGTTCACTGTAGCTTCACTTCTCACAGTGAGGAAACCTCCAAAAGGCCCTTGGAGCTGGACCTCAGTGTCTGGGCTGAACAATGATGGAGACGCTCCTTCAGGTATACAGGGCCAAGGCCATTTAGGTCTTTAAAGGTCAGCACCAGCACTTTGAATTGTTCTCAGAAATGTACTGGGAGCCAGTGCGGGTCTTTCAGGACTGGTGTTATATGGCCTCGGCAGCTGCTCCCAGTCACCAGTCTAGCTGCCGGGTTCTGGATTAGTTGTAGTTTCTGGGTCACCTTCAAAGGTAGCCCCATGTAGAGCACATTGCAGTAATCCAAGCGAGAGATAACTAGAGCATTCACCCCTCTGGCATGCACTTATCTCCTTGGCTCAGGGGTTGTATAACAGGGAGGGTTGGTTTCTAGTAAGAGCAGGCCAGCAGACAAATTTGAGGGGCATTTGGATTTAATGGCTGAATACAAGAGAGAATGAAAGATGCTGTCTCGCATGCAAGAGGAGCAGCACCAGAATGAAGCAGATAATGTCGTTTTTGTGCAGTGGCACCATGCATTACAAATTTAGGGAACTCTGCAGGAACTTAAAAGATATACAAAGTGATTTGCTAGACAATAAGATCTGAGTTCCTAAAAAGCCACCAGTGTTGTAATAGAACTATGTGTACATTTCCAAGCTAACCACAGCAAATCTCTTGCTGCCCACCTGCACTGGGATCATTTAAATACTTACAAAATATTAAAGCAAAGCAAGTTAAGCTATGTTCATTAAGCAGTAATCATAGCCTCTGGGTAGAAAGAGCCATTAGAGAGTGATTGAAAGGGGAGGGTAATATTCAAAGCTTGGATTATTATTTTTAATGTCTTAATGTAGCTACATTTTTTGTCTCTTCAGTGGAAATAAGTGACTCCAGAAATAAGTGTTTTCTGCAGGAAACGTTCAAGTGCACAACCAGAAGTTAAGGCTTGCACAATTAAAGCGTTCTGTTTCCCTAGAGCTACAAAGACGTTTTTAAAATTGACTTTTTGTGGTTTGGAAAGTGATGGGGAGGTGCACTGATAAGCATTGGGTGAACAAATGATTCACAGGCAGACATGTAAACACCCTGCAAACAAGTGAGGATGAATGCTCATTGTCATATAACTGCCCTGTAAACAAATCAGAATGAATGCTTGAGAAAGAGCAGACATTGTCCAACCACCAGGCAAGATTTGGGCAAGCAAATCAGGATGACTCCTTGGAGGAACCCCATATAAATTGAAATATTCTCAGAGTTCTGTAGTGACTTCCTTCTCTTTATTGCAGCTTGTAAAACAGTGATTGAATTGCCCCCCAAACCTCAGGCTTTAAAATACATTATTTACACAATGAGTCCTGTCTGATTGGCTGATTCTGCTTCCCTCCTGGAGCCTGATTGGTCTTTTCCTGCAGGCCAATCAGTTGTTGCATTCTAGGATCCTACCAGCCTAATAGGCTGATTTACTTCTTCCTGAAGTCTGATTGGTCTTCTCCTGTAATCCAATCAGTTGTTGCATTCTAGTATCCTACTTGCCTATTGTTCTAGGATCCAAGCTTTGTACATAACAGAAATGATCTGGAACATAGGAAGGTGCTACATGACAATTGGTCCATGTAGCTCATTGCTATATACATTGACAGGCAGCAGCTCTTCAATATTCCAGTCAGGAGGCTAGCTGAGATTTACCTGGAGATGCTGGTGGATGAACCTGACACTTTCTGCATTGCAAAGCACATGCTCTCCCACAGAGCTATGACGTTTCCTTTCAAGATATGAGTAGGGACATGAGATTGTAGGAAGTCAGAAGTAAAAGGGAATAAAAAGTGATGGCATTCTCTTACATTGCAAAGCTAACCATGTCTACTCAGAAGTAAGTCCTATTCAGTGGGATTTAAATTCTGGATAAATAGGGTTAGGATTGCAGCCTTAAGTTACCAGCTGACAATACCCATCGCAGAGTGAAACAAAGAGGCCGCAAGACAAGGCTTTTTATTCTGGCAATTAATATATAATAAATGCTGGAAAGCTTTTGAGAATGCAGAATGAATTCTCAGGATGAGTTTCTTTTCAGATGATATTCGAGGGGAGAGTGAATAGGTAACTAGTATGAGAGAATAAAGCGTCAACAATGCAGTCAACTAAACATAAGTTTCATTTGCTACTCTGCATTCAGTCTTCAAAATGTGGTTTCAAAATGCAAAAACAGCAACAGTGATCAGCATAAGCCCCTGCAGGAAAAGACCTAAGTCATATCCTATATACAAAACCCAACGCAAGAACGAGCGGCGGACTGCCTAGAGCTGGGCTGCAGTGCATGCATAAGCAAATAAAGTTTGTCTTTAAATTATGGAAGCTGGGGCAGGGGGGAGGACTGTCATGTTTCATTCACATCCAGGGCAGCAAATGATCATCAGTAGAGCCTTTGCCCTCTTTGACCGGTGAATGCAAGACTGAAAAGCAGGCGTTTGTCACTGAATCCAATGGAGCTTACTCCTAGGTAACTGTGTAAAGACTGTGCAGTCTTATACTGCAATCCTAAGCATTTTACTCAAAGTAAGTCCTACAGAGTTCATTAGAACTTGCTTCCTGGTGTGTGCCTGATCATTCCTGAAATTTACTCAGAGTCCTGTAGTGATTTTATGCTCTTTATTTATTTCATGCTCTTGTAAAACAGTGATTGAATTGCCCCCCAAACCTCAGGCTTTTATAAACATTATTTACACAATGAGTCCCGTCTGATTGGCTGATTCTGCTTCCCTCCTGGAGCCTGATTGGTCTTTTCCTGCAAGCCAATCAGTTGTTGCATTTTAGGATCCTACTTGCCTATTGTTCTAGGATCCAAGCTTAGTAGATAACAATTCCCACAGTTACAACCACCACCACCACCACCTTGGCACTGAGGAGAGCCTTTCCTGTGGTAAATGCTTGATGTGCTGAGCTTGTAGCTATGGGGAGAAGTGGGAACTGCCTTTCCTTAACAATATGCACCCACACATGAAACAACCACTTGGTCTCTCCAGCCTAATAGCGCTCCAGAAAATGTACTCTGAAATAAAAGTCGCTTCAGAGGAACTTATCAAGACACTGCGCTGTTTACTGCTTATCTTTGGGGGGTGGATGGTTGACTTGGTGTATATTACCATGCCTGCCTTCCTAACATAAGAGAAAGGGGACTGAAAGAAAATGCAAGGAATGAATATAAATATTACAATAAAAAATAAAATATTGTTTTCAAATAATATATTGCCTACTTTTTATGCCCTTTAAAAACAAATGTGTTGAGCGGCACGTGCGCCCACGCATTTGTATGCAAATGAACACGGTGTGTGTGTGTGCCGAACTGAGTCTTTGACCTAGGTGAAAGAAAGCCTAGTTTTGCCCCTGAGTTTGTGTGAAAAGGTGCAAAGACAGTGTGCTTTCCTGCTCTGTCCTTCTCCAGGCTGTGCAGCACGGAGTTGTCGCTTATAAAGAGGCAAGCGGTCGAGCAACGCAAGTTCTGCTCAGCCCAAACGGAATGTGTTGAAAGATGGCAACAACAGAGTGAGAGCGTTTGTGGCAACAAGCTCAGTGGTGGATAGACACACCCGCTCAAGGCAGACGGAAAGGAGACAGATAGGGCACAGGTGGAGAAAGAGAGACCTTTCGGGCCAGATTCTTGTGAGCGGCAATCGGGCGATAACAAGCCAATGGAGTATGTTCATTATGTAAATGGAAAAAACCCATCTCGGCAGAAAAAGAGGGCAGCCTTCTGAATAACAGTGATAAAAACACATACACAGTCCTGATGCAGTAGTCCTGGGTAGATTGTGGGGAAAGGCCAGGGGGTGAGTTGAGGTGGGGGAGATAGGGAAGCAAACTCCACAAATGGTTCCTTAACACACAGCTAAGCCTTAATCTGTCTCCTTGATTCCTATTATTATAATTGTCTTAGAGGCCAAGGCGTGAAGAGAAAGCCCTGGGGAGGGTCAATGTTTATCAGGAGGAAATGGCAGGCAGAGGCCTTAAATGCATATAGGATGTTTCAGGTCCAGTGGATCGCCATGAATAATTGAATAACTTCAGGAGCACCAACTTGTTATATTGGTGGCTGCCGTCGGGATGCTTCCAACTAGATGCATTATTCCTTATAGTGGCGCGCTCTCCTTCTAAAGTACAGTGGTACCTCGGGTTACAGACGCTTCAGGTTACAGACGCTTCAGGTTACAGACTCCGCTAACCCAGAAATAATACCTCAGGTTAAGAACTTCGCTTCAGCATGAGAACAGAAATCATGTTCCAGTGGCGCAACGGCAGCGGGAGGCCCCATTAGCTAAAGTGGTACCTCAGGTTAAGAACAGTTTCAGGTTAAGAACGGACCTCTGGAACGAATTAAGTTATTAACCCGAGGTACCACTGTATTCTAGAAGGAGGATATCCCTACGCATTTTTTTTGTGAGAGACCTGAAGCAGGAAGCAGCCACCGTTATGGGCAGTTAGCCCATTGTAAGGAAGGGAAATTACTGCGCTGAGGTATCGCTTCCATGCAAGGCACTGAACCCTTAAGCATAGGTGCCAATTCTATGGGGCCCTGGTTCCTTCTCTCCCCCTTAAAATATTTAGGGGGGTCGTGCCCTCCCAATATTTTCTGCAAGTTGGCGTCTCCCTCCCTCCCTTGGGCAGCCACCTCCTCCCCAGCTGGGCACTGCTCTCTTTTCCTGGCTTGCCTTCCTACTTTCGGTGCCATTTCTGAGCATGTCTGAGGCAGGGGACCTGCTGAAGGGAAGCGGGCAGCCAGGCAGGAAGGAGAGACAGGTCGGTAGGAGAGGCAAGCATGCAGCAGTGGGGTTGGGAACGGGTGGCGTACGAGTGTGTATAAACTTATTGCATGTGTACAGGGGGTGAGAAGAGAGCAGGAAGGGGAGGTAGGGGAAGGTGCGTTCCACAGAAGGTGGGGGACACTGCCAATATTTTGTTAAAGTTGGCGCCTATGCCCTTAAGAATTGGTTAGTAGTAAAAGCTTTCTGGGAGATGATATGAAATGGAAAAAAAAAGTTTAAAATAACTTTTGTTTAAAAAAAACCCAGAAGCTTTTTTATTAGGAATTACAGGTACCGAGATCCCAAAAGACCAGAAAAGACTTTTTATGTATGGAACAGCAGCCGCCCAGATGCTACTAGCCCAGAGATGGAAAGAAGACAAAGTCCCTACCAGAGAAGAATGGCAAACCAAGCTGATGGACTATGCCGAAATGGCAAGGGTAACTCAGGAACCAAGAGGACAAAAACTTTACAAAAGAATGGGAAAAAATTATAAGTTATTTAAGAGACCACATAATTGAGTTTGGAAGAAGACGCAGTTTTAAATGTTTAAAATGGGACTCTAGGGAGGGAGTTGGGATGGGAAGTTCTGAGATTCAGAGGAATCTCTGTATATGGATATGTATTTGAATATTTTATCATTTTGTATTGTAAAATCAAATAAAAATGATTTCAAAAAAGGGGAAAAAAAGAATTGGTTAGTAGTGAGGAATCTCTTATTCCCATTCTCTTGTTCATTTCCTGATTCCCACATTGTTGGTTGCCAATAGCTTTCACCCAGCCTTCTTTCGGTGCAACTTTCCTCGTTCCCGGTGATGTGTCATGCATTAACTTTCCCCATTTCCCATGAACTTTCAATAACGTCTTATCAGCTGATAAATCAGCACCAACATTCCGATCTTGGCAGAGTCGCATCCATGAAGATTTCAGCACCTTGGCTGTTCCTTTTATTACGAAGGGGTCTTGTTCCATTTTTCCATATGCACTACAGTGATACCTTGGGTTACATACGCTTCAGGTTACATACGCTTCAGGTTACAGACTCCGCTAACCCAGAAATAGTACCACGGGTTAAGAACTTTGCTTCAGGATGAGAACAGAAATCATGCTCCGGCAGCGCAGCGGCAGCAGGAGGCCCCATTAGCTAAAGTGGTGCTTCAGGTTAAGAACAGTTTCAGGTTAAGAACAGACCTCCGGAATGAATTAAGTACTTAACCCAAGGTACCACTGTACTCCTAGCACTTCTCAAGCAGGCATTTCAAATCTTTATTTGATGCATAAGCGTCCTCCAGTCATGGCATGTTGTGTTGTTTTTAATCTGCGCATTAGGCAATTAATATTTAATTGCTATATCCTTCCATTTCGGCACTGAGGAAGTGCAATCGTTTTTCAAGGTAAAGCCTTTTTTCCTCCCCCTAATTTGATATGTTTTGTCGGAGCAAAGGAAGGAAGGAAGCTGTGTGAAGTATTACATGTGTAGTCTATAATGTAACAGGCCAACAGGGTGCAGTACTACGCTGCTCTCTGTTTCTCTTGAACACGGCATGAAACATTTTCTACTGTTAACTTTAAGAAAGAAAAAGAAAAAAAAGAGGAGGAAGGGAAATGTTATTTCCATGCTTGTCACATAGAATGAGAGGCAGAAAATAGTTTGAGGGTGTCCGCTGCTAGAAAAATGTCAGATGACAAGGGGCAAAAGCTTTTGATTTCAATAAGCTCTTTGGCACCTGGTAGCTGCTTGAGTTTTTGCTGGGAGAGAAAGGCAGCATACAAATGGACTGACTGAGTGAACAATAGGCAGAAGGGACTGTGGACATTCTCCAGCCAGCAGATGAAGGAACAGCTAACAGAAACTGGCTTTGATTGGTGATGGTGAGGGGACCATGGCGCTGTGGGTTTATCTTTCCTGTGTGCCCCCGGATTTCCCTCGAAGGGTCTACAGTACACGATCCCATCTTTGCATGGTAGGGGGGAAAGTGGATGCAACTGGGCCCATGAACCTCTGTACTAATGTAATATTGTGAGTACTGCTCAGGGCCAGCCCAAGACATGTTGGCACCTGAGGCGAATGACAAAATGGCGTCCGTCCCCCCAAGGAAGAAGGGGTGAGTGAAGATCTACATTGGAAACAAGGGGGGAATAAAGTTATCCCCACTCAGAGAAGTGAGGTGCACATAAGAATGGCATGCAACCACATAATCTCATGTCCAGTGAGGAAGCAGGAAGCAGCCTGGGCAGTGGAAAATGTTGCGGTTCTTGAGCATCACTCCTTAGTGAAAGGAAATCTACTAAGCTACCAGCTGGCCTGGGCTGAGCTGAAGTTCCTAGCGGCCTCTAAAAAATATGAAAGAGTGAAACTTACTATGGCATAGGTTTTAGTGCTAGAAACGTGGTGCTATAGTTACTCTTTAAAGTGTCATCATGACTTGACGTTCTTTTTGCTGCACTAATATACAGTGCTATTTTTCTAGAAAAACACCTCCTTTGTTCTCTTATAATGGCAATGGCACTCACCTGAGAGGTGCGAGAACTGAGTTCCGGCTGGAAAAAAAAGCCCTGCTAATATAGCTTTAGAAATGCCCCAAAATGAAATAATAATTTTTGAGGTTGAGCCTTCTATATTTATTGCCACTGTTCATTTCACTTGATTTTGTATTTTTTAAAATAAAATTATTATTGCGTGGCTTGTTATATATTGTTTTATGTCGCCGTTTGCTCCAGACTGGAAGAAGCATGGGATATAAAACTATTAAATGAATGAATGGCTACCCCTTTGCCACATGTCATCTGCATTGTGGCAAACCAATGGTACATTCACGGGCACAAGGAACTACAGGTGCACAAATATAGCATGGCAGTGCTGTAGAGTGGGAAACTATTTTTGCTGCACACCTAAATCTCCTCCTGGAAGCAGTGGGTTGTAAAATGCACAAACCTTCTTTCTGTTCCACTAAGCCACTATCTGGTGATGATAAGCCACTGAAGAAACCACTACTGGGTGTGGTGTAAGAGCAATGTACTGTCATCAGAAACGCTCCACTCAAATCAGCAGAGCGACATCTATCTATTTATCTTAGCTAATAATGCAACCAACTGCTATGTATTAAAATGCTGGCAATGATATGGAGCTGAGCAATTTCCCTGGCTATAATTCAAGGAGTAATCACATTGCATTTTCACCCCGATGATCAAAGCACACACAAGTCAACTGATTTGTCTCTGTGGGTAACTTATAATAGATTGTTTTTCTAAAGCTATCTAATTATTATGAAACGTTCTTATATTTTATACTTGATTGCCTCTGCCAAAGCCCTTTGGTTTTGCCTGCCTAGTAGGCATATGTTGAGCCAGTGGGAATAGACTGCGTGTAATATTTTTCTTAGAATGGCAAAAGGTGTGTGTAGCGGGGAGTTGTCCACTGTGATGCACAGTGTCACAGAAGATGATGTGAAACTTTGAATACTTAACTGGATATTCAGGACCCTCCCTTAGTATCCACTGATGCTTGGACATACGAGACTGAACTAGGATTGATTCCAACATAAGAGGCATTCTGATCAGTCACCTAAGTTCCTAGCAGATATACATGTTGACTCCAGGATTTGCCTCTCAAGATTTGACACCAATCACAGGCCTGGGGTCAATACCAGGCACCCTTGGACAATTGCTGGCACCCTAGATAGATAAAATCTTTATTTGCATCAGCCACTAGCCATAGCGGGGACACAGGTGGCGCTGTGGGTTAAACCACAGAGCCTAGGACTTGCTGATCAGAAGGTCGGCGGTTCGAATCCCCGTGACAGGGTGATCTCCCGTTGCTCGGTCCCAGCTCCTGCCAACCTAGCAGTTCGAAAGCACGTCAAAGTGCAAGGAGATAAATAGGTACGGCTCTGGTGGGAAGGTAAACGGCGTTTCCGTGCGCTGCTCTGGTTCGCCAGAAGCGGCTTAGTTATGCTGGCCACATGACCCGGAAGCTGTACGCCGGCTCCCTCAGACAATAAAGCAAGATGAGTGCCGCAACCCCAGAGTCGGTCACGACTTGACCTAATGATCAGGGGTCCCTTTACCCTTTACTTTTACTAGCCATAGCAATGCTGGCACCCTAGTTCTCCAATGGGGCCCACTGGTGCTGATGCCTATTCTGAGACCCTGCCTTACCAAGTGGCAGTGGTGGGCAGTTAGCAATGACACATGTTTGCCCTAGAGAAACACCAGTTCTTTTTGTTGCCACGCTACACTGGGATTGGCTTAGCGTGTTGTGTGAATGAGGCCAGAGGCCCATGATCTTGAGCAGGTGCACCCAGAAGTGCTTATTGTTTTGCACATCACATCACAGCCCAGTGCCAAGCCGTAAGTTCCTTTGGCGTTAACATGAGACCCACGTGAAACACGTTCAAAGCCAAGGTGTCCACACCCTTTTCAAATTATACCCACCCCACCATCGTTTTTGCATTTGATCAGACATCCCAATTCGTTTCTTAAAAATAGATAAATATTGTCTCGCTCCCTAGGCTTCCATTGCAGCCTGCAGAGAATTTAATTCAGTCTCATGTGTATCAGCCACCTGATGGGGGTTTCAGAAGCTTCTGCAGCACTCTCCAGCTGTGATCTTATTTTATTAAAAAGAAGTGGGGGAGAAAGAGATTGGGCTCATCTTTACAGGGAAATTAACTTCTGATGGCAGCATGCTTTCCAATTACATTTTGCTTTGCTGTGAGAGCAGGTGATGACATGAGTTATTTCTGATGCTCAGTAAATTGTAAGCATGTTTGGCCTTCCCACCCAGATGCCTCAATCCCGCATGGGTGGAAAAATATTCTGCAATTAATGCATATATTAACGATTGTTCACACTGCAAGTCCCATTGATGCGGATGGGATGCACAACCCCACAGGGCGGGGTGGAGACTCTAGTTGTGGGCAACCAGAGCTGGATCAGAGCTACAGTCTGTGGTGAATGTGTGTTTGGATGTGAGGCCATATTTCCAAACCACAGGTTTTTCAGGGATGGTGCTGCAGCTGTGGGATTCCTTCTGGCAATAGCATTATTTAGTTTCCTAAATCAACCACAACCACCACTGACCTGAGGTTCCTAAAAAATGTCAGGGCATTCACACAACTTAAATCCACATCCACTATTCAAAAGACTATGGTTGATGCAATATAATAAATCTGATAACACTATAGCGCCACAACTCCTTCTCCTTCTTATGTACACCAAACTGTATGTCCAATGTCCAATGCTTTACTCTTCCCTTTTTAAGAACTTTGTAAGGTGCTTTTATAGGGACGTGGGTGGCTCTGTGGGTTAAACCACAGAGCCTAGGACTTGCTGATCGGAAGGTTGGCGGTTTGAATCCCCGCAACAGGGTGAGCTCCCATTGCTCACTCCCTGTTCCTGCCAACCTAGCAGTTCAAAAGCATGTCAAAGTGCAAGTAGATAAATAGGTACTGCTCCAGCGGGAAGGTAAACGGTGTTTCTGTGCGCTGCTCTGGTTCACTAGAAGCGGCTTAGTCATGCTGGCCACATGACCCAGAAGCTGTACGCCAGCTCCCTCGGCCAATAAAGCGAGATGGGCGCCACAACCCCAGAGTCGGTCACGACTGGACCTAATGATCAAGGGTCCCTTTACCTTTACCTTTAAGGTGCTTTTGCCAGTACCCTTTGGTCTTTTCTGCAATTTTTTTTTTTACTATATTTATTATTTCTGTATTTTATCATTTCAAACAGTTCCTCTTTTATACATTGTTTTCAATTGCTGAATTTTTCTTAATTAATTAAAAAGTTATAGGAAATGAAACGCCAGGGCAGAATAATGTGGTGGGCAGATTCAGTGTGGTATAGTGGTTAGAGTTTCAGACTGTTGACTAGGGAGACCCAGGTTCAGATCCTAACTCAGCCACAAAGGTCATGGAGTGAATTTTGCCCCCCCTCAGCCTCACAGGGTTGTTGTGAATTGGAGGGACAGAGAACTATGTACAGTATGCTGCCATGGGACATCTATAACATATAAATAAATGTTCCAAGCTTCTATATGTAGAAGTAATAGTAGTAAAAAAAATATTAAAAAAATGAAAGGGAGCTGTCACAAACCAACAAACAACAAAGCTAAGATGATGTCCTCAGAATCATGGATTCTCCACACGCAAGGAGGGTTTCTCAGTTTGCTCTCTCTGCCGGCTTTCAGGCCTCCATAGCAGGAGTGCAGAACTCTTTTCAGCGAAGGGCGACATTCACTTCTCCTCAACCATCCAGGAGCCATTGGTAGGCAGGACCAGAGGCAAAAGTGGGAAGAGCAACAAATGCTACTTTAACAGGTGGCTCATTTCTTCACATTTACACATCCTCCTTTATCTTCCATCCAGGCCAGCATTATCAGAGGTCAAGGACACATTCTAGGCAGGCAGAAACACTCAACGAGGGTGTGAAGCAAGGCTGTTGAGCAGGGCCAGATTTAGGTTTGATGAGGCCCTCAGCTACTGAAGGTAATGGGGCCCTTGAGATGTCCAGCTATCCTTTGAAAACAACAAATTGTCACTGTTTTTTGTGTTGAATATATGCTATATGGTAATTTATGGACCTAATAGGTATGTAAAGCCATTTGCACATAACAAAATATGTATTTTATCAAAGTAATTGTTGAACTGAAATACAATTAAGAAGTATATTAATTTTGTTGTTGTTTAGTCACTTAGTCGTGTCCGACTCTTCGTGACCCCATAATTATTGAGCTCTAACTTAAAATGATGTAGGTTTTATGTTATTTGTTTTTTAGCTTATATTTTGGAAATGTACATCCAGTTGTTTCAAAAATATTTGGGGCCCCCCAAGAAAGTGAGGCCCTAAGCTATAGCTTGTTTAGCTTATAGTAAATCTGGCACTGCTGGTGAGGGGTGGGGCTTAGTGGGGAGGGGAGGGGTTGCCTTGTGGGCCAGAAAGAGAGAGCTATTTTTTAAGCCAGCCTTTCCAGACATGTGGAATCATAGAACTGTCGAGTTGCAAGGGGCCCTGAGGATCATCTAGTCCAACCTCCTGCAGTGCAGGAAAATGCAGTTGTGTGAATGCTGACATGTATTTAAATCTGGCTTTTACCTTTAAAAAAACCCACCGTTTTAAATAGTCATTTTAACTGCTTTTTTGCTGATAATTTTGTTGTTTTATTCTTTTTGCAAACCGCTTTGGGGTTTTATTACAATCAAGCGGTGTATAAATCTTATGAAGTAAATAAATTAAGTAATAATAATAATAATGCTTCCTACAACATAGGAGGTAAATCAACCCCCCTCTCCTTCTCTGCTGGCCCTGGGAATGTGCATGAGTGAACAAGCATTGCTGCATGGTGGCGCTTGCAACAGGACACTTATGCGTGCTTCTTATATACCCATCAAACTATCTTTCTTCTTCTCAGGGTTCTGTTGAATTCAGTACAGGTAACTGAAAGTAAGCGGGAATAGGATTCATAGCCCCAATCCGTCAATGAATCCGGCTGGGGAATCCTTAAAACCAAGGGCTGCTGCTGAAGCTGTCCTGCCATTCTTTCCCCAGGGGGGAAAAAGAGAGAGAGAGAACACAATGTTCAAAGAGAAAACCTTGAAAAGAAGTAAATGGTAAAGCCAGACTTGAAAGGGAAGTGCATGAGGCAACAAGGACCTGGCAGGGAGCCTTGTTCCAACAGAAGAGTCTAACAAACAGCTCTCCAGTTTGTTCCTCTTTCCCGGTTGTTTTCCTAAGCAGTTTTCGGGCTCTGGAAGACTACTTTGTAAAACAACCTAGGGTCGAGGCAAATGGTATACACAGTGCTCCTCATTCCTGAGTGTTGTCACAGGACTTGTTGAAGTGGCCCAGCAATCCACTGGTTGCATAATTGAAGCTTTTTAAAAAACTGCATGCATTTTTATGCTCGGTCCGAGGTATACACTCTATAATTGTAATGATTGTTAACCACAAGTGCATAAGAAACCTTTTCTACTTACATGAAACTATTGTGCTTCATCCAATTTTAGGTTGTTGATAACACACTGCATTCCAGTGTTTTCTGTGTTTCACCGGTCATTCCCCACCCCCGGCCTGGTTTATGGAGATTTCTCCCTCATTAAAAATGTAATTACAGCACCAGTCTGTTCAGTCTGGACATACAAAGCACTATTGGGTCGCTGTGTCTTTAATTAGAAGCTTCCTTTTTTGGCTACTGTCCTAGAATTACTTCTTGTTCAATATGGCATCGTCCAATCTGGGGAACTGACTCTTTAATTGTCCCTTCATTATTCAGTTCCTTTTTTCCACTGTAAGAGGGGGGAAAGGGGGCCTTTAATCACTGGTGTTGTCTTTTCAATTAATAAGCCTATTGGCTTGAGTTTTCTGAAGTTTAGCTTACTCAGAAAACGATTGGGTTGGAGGAGCATGTTCACTCCTCCAGATACTTTTAAAATAAATATCCTTTTGCATTGAGCATTCTTAGGTGAACCATCAACAAATGAGAATGGAGAAGGGAACTTATATATTCAGTTACCTTATTTCCTCTGTTGAACGAACTTCTGTTCTTGGGCCATCTGGCTGCAGAAGCACCTGTGAGATTAATAACATACCAGCTCTGCCATGTGTACAGTCACTGTTAGCTTAGTAGTTGAGTCTAATTTGATGCCAACTGTGTCTGGGCAAGATGTTAAGAGAGTCATCTGGCTGAGTAGGTAGGAGGTCTTCGTTATTTACAATTGGATTCAGGCAGTGAGGAAAGTGACAGGACACTGAGACCTGTGCACAGCAGTGCGTCCCATGGCACTCCCATGTGGAAGGGTGAAGTATGCCCTTAAAGGGTATATTTGTGTACACACACATGTACGCAGTACAGCTGCATGTACAAGGTGCCAATCCTTCCCCTATAAACAGGAGCGCTGCTTTTCCAAAACCATCAGTGAAACCATGCTCTCAATATTGGTTTTGCCTCTGTCATCAGTCTCCTGTTTTCAACAGTCAAGAGTAGACCTTGGCTACGGCTCATAGTTAGCGGGTGGGGAGCTTAGCCATGAGCCTGGGTTCTGACAACACACTAGGCCAAACCTTCATTTACCTCAGTGTGGCGTGCAATAAAAAAGCCTGGGGAGGAGCTAAGTGGCTGTGTGCGCTTTGCAAGGCCCCATTAAGCCACAACTACCATAGGAGCCAACTCCTAGGGGTTGGTGTCCCTTCAGCCCCTCCAATAAAATATTTGAGCCCCCCCCCCCATTGATGGGCATTACCATTCAAATGGTGTGTGTGCACCGCTTCATGAGATCCATTACGCAGGGCGGAGTTTCCCTGTCTCTCTCTCCCTACCCCCCAATATTTTATTTGAGTTGGCTCCCCTGAGAACTACCATGTCATATGGATTGGCATGGCCAAACTTGGCCCTCCAGCTGTTTTGGGACTACAATTCCCATAATCCCTGACCACTGGTCCTGTTAGCTAGGGATGGTGGGAGTTGTAGTCCCAAAACAGCTGGAGGGCCAAGTTTGGCCATGCCTGGATTAGCCAAATGTGTGTTACTTCATCTACTTAAAATGGCCATATGAGACCCTCCTCTTTCCTATGGTAATTGTGTGCTGCTTGACTTGCTTCAACAGGTGGTAAGTCTGCAACTCAACCAGGACCAACCGCCATTTTGTTTTCCTCTCCCAGGAGGCAGATGTAAGACAGCCAGACCTCGCCCCACAGCAAGGATCAACTGCCATTTGGGCACACAGTTTTCCAGAACTATTTCCTACAGTGGCGTTAGTGAGTGCCTGGATTGCCTTATTTCCCCTCCCACTTCCTTCCTTGACCCATTCCGCCTTTTGTATCATGTCTATTCATTGTAAGCAATGAATATAAATGAGTGCATTGGCATAAAGGCTATATATAAATGCAACCAAAAAGCGTCAAAATGCCTGCAATTAAATACTCATTAGCTTCTGTGAACTAGGCAGATTTGAAATAACTATTTTAAACAATGTGGCCTGTTATTGCTTTAATATATACATATACATATATATATAAAACCTATATTTAATCCATGTGTAAGATGTTTTTGCTGCAACAAAAGATATGCTCATATATGTCTATTACCCAGGAATTGCTGTTTGCAACCAAACCAGAAAGGGGGAGGTGATGAATAGCTGGAACAATTTAGCTCTTGTTGAAATAGGAATGTTCCAATTCCTATTTCAATAGCCATTTTTATGTTATAGCCATATTTATTCCTCTTCACCTGGGATTTTTACCTGAGGAAAATGGCAAAAAAGTCCCATTGATTTCCATGGAAACAAGCTCAGAAACTCTCTATTTATGTAAATGGTCTCTAATGTTCATATTTACTCTTAAGCACAAATATAAAATAGTTCTCTGGTGCCAGCTCTTTCGTAATCTATTCTCTCCCTCAGCCCTTTGATGATCACCTTTAATTAGTAACAATGCAATCCTATACATGTTTACTCAGCTCCATGCAGGTGTATAGGATTTCAGCTTCAGGAAGAATGCCTGACAAAAAGTAGGCAACGCATTAAATATCATCTCTTGTTTCACAACCATTTATAGCTTGCTCCTTGAACAGTTGCACTTAAATTTGGTACTCTCTTAGTTTGCCGCTCTTGGAAGCAAAATAGCAGTGCCTGTCAAGGCACCCCTTTTCATTTCTTCTTTCACGTCTGCAGCATTTGACTTAGCAAAAGCACCACCTCCCTCTGTGTGGCTTTTCCGAGGGGGTGGCTTCTGTTAGTGTATTAAATGGCAGCAATGGATGTAGGAAACCTGTGGCACTAAGCCTGTTATCAAACTAGGTAATTTTCTGTTACTTGTCACAGGTGCCAACAACCATTTTTAAAGAGGAACAAATGTGAACATCCCCCAAAGGTTGCCTGAAGTTCATTAATCAGGAAATAACGACTAGGTGACAGGCAGTTGCGCTACAATTTCTTTATAACTGCTCAGTAATTACTCACTGGGTTTGTGGAAGTTGCCATCAATTTGTCATGAGCCAGCTGCCTCAGGCCACTATTGTACACATATCTGCACAGGCAGACGTAAGTCAGCCGTTCTCTGCACAGCCACAATGATGGAACCAGAGGCATTTTCATGACAAGATTAAGGATTAACCAATGCTTTCCTGGTGTGTGTGTGTGTGTGTGTCGCAAGTTGCACCAAGAAATCACAAATGCCATGATCACAATGAAGTGTTCAGGTTGACCGAATTGTGTAACGGTCCTTGCTTTGTATAATTCTGATCGCATTTTTTTAAAAAAAATTCCACACACTCCCGGCTTTCTCTTTATTGCACACAAGTGAGCTTGTCATGAACACATCAAACTACAGGCAACTCCCAATTTATGTGGGGTTTACATTCCAAGGCATCACGTGTTTAAGTGAAATCACGTATACAGTGGTAACTCGGCTTACAGACGCTTCAGGTTACAGACTCCGCTAACCCAGAAATAGTACCTCGGGTTAAGAACTTTGCTTCAGGATGAGAACAGAAATCGTGCTCCGGTGGCACAGCAGCAGTGGGAGGCCCCATTAGCTAAAATGGTGCTTCAGGTTAAGAACAGTTTCAGGTTAAGAACGGACCTCCAGAACGAATTAAGTTCTTAACCCGAGGTACCACTGTATTTGAAATACCGTTGAAAAAGCCTGCAAACATCCTATTCCACTCTTGCCTCATCCCTTCTTTGTGACATCTTTGGGTCCCTCCAAGGAGTAACAGCATCCTTCCCTACTCAGCAGTAGCAAGACCACAAACCACTGTGCTCAACTTCAGGTACCACTATTCAAAAGTAAAATGGTATAAAAAGAATGATAAATGAACACACAAGAAAACAATGCTGTCTCCTCCTTGGGGGAGAAGATGGGCCTATTTAGGCAGCAGGTATCCCCTGCTGCCTAAATATGTGTTTTTATGATGCAAATAATGAACCAACTTCAACTGGAAAATAAGCCAAGGTTGTGATGTGGGGCAGCCCATTTGCTAATTCATGGAGGAAAACTGTCTGGCACAATTCTAGACCTCTGCCATTATTTTGGGAACACCTTCTAAGAATTAAAGGAGAGCAAAATGTCAAGATGCCTTCATCAGTATGACACACTTGGGGTGGCCTTTAATAATTTCTCTACTGATGTTTCAGCAGAATATCTTCAATTACAATATTGTAATTGTATTTAAAGAGTCCCTATGAAGGCAGTTGAAACCATGTACTGTAGTCTAGATGGATAGTCATGTGTGTCTCGTTGCTCTGGATTTCTAGGTCTCATACTTCTTGTTTCCTTTTGCTCAAGGATACTCAGCAATGGTTGATTTGTCAAGATAACTTGTTCCAATTTGTGGTGATCATAGATGACTAATATCTTGTTTTCACACCTGCCTGCTTATATCAACCACATCTCTGCATATGAATTCTCACCTTAAGCTTTTGTGTCATCTTTCCTGCTTTAAAGGTCAACGATCCCACCAAAGTCGGGGTCTTTTACTTTATTCTTTAGAGCTGTTAGCATGGTTGCAAATTCTTTTCCTTGCAAAACAAACCCAGTGTAGTAAAAAATAAATAAATTGTGTGCTCAAAACTGTCCCTATGGTAATTTATATGGTTAAACAAAAACGGTTTGAGAGCTTGTCGACATTTTCCATATAACCATCAGTGATACCTTGTGATGATGTTCCTACCTTCTTTATATCAGTCATATCATTTCAACTAGGGAAGAGGAACTGACCCCTGGCCATTCTGATTGGGGTTGATGGGAGTTGCAGTCCAACATCTGGAAGCCTACAGGTAAGCCACCCTGACATAATTATATAGGCTTCTGATCGTGCTCCTTCTGGGGTAATTTGTCTACCTTTGGTCCCCACCCTGCACTCAGCTCTCACCTGTGACTCCTAGAAGCTGTCAGCATGTGACAGCAGCCACACCCTGGGGACAGCTTTGGTTGGCTCCCTAAACCAGTTGAGGGTAGCCGATGGGCTCAGGACTGCAATACCTCAAGGACCGCCCCTTTCTGTATGAACCTACCTGGACCCTGAGATCATCTTCTGAGGCCCTCCTTCGTGTGCCTCCTCCTCGAGAGGTCCAGGGGGTGGCAATACAAGAATGGGCCTTCTCTGCAGTGGCTCCCCACCTGTGGAATTCTCTCCCCAGGGAAGTTCGTATGGCACCTTCATTATACACCTTTAGGCACCAGGCAAAAATGTTCCCTTTTAACCAGGTTGATCTGCTTGACATCCTATACCTTTCTAAAATGTGGCGCTTTTTTTTTTGGTGTTATTGGGTTGTTTTTATTCTGATTATATATCTTGTGATCTTTTCTGTGAACTGCCCCGAGACCTCCAGGTATAGGACGGTATATAAACATAATAATAATAATAATAATAATAATAATAATAATAATAATAATAATACCCTTGTTGAGTTAGGAACTTCCCCTACATGTGAAGATGGGTGGGCTCAGGTGGATTGATCGGAAGATGCCAATGGTCAAAAGGGCAGTTTTGATTTTAGAACCCTCCAAAATCACAATGTGGCTGTAGCATGGCAGCAATGCAACAAGTAACATGTCTGCTCTTTCAATTGTCACTGAATTTTATTGCATTCATTTATTTCATGGTGCATTTTTCTCCCAAAACTCTCTAAGTTTTTCACTGTATTATTCTAGTTTTTTTCTCCCTCCAGCAGGTTACTAGATTAGTATCCATAAGTACATAAAATACCATTTTCCAGTATGTCCAAGGAATGGATTTGTCAGCTCTGCCTAGGCAACCTGGTTCTTGCCCAAACATGAGATTCCATCCCAAGGCAACGGGGGTGGGAACATGCTGTAGCTTTCCAATCCTCAAGTTTAAGCTTGATATTAAACTAATATCTAAGTCCTTTCATGTACAAACAGCTTTCTTGAAAACCAGATGGCAAAGTCACCTTTGGCTTGACTACTTCCAGCATCCTCACAGAATGATTATATCATTACTTGCTGCTGCCGTGTTAAGAACTATTTATTCATTTATAGTACTTATACCCCACTTTAGAGCACCCAAACATTCTTACAGCAACTTACTACTAGGGTGGCCACCTATTAACAAAAAACATTTCCACAATTAAAAAAAAATCAGACTCAAAAGTGGAGCACAGGAACAGATAGCACATGATGATGATAGCATTATTCAAGTGGCAGTTTTTGGCCACTGTGCTTGGTCACCACCTAACAGACAGCAGCTCCTAGCAAAGGCAGAGAGGGCTGAGTAACCAGAACCCACTCAGCCTGTAATAAAGGCAAATCTTCCCCTCCAGCATTGGACTGAAGTTACTGGTAACTTCCTAGCTCCTAGCTCCTGCTTCTACCTCCATCAAGCTTCTGTTTATTGACTTACCTGATCAAAAAGCCTCTCTCCCCTTGCCTGCTTCATGGTGGGATTTTGTAACCACTCAATGATAGAACTGTAGCAGAATATCACTTTGCAGATTTCCCAAAATTTGGTGTTTGTGGACTCCCTCATGCACTAAAGGCAATGCAACCACCAGTCCTCCTCTTTCACATGGCATGAGAGCAACTACACATTTCCAAGTTGCAGTATTGTAAAGAATACTAATCTTATGCCTGGCAGATAAAACAGAAGAATAACCATCTAGAAATAATTTCATGGACTGGAGGAGGAAAGAAGTCTGCACCTTGAGTTACGACAATGCACTCCACATGCATAGAAAAGAAAAAACCCAGTGCTTGTCTCCCATGGGAGATGGTGGGCTTCCCTTCCTTGGAGGTTTTTTTGGGCAGAGGTTGGATGGCCATCTGTCTTGGATGCTTTAGTTGAGATTCCTGCATTGCAGGGGGTGGACTAGATGGCCCTCAGGGTCCCTTCCACTCTACAATTCTATGATTCCATGAAACACAAGATAGCGGAGAATGAAAACACTGAAGCTCAGTCACAGACCATTATTTGCAATTTCACTGGAACCTAAGAAAGCTACCTTATACTAGGGTCAGCCTACTTGTCCATTTTGCACGGAGCTGTCTACTTTGACTGGCAACAGCTCTCCAGGGTTTCAGGTTCAGATCTTTCCGAAACCTGCTATCTGCTGTTTTAAAAGTATTAAAAAAAGAACCCTGGAGATGTCAGGGGCTGAGCATGGAAGTTCTGCATGCAAAGGATGTGCTCTGCTGCCACTGAGCTTTGATCCCATCCCCTTGAGTATAGATAGCACCGAAGAGTTGGTGTTTTTTTTTAAAAAAGTATTGTTCTTTTCTTTGAAGTCTTCGCTTTTCTCTGAAGTTGGCTTCCTCCTTTCCTGCCGTACAGTATATAAAACCATCTCTTGCTGCAAAATGCATTCACCATCCATTCATTTTGGATGTTATCTGTGTTCCAGAGAATCCCTCCTAACCCCCCCCAACAAAAACAAAACAAAAACCCTGGTATGTTTCCTTAGCTGTGGACATGCAACATGGGGGAGCTATAAATTAATCTGCTTAAGCTTTTGTCTTGCATATTTCTAAGATACAGTTTGTTACAGAGGTTTACCTGTGTGCTTATCCATCTTGTATTTTTAGCTATTGGTTTGGCACAGTAAGACCCTGAAACAAGTGTAATACCAGCAAAATAACACATCAACCCAACACCCAACTAAAAACAAATATACAGCTAAGCAGTAATATGAACGCCACAAGAATACAGGAAACCAGAAGCATTCTATTTTTGCCCAGTTCAAAATCATATCAAAGCATCAAATATCTTGGCATGGCTTCTCAAGAAAAAGAACAACAGAAAGGGAACTCTGCAGAGAAGTCTAAAGCCTGGAGCTACCACTGAAAAGGCCCTATTCTATGTCTTCGCCCATCGCACCTTAGGCAGCAGAGAAGCATCTCCCCTGCTGGAAACCTGAGTATTTGGGTATGTTGCTAGACTCAAGGAAAAATTCTGATCCAATTTTTATTTTTACCATATTTTTTAATTAAATAAGAATTTTACAGATCTAGAACACCCCATGAGCCTCTCACTAACACTCCAACCTGTCTTCTTAAAATTCATAAACTCTGGAGCACAAGATGTGACAGAGAGAGGGGAGGGGCAACAGCACAGTATCCATAGGAATACTGTGGCTAATTCCTGTGTACTGTCTGCTATGAACAGAAGTGGTGCTCTGTGTTTGAACTTACGTATCTTTCCTGTTACCTAATCCTTTTAACAAGAGATACCAAAGATTGAACTTTCTGCACACAAAGCATGTGGTCTAACCCTGAACTATTGAGCCAAGTGTTGGAGCCAAGAAGAATTGAGCAAGACTTAGCCGCTCCTCTGCACCAGGTGAAAGTGTGAGTCATACACATGTCTAGTCCTAATCACACTCCAGTCATGAAATCACTGGCTGAATTTACACAAACCATTCTCTCCTTGCCAAATCTGGCTAGGTGGCTATTGACCTTCCTAGCAGGAATGGAAAAATGGTATTTAAGAATAAACAAAGCAGGGAATTTGAAGCCTTGCGGACTAAAGCTAGGTGGCATATACATTTTACCCAAACATGGAAACCTTTGCCAATAAGACGAAGAAGTTGTGGCAAATCTAGGGAATTGGATGAGGTCCACTTGGCTGCTATCTAAAGTTGCAGGTCCACTTGGCTGGTGTCTAAAGCTGCTTGGTCAACAGTGTTATTTACCCTAAGCAGAACTGTAACAATTCCGAAATGCCAAACTCACTCTGCTCCCACTTCTGTAACAAATATTGTCTCCCTCTTCAGTTTGGTGACCTTCAATGTAGCTACATAAAAACCTAAGAAAAATCTGCTGGATCAAGCCAATAGTTAGCATCCTGTTCTCATAACAGCCAACCATATACCTATGGAAGGTACGCAGGCGGCACTAGAGTGCAAAACCACTCTCCCCTCCTGCAAATTCCAGCAACTCGTATTCAGAAGTGCGCTGCCTCCGACAGTGGAGGCAGAACATGCGTTAAGAGGGCTAGCTCATGTTCTTAATGTTTCTTAAATTACTGTTGGTGAATTATTCTCTTTACATCTGGTCTCTGGCCACCTTTGCCTCCTTCCTTGCTTATTTTCTCCAAATCTTTTCTTTTCAATTCTAACCTCCACCCAGCCACCCTTTTCCACCTCCATCCCCCTTGACTTGGAACTCTCCCCAGGGATCTTTCAGCTTCCTTCCACTCCGGCCTCTCACCGGTCCAGATCAAGTTCTCCTCTCATTGTTACAACAAGCCTATGCATGTCCACGGCTAAGATCAGATTCGTGTTACCGCATTACTGGCCTTTCCTAAATGGCGCTGTGTCCAAGTTAGCAGCAAGGGAAGAAGTGACAAGGAAGCAGTTCGCATACCACTGTGTAACATATGACCAGGCCCAGAGTAGAAATTAGCCTCAACATGAATATTTCACTCTATTATCTCCTGTATTTGCTTTAAACAAGAGATTTTATCTGAATGGAGGAAGCTGAAATCCTGTTCTGCTAATCAGACTCTAAACATCACGACATAGTATACATAAGGGGCTAGGCTGTCTCCTGTTTACAGCTGTAAAACAGCAGGCATAAAAGTTGCTTGATTGGAGATGTTCCGTTGAAAAAGCATCTATACCAATAAACATGACAGCATGTTTCTAACAGCTAAACTAATTCTGCATCTAGTGCTATAGCTGTAATCCTAAACGGTTTCTCAAAAGCAAGCCTAACTGAATGCAGATCAACTCAGTAAATGTGCATTGTCTTGTAGTAATAATAATAATTTATTTATATCCCGTGCTCCCCAGCCGAAGCCAGGCTCACAGCGGCTAAAAACAGTAAAATAATACAGCATTCTAAAATCAATTCATTATAAAATCAGTTAAAATCAAATTGATGGCAACCATTGGGCTAGAGTTCTGTGAAGAATTACCAAAGAAGGGGGTCAGGCTAAAATAAGAACATAGGATTAGTTTCTAATTTATTTTTTGAGCTTCTCTCTCAGAGTGGGTCTATTGCAGCCTGTCAAAGTTACCAAATCACCTTTTGCTTTGCGAGGAAACTGCGTATTCAGAAAGATGCTTCACTTAATTATCAAGGTTCTCCATTATTTATATCCTCACAAAGAAGTTGATTTAACACACTCGTCCGTTTCAGAGCCTCTATGTTAGAAATATCCTCGCTGATGACAGGCACATCCTCTTTCTGTTTCCCAGCTGTCAATTCATCCTCGCTGTCCGAGAGCGTACAGAGAAGGGTATCGTTTTCATAGGTAGGAAAATAATACCTGGAAAGAACAGGGAAGAACAACGTCATACCTTGTCACTGAAAGTCCCCTTTACAAACATGCTTTTAACTGGCAACATTGGTCCTGCTTCCACATGGCATTACCTTACTGTTTGCATATCCCGGCTGACAAAGCCTAGTGTGGGGTATGCATATGAATATTACAACCCTGTAGGTGGGTGCCAATCACATGGGAAAGAGAGACAATTTGAGACCTCCCACATGAATGCAATATTTCAACACATTTCCTAATACTGCTCCCCACACTACTGGGAAAGCAGCCCCAATATTTGGATGGGCAAGCATATATGCACAGTATGTTTTCTTCCACATAAATCAACACATTTAGTTATTAGAAATCTTAGCAGGAGTTTATGGTCTGTTCAAGGTAATAATACTGTAAATTATTTCTAAGCATCCACCCTGTATTTGATTTATTCCGCTTGGAGTAATGACCTGGTTCCATCCAACTCACTGCACTGAGTTCTGGGTGCAGGTCAGGAGTTGGGTCCATTACTCACAGCCAAAGTGAAAATGTAAATTTGTGGTCGAGGACAGCTCACTTTCTAACTTTATCCATAACCTGGTAAAAGTCATGCACTCACAAACGGGCATATTGCATTCCTTGTATTATATCACTTGGGTAATACCCAAGCAAAGCGGACATTGCAGTCTGTTCTATCGCCCTTTTACTCTTAAGGTATGTGGCTATCAGATACTACACATAAAACTTATTAAGTCTTCAGAAAAGACAAAGCAGGCCCATATGGTACAGCAAGGGCAGAGAATGCGGAATCCATGTCTCATTTACAAGACACTAAGCTGGTTCTCATGAAACAGTATGTCAAACTATGATTTACTGAGACTTTGCAGGCTCCAGGAGAGGAGCTGCCAGATACTTTGCTCTTCTCCCCAGTACTTTTTACTGATGGGTTGAGCTTAGCCAAGGTTTGGCTTAATGTGTTTATCGTTAAGCTTCACTAATTACAACCTGTAGCCAAAGTTCGCTCTTGGCTACAGATCATGGTTAGTGAGAACTTAACCACAAGTCTGGGTTCAAAGGACACACTACTAAGCCAAAGCTTATTTTTCTCAGGGCAGTAAAAAAGATCTGGGGTGCAGCAAAGTGACTGTAAGTTCCTTTCTGGTGGGGGAGGGCTGCACATTCACATGGACACACGGCTTACTGTGCCGTGCAAACCAGGTTACTATCATGCACTGAGCACAACGCTGGAGAAAAACAAAAACACTCTTACTGTGGCTGATCCCATATGGATCTGGCTGGCAGAAGTGTTATATGTCTGGTCTCTTCCATATGATTTACCAACTCCCTTTTTGATTGAAATTTCTCCTGGCAACTGTAGCATCGACACTGATGGACCTCTCTTCTGATGAAGTTCAACAATTTCACTTGCTGATAGAAATTCAAACCTAGCAGAGAGAAAACGTGTTTTTTTAAGGTGCAGAGGGAAAGGGGGACTGGAAGACACAAGCAGTGAAGGCAACCATTTTGACCCATTAAAAAATAAAATAAATCCAAATTAGGATAATACTTTTCTTAAGCCAACCAATATATCACAAAATAGCTAACGAGCTTTTGAGTTCTTAAGAAGTCTTCATCGGGCTAGGTGGTAAACAGAATATTGAGGGGGTTAGTGGGAGCAAAGAGAAAGCATTTTTTTTGGCTTATGTTCAACCCATGGAGTATGTGTCTAGTTGCAGTCTTGAGATGGAACAGGGAAGGAGGTATCTAAATCTTTTCTGCCGTTTCCCCCAATTCCCCAGAGCTGATTTGGGGAGGAAGCACATGTGAGAGGAAGCACAGGCTGCTTTGTTGCACAAGAGTAAATCCTTGCACTAACAGAACAAGAACAATACATACTGTCTTCAATCTGCTTACTACAGTGATTTATTGAGAACCACTATATGTATCTCATGCTACCCTTTTACATTCAGAAAAGGTCAGAACTGCCAAAACTGAAACATTTGGGAGTGACATAGGTTGACTTCTGGTCCTGCACTTCTAAGAAGACACATTTCTAGCAGCGGTAGAGGTCGCCGATACAGTATATGCTTTTTACTCACCATGCTCAGCCTTAATGTTTACCAGGTCGAATCCATGAGCCTCCTGGAATTTGGGAAGAGCAAAAAGGGCTTCTAATTGTGAATAATTAAGAATTTTTCAAATTGAAAATACCTGAAGTTTATAACCTTAGCAAGTATGCTGTGATTACAGGCTACAGACTACTGCTGTATGATTGCTGAAAATTCTTCACGCTACTATTGTTAGGATGTGACAAACAGCATCACAGGAAATCAAACTACCGTTCCACCTAGCAGAGGGCTATTTTACTCTGCATGGTATTTGCCAAACTTGCTCCGTGGAATTTATTAACTGTGAACACCAGGGATTGAAACTCAGGCTTTCAGTACTCAGCGTGAATATTCTATTAAGATAGACCTATTAAGAGAGACCTAAGTAGGATATGGGACACGGGTGGCACTGTGGGTTAAACCACTGAGCCTAGGGCTTGCAGATCAGAAGGTCAGCGGTTCGAATCTCCGTGACAGGGTGAGCTCCCATTGCTCAGTCCCTGCTCCTGCCAACCTAGCAGTTCGAAAGCACATCAAAGTGCAAGTAGATAAGAAGGTACCACTCAGGCGGGAAGGTAAACAGTGTTTCCGTGAGCCGCTCTGGTTCACCAGAAGCGACTTAGTCATGCTGGCCACATGACCTGCAAGCTGTATGCCGGCTCCCTTGGCCAATAAAGCGAGATGAGCGCCGCAACCCCAGAGTCAGCAATCACTGGACCTAATGGTCAGGGGTCCCTTTACCTTTACCTTATGTAGGATATAAGTCTCTTAAGTGGATTACTGAAATGCTAACCTTTACAAGTGGGGCCCTGCAACAAAATGCTGCAGTGTGCCATGCTTCTGTTCAGGGTACAAGTGACTCTAAGCCACACCCACCCACCCCGCCAGCCAGCCAGTATTCTGTGCCCATTGAGCTTCTTCAGTCCCCGCTGGGTTGTTTCTCATTTTCTTCTCTATTTTGTGTTTCGTCAGAGAAGCCTGGACAAATTGTACCCAGTCCCAGCTGCATTAAAATCTTTTTATTTATTTACTACACCTGCCAATAATAACATAGCATGAGTACAAGAAGACTCGAATCAGTATGATGATGATGATTCTAATCTTTCCTTATTATAAATGTAAAGTTTTAAACTCTGCTAAAAGGTGGCCAAAACATTCTCTCTGCTGAAACTAATAAAGTACAGAGCAGCCTTCCCCAATATGGTGGTCTTCAGATATTTTGGACTGTAACTCCCACCAGCTCTGGTGGGCATAGAGGATGTTAAGGAATCATGGAAGTTGTAGTCCAAAGTATCTGGAGGGCACCATGTTGTGGAACAATGACATAAAACATTGGGGGGTTTTGGACTAGAACAGGGCACCTGAACACTATCAAAATATATCCTCCCCCTTTTCCAAAGCAAGATCTAATACAGAAAGTGGAACAAGCCTCTTACCTCCATGTGAGCATAGAGCTTTTCTGTAGTGTCAGCTTGCTTTTCGCAGAAAAGGCACACTGCACAAACCGGATGTTCTTCCCAGCCGGACCAGTCTCTGCAAAAAAAGCAGTGAAAAAGCCAGTTGAAGTTGGTGATTTGCAAAGGTTCCTGAAAGATATGGAGATGCTACAGACATGGGACCCCATTCTGCTTCCACTTATCCAACATGAAAGTAAACGGGAATCAACTTCACAGACTGTCATACAGTTATGTCAATGCAAAGTACAGTGGTACCTCGGGTTACATACGCTTCAGGTGACATACGCTTCAGGTTACAGACTCTGCTAACCCAGAAATAGTACTTCGGGTTAAGAACTTTGCTTCAGGATGAGAACAGAAATCGTGCTCCAGCGGCGCGGCGGAAGGCCCCATTAGCTAAAGTGGTGCTTCAGGTTAAGAACAGTTTCAGGTTAAGAACGGACCTCCGGAACGAATTAAGTACTTAACCCGAGGTACCACTGTAATGCCCCTTTCTGTAGAAACCGGAACGGAGTTGAAACGGGACAGAAACCTATTTCACAAGAGTCTTCACCACCTGCAAGGCAGCCATGGTATTCCATTCCCCCACCGCCATTTTCACCCCAGGACTCTTGAGCATTCCATAGTCACTAAGCATACTCAGTCCTCACTGGATGAGTTTTGATGGTTCTTTTTAGCTTTTCATGGTTTTTTCATGTAAACATTGTTTGAATTTGTACAAACCTTGGGGCTCTCTGTTTCTCACTGGCCCTTGGCTACATAGCTTTCGGCACTCAGCATCTGAGTCTGCTCTAACGAGGAGTGATAGCATAGGCTAGCTATAAGAATGCATGCAATACTGGCAGAAATCAACCCTTTGAACTAAATGAAATGTCCTTTGCAGTAGGTCTTACCATCTGCAAGGTCGTACCATTACCCAAGGTACGGAATTCCATAGTCCTTTCACATCAGGCTGCCATGGCCCCGCTTGCTAATCTGGGGCCGGGCATCTCTTCTATAAATCTAACAAGAACAGGCAGCATTCTTTCTCCTGGTTATGCAGACATGACTAACGCTTATTATTTGATAAGGCAAATCACTGTTTACAGTGGTACCTCGGGTTAAGTACTTAATTCGTGCCGGAGGTCCGTTCTTAACCTGAAACTGGTCTTAACCTGAAGCACCACTCTAGCTAATGGGGCCTCCCGCTGCCGCTGCACTCCACAGCACAATTTCTGTTCTCATCCTGAAGCAAAGTTCTTAATCTGAGGTAATATTTCTGGGTTAGCAGAATCTGTATCCTGAAGCATATGTAACCCGAGGTACCACTGTACTGCAGAAGGGTATGGATGCAAGCTAAAGCAATACTTCATTGTATTGGTGCAAGGGTATGGGTGCAAGGTAAATGCAAGGTAAAGCAATACTTCATTTCCACAGATGGTGGTTTGCTTCCAGTGTGCAGTTGGACAATGCCATCTCTATGGTAATCAAAACCATTAGCTAGTGGCCATGCTCCGAAATAACAGCTAGAAAAGGAATTGTTTTTTATTCCCACCAGTTCAGTTTCGCCTCCTCTTAACCCCCATTTCCTCTCCAACCCCTAACCCTAAATTTCTGAGAACTTTAAATGAAGGAATAAAAAACGGCTGCAAAATTTTGTAGTGTACTGGGGCCTAGCTTTTCTGTGCTATCTCCCCTAGGGCACTTGCCCCCTTGCTTTGTTTTCTGACTCTCATGGGGGTTATGAGAGAATTGGGGAAATATGGTGGGCTCTGCTTCTTTAGAAGAGTAGTCCATACAGTTTATTGCTATGCCCTAACTGGAAATGACATACATTAAAATGCAAATTTATTATTATTAATTTGGGAATACATAGCATGTTGAACTGTATCTTCTATGGCTCTGCAGCTCCTCGTGGTTGCCATAAAACACTAAAAAAAAGTTGGAAATCCTATTCATCAACATTCTCGGCCATACCGACATTGTCCCTGAATGCCCCTTTTTTTTACAACATAATGTTCCCAAGCCCGCAGAACAGATTTCCCACCACTCTAAACTTTAAATACAACCCTTACTCTTCCTGGTTGTCCAACAATTCTCTGTCATCTTCGGACTGAACCTCTTCCCAGGTCTTGCCAAATTCCTGGAGGCGAAAGAAAAACGCACAGAGCAAACATGAATCCATGATACTTCAGCAACAGTCAATGCTCCAAGTCTGAGTCAGTGGATGTAAATAATTCAAAATGAGGCCACTCAAGGTCATTTACAGCTAAAATAAAAACAGCTTAAAACACAGAAAAGCAATAATTAAAAAACAAACATTAATAGAACTAATATGTATATATGTATGTATCTATATGTATACGAGACCTGTTAAAATATACAGATCATCACACCACTCCTCTCCTTAAAAATAGTCAGTTCCCAAAACCAGTCAGAATAAGTTTTCACCTACATGTCTTACATTTTTACATTTCCAGTAAAGCATTTGCCTCCTTGTAATAGCTTGTTAGAGTTAAGATACTGTTGTTTTACTGTGGGAAAATGTACTGTATGTATTTATTTATTTTTATTGTTAGCCTGCCACAAAAGCCTAAACTGGCTGGTTTGGAGTATAAGTTATGTTTATTTTGTTTTTTAAATTGTTATATTTTGTGTAAATATACCCTCAAGGGGTAGTCTATATATCGGGTAATAAATAAATACAATAAATATTTAACTCAAAAAATATATATCATGAAGATTTCTAGGACACGAAATCTAATATTGGGCTGGGTTATGTTAAAATTCTGACTCTTTGTCAAGATGTGATCCTGGGTAAGTTGGACTGCCACAGATACAATCCACTTTTATTTTATATCCTTTTCTGGCAATGCATTTTTTTTTCCTGGGGGTGGGGAAGACAGAAGGGCCATTATGTTTGAAGGAGCTACAACACTGAGGAGTAAGGGAAAATGTTTAAAATAATAGTAAAGCACCATTTAGCTACTCAAATGCTAAGTGTATTATTAGCTAGATGCTTAGATCAGGAGTAGCCAAGTGGCATTTTATTTTAAAGGGCTTTCGCCTTATTCACACAACATTGTTGGTCCTTCAGACACAGTGTTAGTTATTACCACTTCTAGGTATGTTGGCATGTCCTACCCTTGTTCCTTATTAAATAATAACACAGAAAAGTCATGGAGACAAGAGATTAAAATGGAGTCTTACAAATCTACAATGACCCTATTGCAATATTTTATAGCAAATGAAAACACACACACAAACAAAAAAAGACCAGTCCCATAGCTCCATCAAAGCTGCTACAGCGTGTCAGGTAAACGGCGCACAGACATACATTTGTTAGAACAGCCTGTAACAAGATGTCAGTACAGATTAGGGAATTTGGATCCTGTAATTAATTCAGAGATGCTACTCTCGAGGGTAAACTCTCCAAGTGCAGCAGCAAGATTCATTAACGTTACCAGGATAGTGAGATAACTACTGATACCTCACATTAACACCCCTCTCACCACACACACCCTCCATAGTACCACGCAGCCTCCCATGTTGAGTGGTGATGTCGAGCAGCTAGCTTTTTAATGAAAAGCTAATAAACAGGAGTGGGAAGGGGGTGGTAGAGGAAGAGTTCCCTTCCCTAACCACTTACAGTATAATGGTATCAAGTGGGGATGCGGGTGGTGCTGTGGTCTAAACCACTAAGCTATTGGGCTTGCCAATCAGAAGGTCGGAGGTTCAAATCCCTGCAACGGGTTAACTTCTGTTGCTCTGTCCCAGCTCCTGTCAACCTAGCAGTTCGAAAGCACACCAGTGCAAGTAGATGAATAGGTACCGCTGCGGCGGGAAGGTAAACGGCGTTTCCGTGCGCTCGGGCTTCAGTCACAGTGTTCCATTGTACCAGAAGCGGTTTAGTCATGCTGGCCACATGACCCGGAAAGCTGTCTGTGGACAACGCCGGCCTGAAAGCAAGATGAACGCCGCAACCCCATAGTTGCCTTTGACTGGACTTAACCATCCAGGGGTCCTTTACCTTTTTTACCTTTTTACCTAATGGTATCAAGTGAGCCCAAGTTTAGAATAGACAAAAGCTTTAGATCTTTTAGGCTACATCAGGTTTTAAGTAATTTCCAGCTATACTGGAAGCAACGGGGAATTTTACCTCTTTCAACAAGTTCACTGCAGGAGAATTACAGAAGCAAACTGCCCAATGGCTTGGGCTTGCTCTCCACTACTGGAATTAAAAGTCTTTACAGTGGTACCTCGGGTTACATATGCTTCCGGTTACATACGCTTCAGGTTACAGACGCTGCTAACCCAGAAATAGTACCTCGGGTTAAGAACTTTGGTTCAGGATGAGGACAGAAATTGTGCTCTGGCGGTGCGGCGGCAGCGGGAGGCCCCATTAGCTAAAGTGGTGCTTCAGGTTAAGAACGGACCTAAGTTCTTAACCCGAGGTACCACTGTTTTAACAGGACCATTTCATTATCTGCATAGGCACACAGGCACTTATGTAGTACGGCAGAAGGGTGACCCCAAGGGTCAGGCAATCCCCTCCTTCCCCCATGCTCATCCCCTCCTTCCCCCATGCTCATTTACTTCTTCTTATTCCATGTGGTTGGTGGGGTTACACAAGCCTCAGACTTACTCCTGTGTCCTGGCATATTGCAAACACACCTAAACTTTGTGAATAGCCCCTCAGACAGGCTTAAAGCAAGCCAGGCCAGTTAAACTTGTAAATTTGTAAATTGCCCTGTGGTCTTCCAATGAATGGCAAAATATAAATTTAATGAACAATAACAACAATAAACTGTGACACAGAAAACTACTTTAGAGTAACTAGCACACAGGATCTCCTAGCCATAAGGCACAAATAATCCCATTAAGTGAAATTCTAGTACACAGGCAATACTAGAAAAATTATTACTGCTATTACAGTAACTCTTGAGTTTTATATAATATTTACTGCCCAATAAAAACACTCTTATAAGGCAATAGCATTACATTTCTGTCTTCTTAGAAAAATCAAACATGGTTTTGAAGAGCTGGTTCATGACCTCCAAATGCTTCAGGGTGTGCAATAATGAACGAGAGAGGCTACACATCTGTCATTTCAATTATGTCAGTCCACATTCAGTTAAAGAGAAAGGGAAAGCTTTAATAGTGGCTGGGAAACTAATTCAGCCTTAGTGAAATGCCAGTGAGATACCGGATATCAGAATGTTAGCACTGCAGTATAACACCTCCAATGCCTTGGGACCAAAGAACTTAAAAAGCATTCCTCAGTATCCACCATCCCGGGCCCTATGATCAGTAGGGGAGGCCTTGTTGGTGTTGACCTGTCTCCCCCGCATTATTAACATTTGGGGGGGGGGGGTTGGTTAAAAACATGCCCATTCACCCTGGCTGAAAGAGGCATTTTCATTTCTTGACCACAATGAAATGCTAGTTTTGTCACTTAGTCTTGCAGAACATGGCCAAAGAACAAGCAAGAGCAACAGTTACCTCATCCACTCTACATTTTACCAGATTCTCCGAAAGAATATCATGAAAGACTTGGTCAAAAACCTTACAGAAATCAAGATATACTATGTCTGCAGCACTTCCCTGATCCACCAAGCTTTTAACTCTATCAGAGAGAGAGAGAGAGAGAGAGAGAGAGAGAGAGAGAGAGAGATATTTGTCTAGTATGACTTGTTTTTGAGAAACCCATGCTGGGTTTTAGTAATCATAGCACCCTTTTTCAAGTGCTCACAGGCTGACTGTTTAATTATCTGTTCTAAAACCTTTCCTGGTATCGTTGTCAAGCTCCCCAGCAGGCAAAGCACTTGCATCCCATTGATTTAAAACTGGTGAGACTTAAAGCTGATGCAGTTTGATGGCATCATGCATACAACTTGCAAATCAGGCTGCAATTTCAGACATTCTTACTAGGCAGGAAGTCCCAGTGAACTAAAAAAATGAGTTGACACATAGAGGATTGCACTGTCAGTCAGATAAGAGTTGCATATACGGGGGACGCTCAGGTTGCAAACGTGATCCGCGCGGGAGGCACGTTCGCAACCCGCAGCGCCGTGTCTGCACACGTGTGGGTCGCGATTCGGCATAGCGTGATTGAGTGCTTCTGCACATGCGCCAAAACCCAGAAGTAGCCTATTTCAGTACTTCTGGGTTCGGTGCGGCGTACAACCTGAAAACGTTCAACCTGAAGCATCTGTAACCCAAGGTAGAAGAAGAAGAAGAAGAGTTTGGATTTGATATCCCGCCTTTCACTCCCCTTCAGGAGTCTCAAAGCGGCTAACAATCTCCTTTCCCTTCCTCCCCCACAACAAACACTCTGTGAGGTGAGTGGGGCTGAGAGACTTCAAAGAAGTGTGACTGGCCCAAGGTCACCCAGCAGCTGCATGTGGAGGAGCGGAGACGCGAACCCGGTTCCCCAGATTACGTGACTACCGCTCTTAACCACTACACCACACTGGTATGACTGTACATCAACTTACCAGATAATTAATGATATAAAATCTGTCGTATTCTCTGTTTTTGGCATTGATTCTGCGATGCTGCTTCTTCCTCATGTGATCCTTGAGCGTGTTCTTATCTCGAAAGGTTTTTTCACAGTACAAACACTGCAAGCTAAGATGAAAAACAAATAAATAAAATTACAAACTGGTGCTAGGGACATTGCTGTAAGGAACCAGCCACTTACTTCAAGTAACTCAAAGCAGCTCACTTTGAGAAAGCACGGTTAGATAAATTTAAAGAGAGAAAGGCCCCCCCCCCCCCCCGATTCAGGCAGTTCGAGGTTTTCAGGAGCATATGCGGAATTAGAAGGCTTAAGGCATGCGTTAACGCTCTGTTTCAGCAGCTGTTTCGATGCAAACTGCTTCATAATCTTGGAGCACCATGCAAGAGCTGACATAGCTCAGTTGGCAGAGCATGAGACTCAATCTCAGAGTCGAGGGTTCGAGCCCCACCTCAGACAAAAAATAGCTGCCTTGCAGAGGGTTGGATTAGAAGACTCTTCTAAAAACAATTCTGTGATTCTATGATTACTTGAAGGCACAATGGGAAGACAAACATCGCCCAATGTCAGTTGATTGTTAGGGAGGTGACCCCACCCATTTTTAAAATTTGTCCCTGGAGGGGGAGAGCAGATAAAGAATTGGCTCACCAGAGAAAAAACATTAATCCCTTGTGTTAAAGGAACCACCACTGCCAACTGATGTAGTGTAAATATGTAAAATTAAATCATTTTTTGGGAATTATTGGTGGTTTGGCCTTGTAGAATTTATACGACTGCTGATTTATTGGTACTACTGAGCCTTTTTTTTTTTTACATGTTTACAATAACTTTTATAAATTTTCTGTATTGTACCCTTGTACAGTATTTGACACTGGAATAAACAAGTTCTGCAGCCATGGAGGCAAATAATATATATATATATATATATATATATTTGCTTTCGTAGATTTTCACGGGTACAGGAATGCAGGTTTTGGTGTCCTCGGGTGTCTTCCCGTGTAAAAGTTGGGGTGTCTAGGCGACGTTTCGACGAGGTCTCACTCGTCATCTTCAGGCTGGTGCTTTCGGCTTCTTGTTACTGGAACAGAGCGGGATCTCAATGTTTGAGTTCCTATAAATACTGTAGAGGGGGTGTGGTGTCTAGCCTCCAATGTTCTGGGCAGAGAGGAAGTTCCCAGGCTAGTGTGCCTTTTCTTCTTTTGTTCCTTAATTACTTGAGAGATACCTTGAGTGATTTCTTGAGTGATATCCTGAGTACCACTTAGGTGGGTCATTAGGTGTGGATTAGTTGCTAAAGTCTTTGTGTCTTGACCTCTTGAACTTTGTGAAGAGTTTTCCTGAGAAGATGGCTGTATTGCACTTAGTTGTGCTTTGGCTTGGCTTCGTGTATAGGGGCGAGCTGTGGTTTTGTGGCTTGACCCACCTAAGTGGTACTCAGGATATCACTCAAGAAATCACTCAAGGTATCTCTCAAGTAATTAAGGAACAAAAGAAGAAAAGGCACACTAGCCTGGGAACTTCCTCTCTGCCCAGAACATTGGAGGCTAGACACCACACCCCCTCTACAGTATTTATAGGAACTCAAACATTGAGATCCCGCTCTGTTCCAGTAACAAGAAGCCGAAAGCACCAGCCTGAAGATGACGAGTGAGACCTCGTCGAAACGTCGCCTAGACACCCCAACTTTTACACGGGAAGACACCCGAGGACACCAAAACCTGCATATATATATATATATATATATATATATATATATATATATATAAATAAACAAACCTAAATTTATGCAATAACAAAAAAAAAATTCAAAGCATAAACCACTGCAAGCACAACAGGCAGAGCTACTGAGCTTTAGCTGTTGGCATCATTTGGTACTGGATGAAAATGCCCTTCAACACAGAAAAAATGGATTGACTTAATACAGCAAGAATATTATTTTAAAGATTGCTTATTGCAAGAGTGTTACAGTGTGGAAGAACCTTAGTAAGTCATGCTTCAGGTAGATTTGGGCAGAGTGACTCTGCTTGGCATTAATATAATGCTGATTGATCAGATTCCCATATAGCTCATTCTGCCGCCTGAGCAAGAATCACAAGGACCCTTTGCGCGGCTGCATGATTCACAGATCAATGTAACTGAACTGATTTGAAGAACATTTAAACATGTTAGCATATTGCACTGGTAAGTAAAAATACTGCCCTCTCTCTAACCATCACACACACACACACACACACACACACACACACACATATTTACTGCCTTCAGGTGCCCAGATTGGTCAGGGATTGCATTTAGAGACCATCTCCAACTTTTACTGTTACTTCATCCATAGAACTATGAAACAATATTACTTATTCAATTCCCAGGCTCCCTTTTATAAGCTCTTAAAAATCCATTTTCTACCAACTGAGTCAGTTGCTTCTGAATACTCAAGGACCTATACATCAAGCTCTTTTTTTCATAAACACAATTCGGAGATAACCGAGCTGCTCCTTACTATTGATTTAATTCCAAGCTTTTTTAAAAAATAAATAAATGCAAGAAGCATCCTCCCCACCTCCTTTCCAGTAGTGACTGTGGATGTACAATGGGTTGTTTTTATTTAGTGGATTTTCTGTGGTAAGGGGAAATTCAGATTAATGTTAAGGAAAGTATGGTTTGGGATAAGCATTTTCATGAAGACAACTATGTTTGTAAAAAACTGCAGTGGTTCCACAATGAACGCACATCTGGAAGCACCCCAAATCTTTGTACAGTGGTACCTCAGGTTACATATGCTTCAGGTTACAGACTCCGATAACCCAGAAATAGTACCTTGGGTTAAGAACTTTTCTTCAGGATGAGAACAGAAATCGTGCTCCGGCGGTGCGGTGGAAGCAGGAGGCCCCATTAGCTTCAGGTTAAGAACAGTTTCAGGTGGTGCTTCAGGTTAAGAACAGTTTCAGGTTAAGAACAGACCTCCGGAACGAATTAAGTACTTAACCCGAGATACCACTGTATTGTTAAGATATTTCCGTTCCACTTAAAAGGGAGCAGGCTTGTGAGTCACAGAGTCTGCACATTTCCTGTTCGCAGGATGTTTATGTTTGCTATTCCTTTCGTTTCTCTCTCTCGGTGCCTGAACACGCTAGCAGGCGGTCGTGTTTTTCTTTGTTCTGACCAACGCTGAATAAACTTGTAAATATGCTCTCCTGCTGTGCAACTTTCGCTGTGTGAATTCTGCTGATAGAGTGTGCATCAGCCCAGGAATGTGGCAATCTATTTCTGGAGCTCTTTTCGCTAATCGCTGATACTGTATCTACGGGAGGTCGATGGACATCCGGAGTCCGGAGTCGGCGTGGAGGCAGTGATGGCCTTTGTCTCCCTGGCAGTATCCCAACATGTATAAGTGACACTACTGCTCTTTCCAATCCTGATATACAAAAGCTATGGGACCTGGGTTAACTTGGCTACTTAGCGTACCTGTCTAGTTTCTTCTGTAGAAGTTCCAAAAACTCCTCGCAGTGTACAATGTTATCTGGCAGCCCAACATTGAATGCATGATCGTTTGCCATGTGATTGAGAAGGTCTGATCTACAAAGGAAGAATTCAAGCAGAACATTAGTTCCTTTAACATACTTTCACGGCAGCTTCAAAACATGGCTCTTTGGGTTGGTGGGTTGTGGGGGGAAGAAAGAGGCTGGTGCTATGGTTTAAGGAGCATCACTAAAAATAAATGTCCTTTCTCCCCTTTGTAAGTGTGCCTCTTTTCCCTGCAGAGGCCAACATGGAGAGAGGAAGAAAGCCCAAAGAGTCTTTCTGAAGCAGCTCTCTGTACTCGGAACACTTAAAATAGTATAAAACCGCAACTAAGTAACTGCACTGTTTCTTTTTTTGTGGCTAGACAAATTATTTCCACTTAACTGAAGAAAATGTGGATTTCACCCCTATAAAACCAACACTGAATAAGTTACAGCACTGTGTGCAGCTTTCCCAGCAGCGAAAGCAGTTGTGTGTAACTAAATGGGAAAATTTACATCTCAAGATTTATCGCCACCTCACTGCAGCATTTCACAACCTGACCTGCCAGCTTGAAACCAAAAAGAATTGCTAATTTTAACCAATACTCTAATTACTCACCGGGGGCACCATTTGAGTAGATTTCAGTAGAAATTGGAGAATATATTAACGCTTTGCAGAGGTTGCCAAACTTTTTGTGCCCAGGGGCACCTATGCAAACTGGATAAACTGAACATGGCTCCCCTCCCAACCTATTCTATTGGATACAACAAAATCACCCTTTCAGGCCTAATACTAGGGTCGGGAAAGGGATCTTGCAGACACCCAAGAAGGCTTCTATGGGCATGTGCCTGTCAGTCCACTTTGGTGCCTCCTGAATGGTAGCAACACAAGACAAACCCACACACCTTTTTTAAAAAAGGAAAGAACCTTGGCATGCAAAACAAGTACATAAATCAAATTAATTGTTTAGAACCAGGCAGGTGATGAGAAAGAGCCAATGCAAAGCTAGAAGAGGAGAATATTCCCACCACTAAAATGTGTGATGGGCTTGGTTTGCACATGGTTAACATGTTTTAAAGATGAATGTGCAGCATGCTGGTGCCCAGAGCTAAAACCATGGGCAAAAAATCTTGGTTACGGATTGTGGTTTATTTTGAGTGACAAGCCACAAACCCAGGTTCAGACATAATACCAAGTCAAATCATGGAAATGTGTCCAAGATTTTAGCCTAGTATACTGCACAACACCTTGACAGTATAGTTAAGCCTAACTGTGGTTTAAAGTGATGTGCACAGCAGGCCACTGAGATTCATAGATCACTAATTCATAGATCTACTAATTCATAAATAACAATTCTGGTCCAACAACCATGGTATGTCAGACCGAAAGTGAGCCGTGTGCCCATGTCAACTAATGCCAGTCAACTAATGATTCAGGACAGGCAAAACAAAAGAATTCTTTACGCTTCTTCTTTTATGGATTTCATTGCACATGATGTGATGATGGCCAATGGCTTACAAGACTTTGAAAGGGGATGAAGTCATGGACAATAGATCTATCAATAGCCATTAGTCATGATGGCTAAATCCTTGTTCCAAAGCATTGTGCGTTCCCCAAGTTGCTCATGGACTCCAAAACCCATCAGCCCCAGTCAGCATGGCCAATCATCAGGGATGAGAGAGGCTGGGCCTTCCAGATGCGGCTGGACTACAAAATCTCCATCACTGCCTTAGCTAGTTGATGAGCATGTGTGAAATGGGATGTTGGACTGTATGGACCCTTTGGTCTTTCCACCAGCACTTTTCTTACACTGGGCTACCTGTAGGCAACTCTAACATTTTGCCAGCTATAAAATGCTGCTACAGTCACATCTGTAGCCTTATAGTGACATTTCCATTTTCCCCATTTGCATAGGCTTGGGATGTTCACGAGGATGAAAACGTGTGGTCAAACATTCATCGCTAACCTGTTACCAGTAAACTCTTTATCACAGAACATGCATGCACCGTGAAAGTCGGTGTCATTTCTCTCTCGCTGCTGTTGCTCCAGATTCTCTCTCTGTTGAACAGGAAGAAAAACAACACATGCAATCACATTCGTTTTTGAAAATAGCTTCATTGTAAATTATTCCTAGCAGTTTTCCATTGTCTCTCATTATCAGCTAATGAGCAACACAGGCACTTGATTCATTTGAAAACATGGTTTTCTCGCCGACGATTAGGTTCAAATGTTCACACAGCATGAAGGAAGAGTAACAGGCAAAACAGGAAGACCTGAAGGCTGGTTTAATCCAGTGCAGTTCAAATGAAAACTGGAGAAAATGTATTTGTACCTCCCAAAATAAGAATTTGGATGACACAAGGATTGATGGACTCAATCTGCGTAACAAAAAGATTTTAGCCTTGATAAATCAATATGATCATCAATGGCTCCTTGATGTATAGGTGCACCCATGTGAATAAAAGGAGCAATTATTTTTTTTACCTTAAATAATATAGGTTTAAGCCTTAAACCAAAGCAAAACATTTTATCATATATTCCTAACAGGTCTCCCAGAACACTTAAAAAAACCATTTTTGTATCTATTTCTAGGAATTTTCTCCTCCAATTTAAATAAAAGCTGCATTTTACTGCTGAGTGTTCATAGTATGAAGCTGCATATTGCTTCAGGCAAGAGAACTGAGTTAAGAGAGGCTAGGTGTATCTTTTCCACGAGAGAGATTGAAGCAAGAAATCATTTATATTTTACACAAGTAACGGAAGACCTAGAGTGAGGAAACTGGAACTTGAAGATACTTAGGTTTCTCCTCAACGCACAGGAGATATAAAGAGCTCAAGATTTAAAATGTTGTAGAACTAAAAACCCTCGACACATTCTATATCATCAGGAAAAAACAGTTGTTTGGCGCCCCAGGGCTATGAAACTAAGCAAGTCTTTTTTAAAAAAGATCCCTATTTCTTCACCCTTACACCCCGTAAGCACCTCAGCAGAGGAACAGGCAGCTTAATAATAATAATAGGCCAATGACTAAAGAATTCATAAGCCGTAATCAGCAACACCTAAAGGGCACTGCATTGGCTACCCCTCTATGGTAAGCTTGAGTTGTTCTGGCAATTGGTTTATTTTTGAGGAAATCAGACAACCTGCTAGAACTACTTTGCAGGTTGAGCTTACCTATGCATGCCTGCTTCTCGGCAGCTGCAAAAAGTGGTGGACTCGGTATGTGTGAAAGAACACACACCTCACATGCAGCTTTCACATCTCCAAAACAACTTAACGAGAATAAAGTTTCACCGCGGAGGTGCCATTTTAGGGCTTGCTTTATGCAAGAGCCACAGCAAGGTTTGAAAGGCCTCCTTTTGAACTGTCACTGAACAGAGCCTCCCCTTCAGCGATAAGATGGCAAGAGCCCTAGAAACTCAGAGATATATGCATGTGTGAATCAGTTCAAAGAGAGCAAAAAGAGCAGAAGGACCTTTATCTAGCTGCTACCCCCCCCCCTTTCAAGAGGTTCCTATTTATTTTGCTTCTTCTGATGTTGGATAGCTCTGCAAATAAGAAGCCACGGCTGATAAACACATTCAGCTGCCTCTGGGAATGCTCAGCTGGTGGATTTCTGCAATTCCTTTGTTGAAGGAAGACCAGAGATTTATTGATAACAGGGTCACTAAGTTGGATTGGGCAGTGCTGTGGAGAGATCAGAATCCCAGGTGAAGAATCTTTACTATTGTGGAAAAACACATGACATATACTTCGTATTCAAAACTGCATCCTTGGATTCTTCTGAGTCATTTTCAGCACACCTTTAAACATACCCTCCAACATTTCTCCGATAAAAATAGGGACGTCCCATTCCATTATTAATTATTATTATTATTATTATACCCTGTCTATCTGACTGGGTTGCCCCAGGCACTCTGGGCGGCTTCCAACATACATAAAAACATAATAAAACATTAAACTTTTAAAAAACTTCCCTATACAGGGCTGTCTACAGATGGCTCTGGGGTCGCATAACTCCACACCCTCCAACATTTATCCAATGAAAATAGGGACGTCCTAAAAAAAGTGGGACATTCCGGGATCAAATCAGAAACTGGGATGGCTTCTCTAAATCAGGGACTGTCCCTGGAAAATAGGGGCACTGGGAGGATCCGCTTTAAAGAAGTAAGTCCTACTGAGCTTTCTGGAACTGTTAAGTTAACTGTTGAGGATCAACTTCATTATTACTGAAAGAGGAAACCTTGGAATTAAATTAAATCCTCATTTTTTGTGCAGTTCATTTCATGCTTCGGGATGGTCACACGCAACACCACCTTACCAGCCTCTGTTGCTGAAGTTTCTCCCTCAGTGTTCTGTCTTCAGGCAAGGCATCACATAAAAGGAAGTAATTGTCTTGTTCCTCTGTTAAAAGATTACAGATCAAATGTCAGGAGAACACATAGGTCGATACATTAAGCTTTTTAATGTAATACAGGTTTGAGTTATATTAAGTCATTGAGAGAGGGAGAAAGAAGCAAGTGGTAATTCTATCCATTTAAGACAAATGTTCCTTCTAAGGGGTCTGTTCAGAAATTTCCTAGTCATGTTGGCGGTTGTGCTTCAGCCAGAAGCAAATCCATGAATATAGAGAAGCCCACGAGGGTATGCCATTAGATTTTACTGGACAAGGAAAATCAGCCCCAGGTCTCGTCTCTGGCTGCATTCAAATGTCACAATAAACCATGGTGTAATAAACACCCCTCCCAATTACTACTCCATGAAGAAATCTGAAGGTTTCCATTTCATTTTTATTAGTCACAGTTTAGCACTACTTTCAATCCTCACCTGTGATAAATATTAGCTATAGTTTGTTGAAACAAGCTAGCTTCAGAACCCATGGTTTACTGTAACAGCCAAATGCAGCCTCCCCTACATTAAGGGAATAACTGTACACTAATGTTTCACACTGCCTGGTGTGGAAAGAATTCTCCAAAAGAAAAAGAAAAAAAAATCTGCATTCTGACTTTGTACTCAGAACAGGCTGAACTGGTCTTCTCACCCCAATCTTCCAGGCAGACAGGTAGAGGAACCAGCATCAGTTTAAAATGCCTGAAGCCCTTGTTATGCCTCTTTTTCTTTAGACTCTCCATTTCCTAAAGCTGAACTGCATTCTACAACTGCCAAGATTTTTCGTTCCTTTTTTTTAAATGAATACCTAATGCTAGGCCAGAAGCAGGCTGCCAAACTGATTGTGTCTCATAGCAGTTATTTAGAGGTTTATAATTTTATTTGACAGTCAAAGCTACTATAGCCACCCTTATAAAGCTCTAATCGGTGAAATGGAACACATCAGAAATATTATAACTAGTATGGGAATATCTATAATATTAAGGCAGAGGGCTCCTTCCCTAACATTCTATCATAATCATTCTTTGTTTGGCCCCAAGTATAGATGATGATGTATGCAACATGTACAAAAATCAACACAGGCATTGCCCACAAGCTTATAGTCCAATATATCATGTTAGACACTCACTCTTTGTATTTTAAAGTGAATCAAATAATCTGTTGAACTCAAGCCCACAAACAAGAGTGCTTCAGCATCTGATACAGTTCAGCAAAAAGTGTCCCAACTAAATTGGTGGTCCAATGGCAGATTGTGGGGAATTTTGCAAACCAGGGCTGTGCAGGCTACATTAACAACACACTCACCTAAAGCTGCTTCAGAATTTGTTCTTATCACACAACAGAAGTCTGTAATGGGCTGCTCTGAGAATCTTTTCTTCCAGTACAATGCGTATCTTTTTTTAAAAAAAAAAGGGGGGGAGGAAGCAAAAATGCAGGCAGCTATGTTACAAAACATTTCCCAAACTGTTGTTCGTTTCATTACACTCTTAATATGCAATTCTTGCTGCAGCATTTGGATACCCGAGCCACTCATTGCTACCAGTCTTTTGTAGAGGTCATTTTTCAAATAAGGCGACGTTTCTATTTAGCCAGAACAATCTTCCCAGTACAGATAAGTTGGAAATTGGAAATCCATTACCAGGTAATTTCAAATGTTCAGCTTGTATGAAGAAACCAGACACAATGACTAGTGTTTGATTTTTTAAAAAACGAAAAACATGGCAAGCTTACGGTGCTGAATAATCTAACCTTTTCTACGGATTTTATTTGCCCTAGATTCTTTTCGTCTTATTACTTGGCTTTAAAACTTGATACTTACCAAAACATAAATGGGTGCTTTGTGAATGCTTGGTCACAAGTCTCTAGAAAAATGTATACTGCATGAATACTGAGACCTGCTTAGTAGTTTAATTATCCAACTTGACAGTAAAATACATTATTCCATCCAAGCAAATATCAAGAAGCTCAGTTAGAGCCAGCTCTGTGCCCTAGTACCATATGGCATTCCCATGAAAGAAGGAAACTCCTGGATCTGAAAATACTAGAGCCATAATTTGGCAAGAAAAACAAACTGTCCTCGTGGGATGGGATGAAATGCAACAGAGGCACAGAAAGCTGACAGAGAACTTGAACACAGCAGTGCCAATAGTCCTACATATTGACTATGTATACTTTTTAAGAAGCAAATAGCCGCTTCTTAGTATCACATTTCCTGGTTTCTGGCATTGGCTTTCAAGTCTCTGTTACACCCTAACAAAAGTTATTGCTTTCAGCTGTTTTCCTTGCTCATCAATCAAGCATCTTAATGAACCAAAAGTGTGTGCCTTCATTTCAATAGTGGGCACAGATGTTGAGGGAAGGATCTAGAGGAGTGGAAGGTAGGGACCGGATCTCAAACAGTTGCTGGCTTCAATTATTTCCAGGTGCAATACAGACACTAATGTTTGCAAGCATAAAAACGTCCATGGAAATAGTTCACTTTACATGATGTAAAGTTGTGAGCCTTGATCTGCACGTCCGAGGTTCTCTCAGGAGCCAGAAATTGAACAAGAGCTGTCTGGTTCTGCTGGGTAATCACTAAAGACAAAAGTGGCATGGAGATTTCCCTCTGAGCTGACGCTGTGTTGCTGAGAATCCATCTGAGAAGCTTCACAAATCCCTTTGCCTCTGATAAATGGTGATGCAGTGAGGCTCTGCTAGTCCTCAAACACCACATTTGGGATTGCAGCTGTGTACTCGCAGAGGTGGTGGGGGAAAGAAAAATGATATTTTCTTTGCTCATCTGCAAGACAGATCCCGGCTTGTTCAGCAAACCATGGCTATAACAAACCATGGCTTAGTGTTGCATCCAAACTACCAATTTAATCTGTGGAGAACCTTTTGCAGCTCTGGGCTGGATCCTGGATTCTCCACACATGGGGGACCATTTTGACAGGTGGGACACATTTTTTCCTCTGTGGTTTATAGTGTGGTTTGAATTCATGTCACACTGCAAATGAAGGCCCTAGCACTGCTTGAAGTCATGTGGACCAGTGCCAACCTTAAACCCTATTTTCATCCAATGTAAACTTTGTAGTGCAGCCAAACCCAGCAGGCTTGAAGTCGCCACTGAGAAGCAGTGACACCAAACCTCACTTGAGAGTCTTCAAGGCCATTCCTGCTTTGCTCACTAGTTGCTGCATCTCTACCCAATGTTGTAAGTGGTGTTGGGGGAATTTGGGACCTGTACCAGACCTAGTGGGGACGCGGGTGGCGCTGTGGGTTAAACCACAGAGCCTAGGACTTGCCGATCAGAAGGTCGGTAGTTCGAATCCCCACGACGGGGTGAGCTCCCGTTGCTTGGTCCCAGCTCCTGCCAACCTAGCAGTTTGAAAGCACATCAAAGTGCAAGTAAATAAATAGGTACCGCTCCGGCAGGAAGGTAAACGGTGTTTCCGTGCGCTGCCATGGTTCGCCAGAAGTGGCTTAATCATGCTGGCCACATGACGCGGAAGCTGTACGCCGGCTCCCTCGGCCAATAAAGCGAGATGAGCGCCGCAACCCCAGAGTTGGCCACGACTGGACCTAATGGTCAGGGGTCCCTTTACCTTTACCTTACCAGACCTAGTTAGGATCCCAGAGCCCAGAGGCTCCCTAACCTGACCTATATGCTTGTTCATGACACCCAGGTATACCTCTCCACTTCAGAGTTCTCTCCTTCCATCCAATCCTGCATGTCTCTACCTGCTTGTCTGATACTGTTCTCATCACCATCTCAGACTCAACATGTCCAAGATGAAGCTGCTTCTCTCCCCATCACAGCCTTCCCTTTTGATCCTCCCCAGATCTGCCAACAGCATCACCACTCAGACTGACTCTGCCATTTTTCTTTCATTTGTTTGCCACATTCAATCAGTTGCCTTATATATACAGTACTGAAATGCAATGAACCAGGCCATGGCAACTCACCTGGATGTTGATATGTGAACAGCATTTATTTATAGATCACCTTTCCCGAGTGACAATTCTTTAGTCTCTTGGAAAAATAAAACCATTGATTCTGACATGGGGACAGATGATCACTCGGTTCCACTCACAAGTAACCTATGCAACTGTGAGTTTATGCATGTCAGTCTTCTTTGAACCGTTTACAGTGGAAGAATTGATCCCATTCATTTTTGGTGCACACCAGTTGTCTCAAATCTGGCGTACTGACACATGCATGGTAAAAACTGAGTGCAGAAAAGGTCTTGATCTTTGCCATCTGAAGCCAGACACACATAGCAGCTTTGCAGATACCAAAGTGGAAAGCAGAGAGCAACAAAAAGAACACATGTACAGACTGGAATACATGCTATGTGAAATTGCTAAGCAACAGCATTTAGTGTTTTGAATAAAGCTTGTCAATTAGAGAAAACATGTGCACCTTGAAAAGCACATATTGATGAAGGTATATTGGTTTATTTAACACAGGCTGTAGATCAGGGATGGGCAACCTGTGGCCAATGCATTCCTAGAAGGGCGTGGCCATCACATGTCAACTGCAACATGTAATACTTTTTAACGGAAGGAAGTCCAACTGAGTTACCAGGCTCTAGAGTTTACCATGGAAAGACAACGAAAAGGACATTTCAGGAGTGGATTCACCATGCCTTTCTTTCTACCTGTCCATTTTATTGCATGGGTTTCCTCTTCCATAAAGAAAGTGATCTACACTTGTATGAATCAGTTCATTAGAGACGGATAGACAAGTTTTGACAGGCTTACAAGAAATAGCAACCAATCTGGAGAACTTAATATAAAGCCCTGAGCTCCAAAACAAAAAAAGGAAGCAGTTTGGTCAATGCAAAGATCTGCCTCCCTTAAGGTTCTCAACTCTCGTTCCAGCCCCCAAAAGGCTGATGCATCTGTTTTTGTGCTATGATCAGGGCTACTTTTGCAGAATGATTTATTCCCAATTTTTGAAGTTTGGGATTCCTTTGCACACACACATTCAGGTTCCAGCCTTGTTTCTACAGTCCCTGGGTCCAGCTCTCTCATCCAAGGCTCAGTTTCTTACATTAATGTCTAGCAAAATTGCCTTTTATTTATAAACAAAAATGTATCTATCCTGCTGCATCATAAAACATTGATTAAATTATTATTTAATTTCTATACTGCTTAATATATTAAACATGTATCTAAACATGTATCTAAAAAACAGAAGAAACAGCAGACAACTTAAACAAAACATTACAAAAACACACAGTTGCATTAATACAAAGTTACTAATATATATAAATCAATATCAATTCATTTTCCTTGAGACACACATACCCTTTCAACCTCCCTTTTACTGTTTTTGGGTATCTGTCTGTTTTCTTTTGCATAATTGGGAACGTTATCCTGTGTTTTGGTTGTCTCAGTATATACCAGTTCTGGTTTCCTGGACATTTTCTGTCCTAGGTTGCTTTATCAAATTTTAAGCAAGAACTACATACCTCCGAAAATCTGCTACTAGCCTGACATCTGCAATGACAAGCTTGTGCTCTATAATCATGTGCTTCAGAAGTTGGTTTTGTTCTGATGCAGGAGAATATTCTTCACAGAATATACAAGGCACAGATGGAGAACCTTCTACAGCAGAAATGCCACCTGAACTTTCTGGCAGAGAAAGTGGCTCCAAAATGTAGTCTTCGTGGTCTAAAGAGAAATAATAATTATAAATTACAAAGATATTATATTAGCCTATCTCAGTGTCAAAAGCAATCTTTTTTTTTAAGTCAGCAAACAGCCTTGTGTGCACTCTATAGGATGGAATGAAAAAGAATGGAAAGATGTTTCTTTATTAAATTTCTATCATGCCCTTGCTCTCAAACGAGCCAAGGGTGGCAATGAACTTCCTGTATGGCTGGTTTTGCATCAAAGACTTCCTGCATATTACTTTCTTACAGTGTTAGGTTCAGAGTAGGGGAGAAAAACCATGTCTGGCCAGCTTGGAGTTTGCAATAAATGTGACATCAGCCCAGGCTGGTATGTAGACCTCATACAGGTAAAATTCCCAGTTCACTTCAATGGAGGGCATATACAGACCTACAGGACATACCTAACTGTGTCTACTCAGAAGTAAGTCCTACTAAATTCCATGGGCTTACTCCAACATAAATGGGATTAAGCTTGTAGCCTTACTGCAAAGTGCACACAACTATCTGAAAAGCCAGTCTTCTGCAACATCCTAGTGGCAAGAATCATTTCACAGGAAAAACCTACGGTCTGCTTACCCAATGATTAAATGCTAAACTTTGGCTAAGTCAAATGTAAAATAAGTTCTACATGGAGTTTCTGCTGCTCCCGTTAGGAACAGTCAGATCAGGTGTTGCATCTCTAATGTCCCCAAAGATTAACAAGCAAATTTCAAGATAGGATTTGTCCACATACAGCAAAATACTTCCCCATTTGTAAATGAGAGGCTGCATTCTTTATATTGGTTATTGACACCTCACAGAGCACTACAGAAGGGTCACGGCTTAGTAGCAGAGCTGATGCAGCACATTACAAATTGGCAGAGGTTGACAACCTGTTTGGACTAGAGGGCACATCTGATATTTTGCAAATGTGCTGGAGGCACCAGTCACCAAATGGCTGCCATGGAAAGGGCATGGCATAACACAAAATTAGAGCAACAATCATTTCCAACAACCATGGGAAGCCAACTATGTCCTGCTGGCCCTGGCTATGGAGATCACACATGTGTGCATGCACACTGATGCTTCTGCTGCCTAATAGCAAGGGAGCATTTCAGAAAATATATACAAGGCAGCCACACCGTTCTCATTTCACAGAAATCCCTTAAGTACCTGCACATTTTGTTCCATATCCTTCTTTCTAGGAGAGCTAGAGGCTTGTTTTTTTTCCAAATGGCAGGTCAGAGTTGGGTGCACCTGCCCAGGAGCCCTACTGGATCAGGGCAACCCCTGATCCTCTATGGCATGTCCAGATAGGGGTGAAAAATAATCCTGCCTAAGCTTCCCAAAAGACACTCTCAGAGAATGTAGACAATGCTGAGCTATTTGAACCAAAAGTATGCGTTTGTATGAGACAACGCCTTATGTTCCACTTTGCCCTGGGATCCCAAAGCAAAATGACCAATGGGAGAATGGGGAAAGGGAGGATATGCATCTTGCAGCACAGATAGCGGACCTGAAGCTCTTAGCCCAGTTTCTTGAGGCTCTTGGTCGGCGTTCATGTGGGTTAAAAGCAGGAGTAAAAGCAAAATGCAGAAAGAGAGAAAGGAATGGCAGCAAGTGAGTGTGCCTATTTACCTTTCACTCTGGAATGAGGCCTCCAACAAATTATTTCCCCCTGCCACCCTGGAATGCAGCCCTCAAGGGAAAAAGGGTCACACACTCCAGTGCTACAAGGAAATGTGCATACCTGTAGATAAGGATAGAATAGGCTGCTTCTTCCTGACAAAACTTGGAAGGTACACTTCCTGCATACTTGTCTCACTACCATAACCTATGAACAGCTGTCTGGAAGAAGGAAAGGTACTTGCAGTTCAAGCCTAAGCATGTTCACTCAGAAGCAAGTCATGCTGAATTTAATAGAACTTACTCCCAGGTTAGGAGTTAGGATTAGCTGATGATAAAATTGACAAGAGCATTGTTGAAGAACTCTCTTTAGTCTCAACAAGGCAAGAGACACTATACCTGCAATCATCAACGATGACTGAGTGTCTGCATGATAACATTTGTTGCACAAGTCTTTAAGAGCAGGGCATATAGATATGGACACTGATGGGTCTGTCAGCTCATTGTGTAGAAATACAACTGTACCCAAACAAAATAAGAACATCTGCTGGAATGTTAAGTGTCTTTCTAATTAAATTCAGCAGTTGAATGAATCAATTCATTAGCAACAAGCCTGGTTTATTATCTCATTAATACAGCTGGCTAATACGAGGAGATTAGTTGAAAAACTTGACAACAATCCCAAAACAAGAAGGGATGCAGCAACAACAAAAACATACAGTCAAGAAAACAAGGTAGAACAATGGGGGTTTTCAAACAAAATAAAAATCCTAAAATAATACTTAAAAAGAAAATAGAACAGTATGCCTGCTACATAAAGTTTTAACTAGAGAGGAGTTACATAATATTTATCTTGTGATCTCTGCTGCTTAGAATACTATGCACTAGATATAAAATTGCATGAGATGCAGCCACAAGCCTTAAACAAGATATGTAATATTTGCAATTCAGTCTAGGCGCTGGTGAGATCTATCATTATATTCTGAGATATCACCCTAAGAAGTTGCAGGACAACGCTTTTAGGCAGAACTTTGAATTAGGGTTGCCATCATGAAGTCAGAGTACCTTGTAAATCATTTTCTCTAGTCCAAAGGTTTCATACAACATGAAAAAGAACAGGGACAATTTCAGCACTTCTAAGCTACCATATAACTGTGCCTGTTTATTGTGTTCTTGCAATATAGTGGGCATTACTGGACAGGTTGGGACCAATTAATTTGTGCTAAGGTAGCATGAAATGTCTAAACAGCCATCTGGTGGTCTACATATTGGGGTAAAGCACAGAAAACCAATATGTGATGTGGCTGCCCCTGCCATGGCTCTGGGTCCATCTGAACTCTGCATTTTGGACACATCTAAGTAACACTATGCACTGAGTCCAATACAAGGATGTTTGATAGTCTTTACCCACTTAAAGTGAAGGAGGAAAATTTATGTATTTCAGACTTACACATTATATTCTACAGGCATTGACATCTGACATTATGAACAGCTCCACCTAATGTGGGCACAGCTCTTAAAAGCAAGATAGAGAAGATCCTAATTCCTATAATCAAACTGTTCAGCACCTGAGCAATAGGGCTAAGACGCAAAAAATTTCACATTTTTTTTTTGCAATGTCATGAACTTGGATTTCCTAAGTATGAAAAAAGTCTCCTATATCTAAGCTGAGTGAATTTTTAAAAGACCAGCATAATAGATACAACCAGCTTTCTGACTAAAAGATGAGCGAAAGCTTATCAGTTGAGTAAAATTCATGAACGTTTTGTGAAATGCTTTAGATCTTCCTAATAAACTGAATTAGCATTTTGTTCAAGTTCATGGGAGTCATTTGTCTGTTACTTCACTCATTAACATGCTATTACTGCTACATGGGAATTAGCCAGAGCAGCCATGTGCTCCAAGACAGCACATCTCACAGATCAATCAGCCTCAGTATTCAGCAGTGATCTACTGAATGCAAATTTAATACTTCAAAAAGGCAACTCCGTCCTGCAGCTAAACTGGGTCAATTTTACATGAGCCGTGTATCGATCTTCTCAGACATTTGCTGCTACCCAAATACAAGGCCTCACTGCATAAATGCATCCAACGGTATAGGTTTCAGAAGAGCAGAAAGTTACCAAAATCATGTAATCCAAGTTTACTTCAAACAGGTACTGCAGGAATCCAAGCCTGACAGAAACGCGACTGTATTTAACTGCAACATTGAACAGTTTTGTTCAGCACGGAAGTTTTTAGATGCTGCAGTTTCATTAGCATTAACAAGTGTTGCTATGGGTACCAGAGTGGAGGCGTCGGAATATAAGTGAATGGAAGAAATAGGAAACAGATGAACAAAAATCTTCAACAGTTGGAAGGAAACAGCCCAAATTAGGCCAGGCTTTAAAAAAGAAGACATCTTTCCTTCTCCTATTAGTTAGTGAGTCCATGTCACGATATAGGTCCTTTCTAAAAGAACAATGGAGTAATATACAACTCCATATAAGATATACATGCACACATGTAGATCTTGAAAACAAGAACATTTTTTTAAAAAAGGAATAACTTTGCCAGCAATGGCGCATAGAATGCTATATTTGTTTTAGAAATGTTATTGATTTTATCTGTTTTAATCTGTGTTTTAATGATGATTATTTTATGTACAATTGTTTTCTAACTGACTTTTAGTTGTATTTTATCTTTAGCCTTATTTGTATACTGCTGGGAGAGCTCTATGATCAAGCAAATTATAAATCATTTAAAATAAATATGAACATCATGGGGATAGCATATTATTCCCCGTGTGAACACCCAAAATTCATTGCCCTGCAGAAAAATATTGTCTGTCTCACTACAGGGAAAATGGACTAGTCCTGTTTTGTCATTAATATCTTCTTCAGCTACATCCTGTTATTAGAAATCTTTCAGTACATGGACTGCAGATGGATTAGAGAGAGTTGTGTCTCAGTTCGCAGGAGGCAGCAGGTTCAGAAATATATCAAGAGTTGTCACAGAGAAAGAGAAAATAGCAACAGCCACTGTCCCACGTCATGGTCTTTCAGTCCCCCCCCCCCCCCCGACAAGGCACTGTCTCAGCTTTAGAACACCAGATGTGAAACGCAAAGAGCTAACAAAATAAAAACCAGAGCATACTTTCTAATATAACTGATAAATACAGTCGTACCTTGGATCCCAAACACCGGAAGTGAGTGTTCCAGTTTGCGAACGTTCTTTGGAACCTGAACGTCCTGCAGCCAGCCGGAAGCTACGCCTTGGTTTCTGAATGTTTTGGAAATCAAACGGACTTCTGGAACAGATTCCGTTCGACTTCCGAGGTACCACTGTGCTGAGGTACAACACATTTCTCCCACGTATATTCCAGGGTTGTTGTTTTTAATTATAAAAGGAAAATGCCTACTTCCGATTCCAACGTATGCAGCTCAAGCCATGGGTTGTGAAAGTTTTGAAATAAAGGAATACAGCAACTGCCTTATACAACCGGAAGCTAGTTTAGTATTGTCCACACTGCCCAGCAGCAGTTCTCCAGGAGGAGGAGGAGAGGAGTTTGGATTTGATATCCCGCTTTATCACACACCCAAAGGAGTCTCAAAGCGGCTAACATTCTCCTTTCCCTTCCTTCCCCACAACAAACTCTCTGTGAGGTGAGTGGGGCTGAAAGACTTCAGAGAAGTGTGACGAGCCCAAGGTCACCCAGCAGCTGCATGTGGAGGAGCGGAGACGCGAACCCAGTTCACCAGATTATGAGTCTACCACTTCAGGGATTTAGCCAGGGTCTCTTCCAGCCCTACCTGGAGATGCCAACGATTGAAGGTGAGTCCTTGGGCATGCGGTGCATGTGCTCTACCGTTGAGCTACAGTGATGTGAATTAAGCAGTCCAGATCAAAACTGCTACAAACTGTTTGGTTAAAAGGCGGGGCCTGCTCCAAAAAAATGGCAAGGCTGGGCCTTCGCGGATCAGCAGAGGGTGCATCATCTTGACAACAATATTATTTTTGCTTTCAAGAGGATCGGATGCAGGCCAGGATAATCACTTTGCATATTCTACTTCTTCCAGGTTAGGAGGGCTACTGAGGGTGCTCTGCTCAAGAGTTCCCATCAGTAGCAAGACACCAGAATTTATAAGAGGGAAATCTTGTTTTTCCGATACTAAGTGGATGGATACCACCAAAAAGCATTCTACATTCATATATTCGGACACTGATTAAGCTGCAACTGAACCACCAGCTCAAGGAAACATCTGTAGCTCCATCTCCCCCCACCCCTTTCCCCTTGTTCGGTTGATAAAAAAAGGGGTGAGACCTGGTTAGAAAATGCTCTTATTTATGGCTTCCAAATCAAAAACTATTTTTCCCCTGGGTAATGGCCAATTCTGGAACAAAAGCTCCTTACAACTCTTTCTAAGTATTCCCTTTTCTAGTTCCGCAAGCTCCCAAGTTATTAGCATCTTACATTTCTTCCTTTCTGGTCACAAAACCATGGTGCCAAACACGGAACACAAACATATCCATGGCCAACAGCACAAACCTAGTACCTAAGCCAATTAACCCTGAAAATCACACTATTTTACTTACAACAACCGTCTTTTCATTTTTCAATTCTCCAAAGCAAAGGGAACAGGGCATAACTATGTCTTTTAAAAAATGCAGAAAAACAATAGGGTTAGTATAAAATTAATACCACCACTAACCCAACAGGAGCTACAACAGGCTCTAGCTCTGCGCATCATTCTCTGCTTGTGCTTACTACCAATATGAAGACCCAGGTAATGCAGCCATCAGCAAGAACAACAGGTTGCTTACCCTTGCTTTAAATGGTCCAGTGTTATGACAGTACTAGCATCTGTGTCATTTCAATGATCAGCAGTGATTGCAGAGCCAAGCAACGGTTGGTTGAGAAAATGCTACATCTGCATTAATGGAGGAGGGTGTTATATGAGGCTACTTGAGTGTATTACACACACACATGGATATACATCCCATTCTATTATTTACCACATAGGTCTCCTTGAAAACCTTACTTTCTGATTTAGGTTCTCTCCGGAGGACAGAGATGGTGCACCAACTTTGTTTCTCAAAGCAAACATTAAACACAGAATAAGACAGTGTGGTCTTTCTGCACGAGTGGCTCAGTCCTCAATTGAAGCAGCATAGATCCTGTTTAATTCTGTGTCACTGAAGCTTAGAATAAAGCCGACTATTTTATTGGCATGCTATTATGCTTCCTTCATTCCAATCTTGAGTGCCTTTGTTTCATAGTGGCAATTCTAGCAACTTGGCCCTTTAGTTCAAATGCTCACAACAGTAGTTTCTACTTCATTAGGAAACAAGATTGGTAGCGGCTTCAAGTCTTGCATCTCATTCTCAAACTCAGCTCTTTTGGCAAGCTTCAGTAAAATTTTAGAAACACAAAAGATTTCCCCCCTCTGCTAACGAGAATATCTATACGCAACGTGTTCCAGGAGATTTTAAAAACGAACGCATCACATATTATCTGAATGAAGCCAGTAAACCTGGGATATCTGTTTCAAATAAATAAATAAATTCAATATATGGCTTTGAACCCATTTCCATTTAAGTTTCACATGTATTTTTGTATATCACACCCCCTTTATACAGTGCACAACAGACAGAAGAACTAATAGTTTGCCACAGGTCAACCCAGGATCTGCAACCTTTGTGGCGCAAGGGTATATTTGGAAATCTACGAAATTTCCTTGGGCGGCCACAACAAAACACTCATCTCACCAAATAAAAAATTATGCTGCACACAGATTCCTCTCCACTCTCAGACAACAAGCCTAGAACACCTCACCCAAAAACCATAGGGAGGCAAACCCCTTGCAAAAAAAAGAAAGAAGAAAAAGAAAGGAAAAAGCCCAATTCTTACTTCCTTCTCCACACTGGGCACCCCAGGATTAAACCAAGGCAATCACTGTTAACCATATAAATTTTCAAACCCCGATATTATCAGTTCCATGGAGCAGCATCAAAGGAAAATATCCCTTCCTAGACTACGTATGTCAGTTCAGGCTGCTGCTAGGAGTTTGTATGTTTTAATGCTGCAGTGCTTGGGTGTGGCAGTAGGAAATTCTGCCTTTCCACTTACCTCTATATGCCCCCCCAATCAATTCACCCAACCTCCAGCATTGTGATGTGTGTGTGTGATGCTCACTTTTATTTTTAAAGAATAGCCAAGGGGTGTTATTTTATGTTCTATCACAGGGCTGTGGTGCTTATCAACAAGATCAGAGATAAAAGATCTCTCTGGATACCCTTTAGAAAGGATCTCTGAAGAGCAGGCAGAGGAGTTTTATCTCCTGATCCAGAGATGTCCCAGAAGATGTATAAAAACCTTTGAATCAGTTTATAAAATGGGTTTTTGGTTAGCAGTCTCCCAAAAGCGATTTGTTCTGCGGTGCAGACCACCAGCAGATCTCATCTATACCCCATTTCCTGGCCTTTCCCCAGATAGCCAGTGCATTCACAATCCGCAAATGCTTAAATACAGCCAAATTGGCAGGTTATAGAGTTAAATCTATTTTTCTACTACAAATCTGCCTGGTAAAAAGGGAGTGGGTGAGAGGAAAGAGATATACTTTTGCTTTAAACATTAAAGTTTAATTCATTGCTATTCTAATAAAAAAAAACCTCCTCAAGGCAATCACAAAACAATAATAATAATAAAAATGTTGTATGAGAGTTGTTCAGGAATTCCCCATAAGCTCCTTGAATGTCACATGTGTTTAGACAAGACACCCTTCAGTGCTAGCACTCCCAGTGCGGCTTACGGTAATATTAAAGCAATCAAAATAGAAACAATAATACCAACACTACAATACGAGAGAAAAGCAGTAAAAAAACCAACCAACCAACCAGCAGCAAAATTAAAAACCAGCACAAGCCATATTTAAGGGCCAAACCAGATGAGACTCCATCCATGCAATTAGCATTTGTGTAAATGACTTTTCTAAAAGCCAAACAGCAGCTCCTGCTCCAGATTGGGACCATAGTTTGTGGGGTGATGTATGTGCATGTGCAAATAACTCTCCCTCTCCTTTTCTCTCTCTCTCTCTCTCTCTCTCTCTCTCTCTCTCACACACACACACACACACACATGTGTCTTGATTTGACCTCCCATGCCTGCTATCTACATTGGGGGAAAAGCTTTCAGATGCAAGGGGCAGGGGCAATATGGATCAGAAATGCAGCAAAAGCCCCTTTGCCTCACCCACAGCATTCTGGCTCAGGGCTCCCCTGCACCTATTTACTTTTTTTTTTAAAAAAAGGTCCCAGTTCCACAGATATCATCTTGTTTACTACTGCCCTTAAAGAGCCTGAGATTTTCAGGCAAGCCTTCCAGGAGAGCATTCCGGAAACAGGGCACAACAGCTGAAATGCTGCTTTGTCTAGTGTCACTCAAGTACCCTTCAAAGGCGCTAGAAAAGACCCTCTGAAGATGACCTCAGTGTGCAGGAAGGTTCATGTATTGCAGGAGAAGCACCAGCCAAGGACCAAGCCGTATAAGGCTTTGAAGGAGCAGTGGGGCATCTTCCACAGCTTGAGGGCTACATTCCTGAATAAGATGAATTCATAAAATCATGAGAATTGTAAGGGGCCACAAGGATCATCTAGTCCAACTCCCGGCAACACAGGAATCTTTCGCCCGACATGAGGCTGGAATCCATGACCCTGAGATTAAAAGTCTCGTGCTCTACCAACTGAGCTCTCTCTCCCTTCTGAGAAACATTTTGCCAGAGCTGGAGTCAGACGTGGGTCAGCAGCAAAACAATAAATCAACTGAGGCCAGTGAAGTTAATTATTTAGTCAAGGGAACAAACCACTAGTGGTCTCATCAACTCTTTCTGGGAGGTCTTGTGCCAATGAAGCAGCTGCGAGGACTGAAGGTCCCTGCCTGCCCAGAGCCCACTAGGACTCCTCCTCTTCAGAGTCTTTCTCAAGGAGCCTCAGGCTGTATCGGCGCACAATCTGTGTGTTCTAGGAGACCAGGGTTGAGGCAAGCTGGTCGCAGAAGGGGGAGACTCTTTGGCTTCTGCCTCGGAGTCTGAACTGTGCTCTGCCGCAGCCTCTTCCTTTTCACAAAACCCTGTCGCCGCTTTTGCCTCTGACACCTCCATCTCCCAGTCTGCTCCTTCTCCCTGTGACCACTCAACCCACCACCAACTGGCTGCCTCTGAGCTTTCTCCCCCTGGGGGTTCTCTGGCTGGTGCCTTCCACCAGTGCTCTGCACCCATCCAGTCCATGACATCTTCTGAGGGCTACATGCCAGCAGTGACAGAACCAGCAACAGAAGTGGACAGAGCAGTGGTTGCAAGTTTTACCTCTGCACGTTTTGGTACCTACTCACATATCCACCTCTAATCTCCACCCAGGCAGGCAAAAAACATTATCCGAGTTCAGCAACACATTCCAATCAGGTAAAAACATGGTGGATGTGGAGCAAGCAAATGATATGGAGCAGGGAGTGAATATAGCCCAGGGAGAGTCCAAGGGGACAGACAGAGAGGCCTCAAGTGCTGCATTCGTTCCCCCGGCCTGAGGTTCACTACCCCTGCTTTAAAGATAGGCATGAGCCCTTTGAATTGTACTCTGGAAGGGATCCTCAGCCAGCGAAGCCGTTTTAGACCCAACAAGATACACTTCCCTAAAGTTACCCCTACTCAAATAATAAGGTTTAATTGTGATGTTAAACATAAGAAGCAAAGTGGTAGCATTTCAGAATGTTGAAATATACCATACTGTATACCATTCCTATACTAAAATTGTAATCCTATAATCTTAACCCAGGAAAAGCATAGGCATGCATAGTCTTGTGTTATTTGATGCTAAAGAAGACAAGGGTTTTTTTACACTCCGCCAAGAATCAATATATGAAGCAGACTGCTCGACTTCCCTAGAAAGGACATTCTGTGCTTGTGGTGCCACCACCTACGTGGCCCCAAATCACATATTGTGGAATGGGATTTATCGAAAAGAAAGGGAAAAATACCACTATATGAAATGGTATGTGGTGGGGCAGGGGTTCTCAGGTAATCAGTGGGTATGATCGTTACCTCCAGACTATATTCCTGTTGTATCTGGAGCTACGTATCTTGGTGGAGCATGCACACTTTTAATACTACTTCCCTGTAGCAGGGCTTACTTTTTAAAAAATAAAATAAAATGCCACTCCTAACAAGGGTGAATTCTTATTATTTGGCAGTTACTTCACAATTCTAGATAACTGTAAGAAAAGCAGGAGCAGGAACAAATGCTAATAATTCATGGGTGTTGTTGTGCGAGTTAAATATAATGGACATAAAACCCAAGTAGAGATGTTTGAAACCTATGCATAAGATATATAGGAAAGGACTGGGTGCGGGAAGCTTGTTTTCCGCCCCATTTCTTGGATACTAGACGCTCTTGCTTCCAACCATCCATAACACTTAGTACAGTTATCAGATAATAACTTTAAAAGGTTTTACTTGTATGATAAAGATTTATTCGTATGATTTTAATTCAGCGTAATTAACATCTACTATTTTAAGAAACCCAATTTTGGTAGTGATAATAACTGGAGCTTGGAATTTAATTAGAAAAGCTATTTCAGACATAATCACTTCTGCTTGTAATCATTACCCTTCTAACAGAACTGCACTAAAAGAATGTGCCTAAAACACCTGCTAAGGTTTTTCAGTAGGGAAGACATTGTTTTTACTCCTAAAGACAATTTTGAAAAGTCACAAGCCCGGAAACATCCTAAATTGCAATGTTAGCTGGAAGCACAGCCAAGACCAGATATTCCTAAGGGTCCTTTACGGCAGAGGAACAAGAAGGCTTTGGAATCTGAGAGCTTTCCATGAGTTTACTCAGGCCTTAACACAGCTAAGAATACTGCTGAATAATGAAATGGATCAACACCTGGGCACCTCTCTTCTTTTGCCAACCTGGCTTTTTCAGTTGTTTTGTACAACAACTCCCATCAGTCCCAGTCAGTATGTGCTTGACATACATTACTTCCTATCTTCACAACAAACCTATGATGGTGAGATGCAAGATGTGTGTAAGGAGATGGAGAGTGTGAAAGAGAATGGTAGCTTGCCTGAAGCCACTTAGTGAGTTCATGGCTGAGACAAGGTTTGAACTGATGACTTCCTGGCTCACAGGACACATTCGTCACCACTAAATCAGCTCTAAGGTAAGTTAGGGTTAGAATGCGAAAAGCCACTCAGTGAACTTAATAGAAGAATGGGGATTTAAATCCAGATTTTTCTGACCTAAACCATGTCACCATCCATTTAGTTATCACACTGACTCCTTAAACATCAGGTGACATTCCACTGGCATAACCTTATTGGTGATGGTTTTCCTACAAGGTGCTTGTACACAAAGGCCTGAACTTGAATCTAGGACACCTTAAGGACTGCCTGAGCCCTTATAAGCCCAGCTTTACCACCAATAGTATCCAGAGGAACGCTGTTAGTTGTCCATTGCATTTCAGATAGCTTCAGCTAGAACATAGGCATTCATTCTTGTTGGTCTCATGCTGTGGAATGCTCTTTCAGCGGATCCTTACTACTAATTTTGAGGTCTCTCTTGAAGACCTTTTATACTGGTAGGTCTATTCAGCTTAGCTTTTTCCAAAGGAGACAGTAGTGGTAGTTATTTTGTATAATTCTCTTGATATCTCATATTTTACCTGCATATATTATTGTACACTGCCTTGACATTTTATGAGGGAATAGTTTTATAAATATTTTTATAAACAGATAACATAAATATGCCGTAAATTAGAAGTCCCCCCCAAAATAGAGTGGCATAGAAATAATTCAAACAAACCCTTTTTTGTGTTCACCTGTGACAAAACCGAGCTGCTGTAACATAGTGAGTGCTGTTATGCACTATTATGTAAATATTCACAAGCAGCTTGTTTTTTCTTCTGCTTCCCTACCACATTGCCAGATTGATTACAATCAGACACAGGAGCAGGATTCCCCAGAAGCACAGTGGGAAAGGGAAGCAAGATCTAGAGATTACTAGGAGAACAACAAGTGCCCTGAAAAGAAGAGAGATTGAACACAAAAAGGTAAAAACTGCTCTTCAAGGGATGAACATCAAAGCACACTGCAATGTTGCACCTCAAGGATCTGTGGGCATACTGAAGTCTTGCAGTTTGTTCCAGTTCTTTCCTTATGCTGACTTTCATTACTGAATGGGATTTCATCTTCCTGAGGCTTCAGAGCTAGTGGCATAGCCTTTTATAAAAATCTGCAGGAAAGTGCGACAGGAGTAACTGCATAAGCACTTGGTAGACCAACTTGCCATTTCAGGGATGCATACTTATATTCAGTAACACCAAATTTTGTCATTTAGGACGCCTTTTACCCATTCTCTTGTACTTCAAGAATTTGAAGCATGTGCCACTGCAAGCTAAACCAATTTCTGACAAAGCTGGTGTTGTGTTCGATAAACACATGCCATATGTTTGTAGAAAATACTTGCTCATCCTGGATCTGTTTCCAGCCATTTCCCTTCCAGTCATCTCTTTACTTCAACTCATGCACATACGGTTCCAACGTTACATCTTCATTGGTGTTTAGAAAGAGACCGGCAAAAACAGGCATGTGCCTTTCAAGGATGGAATGCAACTGCAAGCTAAGTAAAATACACGGCAAAAAGAAATAACATTCATCCCCTTTCTGTTGCAACAGCTTGGGCATAGCGTCCCAAAATACACCTGACAGTACAAGTTTATTCAGAAGGAAGATTGATGGCCTTCAACAGGGTTTTCTTCCAATCATTCAGGAAACTGCAGCTCGAAAACGCAGTCCTTTGCGAACTGACTCCCAAACACTTCACACTCTGATTGGTGAGGTTTACTCCAAGTGCGTGCACAGAGTAACAGCCTGAATCCTTCAGACACCATGTAGAGACTAGCCACAGATCTGATTTACCTGCGCTTGTAGGCTTCAGAAATATATTTGGGTGAAAAGCTATATAGAAAGAGCCCACTCTCTGTGATGATCTAGCTTGCCAACAGCTCCACACTGGGCAAAATATTCCTGCATTGGAGGGGGTTGGACTAGATAACCCTCGTGGTCCCTTCCAACTGATTCATGTATCTGTAAATATTTTAGAAAATTTGAGGAGATATTTATTTGTTTATTAGGCTTTGAATTATTCAATTTTATCCTTAAGGGTGCACCTAGTTTTCTGGAAGTAAACCAGCAGAACTCTAATGAGCTTACATTTGAGGACCTGCAGAGGAACACTGCCCTATAAAGTAGTAACGCCATCGTACTTCTCTCAAGACACGTGAAAGTATTTGCATGATGGTTTGCACACCGGGTGACGATGCCTACACGTGCTGCAGACCCTTGCAACAAGAAGGCAAGGAAACGCTGTTATTTCCCTTTCCTAGCCCTTCCCTTGTCACGGCCTGTCAACTTTCCCACGCACCTAACTATATAAAGGGGTTGGCTCAGTCGGTACAGCAGGAGACTCTTAATCTCAGGGTCGTGGGTTCGAGTCCTGCCTCGCAGGGGGTTGGACTAGAGATGACCCTTTCCAACTCTACAATTCTAATGATACAACGGAAGCGGCTCAAGAGTCACGTCGGCACACAGCGCATGAAGCAGCCACCGGCTGTAACGTGGTCGCCGGAACTCACCGCTCTTCCTCGCCCGCTCCGCCGAGCCTTGGGGAGTTGCCATGGCCACGGCCTGCAGCCGAGAGGATATCGCGCGGCGAGGCTACGCGGGCACGCGGGGGATTCCACCGGGCTGCGCCAATGAGAGAGGACGAGGCGCCCCTTCCCACCGCCCCTCGTCGTCGTCGTCGTCGACGACTCAAGGGATGTCGGGAGCGCCGGGCTCCGTCTTTTGTTTTGGCCGCGGGCTCTGCCCGAGAACACACGGCGCGGAGCGGGAGGCGTGGCTTTCCGGAAAGACTACACTTCCCATCATGCCATTGAAACTTCATGCCGGGGGGCGTTGAGAAAGAGGCGAGCGAGAGGGGAAGGCGGGGCAAGGGGGCGGGGCTGGCGGCGGCTGTCCCAGAGCGCGAGCTGGGCTCGGTCAATCAGAACAATGACTTCTCCGCGGTCGCCTGAGGAGCGGAGCTGAGGCGCGCACAAGCGAGCGGGAGCGCTGGCCGCCGGGCAAAGGGGGCTCGCCGCTTGGCGGTCGCTGCTGCTGCTGCTGCTGCTTCTGCTGCTGCTCTGAGGCGGAGGGGAGCCGCGGCTGCTGCTGCTCCTGTTATTGTTTGGCCAAGAGGGACCGAGAGCCGCCTTGCACTCTTTGGAGCATGTGGATTCCCACCGAGCACGAGAAATACGGAGTGGGTGAGTGAGGAGAGCTCCCCTCAAGAGACCTCCTTTGGCGCCCTTCGGCTTGTCCTCGCTTTGCCCTCCCCGGGTCTGGCTTGCTGCTCCGAAGGGGGCGAGTCGGGAGAGGAGAAGGCGAGGCACCCATCCTTCGCACCCGCCGCGCACCCTTTTGCTCCCTCCAACCTTGATCTTGGCAATTCGTGCATCGGTCTGTTTACTTTCCAGTCGGATGCTGCTGTTTGGTGCGAGCGAAAAACCCATCATTGCATGAGATCCATTCTCTTCCCGTTCCTCATCCTTCAACATATCACACACACCACACAGAAAAAGTGTCTTTTTGTGGTTTTGGAAATGTGGAGCAAAGGGGGCGGGGAAGGATTGGATCTCTATCTTATTATTTAAAAAATAATAATTGGCGACCATTGCTCGTAAGAAGAGTAAGTGGCTTTTTTAAAGAGTCTGCATGCAACGCGATATCCAAACAATGTATCCAATTAAGCAAGCAACATCGTTAAAAAAAGAGGGGGGGAGGTTTTCCTCAGTCCTCTTGGCGTCCTGGATAAAAAAGAAAAGCAGACTAAGCAAGCTCTCGATTGTGCGAAAATGTGTATTTTGGCATAGGATTTAAAGACAGGCTAAAAACTGCTGCCATCTTTCGTGTAGATTGCGAGAGGCACCAGTGCGCGGCTGAATGTGATGTGTGGGGTGTGTGTGTGTGTGTTGGGGTTGGCCGAGGAGTGTTTTTGTTTTAATCTGGATAGTAACCTACTTCCAGTAGTGGTGTTTTTGTTCTCGGCTTTAATGGAGTACAAAAGTGTTTGGATTGCCCAAGGAAACAGGCAGGGTGGTGTATTGTCAGTTAGGGAACTTGCGATCCTGTTGGAGGAGGAAAGGCTGCTTCCATCCTCTCTTACAAAAGGTGAACAACAAAGGACGTTAGATGTTGACTGATGAATGTGGAATTTCGCATCTTTCCCTTCACCCCGCCTCCCAACAGCGGCATGTAGGTTTTCTTCTGATTTTCCTCTCTCCTTATACACACACACACAAACACACACACCCTTGCCTCAACTGACTATTTAAAGCTCGCATTTTCTCTCTCCTTCGTCACTTACACCAGATTCTTCTGATACTACTTGGGGCTATTAATTTCAGCCAGACAGATAGCAAGCTTTCCGTTTTAAAGAAAACAAATGTTAAGCCTGCGGTATTAATTATTTCTTACATTGTGCCTCATTTTAAATTTACTTTCTAAATGATGTGAACATCAAGGATATCTTCCCTGCTCTGGGTTTTGGATAGCAGTTGCCAATGGGCGATGGGGTTATTTTGCCCACCTCTGCTTTGGAGATGAGATTGCAGGGTCTCTTCAGCTGATAGACAAAGTGATGAAGAATTGCTTATTGTTTTGTTTCGTAGTTGCTGACTAGTTCACCCCAATAGCAGCTGCTTTGATTGGCTTTACAGGTGAAGGGCATGGCAAGAATGTTGCTTGCTCTGGTCTTGAGGTATTCCTGCATGCTGAATTGCAGGTGTAACGAAAAATCCAGCTGGAATGCAAAGACTTTCTGTATATGTGTGTGTGAGATCTCTCTGTATTTAACCATGAGCATGGGAGCCAGGATGCATGCCATGCAACTGCTCCATTTGGAAATGATCCCAGATGCTGCTCTATGACCCAAATGTTAAATTATACAGATCATTGATGGGATTTATTTTCTTGACTTCTTTATGTACCCAGTCACAGCTGGGCTGCTGGATATTGATTAGTCCTCCCATTGATCTTTGCGGGGAAAATACACACACTGAGCTATGCACATGGATTGAAAAGCCACATTGGTATTTCCTGGAATGGCATGTGGGATATTATTGGTCAAGTATTTCAAGCTATAACATTTGCTTGCATTTTTTTAACACTTTGAAAGGGTTCCCCCCCCCCCAACAACTGAAACAGATTTTCCACACACGAAGAACAATCTGAATGCTACAGTTTATTTCATGGGAAGGAATACACACACACACACAATCTAAATTGCCAACCTAGAGTTGCTGGACCATAACATTTTCCTTGAAAGATGTCTCTCCCCAGCGAACTTTGTACTGTGCTCTGGTTGCTTCCTCTCTGTTGAAGTGGAAAAGGTGTGACAGTGTCGCTAAGCTATTATTCTTGTGATCTCAGGGGAAATACAACATACCCTTTCCTGAAGAAAAAAACCAACCCTTTGAACATGCCCTTTCCTGATCTAAATATTTGGTTCTCTTTCTTGAATTGCTTTCAGCATATGCCACTGTGCTACATGGAGAATGCACCAGGCAATTGTCACTGGCTGAGTGGAGTACACGTGCTGGCTTATGAATGGCTTCAATGTTGAGTCAGTGATCGCTTTGGTGTCTTGCCTGAACATTTGCCAGAAAGAGGCCTTAGGCACCTCTTCATTAGTGCAGTTAGTCACCAGACAGGCAACTGGTTTTTCTTTCATCACCTTAAAAATGAATTGCCGTTGAAGCAAACCCATAAGAATCCTGAGATGTGAAGAGCAGCAAATGCAGGGAAATGATGAAATGTGTGTGATGGGAAGTACTGTTAACTCCCTTATTACATGCAAACCTAAGAGCTGTATTTTATTTTATTAATATGAAGGGTTCATGATTTTCAGCAGGCTTTTGCTGCCTGCTTGGTGTACAGCCCGATACTGTGCATATTTGCTCAGAAGTAATGTCCTCCTGAGTGCTGTGGGACTTCTTCCCAAATAGTAAGCATTAGACAGCAGCTTCCAAGATGGAGTTCCACCCAGCCTTTCTCAACCTGTGGGTCCCCAGAGGTTGTTGAACTACAGCTCCCATCACCCCTAGCTAGCAAGGCCAGAGCTCAGGGAAGATGGGAGTTGTAGTCCAACAACATCTGGGGACCCACAGGTTAAGAACATAAGAGTACATATGGCAGCCATGCAGCCTGGCTTAAATATGTGTTTAAGTAACTTTGCCTAGAATTACATCCCTAATATTATATATATTCATACCAAAGCCCCAGTGTGTTCAATGGGTCTTAATTCCAAAAAAGCACGTACTGGTATTCAGCCTTACGTTGCAATCCTAAACTCATTCACTAGAAGTAAATTCCTTTGAACACACTGGGACATACCTATGAGTAAACATATGATTCCTCTATTACTGTGTATGTAACTATGAGCACCCCCCTGCCCAAATTATGACCAATTTGTTTCCAGCCCTGCTTTTCTCCCAGGTAAATAAGAATTGTCGTTAAGTTTGCTATTCTATGCACACTTACCTGCAAATGAGCAACGTTGACCATAAACATTGCATTCAGTTTGGCTATTAGTCTGCTAAGACTCCAAACTAAAACCATAGCATTTTTCATCCTAACAATTTTACTACAATGATGTACTGAGCCTTTTTAAAGTTCCTGCAGCCCAGTTAGAGCTTACATCAAACACCATCATCAATTTTGCATGTCCAAGGGGGCTAATGCTATAGAGGAGTTGCACTTTAGAGTGTGTATTGAGCTTAATCCCATCCCCCCACGATTCTGCTCAGTGTGTCTGATATGGAACTCAGCCCATGCCATGAAAGGTGTCCATAAAATTAATCTGGAAGCTGTAATTTTTGTGAGATATTTAATTCTCCTTTAGCTCACACCAATCTCAATTAATTTCTTGAATATATCAGCAAACTGAAAGTTGACATGAATTCCATTGGTAATTTGACTTCAGGAGAACCTGTTTAAAGTTCTCCTATTAATCTAATTTTAACATGGAACATGGCCAGTGAACGTTTTGTAGAGTTATTTTGTAAGTCATGGCTTTTAACTGAAAGTCAACTAGCCACACCTGAAATGTATGGGCAAAACAAGTGTGGAATGTGTACTTCCTGAAATTAACAGTGGAGGCACCTGGTTGTATCTGGGGAAGAATTTGGAGCTGGCCAATGTGAAATCAGTGTCATTTTAATTTACTTTCCACATTGTTTGACTAGTTCAGTGGGTTGCTCTTTTACCTGAGATGAGATAGCTAAAATAATGGCCTGGGGCCTCATTTCATAATTTTGGTTTTGATTTTAAGCACCATAGGCACAGGCGGTGGGAAAAGCTGGATTTTGTTGTGGAAGCAGAAGGCGAAACCTTGGCTGGCTGGATATAGCTTATGAGCTGTTCAGCCTATGAGCTGTGCATGGCCTTCTCTTAGATTAGAGGATTAAGTTGTTATCTATTAAAAGTGATGAGAGACTCATCTGTCTCTGCTTATTTTGCCAAATGGAAGTGATATCTCCCAAATTCCCTTGGACTTCAGCTGATCCAGAATTTTGCTTCATGTTTTAATGCACTGAAATTTAAATACAGCTGGTCATGTTACTTATTCAGTAGAGAAGTCCTAGTTATTGAAGAATCTCAAGAAAAAGTACCCATGGCCACAGGTCGTCTGGGTCACTTGTTTTGCTCATTACGGAAGAGGAAAACTATGGGAAAGACAATTGCAAAGGAGAAAACCTTCCCATCATAGGATGTTTACACCTCATCCCTTTTCTAAACAGGCTTTTTTCCTGACTTGTCTGTTTATTCAGACCCTGTCTTTGAAAGTGCAGATTGAAAGACTCTTGGTTCATTTTTTGCTGTTGTGCTGTTATTTTCTTGATTTTTGAAGTGTAATCTTTTGCCAGTAGTGATAATTTTTGGTGCTTCCAAAACCTGACAATTTCATGTTACTTCCTAGGTGGCTTTAAGCAAAGCAAAGTATGCAGTTTTACTTGCAAATACGTACAGTTAAAATCATCTGACACCAACAAAAATATATAGATATGATGATATGGATAGAAGTTATTCCAATGGCGGGGGAAATTGTTCTGTATCAAACTCTCCTTTGGTTCATATTGTCCAGGTTACCAACTGGGAACTCATGTAACATGTGTGTAAAGTATTTAAAGTTTTCAATGAAACTTCTGGTGAGAATGAAACTTCTGGTGAGGAAGAAGGTTTATACATCTTATGGTGTTATTGCAATTCAGGCAAAAAGTACCATACAAAAAGTGACTAACATCTCTTCTCTCTGTTGATGGTGAAATCATATACTGAAAATATGCAAAATAGTTTATAGGAAGGAAAGAGCACATGGAACCAAATTTGATATAAAATCTGATCTCCTCAAGAAATGGAGCAGTATTATACTAAGTAATGAAAAAATATGACCCTGACAATATGATAGCATAGCACATGTAACATGAACGGTTCAGTTTTATTGCATTATGCAAATGAATCTTAATATCTGATAAAACCTTTATGATTGGGGGAGGGGGAAGGCAGGCAGCCTTGCAATATGGGCAGTCCTGTGCTTTCAAAACGAGTACTCAGGACTTAACAGAAGAGTTAATTTGCAGGGTTTTAACAGATTGTGTTACACACAGTCACTATGTATTAAGGTGATCATTATTATGGTGAGCGGTTCTGTACCTACCCTCTGCTGCTGTTCATGGCTCAGGAGTGAAAGCACTTTCAGGGGCTCCCATTTTGCTTCTTCCATTTTTTGTAACAGTTATGCAGCTAGTCAGTTAATTACATCAAATTTGCTTTAGACTTGAAAGGTTGGCAGATCAAGTAGTATCCATTCCGTGTGTGAAGATTTATAAAACCATATAGAATAATCATTTCTTTTCACCAGAACATAGCTGGAGTCCTCAAATCTCAATGTTGAACAGAAACATACATAATTTAAGTTTTTAATTTAAGAGTCAGAAGTTGAAGCAACGCCCAAGGTAACACTTCAGCACTGAACATTTGCATGCAACATTTTTTTTTATTCAGAGAGCTGATGTCATGGACTGGCTGGATGCAGAGGAATGGTGGGAGGCACACCTGCTGGGAAACCCCCAAGGCAACCCCCAGGAGAAGAAGGCCAGAGCCAGAGGATTGGTGGTGGGATGACGATGAGTGGTCAGAAGGAGAAGAGGATGGGGGTGGGGTAGGTGTTGGAAGCTGAAGAGGTAACAGTGTTTAGTGAGCAGGAAGAAGCTGTGCAAGAGAGAAGTCCAGAATATCAAGCTGAAACAAGAGAGGAGAGAGGCAGAGAGGAGGGTGGCTGGTGAAGAGACATTGGTGTCTCCCCCTCCTGCTGAGACCAGTTCCCCTCCCCCCCCCCCCGGTCTCCCAGAACCAGAAGCGGTATGAAGAGGGTGGAGCAAGTACAGATGCATTTACAGAGTCTCAGATTGCTTGGGAAGGACTTGAGGGACGAGGAAAGCTGTGGGAAGGTGGGCACCTTCAGTTCTCATAGCTACCTCATTGGTATAATGTCTACCAGGAAAAGTTGTTGTGCTCACTAGCCCTGGCCTCCTGAGCCATGTGTTTCTTTGAATAAAGAGTTAACTTCACTAACACTGTGAGTTATTGCTGACCTCCTTCTGGCACCTGACCCTGACACTCACCATGTGGACTTCTGCATTATCAATCGGACAGAATAATTTTCTGTAAGGGGCCATCCATGTAGCTGATACACTAATCCTGAAAATATGCATGTTTTCCTCCATAAAGCTGGTTCATACATTCATGGGATAATACTTGGTGACTTGCAGATGAATGCATGAACACCTGTCACTGAAAAGCTTGCTCCTTCTCTAGAGCTGATATTGTTAAGCAAGTCAGCAAGGGGACATAGCAAAGGGAAGGAAGGAATGGGTGACACAAGGGATATGTGGAGCTAATAAATGCATATGCATGCCACAAGTTATCTTATCAACCTTCTGTGAGATTTCACTGAGCCCAAACAGAAACAAAACTATCACCCAGAGAGAATATAGGCTTGTTCGCAGGTTACACTGAACACAGGTACAAGCTGTCTGTACACATCTAAAAGGTGTTTGTATGAAAGAGTGTATCTCTGTTTATTTTTACAGTTCAGCTCAGGTGGTGCCCTCTTGGTAGCTCCACCACCCTTGCAAGCAAGAGGGAGGGCTTCCAAAATGTGGCACTTACACCAGACATGTGTAATTCATCTTCAGGTCATTTGCTGAAGATTCACCTCTTTACCATGCCCATTGACTGTTTAGATTTGTGTGATTTCTGTGATACCACCTCTATAGTCTGATGTATTTTCCTCAGTTAAATTGTTCTGTTGGATTTTAATATTGTATGCCTATATGGCTATAATCTGCCCTGGGACCTTGTGGTAAAGGGCAGAGAAGGGAATCTCCTAAATAAATAAATGTGTTTCGTACAGAGACGGTACACTTGTTTAACATTACATATTAACTGTGTTGAGCTGAACTATTTGTGCACATATTTACTCATTGGATTAAATCCCTTATAGGAAGAACCTATTCCCATGTACCATAGTAGCACAATGGCAAGGAGATGAAATATTCTGCTCTGTCTGTGTGGCAGACAGTTGTAGTTGCCTGATTTAAAGTTTGTTCAGTGCACCAACACTAAAACGTTTGCCCTTGGTGGGTGCTGGCATGAAAGACCAAAGAATCTTTAATCGCTGAAACAGTTGAGCACTTTCAATTTACATACGATGTAAAAGCTACAGGGCAGTGCTCTTTTCTCAGTATGACACTGTCTCATTAGAAAGAGTTTCCTATTGAAGGTCTACTGGGTGCATATACCTTCAGTGTAGCAAGAAGATAGAATCCAGGAAACAAAATACCTCAAGGTAGTATGTCAATGTTCCTTTTTTTTAAACCTGTCTTTATATTACCCAGTCAGGTATAATTACGGTATTTTCAGAGTTGCCACTTTAAATTAGTGTGCGTATCCCTGACCTGCTACTATCTTCTCTGTTAACTGTATTACTAGCACAACGCTTCTGTTTGTGGAACGCAGAAAGATATGGTTATGCCATATTCCTACAGAACTGAATTTGCAAGAAGTGATCAACCAACGATGAATATACCACTTATGATCATCTTTCACTAGGTGGACCAATGTGGCTTTAGTTTGTTCCCAAAAAGTTGAACAGCCTTTTTCCATATGTAGAAAATGGACACTTGACATTTCAGCGTGAACTATATTCCACTTTACATGCTGTTATTTTCTCCTGGTTTGTGCAGAGCACAGTACAAGCATTAAATCATACTGTGTACCCCACTCTTCAAAGCCACTTAGTGTTCCCAGTATATCTTATGCAAGGTGATGGTGTGGTACTTCTCCAAATAGGAAAAACAAACAAACACATAGCATCCATGGTTAACTTGTGCCCTGTTGCATGCAGTGTTAGAAACTGAGATACGAAAGCTAGGAGCTAAATGGCACCTTAAACCTAGGTTATGGGCACAACAACAGAATCTCTAAGTGCACTTTTTATAACAAGAATATAAAGTCGATAATGAATGTACTACAGCTAAAATTCATGTTCATTTTTCACATGGTCTAGTCCTTCCCCTGCCCCTGTTCTTAAGAGGGTCTCTTTTTCAGTCTTCAGATAGTAGCTGGAAGTGGGGAGGCAGAAAAAGGTCTTCCTTTCCTTCCACTCTACAGTTTTAATCTGAAATCTTGGGCGTAGTACTGCGCCCACAACTCAAAAACTTCTTGTGCTAATGAAAGTCCCTGTCGCAAAATGTGCCTAGAACAATGGGAATTTTGAACACTGGTTGCATGCTTACCTAATACATTGTTTACAATAATGGTCATTTGTTGTATAGAACTTGTGACCTGGCCACATAAATTCAAAGGTCCTCTTGAAGGTAGAAATCACATATTGATTGTCTCAAACTACTTAGCCCTTCTTCCTAAAACAGCATTCCGTGTCCTGTTCTTGCACAAGCCATGGCTAAAACCAGTCTTGTTTGACTTTGAGCTATGCCATCCAGACAATCAGTGGGCCCTGAGACAAGTCTGGGTGGTGAATTCTGATGATGATGATAATACATATCCCGCCCATCTGGCTGGGTTTCCCCAGCCACTCTGGGCAGCTTACAACATATCTAAGACTTCCCTAAACAGACTGTTTCTAGTTTCCAGGCTGCCTGTAACATTAGGCAGAGTGAGGTAGCTACCACAGGCAGCAGAAACTGGAGTGTGGGGAGGACTCACACAGTCAAGGTGAGGTGCTGGAGGACAGAGCAGGGTTGGCCTTTCCCACACTCCATACCACCCAATTCAGATTCAGTGGAAGCTGCTGTCCAGCCTGCAGTGTGAAAATTTCAACAACAATCTTTATTATGGTCTGGAGACCCAACAAATCGTTACAAAGCAATACATAATTCATACAGCCTACCTCCAGGTTAAACAAGCATTTTGTTCAGAATATAGGGATCAGTGGTTCTTGCAACCACCGATAAAAACTTTGCCACTGCTAATGTTCTAGCATTTGTCCGGTGAAAATAAGTGTGAAAATAAGATTCAACTGCCAGTCCAGTCGGCTACTATATGTGGACTAGCAGTGGAGGAGGGGGCCTCAGGCTGAAAAGTGTCTTGGGCTAGCCATGTCCACACCACCTTTTTGTTGGAAGTATTGCAGAGTGCCCACAGTAGGAGAAGAGAAGAAAGGAGAGCGACTGAGCCAATGCATTGAGGTGGGGATGGGGAGAACAAGCCATAATATTGTTCTCAAATCTCCCAAGCCTGCTTCCCACCCAAGGGAAGGAACTGCCCATATCCTAATAGTAGTCTGCATGGTGGTTGTTGTTTTTAAAACACTTCACCTTTTAAGAGACTAATTTCAGAAAGTCTAACTGTGCAATGGGTTGTGTGAGAGCAGAGAAGTGGTTGGAAACACTCCTGAATTGTTTCTTGCGTGGCTTAGTGGATATTTGGATGTAGAAAGCTGGAGATGCAGGGTATCATTGGGAATTATCCCTGTGACACAGCCTGTAATTTGCCCTTCTTCCCCCCCTAAACAAACAGATGCAAGAGTCCATCTTTAGTCTTTCACTGTCTTATGGTAGTCAAGAGTTATTTGCAGATGTGTTGGTAAAGATCAAGGTAATGACTCACAGTTGCAATGTCCTCCCTCTTTCTCATTCCTTGACAACACAAAACAATTTCCCTCTCTAAACTCAGCAAACCTGAGAGATGAATTTTGGTTCTTTATGGATGGGTTGATATTTGCTTCATGGAAGGCAACTTTTGTTTTCTTACTTGAAAAGAAGGCTGTGTACAACATTGCTGGCTTAAACACATAGCTAGGTTGTTCTTGTTCTCGATTTGGATTGAAGTTGGTTTGGGGGAAATGCATCAATATTTCATATGAAATATAGATAGTAGTTAATGTCATGTGTACCCAAACCAGTATTCGGAGTGCATTGAATGCAGAGTAATTTGGAGTGTGTACACCAAGTCTAAGATAATATCATTGATTAAGACCTGGGAAAATATGAACTTAGTTGAACTCCATTCCTCTTGCTGATGGAGGTGACAATATCTCAGGTGCAAACGTAAAACCAGCATTGTGGTCAATTTGTAAAGATGTGGGTATACTATCTAAGCAGAGGATGGCTGTTTGATATACAATGAGATACTAACAATGGTTCAGTGTTACGTTTCCCTCCTGAAGAAACGTATGCATTCAGTGTAAGTTGAATGTAAAACAGTGGCTTTGGAAAACAGTGATTAAAAGTAGGATATGATACCCCTCACCGTTATACTTTATATCTCAGTCAAAGATTGACTTTTCTTTCATTAAGATAATCATAAACCGGTTCTGCCACCACCATCAGCAAGAGTGGGTAGAAATCACAGCCAGTTGTGCTCATAAAATTAGAAGAAAAGGCAATACCTTTTAAAGGAAGCTTACTTGTAGCAGTTGGTCTTTGTGAAAGATAAATAATGACAACTAATGCTGTACTGCCGTTCTTACAATTTCAGAATTCTCTTAGGTGATAGTAGTAAACCTAGTTTCCTGGGAGCAAGTTTCATTTACAATAATGGGACTTACTTCCAGTAGAAGCTGGTCCTCTGGGGCTAATGGGATACTGCTCCACCAACTTCAACCTGCTATCATCTGCCTTCCTTTCTACTAACAACAGCAGGTGACCCTGGCTATCTGATTTCTCCTTCTCACTCTGCTGTTGCCTGTTGTAAAACTCAGCAGGGAAGAGGTTGGGGACAAAAGTGCAATTAGTTGCCTCTGCCTGTCTTTGTGACTCTCACTTTGCTTGCTGTTGGTCTCCCTACTTTCTGCCTTGATACTCCCAATGGCCACCAGACCCGGCTGCTTGCTTCTGAGAAATTACACAATCAGAAATGAAAGTTTGATTAGATGGTGGTGGCAAGGGAGAGACCAACTTTTATCCTTGGATAATCTCAAGTGTGGCATAGTTAAATGCGAAAATAATTTTAGTGGCGCAGCAATAAAACTGCTAGCCTATTTGCAAAGCTAAGCAGGGTCCTCGATGGTTTCAAACTGGATAGAATGTTGAGATTCCTGCATTGCAGGGGGTTGGACTAGATGACCCTGGTCCAAAATCGTAGAGTTGGAAGGCACCCCAAAGTTCACCTAGTTCAACCCTCTGCAATGCAGGAATCTCAACACACGGTCTTGCATCCAATTTGAAACCATTCCGGACCCTGCTTTTACTTTGCAAATGTGCTAGTGGTTTTATTGCTCCACCATTAGCCATTGTCACGCAACTTTCAATCTCTAAAGGGTATCTAATAGAATGCCTTTAATACTTGCTTACTTTAGAGGTGGTCCCAATACATAGTAGTGCACTATGGCATTGACTTGGTTACCTCCTCTTGATTTTAAAGTAGCCAGTACTAAGCATGCTTATGAATGAAATTAAGAATGCAGTTGGAGATGGATTATTTTTAGAAGAGTGACTTGGCTTGAAAAAATGTTATGCATTCTGAAATAGAAGACTTCAGGAAAGAAGGTCCATGCAAAATCAACTGAAAGACACCACGTGTCAGACCGAAGGAGGAGAACGACATTATAGGAAAGATCTTGATATACATTTGATTTAAAATGCTACTGACAGCACACAGTATTTCTTGCATTCTTTCATTACTGTGAATATGCCAATCCCCAATTTTTTCTTACTGTCGTTTTTGCTGTTGCATTTTCGATGTGTAGTCGCTTTCTATTGAATTTATCTAATGAGCCATACCCAGGAGGATTGAATGCCGTATGAAGGCGCTATTACCTTTCCCATTAATGTAGAGGGAAGTTTCCACTCTTGCCAGGTTCATTCTGTTCCCTCTCTATTAGTAAACAAGTTGCAGTTAGAAGCGGCATAACAGTCAACTTCTTGAATATGATTTCAAAATGCAGTTAAATTGAGGATCCACTGTTGCATACATTTGTTGTATGGGAACGGAAAATCAAAATAGTGTCGCTACGGTTTGAAAAACAGCCTCCCAAGGACTAAGTGATTCTGCCCTCTGTGGTGCAGCTAGGTAACTTCATACCTTCGACTCAATGACCTTCCAGGGTAGTGGTCTTCAGATGGCCAGGTGTAGTACTTCCGCCGTGCATTGCACAATTTAAATTTATTTTCTCTCCACTGTCCCTACCACTGTTCTATGGAGCAGGTTTGTTTTCTCCTGCTCTGGAGCGTAGGACCTGAACAAATGGCTTCAAGTTACAAGAAAGGAGATTCCGACTAAATATCAGGAAAAACTTTCTGACAGTAAGAGCTGTTCGACAGTGGAATAGACTCTCTTGGAAGGTAGAGGACTCTCCTTCCTTGGAGGTTTATAAGCAGAGGTTGGATGGCCACCTGTCATGGATGCTTAAGTTGAGATTTCTGGATTTCTAGGGGTTGGACTAGACAATTATATGATTCTATATTATGTGTGAATGCTAAAACTCCTGTTCATATCTGCTTAGAGCCACCTTGGTATCAAAGTTATAAAAACTTCAGTGTGGTAACTATCTGCCTTCAACTGCGTACTTTAAGTGGCAGGTGACAACTTTTTTCTGTGGGAAATAAGACTTTCGCATTGGGCTAGAACCATGTTCAACTTCATTTTTGGCTTACCGACCACTTGAGCTTAACAGACTCCCAAAGCTTTCTGGAAGCTTATAGAGTTGGCAGCCAGCTTTATTTAGAAAACAGAAAAGTGAGAGAGAATGAGAATGTGCCACTAATATTTTAAACAACGTAACAAAAGGCCTTTGTAGGCAATGCAGTAGAAACTGAGAACTCGCATTATTTTGGATTGTGTATGGCATCATTATAACCAAAGCTCACTTTAAAAGTGTGGTGTTGCCTGGTGATCCAGTCTGGGTTGCCTGTTTAATTGCTCATGTGTTTATTTCTCCCTTTCTATTTGTTTTGAAGGCTGATGCGAGTTAACATAGCTGTTAAGTAAGTTGAATAACCACAATACAGCTGTGTATGTTAGAGGAGGTAATAATGGCCTCAGCAATGATTGAATTCAAGTCATTCAGTTGCTGTCCAAACATTTTGCCAGCTTAGCTACTTGACCACCTGCTTATGTTTTTTCTCTTCTGCTTTCAGTTGCAGGCACAACCAGGCTTTCTTGCCCGCCCCCCTTCCCAAAATAGGTTGTTGTGTGTAGAAGTTGCATGTGCCTTCCATTTTCTCAGGAGGTACTTTGGTTACAAGTCTGTATATTATTATTTTTTTCGTACCATATAATGTCATTGTTCAGTGGTTTTCAAAGGGTGTGGCAGGAAGAAGAGTTTGGATTTGATATCCCGCCTTTCACTCCCTTTAAGGAGTCTCAAAGCGGCTAACATTCTCCTTTCCCTTCCTCCCCCACAACAAACACTCTGTGAGGTGAGTGGGGCTGAGAGACTTTAAAGAAGTGCGACTGGCCCAAGGTCACCCAGCAGCTGCATGTGGAGGAGCGGGGAAGAGAACCCGGTTCACCAGATTACGAGACTACCGCTCTTAACCACTACACCACACTGGCTCTCCAGAGAGGATGGCAAGTGTGATGGGAAGTTCCAAGGACAAAGAAACATTTCAGTGTAGTATGGTATAGTTGTACAGTGTAGTAAAGTATTGTATAGGATCAAAATAACTTTTTTTGGGATATACAGCCAGAAACAGTAGCCCCACATCTCTTCAAGAGCATGGGCTATTCTTCTACAGTTTTCCACGATGTATTGTTGTGAACCGGGATTTTCAACTTTGACAAATATGAACGACCAGAAAAGAGGGGCTTCTTTGTGTTGATGAGGGGATGAGAGTTTCTGTACTGAACCCCTGGCCTACCTGATGGCTAGCCAGTATGTCGTCCAAAGTTCAAAGACCAGTGGTCAGTCCATGCAAGCAAAGTCCAAAGGTCAGGAAATGCAGTTTGGGATCAATCCAAGTAGGCTAGGTCTGAAGTCCAGCAGTCAGGATACATTCCAGAGTCAATCCACCAATCCCGTAGAGGTCCAGGAACATCCAAGCCAAGGTCCATCAACATGGGCAGTTGAACAGACACAACACATCATCTCTGCTGCCTGTTTGTACTTTGCCTTCTGATGGCAGCATTTGGGCTTGACAAGGCATGTGACCCTCACCTGTTTCAGCAAGCCCCACCTGGCCAGCTAGGGAGCTGGGCTGTGGGCCCGTGCCTGCCTAAGCCTCCTAGAGCACCCCTCCTGCTGCTCCCCACGCCTCAGAGCTCACTGAGTTTGTGGACACAGAGGCCCTTCTGGCTCTGGTGATTGGCCCTGTTGCTCTGAGAGAGTTACCTGTGGGCTGTGAAAGTGACTAAGGACTTGGCCTAATGAGGAGGATAAATTCATCAGCCACTAGGTGAGGTAATATCAATGTGCTTTTTGGACTCTCTTCTTACACACCCACACACCCCAGTCACCAAGATCTCAATGACAAAAATAGTTTTTTAAAAAACGTGTCAGTTTTAATCTGGAGCATTCCCAAACTTACTTTTCAGGAACCATGTTACAGAGGTTTTAATGGCATTGGAATACAAAATCATACTTGTGATTTAAAATAACACATTGACACAATTTTAAAAAAGAAAGAAAATGTAGGTCTATGTTAATTAAGAATTAATGAAGGAAGCTTGGGGTCAAATTTCTGTTTGCAATGCTTACGACATATCTCTTGTGCTGAGTACAGTTCCATATATTTGTTAAATACCGTCTCTCTGACATAGAGGGTGAAGGAAAACAAGTTAACTGTAAGGAAATCCCTTCAACAATAAGCAGCAGGCACTGGTATAGAACTAATGCACAATTTTATCAATTGATCTGGCTCACGGGAATTAAAGGTTGCAACTGGCTTTCAGTATATCCTAGGGAAGTCAACAAACTCAGACAGCCAGAAAGATACCCTAATCCTAAGCCTGCTGTCATAATCCTTTGGATATGGAAGGATAGATGAAAATAGATGTGGAATAGTGTCATTCAGTACATTAAAGAACTCTGCTATAGTGAAATGTTTGAAAGATTTCTTGCATACTGAATTGTCAAGTATAGGAAATAACCCACAAGCTCTCCTACATACATAATTTACCAGATGTGTTAATAAACAACTGTATTTCCTAAACTACAAATTGGATTACCCAAATATTTAATAGCTAAGCAAGTCAGTTCATATAGTGCTACTTGATGTTTGGCTCTACCAAATAATGTCATACATGACTGTATGGCCCGTGTGTATTGCTGTATGCACAGACTGCATGAGAGAAGTGCTTTCTGTCCTTGTGCACCAAAGGAACTGGAATAAAAAGTGATATTCAGCATTAGCTGTCACTTCTGTTTCCACTTGGTGTACCTTATTGACCTTGTGTGAATGATTCACCTTGTGTACCTTATTCAATTTTGCACCTTGACTTGATTGTATGTGCTATGTCATGCCTCCCTTTTTATTGATTTTATGGCTCACCAAGAGGCTAAAATTCTGAATTTGGGTCAGATACCTTCTGGATCAGATCTGGCCTCTCTGCCTCAAGGGGAATGACAACCCACAGTCTCCAATATGTGACAGAAATACTTTTTATTGCCTTGAGGATCCTGCTGAGACTGTAACAATATTCAATACAGTTCTTTCAAGAAATAAAGTACTGTAACTATAGAGCTGTTGCAAAGATTACCAAGATGATATATGTCTTATCACTTTGAACATATGTAATGCATTATGGAACCACGCAAAGCCTATTACAGATAGTTAAAAGCATTCCTGTCGGTATTCTACGAAAGAGTCTCTGTATGTATTAGAGGTAGAGGGCATGTTCTAGGCTGGGTGGGGACCTTCTTCTGTCCAAAGGACACCTTCCCTCTGGGAACTGCATTCCAGGAACAGGAAGTGTCATAAGGAAAAGTCAGTGGAGCAACAAATGTGCCTCCATCTTTTGCACAGTAAGGCTATATTCCTGCCACATTAATTTCGGAGGTTTCTACCCTGAACAACCTGCCCAGCTGCATCTCTCCATTCACACAAGCAAGAGGCACTGTGACAATTCAAGGACATATGCCAGGCAAAAGTACTTGAAGGATGCTGAGCTGGGCCAGTGTTGAGTTGTGACCTGGGAGAGTTGCAAGGTTGAGACAGAGAGATCTGGAGGCTATTCAAGCCCGAGATTCCATACCTATGTACTAAGCTGTGCATTCACGATGAGTCTCTCTGTCACCCAACATGAACTGAATGTACATCCTGGAACTTGCCCCATATGTCTCAGCAGCTGCAGGTGCCCGAACATCATTGGTAGCAGTGGACCGGTGGACGTTTCATTCTTACGGACAAATGCCTAGCAACTTTGCAAGGAAGTTCAGAGTTTCCAGAACACAGTTGGAAAAACCACTGTTTTTGCATGAATAGTTATCCTGTGTTTACGTGTGGTGGTGGTGAATTGTAAACAGTGAGGTTAAAAGGAAATGCCATGCAGAAAAGCACTACTTTCAATCCTCCTCCACATGAAACCAGGTGTCTATAGGACTATAACTCTGGATAACACTTCATGCATCTGATGGAGTGAACTGAAGTCCACAAAAGTGCATGCCGGGGTTAGCTGATGTTGTGCTTTTTCCAGATGTTACTGCGTTACACCTTCCACCATCCTGACCATTGGTCACCCTGGCTGGGGCGATGGGATGAGGCATGTTGGCTACCCCTGGCTTATGGCACAGTACAGGGTTGCCATATTTCAAAAACTGAAAATCCGGAGATTTAAGTGATTTCTGTCTGGGCACTGTTACAGACGGCTGAATCCCAGCTATGTCCGGGAAATTCCGGATGTATGCCAACCCTACCATAGTAACTGAGCTATTCAATAAGGTGCCAGAAGACTTTGTTATTTTTGATCCCAAAGACTAACACAGCTACCTCTTTAGAACCATCACAATTTTAAGAGTGGGTTATACATTGTTACTAAGGGACGCGGGTGGCGCTGTGGGTTAAACCACAGAGCCTAGGACTTGCCGATCAGAAGGTTGGCGGTTCGAATCCCCACGACGGGGTGAGCTCCCGTTGCTCGGTGCCTGCTCCTGCCAACCTAGCAGTTCGAAAACACGTCAAAAGTGCAAGTAGATAAATAGGTACCGCTCCGGCGGGAAGGTAAACAGTGTTTCCGTGCGCTGCTCTGGTTTGCCAGAAGCGGCTTAGTCATGCTGGCCACATGACCCAGAAGCTGTACGCCGGCTCCTTCGGCCAATAAAGCGAGATGAGCACCACAACCCCAGAGTCAGCCACGACTGGACCTAATGGTCAGGGGTCCCTTTACCTTTATACATTTTTACGTTCTTATTTGCATCCTTCAAAACTCTGGGTGATGTGAGTGTCATTACTTCCAAGCTAGTCATGTGGTGTAGTGGTTAAGAGCGGTAGTCTTGTAATCTGGGGAACCGGGTTTGCGTCTCCGCTCCTCCACATGCAGCTGCTGGGTGACCTTGGGCTAGTCACACTTCTTTGAAGTCTCTCAGCCCCACTCACCTCACAGAGTGTTTGTTGTGGGGGAGGAAGGGAAAGGAGAATGTTAGCCGCTTTGAGACTCCTTAAAGGGACTGAAAGCCGGAATATCAAATCCAAACTCTTCTTCCAAACTCTTCATATAAAAACCTCAGCCAACTTGCTATCTGAAATGTCCATCGGATGCCCAAGAACATGGGCAGGTAAACTGCCTTTAAGATGAGAACTTAAAATGTTTGCAGCAACCTCTTACTCTTTATTGTGGTTCCCACTGAAGGAACACTACAAACTGTCACACCCACCACCTGTACTTCTAGTTATAAGCTGTCAGTATCCCATAGATTTCATCTAGCCTTTTATCTGTCTGCTCCAGATTTTTGCAAGTGGGCAGTAGCAGGGACCTAGCGTAAATCATTGCTGCTTGGGCTGGAACTAAAGAAACAGTTTAATCCGCAATTAATTGAACATTTTGTATCCTATATGAAAATCTGTTTACATACCTTGACTTTCCATTGTTTTGATATTGCTTTATACAATAAACCATGCTTCTTGCTGATTTACTAGAAATTAAACCAGAGACCCTCTGCATATAAAGCAAAAACACTGCTGCCAAGCAATGGCCTCTCCTCTGAAAATATTTTTGTTGGTTTTCTAAACCCCAACAACTTGAGTTACATGATTCCATACCACCTTCCCATATCACATATTGAATTTGCGGATGGAAGAGTATTGAAAAGTAAAATGTTCTCCAAATTAATGAAACCCACAACTTGACTCTGCCCCATGCCATTGCTTTTAACCAAGCTTGAACCCTTTTGGTGAGGCATGTTTTTTATCAAAATTGGCATGTAAACTGACCTTCCTAAATAGTGAATATCTGCTGCTCCATTTTCCAGCTTCTGCAGCATTTGACCTAATGTTGTGGTGCAAGTTTTGTATAGCATCAAAAGCCCGGAGCTTTCTTTTCCACAGGGGTTTTTGTTTCAGGTAGTGAATTAATTATAACTTGGAAAGTTTGCTAAAGAAGTCTACTGCAAAAAGATTGCTTTCATTACAGTTTCTTGAAAAGATACAGGAGTGCATTTCGGGGTGAGAATATTATCGCTAATTATCTTCCTCCATCTTGTCAAATATTTCAGGCACAACCAAGATTAATGTTTTGTGTGCTATTATTTTTGGGCCAATTATTCCTCGGGAAAGAATAGTTCTTGCTTAAGGCTCTGGAAATTTACTTTGCTATGCTGATTTAACTAGGATGTGGAAATGTCACAAAATGAACTATTGATATTGTTTAAGTAGTCCTGATGGGAAAAGTCTCCGTTCACAAGCTGTTCTGCCCAGGGGAGTGTAACGTCCATTTATGAATAAATCATTGCACATTGACACCTTTTATTGTGTGCTACTGAATAGCAAATTTTTACTGTGAATTTTTTTTGTATCAAGCCACTTTTTGTTTACACCTCTCAAGTTTGCAACTAAATACTAATTTTGAAAAGGCCATTTAATGCACCGATCCGCTATATATGGAGCACCAATATCTATATAGAACTTAGTCTGTTAATTAAATTGCTGGCTTTTGGACAGATACGTTACTAGGGCAAAACACTGCACACATATGCATCGCTCAGGTGGTTCTTGTGCCAAATGAGAAAGATCCAGTTTGCTTCATTCCTGCTGATGGAAGGCAGCCCTTTGCCAGAATGCAACCCTTTGTGAAGAGTTGTTGCTGTTCAAAACTGCAAGGTGTAAAGTGCTGCTTAGTTAAGAGCAGGGGTCAGCAACCTTTTTCAGCCGTGGGCCGGTCCACCGTCCCTCAGACCATGTGGTGGGCTGGACTATATTTTTTTGGGAAAAATGAATGAATTCCTATGCCCCACAAATAACCTAGATATGTATTTTAAATAAAAGCACACATTCTACTCATGTAAAAACATGCTGATTCCTGGACCCGTCGCGGGCCGGATTGAGAAGGCATTTGGGCCGCATCCGGCCCCCAGGTCTTAGGTTGCCTACCCCTGGTTAAGAGGCTTTAGGTGGTCCAAAGCATAAAATAGAAACCATTCAGGGGATGCACAATGAATGAACGGAATTTAAAGTTAGATCTTATGGCATTGCTCACTGCATATAATTGGCTTGCTTGTGTGAAAAAGTGTGTTTTTTCCAACCAACAATCATTCTTGGGGTGATGGTGGTAGAGCTAAAGATGCGTGTTACTTACTTGACAAGCTTCACTAGAGTTGACATAGTTGAAATTCGGGTGGATTTGATTGCATGCCATCGCAGAGCTTTGAATCAGAAGACCTCAAAGGAAGAGGAGGCTAAATGAGCCATTTGTATAAATACCATAGTATAGTGTTCAACTATAGTTCAACTTTCGTCACCCAGTGAGTTTCATGGCTGAGTGATGATTTGAACCCTGGTCTCATAGGACTTAGTCCAGTGATCCAAGTTCTCATCACAGCACCACACCTGTCACGGATTAGATTAGATTATATATCTGAGTTTCTAACACTGCTCAGTAGACGAGCAACTGCCTAATGTGCAGAATGCCACAAGTTCAATCTCCAGCATCTCCAAGTTGGGCTGGAAGAAAAAGCCCTGCCTGGAATCCTGGAGAACTACTTATAGTCAGTGTGGGCCAAACTGATCTAGATGGCCCCAATAAGGTAAAGGTAAAGGTACCCCTGCCCGTACAGGCTAGTCTTGCCAGACTCTAGGGTTGTGCGCTCATCTCACTCTAGAGGCCGGGAGCCAGCGCTGTCCGCAGACACTTCCGGGTCACGTGGCCAGCGTGACAAGCTGCATCTGGCGAGCCAGCGCAGCACACGGAAACGCCGTTTACCTCCCCACTGGTAAGCGGTCCCTATTTATCTACTTGCACCCGGGGGTGCTTTCGAACTGCTAGGTTGGCAGGCCCTGGGACCGAACGACAGGAGCGCACTTTGCCGCGGGGATTTGAACCGCTGACCATGCGATCGGCAAGTCCTAGGTGCTGAGGTTTTACCCACAGCGCCACCCACGTCCCTTTGACAGCCCCAATGGTCTGACACAAATAAAATGGGGGAGGGGGGAGACAGACTGATGAGAATTGTAGCACTTAACTGAACAATGGCATTTTAAAGCTATATGCAGATGACAGATTTAAGGAGGAGGGCCCTGGAGCAGTGGTGGACCATCTCCTTTAGAAGCAGAAGGTCCCAGGTTCTATCCCTGGCATTTCCAGGGATGGAAAGCCAGTGTGGTGTAGTAGTTAAGAGCGGTAGATTCGTAATCTGGTGAACCGGGTTCGCTTCCCTGCTCCTCCACATGCAGCTGCTGGGTGACCTTGGGCCAGTCACACTTCTCTGAAGTCTCTCAGCCCCACTCACCTCACAGAGTGTTTGTTGTGGGGGAGGAAGGGAAAGGAGATGGTTAGCCGCTTTGAGACTCCTTTGGGTAGTGATAAAGCAGGATATCAAATCCAAACTCTTCTTCTTCTTCAGGTAGGGAACGACCCCTGGCTGAAACTCCAAACAGCCGATCGCAATCCGTGTAAACCACATTGTTAAACTGATTGGACCAGCCCTCTCTATGAAGCAGCTTCCTATATACACATTAATACTTTATTTTAAAAGAGTAACTCTATCTCACAGTGTAAGCAATGCCTTCTCTTCCTGTCAGCAACATACATACAGCGCTGCTGTGATATGTTACGTAGCCCGCGGGGAATGAAGCGCTCAACAAGATGAAGCACGCTCTTTGTCTCCAACACAGGAGCTCTAATACAGATCAGCTGTGCTAGAAATCTTCCCTTTGTGGATGTATTCAGCCTGTGCCAATATCCCCGTGAGGTATGAGTGAGCCTTTATCTTTTTTTTTTCTTGAGGGGTGGGGGGAGGGGGAAATAAATACCAGCCTTTTTACCTCTATGCAGATCCATCGCCTGCAAAGCCTTTGTCTTTGCCATTAAAATAGAGAAGCCCCCCCCCCCCGCCTTATGGGGTGTCACCTTTGAACTTGACTGGTAGATTACAGATAGGGATTGGCATATAATGGTAATTGCCTTCCTCCTTGATCTTTCTTTTTTTAAAAAAAATAATTTTTATTAACCGGCCAATCAAATCAAATTACTGTAAATCACATCACATAAATTCCGAATTACAAAGCCGAATTTAAATTTTGTTGGGGGGACCCATATTTCAAGATCCGAAGGGGGATTCTGATCATCTTCTTGCTACTGTGTTAATGTCCAAATCAATCCAAATCAGTCCAAACAGAGTTCATAATTCTATCCAGTCTTATCTTGCTGTTTCCACATCACATCTTGTTCATATATTTTCTCTTTTTTCTTTATGATCTCTTCTGATAGTCTCCTTAAGCCGATAAAAACCATTTCCTCCTTGATCTTTCAGCGTATATAAAAGTGTGTCTTTTGCAGTGGTCAAATCGTACATGTAGAAATGCAACACCTTTTACGGGAAAAAGTTAGCACGTACTGCTTCTTGAATTAAGCGTAGAATTAATCTTCTGTCTATATACTTTACAGGATATTTATTTTGGCTATTTATATCCTGCCGGCCCACCCCGAAAGCTCAGGAAACTGGGGTTAGGATTATAGTTGAACAGAAACTATCCATCTTAAGCAGAACTATCGGCAAACTATTATTGCCGTACCAGCTTAACCCTGATTGCCAAAACAAAGCACGAGAGAGCTGTGCAACTTTTCTACAAGCAGCTCATTTCCAGTAGCTCTGCAGGGAAACATACCCTAATGCTTGAGGGGGAAACAATCAAGGAATTTTTCTCTCAGAAATTTGAAGTCTAGGCAGGTGGGGGAAAGAAACCATTTCTCTCCTTCCAGTGTGGTCATTTTTTGAGCAGGGGGGTGCTCACATCTCTAGTCCCTCTGCCCCACGCTAGTCAGTAAGGGCTCCCTGAGACTGCTTTGGTTTTACGTTGGGAGTCATTATGGGGACACAGCGAAAGCTGCATTTGCATCCCTTGCCCTTCCTGCTCCACCATAGCCGGAAGCAGGTGGAGGTTGTAGGAATACAGGGAGCTGCCTTTTACTGAGTTAGCCCATTGGCCCATCGCTCTCAGTACAGTGGTACCTCAGGTTAAGTACTTAATTCGTTCCGGAGGTCCGTTCTTAACCTGAAGCACCACTTTAGCTAATGGGGCTGCCACTGCACCGTCGGAGCACAATTTCTGTTCTTATCCTGAAGCAAAGTTCTTAACCTGAAGCACTATTTCTGGGTTAGCGGAGTCTGTAACCTGAAGCGTATGTGACCTGAAGCGTACGTAACCCGAGGTACCACTGTATTGCCCATACTGACTGGCTGCAGTTCTCCAGAGGGAACATTCTAGAGCCTATGGGGATTGAATCTGGAATAAGGTGCATAGAAATCAGATGCTCTGTCATGGAGGCCCTTTCTCTACAGCAAAGTTTCCCAAACTTGGATCTCCAGCTGTTTTTGGACTACAACTCCCATCATCCCTATCTAGCAGGACCAGTGGTCAGGGATGATGGGAATTGTAAACAGCTGGAGGTCCAAGTTTGGGAAACACTATAGGATTAAGGATTATGTTTATATGATTATAACTGAGGCAATTTGTGTGTGTGTGTTGAGTTTTACATTCATTTTGTGAGGTGTCAACCTTTTAATAGAACCATGGTCAAGCGTTTGTTAAACAGTGATATTCTCTTTCTCTCTTTTTCATTCTTTCTCTTATAACTTCTCTGCCCCCACCCCCAGCTGTTTGTGTGTGATCTGATCTAGGTTTATACAGGGAAGATCCTCCTTCCGGTCCATGGCTGGGGGAGGTTAGACGGATGTTGGGCACAAATAAATGGTCTTGGCTGCTAAGAGGGAGTTGTTTTGCTCTTGGTGACAGTTGTGTGTTTAATGTAATATAGATCTGGCCTTAAATGAATTTAGAAAATCCCTTCAGTAACTGGTTCCAAACCACTGCAGGTTCTGTATAGGCCCATGTTATATGATATTAATCTCAGTATGTACCGTATATACTCGAGTATAAGCCGACCCAAATATCAGCCAAGGCACCTAATTTTAGTACAAAAATCTGGGAAAACTTATTAACTCGAGTATAAGCTGGTTCACCACACCACAAACCTGGTGGTGGTGGCAGCGGCTGAGGAAAAACAAGCAGCCCGAAAGGGCTCCTTTCGGGCCACTTGTCCCGCCACCGCTGCCCGCCTCACTCGAGTATAAGCCGAGGGGGGCTTTTTCAGAATAAAAAATGTACTGAAAAGTCTGCTTATACTCGAGTATATACGGTACTTTTTAAAAACATGTTGTAGTTGTGGGTGGGGTTTCTTTTTTTGGGTGGGGGTTATTTAGCTCTGCTTTTTTTCCTGCTCAAATAAGACACCAAAATACATAAATAGTGCATACATTGTATTCCCAACCACATGATAATTTTACATATCCAATATTTGTGTTCAGTGGGATGCTAATAGAAGTCTGTTTCTACCCTGGGTCTTTTTGAAGTTCATATAAATCCATCTTCCTCTACGGAACTAGTTTCCTCTATAGGGGAAAAAAAATATCAGTCAGATTCCAGCTTGAGTTGTTGCCAAGCCTGAGTCCTCCCACTCGTTTGGTGGTAAGTGTAATTACCTCACTTTGGAAGCTCAACCTGCAAAAATGCTTCCACCTAAATTGCAGACACGTTCCTGTGTTACTGTCAAGCCATCTGCACAGTTTCCCTTTTGCTTAAATGAATGGATTTACAACACAGCTTGCTTTAGAAGCCAGTGCATGCCAGGCTTAATGGATGGGGTATTGGGGATAGGCTTGACCGTGGGCCAAGCAGTGCATGGGCGAGGAGTGTTCACAGTACTTTCTCTATTTGGATTACCTTAAACTTGATTGCATTTGCAACCCATTTCTCCCAGCACATGAGCTGAGGCAGATAATGAAGCTAGGCAGGTCTGGGAGACCACTTGGGAACCTCATGTGCTCCACCTTGCATTCCATAATAGAAGAAGAGCAGGATATAAATGTCCCTAAATATATAACCTTGTTTCTTCTTGATCTCATGATGTTTGAGAGAAAAAACAATAAATCACTTATGCCTTTGCTGAATGCTGTAAATTTCCTTAGGAACGATAATAAAAACACAGTGCTGGCCATGCCGTTCAGTTTCAAGGTAACCAGCTTTAGAAATGAATATGAATTGCTTGTACAATTTTATTCCACTTATTGAATAGAATACTTTAGGTAATCCATGAACCTGGCACCTTTGCTAGCTTGTGAGTCAACTTTGGGCAACTTTGCCCTGCTTCTAAATTTGGTCTTGATCTTAGTATGTGGAAAGGGGTGTTGCAAATATTTCACAAACCCTATTTTTGTCTGTGAAATGTTGCATGCAGAGCCTAAACAGCTTCCTGTGGGCACTTTCAAAGCATCATAGGTGTGAAACATCATTCTGGACCCAGTAACCAGCTTCCTTTTCTCTCAAAGAAGCCTGCTACAGAACAGCAGCATGTTTCTTCACTTACCCTTGGACATGATCTGCAGGAAACAAGGCCATTAAAATATGTAAATAACTTTAACACAATACTCGGTCTTTAATATCTAGAAAGGCATGAAAGATGGCTATTCCTTTGGTTTTAATGCTGCTTTGGGCTTTGCAGACACATTACAGTGAGAGTGATGTTTCCCTGTATTGGCATTTAATAACAAAAGTACCCATTCAATGTTTTGCAATAATTAGGTACAGCGCATTTCAATTTCGGGATAAAATGCAAAGTAATATAATGGCACACTTACTTTATTAGTATTTTTTTCTGGAAACTGGTGACACAAACAGACAGACAGCAGAACAGCTTTGCAATTATGGATCCTAATGTTTTTCTGCCAGTTTGGAAATTAATAATATAATGGAAAGTTTGGAGGGAAATATCTTACTGAGTTCTAAGTATGAAATGGTGGCTGTTATCTAATGATCCCATGGAGAGAACCTCTGTTAAAGAACATGCAGATTTCTATTAGTTACCATATTTTTCACTCTATAAGACGCACCAGACCACAAGACGCACCTAGTTTTTGGAGGAGGAAAACAAGAAAAAAATAAATTCTGAATTTCAGAAGCCAGAACAGCAAGAGGGATCGCAGCACAGTGAAAGCAGCAATCCCTCTTGCTGTTCTGGCTTCTGGGATGGCCATGCAGCCTGCATTCGTTCCATAAGACGCACACACATTTCCCCTTACTTTTTAGGAGGGAAAAAGTGAGTCTTAGAGAGCAAAAAATACGGTATTTGCCACAGAAAAGGGAGTATCTAATGATCAGACAAAGAATGCAGTACAAGCCAGCCATGGGTAGAAGAGACATTTACTTCATATCTTTGAGAAACAGGATTCTGTTCAGGTCTATTTTAAGGGCGCTCCAGTGTGGCTCATGACAGCTGGGTCACAAAAGGTACTAATCCATATTCAGGGCTAAGAAGCTGATGGTGTTAGGACAAGGATGGAGAACCTCAGACCAGGCACCAGATGTGGCTTTTTAAAGCCCCTCTATCTTGCCCTGGGGACTGTCTACTACTTTGCACCCTCCTTCAGCCCAAACACTGAGGTCCAGCTCTGAGGGCCTTCTGGCATTTCCCTCATTGCGAGAAGTGAGGTTACAGGGGACCAGTAGTGGCACTCGCCCTCCCATCAGATGTCAAGAAAATAAACAACTATCTGGCTTTTAGAAGACATCTGAAGGTAGCCCTGTTTAGGGGAGTTCTCAATGTGTGATGTTTTACTGTGGTTCTGTAGTTTGCTCAAAGCCACCCAGTCACATGGGCGGCATATAAGTAATAAATAACAACAACAAGAATTATTATTATTATTATTATTATTATTATTATTATTATTATTGTTGTTGTTGTTGTTGTTGTTGTTGTTGTTGTTGTTATTATTATTAATTATTGGAGTCTTTGCCTGGCTGTGATGTGTTACTGAATTCTGATAATGCCTGGATGGAGGCTAGTGTGTGTGAGTACATTAGCTTTCTGTAGAAAGGTAAAAATTTACATACATTGCTGTCTTCACTTTTGCCTCTGGCTCCACCCTCCGCTGGCATGTAGCCCCCAGAAGGCTGGCAAAAACAGAATGCAGCCCTCTGGCTGAAAAATAGTTTTCCACCTCTGACTTGGGGGGGGGGGCAGGAGGGCATTGACTTGCTAATTGTTGCTACTGTACTTCAGAAGTTTAATTTCCAAGAATCAGTTATGGCTACATTAAGGATCGATTCCTAAGATATCTATACTCTGGGATCTCTACTGAGCTATGGGGCAGCATAAGCTTTGCAATGCTGGTGGTGATGGGGCGCTGATAGATTTCTAGAATGTCTTGAAAAGGTTGTAGAGCAGTCTGAAGCCTTGTGGAAATTTTGTGTAAGTAGGATAAAGAAAACCCCTCACATCAGGTATATCCTCAGGGTTTTGTGATGCTCCCTTGGTGTTCCTTCCCTTCTTGAAAATGTTATCAGAAGGCAATCCCAGTTCTCCATTCTGCCAGACCTTCTGCAGCCATTCATTCATGATTTATAGTGTCATAAAACCGGAGGAGAGGAGGGAATTCACATTGACAAAAAGGTATGGCTTTAGGAAAGGATAGATACTTCCTGAAGGTTTTCCCCCTCACGTGTACCTGATTTTCTCTCTCGCTTCTGGCATGCACATGTAGGCATAACCCCACACCCTACTTTATGGCAAAATAGTCACCCATACATCCATATGTGAGCTTATACTTTTCCCTGTATTATTCATGTAAAACATGTATATCCCACCTCTGCTGGCTTACGTGGCAGCTCACAACAGACAAATTAAAACGAGTTGATCACCAAATATGTTGCCTTGGATCCAAATACCAATTTGCCCAAATTGAAGCTGCTTGGCTTTTCCTTGAGGGAGTACTTTCAAATTTCCCTTTTGCCCTCTGGAATTGCAGCTTTTAGAACTCACCCCCATAGCAATCCTTTTGTGCTTCAGAAACTTCTTCCATTTTCAGATGCGAGTGATATCTCTGTAGAGCATTTGAATTGTGTTCTGGTCAGGGGAAAAGCATTGCATTGCTGGTTGATGGATTAAGACAAACAGCTGTTAGTATGGGGGGAAACCTACTCAGTCAAACAGCTACGAAAAGCAAGATTTGAACGAAAGCAGCTTATGAGCCCCTTGTATGACAGTCGCTACTTGCATCCTCAAGCATATGATGAAAGCAAGTATCTCTTAAACGCTTGTCTAAAACAGACAGCTAACCATTTAGATCACCAAGCAAACGACATGCTGGAATTGGAAGTAGGCTGTTCTTGCCTGCTTACGTTTCTGTATTTTTAAACTGCAGCAATCCTTTGAAAGCTTTGTACCATCTTAGTTTTGTTGCCAGAAAGTTTGCTGGCCACAATAAATGGTCACAATACTCCAGGCACAGTACCTGATGATAACCGGTAGCTTCCTGTGTTGCTAACAATATAGAAAAGGTTTCATTTGGTAGAGGAAATATGGGTGCTGTTTAAACAATGATTTCAGTGGCTGTCTGAAATTTGGGCTTCAAATGGGAGGAATTTTTTGTCCTTGTTTTCTTTAAGCCTTATGTTGGTAAATAAAAATTCTTATGAAAGTTTCACCTGGACTGCAAGTACCTCTCTTTGGTTGCTCATTACTGTTTTAATTAACGCAACTGTAGTTCACATTAATTACTTTTCAATGACCAGAATTAGGGTCAAATTATGTGTGCTGATTAGATTTACTATAAATGCTGGCAGCAAATGTAGAAAACAGACTGTTAACCCTTGCACAACTACAGGAACTGTCAGAATCACCCTCTAAACTCTTACAGCAAATTGTCTACAAAACCAAGCCCATATAGTGTGAGATTCAAAATGTTAACAACTGTAACTAATTTGTAGCACTTGGCATAGAATTATAGAGTTGGAAAAGGATCACAAGGGTCACCTATTCCAACCCTCTACATTGCAGAAATCTTTTGTGGGGTGCGGCTCCAACCCACAACCCTGAGAGTAAGAGTCTCATGCCCTACTGATTGAGCTGGGCTATTACCAAATGGAAGGGTTGCAGCTTAGATGCTGAGCTAAAGTTTAAGGTTTTGTCCCTGGTGGGGCTGAGAGATGAAACAATGGTCTGATTTGATGGAAGTCAGCTTCCTATGTTCTGAAGCGCCAAAGGACCAGCAGCAGGACCTGCTGCAAAAGGCACCAATCAATCTTCAGGGCTAGGAAGCAACATCTGCTTCACCAACTGGCTCACTCAGATCTGAACAGCAAGAAAATGGCTTTTAACCACATAAGATTCTAACCTCAGGCGATTCCTGCAATGCTATGCTGCTTACCTTAATGGAAGATGCCCGTCCTATATTTCACTAAGGGGAGCAAGTTTTAAACCTTCTACTGTAAATAATAATAATAATATTAATAATAAGAATAATAATAATTCAATCCAGTGTAAAAAAAGGAAGAAAGCCATGACTTGGAAATATTCAGAATCTTATTAGCCAGGTAGCATAGCTGGTAGCTTTTCTTCACTCTGCAATATGAGTAAGTTCATTGCTAGGGATCTGAACGTGAGCGAAAGAGCTGAACATTTGTTTTTAAATAGTAGCACAGGAATATAAAAGTATGTGCTTAATAATAAATAATTGAAGTGTTGCTTTTAAGTCTTTTCAGAGTGTCTCAAAAGTGATAACTAGCAATTACGTTTAATAGCATTTTGTAGTACATTCACACACACACTTCATGTCTATTGAAACCCAATTAACAGAGGCTTCATGTGATCTTCAAAAGATGTAGGGTTAAGTAGTGCTTTAAACGTGTTCAGCTGCTAGCAATCTACAGTGACTCTTGCACACATGTACATGTAATGTTTTTTATGAAGAAATGTGCTTATATTTTGTTTCATTCCACATTACATCTTGGCTGGTGGTTTCAGAAAAGCATAGTTGTTTGGCAGTTCTGAAATGTTGTTGGTATTTTTATGCAACGTAGCTGAGCCAAGCACTTCTTGGCAAAACGAATTACATGTAACTTGATTTGACTAACCGAAATAAAGGGAAAGGAAATGTTTCTGAACTACAAATACTGGATGTTGAGTAATCAGAGGAAGCTTTCATGATAAAGAGAAGTTCTGATTTGAAGTTGGCTGGGGGGGGGGGTTGGCCTCAAATTGTGTAAGAATTGCAACTTGGTGTTGTGGAATGTGATGATGTCTTTCACTCTTCTGAGAAGAAGGGAAAAAAATGAAAAAAAAAATGGAGATGGCATTGATTGGGCTATTTGGGTTAGTGCCCATTTGAGCTATACATTTCACTTTTTCTGACATGCCTCATGCGTACCCTCATAAACATCAGGAGATGTGTTGGCACAGAGTGTGTTGATGCTGCAGGGCAGAACAGTTTAAACCGCCAATCTGTCATGCTGGAGGGGGTTTGGATGAGGCGGAGATGTTCTCCCTCCCAGACCTGCCTGGTTCCTCTGACTCCCAGCTTTGCAGGAGGGAGCTCCTTCATTCAGGAACACTCTGAACATGCCTACTCAAATGGCAGGTGGGTGACAGCCAGTGGAAATCCTCCAAGGGGGAGAAATTCAGGGGAGAGGCAATCTGATGGATCCTTAGCAGGCCCTGCGGCCATCATGTTTCAGCAACAGACTCAATGTGGGCCAGTCTGGGAGCAGATGCAGTGAAACAGCATTTTCCCCATGTCTTCCCATCTTCCACCCTGGCCAGTGCTTGCGGCAGGGCTGAAAATGCGGTGTTGGCTATGCTTCTCCACTGCTGGCCCAGGGATTTGGCTCACCCTCTAAATGGGTGGAATGAACACGCATCCATGTCTCACAAAACAGTGTGATTAAAACTTTTACCTGTATGTATTTTAAAATTAAATTTCCACCAACCAAGTATTAAAAACAAGCACAAACATGAAGCGAATGTAAAGGTAAAGGGACCCCTGACCATTAGGTCCAGTCGTGACCGACTCGGGGGTTGTGGCGCTCATCTTGCTTTATTGGCCGAGGGAGCTGGTGTACAGCTTCCGGGTCATGTGACCAGCATGACTAAGCCGCTTCTGGTGAACCAGAGCAACGCACAGAAACGCCGTTTACCTTCCTGCTGGAGTGGTACCTATTTATCTACTTGCACTTTGACATGCTTTCGAACTGCTAGGTTGGCAGGAGCAGGGACCGAGCAACAGGAGCTCACCCCGTCACGGGGATTTGAACCGCCGACCTTCTGATGGGCAAGTCCTAGGCTCTGTGGTTTAACCCACAGCGCTACCCGCAATTAAAACAAGTCACCCCAAACAACCCAGACAGTAAAAGCAGCACTGAAGAACCAAAGAGTAGCAAGGCAGAGCTGACAATACACCCATACATAAAGCAACAACAAAAGCGAAGGCTTGTTTAAAAGGCTTGTTTAAAAAGAAATGTGTTCAAGTGCAGGGGGACATAAATGGACTGTCACCCACCTACCCATCACCCTTAAGGGGTGATGCAGCAGAGAAAACCAGGACTGAGCCTAATATATTTTGTTGCCTGAGGCAAAGGACAAGATGATGCTCCACCTGTGCCTTTTGCTGTATGTTCAGTGGACTAGCAGGCAGCATTTGAAATTTACCAGGTGCATTTTGAATCTGGCTATTGGCCACTTGCAACCAAGTGAAGATGCCCAGGCTCCATCTGGAGGTGCATGCCTGGGGATCCTTGGACCTTGACTGTTTTCACACCCTAGTAGCACATCCAGCAGGATTCTGTTATCGTTTATCTGCACAATCAGTATGAATTTCAGGAACCAAAAATTCATTTTGCAAAATATGACATTCTATCTGTCCATCCCAAAATGGGCAACTAGGCATTCTGTTTTGGTGACTGCATCTCTGGTTTAAGAAGCCGTTTTAACACTGATGGCAGGTGACTCTTACTACAACACTGGTGATGGGATAGCATAGGGTTGCCATACACCTGGAATTTCCTGGACATTTCCAGAATACTTCCAGAAGACGTTCCTGCAGCCAATCGGAAGCCGCAAAAGCCCTGTCAGACATTCTGCTTCCAAAAGTAGTTCGCAAACTGGAACAGTCACTTTTGGGTTTGCGGCGTTCAGGAACCAAAACGTTCGAGAACGAAGCTGTTTGAAAACCAAGGTACGGCTGTACAGAGATATGAGTCTTCCCAGCTCTCATCTGGGATAGCTTCCACCTTTTTCAGCCTCTCACCCTGAGAAAAAAACACTTTAACCTGTCTCCCGCACAGGTCCCTTCTTCTGTCCATCTTCTCTCCTTATGTATCTTCTTTGGTCCCAAATATAAATCTTTATTTTATTTTATTTTATTTTATTTTATTTTATTTAGAATGAAAGAGTATACAATTTTCTTCCTGATGAACTATTTGTTTTTAAGTAATTTCATAGTAGTATGGAATTAAAAATGGAAGCCAACCTGCTCTTGTGCATGCCAAACTAATTAACGAGGCCTTTAACAGGAGATGCTTTGCCGTTATTTTTGGAGAGGAGCCCAGAGAGTTACAACTGTGTTAATGTTATATTTATATTGTTTCAAATACTTCTCTTGGCAGTTGCAATCCAGTTTCAATCTCAACCAACATACAACATGGCTGACCAGCGGTTTTTTTAGATGAAGGGATGCATTCTTTTGAAGAAAAAGAAAATGATGCGAACCAACCATGCTAAGTTATAGATGACATCTATAGTGTTGTTTCTTTCAAGATTGTTGAAGGTTGATGTGACAGTATGTAGCGTAATTTATTTTGTCTACCTGTAGTCGAGTATATGTGTGTTTTCCTAAATATTTTTGGGTCTTCCTCCGAAACATACTAATCACTTTAACGACATTGTAGTATAATCCTATGCATATATTTGAAAGTACTGTAATGCCCACTATATTCAATGAGACTTACTCCCTTGTAAGTTTATCTAGGGCTTGCAATTTGGGGCACAAAAAGCAGGTAACGTAGGTTGGATCCTTTTAGCAGACCTTGCTAGGCTGTTTTCTCCACTGGTTGAGAATGTAACTGTAAGGGATACAATACATAGTAGAAACATATTGAATGGATGACCTTCAGATGCACCTAGTCATTCCAGGAAATGAAGGCTTGCCATTGACACCAGCCATTCAGGTTTTGGACATCAAATGAATTTGGTTTCAGGCAACATAGTTTTCTCATCTGATAATAGCAACTATAACTGCAGCAGAAGCTTCCAACAGCTGAACTGTCGCAGATCAGTTTTCCACATCAAGCTGACAGTCATTTACATCTGACCTACTTCGCACCGGTTCTATATGAAGGTGGCGATCAATACCATGCAAAACTATATCACTCTTTATGTTTGTTTGCCTTAATGGGCAACACAGTCACTGTACACAGCGAAAAGGAGATACATGTAAAAATGAAGGGGGCAAGTTGAAAGATTAAGAATGCAATAGGAAGGGTTAGTAACTGTTAGTAACTCAATGACAGTTGAGGACTTGCAAGATCTATTGTTTTCTCCAATGAGCACATGCTGTGCCAGAATGGGGAGTTTTATCATGCCATTTTGGGTTGTATCCTTTCCCCCATAAGTGATGGATGGACACACACATTCTTTGATGAATTCTAACCATGTGTGAGGGACGCGGGTGGTGCTGTGGTCTAAACCACTGAGCCTAGGGCTTGCCGATCCGAAGGTTGGTGGTTCAAATCCATGCAACAGGGTGAGCTCCCGTTGCTTGGTCCCTGCTCCTGCCAACCTAGCAGTTCAAAAGCACATCAAAGTGCAAGTAGATAAATAGGTACCGCTCCGGTGGGAAGGTAAACGACATTTCCGTGTGCAGCTCTGGTTCACCAGAAGTGGCTTAGTCATGCTGGCCACATGACCCGGAAGCTGTATGCTGGCTCCCTTGGCCAATAAAGCGAGATGAGCACCGCAACCCCAGAGTCGCTCACGACTGGACCTAATGGTCAGGGGTCCCTTTACCTTTACTTTTAGCCATGTGTGAAGAAGCATGCGTTAGAAGCCAAGTTCTGGAGTCAAAGTTGATTGAATCCTAAGTTAGCTGTACTTTGTTGCTGCTGGAATCCACAAGACCATTTAGTCAGGACTTAAGCCCTACAGGTTTCAATGGGAACCAAGTGCAACAAACTTAGGCTTGATCCAACCCAATAAATCCGTACCTCTTGTCTCTGGTATAAGTGCATATAGTATAGTTGTTATAATACAAGTTGATTAGCATTCAGACAAAAGCCCAACTCCCAATTTTTCACCTTCCCACCCCCCCTTTTTTTACATTGGAAACAGTTCTTTTTCAAACAACCAATTCCTTTTCTCACTTTTTAAAGGGTATCTTCCCCGCAACTTCAGTCTTAATCCATTCAAGTTACAAGCAATGGACCTAAACCACATAATCTCAACCACATGCCAGTCTGATTCCTTAGTTTACTTCTTGGTCTCCTGAATGTACCTCTTCCTCTCTGCTCCACTTTGAAGTTTAAAAATGCTAAATGCAGTCAAGAGCAGTACAATTTTGAGCGACTACAAGAAAAGAGGAAAACCTTTATATAGGTATTTTGCAACAGGTACTCCCTAGACCAGTGGTTCCCAATTTGGGGTCCACATAACACCCCTAGGGTTCATTCACATAACAAAAGCTACTACAGAGATATCAAAAGTTTCGAAGTAGGGGGTCCATGGCTTCGCTTTTGAAAAACTGGGGGTCCTCAGTACTTAGCTAATTGGGAAAGACAGTTCTCAGCTACTCACTTTTTCTGCTAATCACCCCTGGAATGCCACCCAGGCCGGAATTTTTCCTGACCCCTCCTTACCAAAGGAATCAGAAATGTCCCTGCATTACAGTTGTACCTTGTTTTGCAACAGGGATCCGTTCCGGAGTTGCGGCTGCTAGCTGAAAAGGATACAGGGCAAAGTGCTGTGCCTGCGCACATGCACGGAGCGGTTTGTGCTTCTGCGCAAGCATGAAGCATGATTTAGTGCTTCTGCACATGTGTGAGTGGCAAACCCAGAAGTAACCTGTTCTGGTCCTTCCGGGTTATCAGCATACGTTCGCCGGAATGGACACTAGACGAGGCGGACATTCGTGGAGGTATTACTGTAGTGGATTTCTGTTCTTACAGCCTTTTGATCCAGTCCATAGAAATGATGAACATATATTGTTTTAGTTGCAGTGCAATGAATTTCGTTAGTATCTTAATTTGTATGCTATGCAATTGTGAATTGTATGCTATGCAATTTACAAAAGAGAATTGTGAAAATCTGAGCAATACCTTTATTAGGCCGAGCAAGATAATGCAAAATAGTTACAAAGACATCACTTATTGTTACAGAATTTTGGTTGGCCTAATAAAGGTTTTGCCCCAGTATGGACTTTGGATCCCCACCCCCCATAGGCAAGTACCTTTTGTATTGCTGCATCTGATTTCTTTCAAAGACTTATTAATGCCACCCAAAAGCTGCGCTACTTCCTGGTTTTAGATTCCATTCACATATATGTTTGATTGTGGCTACCAGCTGGACCTAAGCTCACTTGTAGTGTTAATACATCACTTCTTCTTTTAATTGCATAATCATTGTTAATTCAGTCACTACAACAGATCGATGACAATGAGCTATGAAGTACATGAGCTGCAAGCACATGGAGTGTACTAGCTTATTCAATTAGCATTTTATTGAAAGGAAGAGGAATCAGTTGGCCTAAAGAATTAATTGCAGACTTGAAGTGTAAATGTGTGTGAAAGAGAATGAGAGGGACCATATAAGGGCAGCTTGTTTCTATATGCCTATAAGGCAAGCTCATGTTCTGGTAGCCTTTGAGCCACAGAGGACTAGGATGATAGGAAGATGCAGGAGCATATATTGCCAAGAGCGCTCTCCAGGCGATTATTTCATTTCATTTACTATTTCGTGTATATCCCACCATTCAAAGGTGCATTCATGGTTCTCTCCCCTCCCCATCTTATCCTCACCACAACCCTGTGAGGTAGGTTAGGCTGAGTAAGAGAGACTACCCTCATGGCTTCATGGCTGCTAAGGGGGATTCAAACCCTAGTCTCCCAGGTTTTAGTCCATAACTGCTATTGCTAGACCATAGTGGATCTCTTTTTACAGGTATCTGAAGAAGTGTGCATGCACACAAAAGCTCATACCAAGAACTAACTTAGTTGGTCTTTAAGGTGCTACTGGAAGGATTTTTTTTTGTTTTGACTCTTTTTACATATACAGGTTGTAATGCAATGCTATATCATGCAGGGGGAGTGTGTCCCTGTTAATTCTGCTTGAATGCTCAGTGACTTTTGGTACCTTCGACAGGGACATTCTTTGGGGGCTTGCCCACATTTCTCTATTGGGCCCAGTGCCCAATGCCTCTAAAACTGCCCAGAGACCCTTCTGCATGTCCCTCTCCACAAGAGATTCAGATGGTGGCAACATGAGAACAAGCCTTTTAATTAGCTGCTCCTTGCTTGTGGAATGCTCTCTCCAGGGAGGCACACCTGGCGCCATCTCCATCTATTCTTAGGCACCAGGCAAAGCATTTCCTTTTTACCTGGGCTTTTGGCCCTTAATTTGAATGTTGGCAGCTACAGTGGTACCTTGGTACTCGAACGGCTTGGCTCCCAAACAAACTGGCTCCCGAACGCAGCAAAACCAAAAGTGAATGTTTTTCAGAAGCCGAACGTCTGGCACGGCTTCCGATTGAGCACAAGAAGTTCCTGCAGCCAATCGGAAGCCACGCCTTGGTTTTTGAATGATTTTGGAAGTTGAACGGACTCCTGGAACAGATTAAGTTTGAGAACCAAGGTACCACTGTATTTGTGGCTTCTTTGAGTGAGGCAGGTTCTCTAAGGCCTGTCTTTTACCAATATAGTAGGCTTTTAACGGTTTGTGTTTGTTATAATTGGTTTTAGTGTTTGTACTAATTTTGTTAAGTTACTTTGGGTCACTTTTGTCAGGAAAGCAGCTAAATAATAATGATGGCAATGGCAACAATGCTCTACTTTTAAAAGCCTGATACAAGGCAAGAAAGAGATATATCATTAAAAAAATTAACATAAGTTTAATTTACACCCACCCCCTCTGATTGTCAGTTTGGCTCATCTTGCTCAGAGAGTAGTTATTTCTTCTTCAAAGAGTTCTCCATGCCTCCGTCTTAGAATATCTTAGTATGTTGTTACAGTTTATCCCAGGTGCATCTCTCAGGAGAAGAGGCTATGATTAATTGTTTTTATGTAGACAACATAAGTCTGAAGTACGCTTTACAGGTTTTCAGTTGATGTGATTAAGAGCAAACTGTAATTAGGGCTCCAGCGTCTAAGAGCTCGATCTGAGGCAAGTTAATTTGTAAGTGAATCCTACGGCATTCAGCAGGGTTTACTCCCAACGTAGCCTATGCAGGATTGCAACCTTAGTCAAATGATCAATTGGGTTAATTGACTGAAAACCTTTTGATCAATTAAAAAGGTGCTCTCAATAACTTGAACAGAGGGTGATATGAATTTTAAAATAAATTATTTTAATACACCAATGTAAACCAGAAGTGGTAGGCACTATCTTAGGGGCAGCGCTCGAAATTAGCCAAACGCCTGGCACATTTTGCACCTGGCTGTTGGCCACTTGCGACCAGGTGAAGATGCCTGGACGCCAGGACAGTGCCTGACATCTCCACCATCTGGCTGGCTGTCTCACAGCAGTGTTTGTTTGTTTTTTGCTGCCGTGTTATGGCGTGAGTCAGATCTTAGCTGGAGCTGACAGTATACACCATTTATTTTCAGCTTTGTAAACTTGTAAACTTGTCCTTGGCCAAAGGGAATGTGTACCTCTTACTTTTTAAAAAAGGTTTCCTACCCTTGCAGTAAACCATAGCTATGATTGACCATAGTTCAGGGTTTGGATGTAACATTAATCTGTGGTTAACTGCAAATGGAATCAAAAGCTTCCAATCTCTTTGCTGTCATATTGGAGAGAAGGGTGTATGTGCATGAGGTGTTGTTAATCATCTTAGTTTTGTTACTGTTTTGTCTGAATGCCATCACAATGGTAGAGTTTCTATTGCTTTCAGTTCTACCACATGTTCAGGAAAACATGACGTTTGCCTGCAATGTAATAGACATGAAATTGCTGTGGTTCTAACCATTACAAATTGCTAGTAGGCATCTCTCAATAAAATAAAGTTACCCTGAACCAGCCTTAAAAGTAATCTCTTTCTTGTTTCCGTGGGTATCTGTTAGTCATGAAGGCAAAGGCATGCTTGTTTACATGAAAGCCCATGCTATATAACAAAGTACTGTGAAATACATCTTGCACTGAAAGGTGCTTTGGAGATGATTTTGATGGTGGGAAATGGTCCAAGGCTATAAGTTGCATAAGCTTTTGAACATGAAGATAAGGTACATTTAGCCTAAATGTATAAGAGAGGGAGTCAAATTCATGTTTAGGAATGCTCTTGGGGATTTCATGATCCGAGTGATACTCTAAATTCAAGTGGTGAGGGAAATGGAAACTCTGCATTACACTGCTTTTGAACATAATAAAAAAAAGATTGTGCTGAATATTCTGCTGTTTATGCTCATAAACAAGGGTGCTGTTTTTCTTGGGCCCAGTGTCTTATGATTCCAGCTGCCCCTGACATCCATGGAAGTCAATAAGAGCCCAAAGTGCTTGGCACTTTGGATCTTTTGAGCTTGGAGAAAACTTCTGTGCCATGATGATAATTGAACCATTGGATCAAGAGTTTGGTCCAGTTGTAATAAGTCACAGCCACCTCCCTTCCCAGACCAATAAATGCAAGCTTGATATATCGAACGACTGCCGTCAAGTAGATTTCTGAAGCTTCTCAATTTAGCAGTCTGTTTAACATTCACTGCCCGTTCTGTCTTGAATTTCACATGCAGACAGAGATGGTTGTGCACCAAGCAAACTGTAGTGAAGCAATGTGGTAATGGCAGCAGTTGCTTTAAAGAGTGGTATGGCAGCGTAGCAAGCAAAGTACTTACTCCCTGTCTGTTGCTATGTGGGTGGAATATCTAAAACATGGCTGGGCAATCACTGCTCTTTTCTCTCTCCCCTCCCCCTGCAACACCTCCCCTCTCTCAGACTTGGAAAACTGACCTCTATCAGATTTCCCCACCCCCCACCCCAAATGTAATGATATCTGGGTGCCTCTGTATCTTTCGGTCCTGATATATGCCAAGTTTTTGATGTACATACAAGCAATATTGTAAACTGTATTCCCTTGTAAGGTTTTTAACAGTTAGTCAGCTTTCTGTGCTGCTGCTTTCTACGTGATGTAGGGCAAAATTCAGAAAGTCACCGCAACACATGACATTTGCTAGCTCCTTTGCTGCAAAATTGTGTTTGTTCTTGGAAACCTGGAGTTAGGCATGGAAATCCCCAAGTGCTCCATTAAACCCAGCAAAACAGGTCTTTGGTTATTGTCTTTGACATATTGGGTAATTAATATACATGAGCAGATTTTTCTGTGTGTTTGTCTGTAGCTCAACAAGAGCAAGGGGGCTGAGAAACGAGGACAGTAGTTCAGAAGATGCCTTGAGGTCTGTGAGGACTTAAGCCCCACCCTCTGAATCTAGGAATCATCACTTTTCTAACTCTCAGTGTCGTTGAAGGGTAGAAAGGCAAATTTTAAGCAAAAACAGGCATATCCTCTCAATTCCATTTGATAGTTCATATTCCTTGCTGCCAGACGAGCGGGGGACCCCTAAAATCGCAGGCGCTGAAGCCTGCGAACAAGGAGACTCGGTGGGCACCTTTGCGCCCCCCGGTACTGCGAAAGAGCCTTTTTAAAGGCTCCGGAGCGGCATCGGGTGTGAGCGCGGTGCTGAGAGTCGCTACCCAGCCCGCAGAGTGAAGCCGCGTCGCCATTAACGGAGAGCGCCGATTCCTTCCTGAAACTACAATTGGCATCGATACCCGTGAGTAAGAACTTCAAAACAACTATTAACGGGACTTAAAAACTTGGATTTGGCTGAAAACGGGAGGCATTAAATCAAGGAAGTCTGCCCCCCGGAAACTGCATGTTTAATCAAGCAACGAAAAAATCAAGTTGTTTTTATATGACAAGTGCTTTTTAAAACTACAAGCCCGACATCAAAGAGTAACCTCCCCCCCTTTTTGGGCAGGAATAGGGGGGGGAAGAAAAAAAGAGACATTATTAACCTGCTGAAAACATCAAGAGAAATTATCCCCCCTCACCGCTAAACCCCCCTGGTAGGGGCTGCCTGATCAGAGTTGTATCGCCGGAAAAAGGGAACTGTCAAAAGGGAGCTGTCAAAATCGGACGGCAGATGTAAATGACTCTATTTGACAAAAAGTAACGGTTTTGGCTTATTTAGAAGATTGTTTTACCTTGATACAAAGTAAAGTTCGTGTTGGACTATTGGATTTGTATCGATATATGCTTAAAGCTTCTTTGTGACTTTCACTTTTGGGATACATTTTACTCCCCCTAGAGGGAAAGAGAGACATTGTTCCATTGGAAAAAATAACAGTGGGATTTTCCACTTAAACCTTTCCTGTGTGAACGACCTTGGCTATGAGCAATCCAGTGGAGGAAATATCAACAAGGGCCAGAACAAAAGCACAAGCACAAAAGAAAAGGGCCTCCACGGCAGGCTTACCAGCTGCACAGGAAAGAGTAACAACAGCATCAATGGATTCTATGACACAGGCACTGCTTAAAATAAACCAGTCTCTAGAGGCATTGACAAAGCAATCCACAGACAACTCCAAGAAGTTGGCAGAAAATTCCAGAAAATTGACAGAACTTACAACAAGATTAGACCTGAACACAACAACGATATCATCTCATACTGACTCCATAAATAAATTAATACAGGAAAATACAGAAACGAGGAGGATAGCCGAGAGTGCTCAAAGTACGGTTGAGGAATTTAAAGGAAAATTTGTTCCAATTGAGAGGAAAGTGGGTGAACATGATGCAACTTTGGCTTTGATGGAACTTGAGAGAAAAGGGAAGAATTTGAAGCTGAGACTTGTCCCTGAGGAAGAAAAGGACGACCTTAAGGAATTCCTCACAGAGAATATTCATGGATTTTGGTTGGAGGACTGGGAAGGAGAAGAAGATTTTGAGATAACCACAGCCTTCCGGCTGGGCAGGAGACAAGGCAAAAAGCCGAGGGATTGTCTAATCACATTAAGATCCAGAGAAGAGAGAGACAAAATATTAAATCTACATTTTCAGAAGGCATTGGTGATAGGAAACTCTCAAATACAGATTTTTAAAGACATCCCCCGTTATATCTTGCAAGTAAGGACCTACTTCAAAGACCTTGCTGACCTGCTGAAGGGAAATAGCATCCCATTTAGGTGGGAATTCCCACAAGGATTGTCCTTCAACTTTAAAGGGAGAAAGATAAAGATCAAAACAATACAGGACAAGGACCAGTTTTTGGAGAGAAACTTTGAGGACTTACAAAAAGGGACTGTGACCCTAAAAGAACCAACAGACATTTCAAATCTATCATTTGGACTTACTTCACCACCACCAACCGAAGAAGAACAATTATTGGGTGCGGTCGGAGGAACAGATACCCATCAATAAACAAAGATGTCTCTGCAATTATTAACCTGGAATTGTAATGGTTTGAACCTTCCCCGAAAAAGAAAACAAGTTTTTTACATTCTAAAAAAAGAACAATTGGACATAATATGCCTCCAAGAAACACATATAGCCAGGACCCACAGGAAGCTTCTGATAAATAAGAGACTGGGATTGGAATTTATATCATCAGATAAAGTCAAAAAAAGAGGCGTAGTGATGTACATTAAAGAAAAATTGGCCCCAAAAATGATATTTAAGGATGAGCAAGGAAGATATTTGGCAGTAGAAATTCAATCACAAGGAGAAAAACTTTTAATAGTAGGGGTGTATGCACCTAATGAGGGGAAGGCGGAATTTTTCAAGAAACTGCATGAGACTCTATCAGACTTTATGGATTATAAAATTGTAATGATGGGCGATATGAACGGAGTAGTCTCCACAAACATGGACAAAGCTCAAAGACTTGTCATATCCAAGGACGGGAGACTACCAAAGGCTTTTTTTGAAATGACCGACAATATGGACTTAATAGACATTTGGAGAACAAGGAACCCTCTAGAAAGAGAGGGAACCTTTTTCTCCGAAGCAAAGATGACATGGACTAGAATTGACCAAATCTGGATCTCCAGCAATCTGGCATCAAAAGTTAAGAAGATAGAAATCTGCCCAAAAACCTGCTCCGACCATAATGCTGTAAAAATGGAAATGAAACAAACAACGGCGGGAACATTTCGATGGAGAATGAATGACACCCTCTTAAAAGATGAAGAAATCTACAAGAAGGCCCAAAAAACTTTAAGAGAATATTTTGAGATAAATTTAAGAACAAATGTGGAGAAAAGAACAATCTGGGATGCAAGCAAAGCCGTGATGCGTGGTTTTCTTATTCAGCAGAATTCCCTAAAGAGAAGAAAGCAAAAGGAGAGGGAAGAGAAAATCCTGGAAAAAATAAAGGAAGAAGAGAAGAAGTTAAGATCTAAACCAAAGTCACAAGAAATATTAAGAGAAATAAAATTCTATCAGATGCAATATATGGAACTGATGAATCAAGAAATAGAATGGAAGATAAAGCAGATGAGACAAAAGACATTTGAATCGGCAGATAAATGCGGGAAACTGCTATCATGGCAATTGAAAAAAAGACAAAAACTGAATACTGTAACATCTTTGGAAGAAGATGGAAGAATAATCACTAGACCAAATGAGATAAGTAATTGTTTTCAAAGCTTCTTCAAAAAACTGTATGCGCAAGGCCCAACAAACGAGCAAGAAATAGAGGAATTCATCAAAAAATATGGACTTTCAAAAATTTCAGAACAGAATAAGATGACCTTAAATGGGAGAATAACAGAACAAGAAATAGAGGGTGCCATTCAGAATATGAAATTGGGGAAATCTCCAGGACCGGATGGATTAACTGCAGGATATTACAAAATGTTAAAAGAATGGTTGATTCAACCATTGAAAGAAGTTTGCAATCAAATTTTGGAGGGGAAAAAGGCTCCCGAATCGTGGAAAGAGGCATTTATCTCACTTATACCAAAGACAGAGACTGGCAAAAGCCAAGTAAAAAACTATAGGCCTATATCACTGTTGAATGTGGATTATAAAATTTTTGCAGACATTCTGGCAAAAAGATTTAAAAGAGTGCTGATAGGGGAGATTCATAAGGACCAAACAGGCTTTCTCCCAGGGAGATATATGTCAAGTAATGTGAGAAATATTTTAGACATTCTGGAATTGTTGGAAATGGACATTAACAAAAAGGCAGTTTTGATCTTTGTGGATGCGGAGAAAGCCTTTGACAATATCAATTGGAGTTTTATGATGAAGAATCTCCAGGGAATGGGGGTAGGCCAAAGATTTCAAAATGGTATAGGTGCGATATATGCAGAACAAAAAGCAAAATTAATTGTGAATGGTATGGTGATGAACGATATATCAATAGAAAAGGGTACACGACAGGGATGCCCTATGTCTCCCCTCCTGTTTATATCCGTCCTGGAGGTTTTGTTAAACATGATTAGAATGGATCCGCTGGTTAAAGGTATTCAGGTCGGAGCGAAACATTATAAATTAAGGGCATTTGCAGACGATTTAGTTTTAACATTACAACAGCCAGAGGAGAGTACGAAAAGAGTGTTGGACCTCATTGAGATATTTGGTCAAGTGGCAGGATTTAAATTGAATAGACAAAAAACCAAAGTGTTGGGGAAAAATTTGACACCGGAAGAAAAAGATAGATTTCAAAACGTAACGGGTTTGGAAATCGTTAAAAAAGTTAAATATCTGGGGGTAAACTTAACATCAAAAAATGCTAATTTATTTAAGGACAATTATGAGAAATGTTGGACAGAAGTTAAAAGGGATCTAGATATATGGTCTAGACTGAAACTTTCCTTGTTAGGCCGTATAGCTGTTATCAAAATGAATGTATTGCCGAGAGTGTTATTTTTGTTTCAGACTCTACAAATTCTGGACAAGATGGAGTGTTTCAAGAGGTGGCAAAAAGATATATCTAAATTTGTCTGGCAGGGCAAAAAGCCCAGAATTAAGTTTAAGATCTTAACAGACGCAAAAGATAGAGGGGGGTTTGCCCTGCCGGACTTGAGGCTCTACTATGAGGCAGCAGCTTTCTGCTGGTTAAAACAATGGCTACTTCTTGAGGACACAGACATCTTAGATCTAGAAGGTTATGATAATAACCTCGGCTGGCATGCGTATCTGTGGTATGACAAGGTGAAAGTGCATAAGAGTTTTAAAAACCATATGGTACGGAAGGCATTGTATAACGTCTGGATCAGGTACAAAGATTTAATGGAAAATAAAACCCCCAGATGGTTATCACCAATGGAAGCAAAAGCAGTTAAAAAACTTAACATGGACTCAAACTGGTTAAAATATGATGAAATGTTAGAAAAGGATGGAGAAAAGTTTAAATTAAAGAGCTATGAAAAATTAAAACATAGAGTTAGAGATTGGCTACATTACCACCAAATAAATGAAGTGTTCAAGCTGGACAGGAAAGTAGGATTCCAGAGTGAAAAGTCAAAGCTAGAAACGGAACTGTTAGAACCCAATACAAAAAACTTATCTAGAATGTATAACCTGCTGCTGAAATGGAATGTACAGGATGAAACGGTAAAATCAGCTATGATTAAATGGGCACAAGATGTTGGTCATGACATTATGTTTGCTGACTGGGAACAGTTATGGACCACCGGTTTGAAATTCACAGCATGTACTGCTTTGAAAGAAAATATTATGAAAATGATTTACAGGTGGTACATGACTCCAGTCAAGCTTGCTAAGATCTACCATTTGCCCAATAATAAATGTTAGAAATGTAAGGAAGCTGAAGGAACCTTCTATCACCTTTGGTGGACCTGCCCAAAAATTAAGGCCTACTGGGAAATGATCTATAATGAAATTAAGAAAGTCCTTAAATGGACGTTTTCAAAGAAACCAGAGGCTTTTCTTCTGGGCATGGTGGGCCAATTGGTACCGAAGAAGGATAAGACTTTCTTTATGTATGCAACCACGGCAGCAAGAATTCTTTTAGCAAAGTATTGGAAGATGCAAGAACTACCCACTCTGGAGGAATGGCAGACGAAGGTGATCGAATATATGGGACTGGCAGAGATGACCGGCAGAATCCGTGACCAGAGGAAGGAGGCGGTGGAGGAAGATTGGAGAAAATTTAAAGTATACCTTAAGAACTATTGTAAAATATCGGACGGTTAAGATGTCGAGAGGCTAGAAACAAAGAACTACAGCTGTAAATCGTAAATTAAAGGGGGAAACTTAATGAGAATATATAGAGAAATTGACTGAAGGGTTGCTGACACATTATAAAATAATGATGCAGAGAAGGGGAGGTATGGGGAAGTCATCTTTTATGTATCTGTTTGTGATTTGTTTGTTTTTCCTATACCCTTGTTCCTTGTTTTTTTTCTGTTTTGTAAAAACAATAAAAAAATTATTATAAAAAAAAAACATATTCCTTGCTGCCAGAGTGGTTCTGCACAACTATACATCTCCCTGCCCCATTAATATGACTATCCAAGGTGGAGATAAGCTTTCAAGAAGCTTTCATCTTGTTTTCTCCCCACTGCTCTTTGTCGATTAGAAAAAAACTCTGAATGGGTTTAAAGTGAGGGAAGAGATTTGGGGCACAACTAGTTTTGTGGTGTGGATTCTCTCCTGGAAAAGAGACAAAGTGGGATAGGGTTCAGGACAGAACTAAGATCAGATTAGGCGCTTGAGAGCCAGGGCACAAGCCGGAAGGCAAGGTTCGAAACTGGAATTTGGAATGGATGGCTGGGAAAGGCTCACAGACGAGCTAGTGGGAAGCAATGAAGCTTAGGACACCCTGAGGATAAGTGATAAAATTCCCTACCCCTCCCATGTTTGTTTGGGATACTGGCAGTCCATCTGGGAAATGGTGTTGGAGAAGAAAAGCCCCCTTTCAGTGTCATCCCTGGCAGCTAGTTTTTTAAACTTTCCCAGGGTCTTTAGGCAGAAACTGGGCTTCTTGCTGTAGGCTGAACATTTCTCTTGCACACTGGGGTGCATGTCATCCAATGCACAGTGTGTGTGTGTGTGTGTGTGTGTGAGAGAGAGAGAGAGAGAGAGAGAGAGAGAGAGAGAGCTATTATGATTATATCACCTGCATTGTAGGGCTTTCCAAATACCCTTTAGTGTGCACACAGTGCCTTTTTTTTTTTTTGAAAAGAGATGCTGGAACTCACCACAAATGCCTCTCTGATTCTCTTATAATGGCATTTGGCACCCACCTGAGAGATGCCGGAACTGAGTTCTGGCGAGTTCTGGTTGAAAAGTTCTGTGTGTACTAGATATTGTGGTAGCACCTTACCCCTTCAAGGGTAAAATGTGCAAAAGGAGTATGGGTACCTGGATAAGAGCTAAAGCATTTGAACTGTAACCTATTTCCATACTGAAAACAGGACAGAGTTCAGTGCTGCTCATTTTGCTCACTCCCCTATTGACTCGTTTTTATACATATTTGGCTTTTTCATTCAATAAAACCAGGCATTCTCCCTGCCCTTCTTTTTAGACATAGAATATACTTTGCCACTTGCATTCAAAACTTGCAGTTGCATGTTTATTAGCAGCAGATAAGGCATAATTATCTACTTATACTCATTTTTCTACATAATGGATTTCTAACTAACTCAATAGTGGTGGGATTTTTAAGCATGCAGAATCCTTATAATGAGTTTAACAAAAGCTCAGTATATTAAGATGAGTATGCATGCCAGTGTGATAAACAGCCCAAGCCAAACATCTTTAAACCATTTGAAGATGGAGGAACTTAGAAAGCTACCTTCAATGAAGTCTGCCTCTTCTTGCCTGCCTATTGTTTGAACCCTTTGGCCAGATGCTTTTGAGTAGCCCCATTGCAGAATGGACCCAAGGTCTGCTTAGACTTGTCCTGGATGATCTAGACAATTTCCCCCCTTGTGTCTGATCCTGCAAGGACAACTCATTCTGCCTTGCAGCCTAATAAGGATGCAATATGTTTTTGGAAACTGAAATACCAAAGGGTAGGAAGAGGCATCTGTGCATTATTATTTTTAAAAAATAATTTTTGATTTTATAAGTAAAAAGTTATCACATTATCAAATACATAACCATATGTAGAGATTTCTCTTAATCCCTCAACTTCCGACCTTCCCCTCCATGGGTCCTACTGTGAACATTTTCACCTGCATATTATTACCTAATATATATTTTGTATCTTTCCATATTATCCAATGTATGTGTTACATTACAAGTGTTATTAAAATCCTGCTAATGTTTTCATCTGCTTGCAGTGGTCTCCTAAATAAATTATAAATTTCCCCCATCCTTTCTTGAAGTTGTTGTATTCAGGTTTTTTTTTTTAATTGTAAGAATATAGATGCAATGAAGGATTTATTTGGAGAGGATGGTTTGCAGGGCATGTCTCTGGTTAGTACAGAAAGTCTCTGAAGGGGCAACATTGTGGGATTGTTTGCACATTGCCTAGGCCAGATATAGGAGATCTGTGACCCTCCAGCTATTGTTGGATTCCCACACAAAGCAGAGGTAGCTGGTGTTGCCCCATAAGGGGAAAATACCCCAAATCTGCATTAGCGCTTTATTAGGCCGGCCAAAATATCACAGAAAAGTGTGCAAGTATTCAAGTTCTCCAAACAATGTCAGGAAATGGGTGTTAGGGACAGCATTTGGGGATGTAGACTCCATCCCTTTATCAGTGGAGCTGTTTGGGTTGATGGAAGCATGTGTTGCCCTTAAGCCATACTAACAGCAGTCACAATACTCTGTTTGTTTCTCTTTTACACCTATTGGGAACCTACTGAGCTACTAAAGTGAATTTAGGATGTTCAGGAAACTCAGTACAGTACACAATTCTATGAGGCTCAGTTCACAGGAGCCCAGAAATGTGCCTTTTCCATTAGCCTGTCTTGGGTTATTTATGTATCTGCCTGGGCTTGACTGGTGAACTGATCATCAGAGAAGACTCCCTCCAGCACAGATAAGCATACAGTGGTCAGTGATGTTTCTTGACTTCAAGTGCAGAGATCGCCAGTGCGTTACAGACACAGTTAATCTAAGCTGACAAAAACAGACAGCAGTTTGCAAAAGACCAGTTCTCGGTGGCATGAATCTTTTCCTTGTGTTTACACAGATAATGGGGTTCATTCAAAACCAATCATCTCTCCAGTGTTTAGGAGGTCCTTTTATTTCAGAGATTACGGCTGTGTTTGTGACACATCAAGAACGAGCATTGTGTTGTCTTCCCTTCAGTTAGCAGGAGGGGTGACGATCTATCCAAATGTCCTGCCATATTAGAACAGCTCAGTTGTTGTTTTTCCTTGCTCAGAGTTATAGACACCAGTAATAGGACTCAGACTTGTTTCCCGGGTTAGCTGTAGATTTTGCTTAGCATTTTCCATGAGACGTATATGTGAGCATCAGCTAAGCTAGTGCAACTGTTGGCAGCCTTAGGATCGTGATGGTGCATCATTTTATATTTCATTACCATAAGCAGTGTATTTCCCCACCTTCACCCCACAATTTGAGCTAGAAGAATTTGTAGTGAATATGTAGCTTCTATAGTAGCCTTGAAATAAAAACAAACCTATAAAGGTAGGATTTCTGAAACTTTCCTGACATAAATGGTTTTTTGTGTGGCAATAATACTGCATGCACAAAGACTTTTTATGAAGAATGCAACCTAATTGCCTATATTATGAAGTGCACCTGAAATCACATCCTATATAGCAGAGCAAATATGGAGCTTCCTTAATGGTGTGCACAAGACATTTTGTTAATATGTATGTTTACTTGGATTTTAGCTACAGTGGTACCTCTACTTATGGACATGATCCGTTCCGGGGTGCTGTTTGCACCCCAAAAAGTCTGTAAGTAGAGCACCGCTTCTGCGCATGCGTGTGATGCAATAGAGTGCTCCTGCGCATGTGTGAAGCGTGTGCTGAAACCCAGAAGTATACACTTCCGGGCAGGTTTTCTGTGTTCGCAACACGAAAATCCGCAACATGAACCTAATGCAACTAGAGCAGGGGTCAGCAACCTTTAAGACAAAAAGAGCCACTTGGACCCGTTTCTGAAGAAAAAAAAAACTGGGAGCCGCAAAACTCGTCATTATAAAAATAACATTTTTGTCACTTTTTCAAAATTATTTCTTTGTTTGACCCCCTCAGAATTACTCCTCCTCATAGAAATAAACGTTAAATTAACAAGTTACCTTTTTTTTGGTGTGTGTTCTTCACTCCCCTTCGAAACAGTGACCTGCGTACATGCCCCCTTTCAATGCAGTGACCAGCGTACATGCCCCTCACAATGTAGCGGGCAGGCGGGAAGATGATGTCGGGACGGTGCGTGACTAACGCACGCACCACCCCCATGCAACGTCACAGCCAGTACAGCGCCCGCCACATTGGGGAGTGTTGGGGCGCACAATGCGCCTCCTCCCCTCGCTAGTATCCATCCTGGAGCCGCGGCAAAGGTGTAAGAGAGCCACATGCGGCTCCGGAGCCGCCGGTTGCAGACCCCTGAACTAGAGGTATGACTGTATTAGCCTTTTTGAACTGCAGGGGTAGTTTAAAGTTGTCAACCATAGCTTTCTACATTGTAGAGAAATGTCTGCTTTGAAGTTAACATTTGATGGCAAGGGTGGGCCTGGGAGCAAGCCCCATAGGAATCTTCTGCTCCCTTGGCTTGCTTGTTCCATATACGATTCACTGCTTGCTCACTTTGTGTGTAAAACACGTGTGGTGGGTCATGCTGCAATGATGGGTAAGAATCAGGAATGTTTGCAGTGCTCAGAAAGTCACAGGCAAAATGTGTGAGAAAGTGTGTAGCCATAAAAATCCTGCAGATGTTTAGCACAGCACACCTTGACCATGACGCATTGTCTCTGGATTGTTGCTGACCAAACAATTATGAATGTCCATTTCAAAGCTAATCTATCTTGGGGCTAATTCAAGTTTTCATTGGCTAGCACAATTGGGCCATATGAGCAATGCAACGTGCAGGGCGAGAATACTGGAGATGAGCAGATGGGGATCACACATCACTTCCCAGCTGAGGGTTGCCAGTTTGTGGCATTGTGCAAGTTCCTTCCTGGTACATTATGCTGCCCATGTGAGCAGACCACTTAGTTTATCGTTTAAATATACATGTCAGTCACTGAACAACACAATGCAAATTCACTTCCACAGCCTCTCTCTGCTGTAAGCCAGCTAGTCTCCCAGTGAAGGAAAGTGGGAAAATGTAAATTTTCCCGGACAGCACCTGTGTAGAAATCTAGCTATGCCACAGGGCGCAGTGTGTGTAGATTCCTAAAACAGCTATCCATGGATGAAGGGTGGATCAGTATAGGGTCAACACTCTTTTAGATATGGACCGTAGGAATCTGATATGCTGTACAATTCTAAGACAGTATGGTTTCATGTTTATGCAAACCAGCTACGATAACTGGATTTGCATAGCTTCAAATTGCCACATTAACATAAATTTCTGTCAGATCAGCAGACTATTTGAAAGGCAAGCATTATAATTGAATTCTTCTTTTTTCCCTTTTGGATCCAAATGGCAACAATAGGCTAAACTATGGGCACATGCAGAGTTTTGCTTGCTTCCTTATTGAGTGGACGTTGCTTTTGTTTTTCCAGAACTCTCCCGAATTAAAATGTGTGCCAGAAACTGGGGAGGGGGAAATATGAGCGTGTGGACTTCTTACGTTGGCTGTGGGGACATTACTTACTATGCGGAAATCTTGCTCTGGTCGAAGTCTAAGGCACCCCTTGCAGTAGAGTGAAGCAATATCTGATCTAGAGGCAGTGCCATTCGTATTTCAGCTCAGTATCCTCATGAATCTCCTCCCTTGTCTAACTCTGTGTAAAATTCAGGGTTGTGAGGGAGATGCAGCCTTCAAATAATTACAGAGTAGCTGGATCACATGTTGTTTTTTGCCTGTTAGGAGGGAATGGGTAATGTCTGAATGGACCTTCCTGACTTTAGGGTTGGGTTGGGGTTTTCGTAAAATCACAGAATTGTAGAGTTGGAAGGGACCACAGGGATGATCTCGTCCAGCCCTCTGCAATGTAGGAATCTTTCACCCAAAGTGGGGCTCAAACCCACAACCCTGCTCTACCAACTGAACTAGTTTTGTTTTTCAGCAAAGGCAATGATGGCTGATCATGAGAATATTCCCCTCTCTTATGTTAATAAACTGGCAAGCAAGTTAAATGCTTTTGTAATGAATTTAACAACAATTCTGTACCTTATTCGATTCTTCTTATATGCTTACAGCTTGTTTAACTAGATGGGTCACGTTGAATGTGTATTCACACAAACTATCCAAATCTAGGATTTGATCTCATGGGCCTGTATTTGGAGGAGGAAAATAAATCTGTGATTTACGTGCTAGATTCAGTTGCCAGAATTCCTCCCTTGAAAGTACAGAAAACCCCAGGCACCCTTTCTACCTTTTCAGAGCTCCTTCTCAAGCATTTTGTTTCTTTTCATTCACTGTGTGACTTTCCCGTAACAGTCCCTCTTTTCATCTGCTGTTTCTAGCTGTTGTGGCTGCTGTGTAAAATGGCTTCTGGGAGCTGCTTTGGAGGGTCTTGGCCAGGAACCCAGCTAAATGTGTGAGGAGTTGGTTAGGTTTTGGGTGAACATGCAGAACGTTGCCAAATTTGTCAACGTCATTTGGGATTCAGGAAGGGTGGCGACAATTCCTCGTACTGTTACTGTGAAAAGGAAGGGGCTTGACAAGAGGTCCAAGTTATGATAGATAACTAAATGAAGGATTGCTACTAAGTTGATCAATTCTCATGGTTGGTCTTTTTTTTTTTTTTTTTGGTGTATGTGTGGTGGTGGTGGTGGTGGTGGTGGGGAAAGATAAATAAACTGTCCTAACGTTATATCTTAACTATGTGAAGGGATATCTTTGATCCTTGTGGTTTCTTCCAACTGTACAATTTTATGATTCGCAATTTTATGATTTTATGGTTCTCCAAACATAGGGCAACATCTATTCCAGGCATCCCCAAACTCGGCCCTCCAGCTGTTTTGGGACTACAACTCCCATCATCCCTAGCTAACAGTGTTCAGGGATGATGGGGATTGTAGTCCCAAAACAACTGGAGGGCCGAGTTTGGGGATGCCTGATCTATTCTAACAATATATGTAGTATGTTGCTTAATGACACGTTTGTTTGCTGTGTGAATTAAAAATGAAAATAGTTATTTTCTCACATTAAAAGGTAAAGGTAAAGGTACCCCTGCCCGTACGGGCCAGTCTTGACAGACTCTGGGGTTGTGCGCCCATCTCACTTAAGAGGCCAGGGGCCAGCGCTGTCCGGAGACACTTCCGGGTCACGTGGCCAGCGTGACATCGCTGCTCTGGCGAGCCAGAGCCGCACACGGAAACGCCATTTACCTTCCCGCTGGTAAGCGGTCCCTATTTATCTACTTGCACCCGGAGGTGCTTTCGAACTGCTAGGTTGGCAGGCGCTGGGACCGAGCAATGGGAGCGTACCCCGCCGCAGGGATTCGAACCGCCAACCTTTCGATCGGCAAGTCCTAGGCGCTGAGGTTTTAACCCACAGCGCCACCTGCGTCCCTTATTTCTCACATTATACCTTGTCAAATCCTTTTAGTTGTGTTTTTTGTTCATATTGCAAGTTGAATGAACTGGAGAAGAAGGTCTCATTTTTCATTCCTGGCCAGGTGACAGAAACTTTCAATTCCATTCTTTCCTGAAAGGAGACAGAGGAGAGAGAAAAATATGTATTGTACTCAGGTCTGTGCTTTGCCTTCACAGTGTGCTGACACTTGGTAAAAAAATGAATGCAGCTGTACTAAAGTAGCGTCTAAAGGGTACTTGAGGTCATAAAAGAGCCCTGGGCCGTATCGTAGCTAGTCATTTGGAGGACAGCAAACATGCTGGAATGTGTTTTACTGATAGACAACAGAATTCAGCCAGGACACTTCCATCACCATCTGAGATAGAGATTGCGATGCTCTGTGCTAAGGAAGCAAACTGAAATTCAGGCCGGGTGCAGGGTGAGCACCTAGCAGACTGAGGCAAGCCTGGGTATAGGATGGTTAAATGCGGAGGGGGGTTCAGATTGTGTTCTACAGCCAAAGCTCTTATGTTGCTTCAGCAGGGAACAAATGGAGCCTTAACCCTATATAGCAGCAGGACAGCTGCCTCCTAATTGTTATTTCCAGCCATACTGGAAGACGTTACTATACTTAAAAGGGGTCTGGTGCTCTCCATTATTCTCTTGCTGTGGCAGAATTGGGGAGTCTCTGGCCACACCGCTCCCCCACCAAGCCTGAGGATGAAAGCATCACATCCTCTGCCTCTGGGGAGACACTGGTCTTTTGCAGGCTCCTCGGGTAGCAATTCTTTTGGGCTTTGCCTTGCATGCCTTTCCCCCTTTTGCTTTGAACACTTAACTCCTGGTCCCTGCCAGATTTATTGTTTTATGCAAGTAATCCAAAGAGTTTTGCTGGAAATACTCACCATGAGAGATAGAAAAGTTATGAAGGTGTTGGAGTAAATGTCTCGTATGCAAGGTTATAGAAAGCCTTAAAGCATTTGGCTCCTGCTCTGCATTTGGGCTTCCTTTAGGCATCTGTGAAAACAGGGTGTTCAGCTAGATGGGCTCTTACTCTTCTCCAGCAAGGTCCTTAATGAGGTCCTCATCTCTTCCCAGTTTCCTTTCGGCTTACACTTCTTACCATGTAGTTGCACTTCGTTTGACTCTATATCCCTCCTACCTAGCCAATGTTTGGCTATTTTTCCTCCTGCTTTTCTTCTACAAGATTGCAGAGAGGGAAAAGGAAACATTGGACTACAAATAGCATGAAAAGGGAACTGAGGAGATTAGCTAAGTTCCAGTGCTGTAAATAGAAAACATTCATTGCCTTATGAAGCTTACTATAAATAGAAGGTATGAAAATTTTGGTAGTATTTATGGGTTTATTTTGTGCTTTTCCTTAGGTGGTGGGAGTCAGCATGCATGCAGGAAACAAAAGCATTTGAAATTCTGAGCTGTCAGCTGGTTCTTCTCCTCTTGGGTGGTGATGGTTGTGGGCCTCAGCAGTGCTATCCAAACTATTTCATTTATTACATGAGAAGCACCACTAGCTGTGCAGGGGAATTCCAGTTTAAAGCAAACTGTTGAAATCCTCCTCATTGCATGATGCCTTATGGTCATGACAGTGCTTCACTTGTGCAGAAGGGACTATTTTCAAATTTACTTTTTTGGTGCAGGCAAACATTAATCCTTTCCAGAGCAGAATCTATAGCGGTAAAATATCTCTTTAGTACCCTAGCAGTCCTTCATAAATAGAACAGAGGTCATTCTGAGTGCAAGAATGTCTACCTCCTCCAGAGATGAAGATGGAACTGGAGGCGGAAGAAAGGAAGTTAAAATGAGATATTGAAATAATATTCAGATTCTGATGAGGCATTACAGTGCTTGCCTCTACTTGTGCTTCTGCATCTGTGAGTGTGACACCACTACTATTAATACTATTAATACTTATGTAGATATATTGGGGAATGCTTCTGTAATCAGGTAAAAAGAGGAGAGGGAGGGAGGGAGGGAGGGAGGGAGAAAGAAAGAAAGAAAGAAAGAAAGAAAGAAAGAAAGAAAGAGAAGCTGTCTACATAGGAATGTTTGCTGCAGGGTACACTATCGGAACACTGGTATTTCTAGCAGCAATTGTATCACGTAGTGCTGCTAGCACTGAAATTATGGGGGAAAGGCAGGGGACTTTCCCCAAATATCCCCATCTGTGCTCCTCAAATAAGGAACTGCTGAGACTAAACACACGTCTGCAGTGTGCAGCACTAGAAACTGGGCTTTCTGCGTTGTAGTTCCAGTCCTCTGAAATCAGTCACCAGCTGGAAATTAGAGAAGTTCCTAGCTTCTTGATATTTAGGTGGTTATTGAAGATACTTTTGTTTTAAAAAAAGTCCCCCTCACCCCGAAGTATGACCTAGTCATTTTATGGAATATGAATTGTAGAATTGTAGAAATGATTTTGCTGCTTTCAATTTAGTGTGCCTGCAACCTTTTGTGTGCTATGCTATTTTTTATCTAATTGGCCACTGCTTCGGTAGCTTCTGGCTCCGGAGTGGTTTATAAACCTGCTCATAAATAGCAAATCACGAGAGACGCACTCTCCCTCCAGTTTAAGAACACAAAAAGAGCTCTGCTAGATGAGGCCAAATGTCTTTCTAGTCCAGCACCTAAGAAGCTGGACAGCTCAGTTGGTAGAGCTTGAGACTGTGGGTTCAAGCCCCATGTGGGGTGAAAGGTTGCTTCATTGCAGGAGATTGGACTGGATCACCCTTGCAGCCCTTTCCAACTCTACTATTCTATGATTTGTATCCTGATCGACAATCAGGATATAATTGCAATGTTAATCTTCTACAGTTGCTTCTCAGAATCATGTTATCTCTGTTCCTCGAGAGAGTGTGGTGCCACACCACCTCTTAACTCCCCAGCCTGCTAAAAATAGCAGTTAAGAAGGCCATCACAAAAGGTGAGAGGACCTGCAATTAAAACACTGGGTTTTGCCCTGAAAGGCATTTTAATCTGAACAGCTTCAGACAACCTATTTGTTGAGCATTCGGTCTGATTTTTTTATTATTATTATTTATTTGCAGGGAGACCAGATGACACTGGCTGTTTAATTGTTTGTATGGAGGTTATAAGACATTGTACCAAAGCAAGTTTTATCCCACACTTTCCAGTTCATTTTCTTGCCACTTTCCTTATTACAAAAAGTCCAATCTTTGGGGAGGGTAGATTTGTTGTGCAAAACTTCCCAATCAACCACAATTGTGCAACCTGAATTTTCTGCTTTGTGATTTTTGTAAATAAACAGCAATGTATCATAGTGAAAGATTTTGCTGTATTTGTTGGCCTTCTTTATTCCACTATCTTTCCCAACGTTTTTCACTTGCATGACAACATACTGTCTAAAGGTCACACCTCACTCAGATGAGCTACCCTTCTGCTGATGGGATTTGAGTATGACCTGTGAGAGAACTGCAATTCAACACTCCACTTCTCTCCCTGTGCTGCTTTGTCCAGTGTGTGATAAACACTCGCTGGGGAGAACACATCATCGAATCCTTTATTAATCTAAAATATGTCCAAGACTGAAGTTTGAGATTTTGACTTGTAGAAAATTAAGTTATCTGATGTGGGTTGGGAGCAGAAAAGTAATGGATGCGTTCAGGTATACTGATGGCTTTGTATGAAGAATTAAAGGCTATTAAACATAGTTAACTTCTTAGAGGGAGGCTTCCTCTAATGACCTCCCAGTGGCCAGAGCTAAATACTGCATGGGTAATGTCCGGAACAGTTTAGTACATAGGTAGGCAAACTAAGGCCCGGGGGCCGGATCCAGCCCAATTGCCTTCTAAATCCGGCCCACGGACGGTCCGGGAATCAGCATGTTTTTACATGAGTAGAATGTGTCCTTTTATTTAAAATGCATCTCTGGGTTATTTGTGGGGCATAGGAATTCGTTCATTCCCTCCCTCCAAAATATAGTCTGGCCCCCCACAAGGTCTGAGGACAGTGGACCTGCCCCCTGCTGAAAAAGTTTGCTGACCCCTGTGTATGTGGATTGCTGTCATCATGGGAATAGTTTGTATGCCACTTGAGCACCAGGAATATCAGGCAGAGATGCTTTACATGATGGTGAGCATGAATGTTGGTAGTCGAGTAGGCCACTGTGAATAATAGAATAACAGAATCATAGCGTTGGAAGGTATCAAGGGCCATCTAGTCCAGCCCCCTGCAATGCAGGAATCTCAGCTAAAGCATCCATGACAGATGGCCACCCAACCTCTGCTCAAAATCCTCCAGTGAAGGAGAACCTACAACCTCCTGAGAGATCCTGATCCTCTGTCCAAAAGTCCTTGCTGTCAGAAAGTTCTTTCTGATGTTTTGTTGGAATCTCCTTTATTGTAACTTGAAGCCATTGGTTTGAATCCTAGCCTCCAGAGCAGAAGGGTAGCTGTTGTGTTGTGTAGTTGTGACAAAAAAATCCCCCAAACCAGCACATGATAGCACATGAAGACTTAGTTGCGACTGGGCTGAGCTTTAAAGGTTTTTGTGTAGCCCAGCAAGGCCAAAATTGTCAATTTTTTGAAATTTCAAACCCTCATAACTCAAAAATAGGATGACATGAAAAATTAAAATTTTAGATTTAAACTTAGTTTTGATCATTCAACAAGCATACACAATATTAAGAAAATTGGATGATGTGAGGTAAAAAGGTTGGATCACTTGATTTGGAATTGCCCAAATGAATAAATGAGCAGGCCACTTAAATTGAGTGCTTGAGTAGAATTAGTTGTCCATGTTTCAGATACCTTGCATGTGCTGTCTCTGTCAGATGAAAACAGAGTTGGCTAGGTAGCTTATTCACAAAAGATTCTGAAAACTAATAAGAGCTGGCAGCCAGCCGTTAATTTGCATAGTTTTATTGACACAATATGCATAAAAATTGAATGAATGTTGTGGGCCCAAGGCCATTATTAGGGACGCTGTTCTTGATATTTCCAGTGCAAGACTAAAGGTGGCAGTTATTAAGATGTTTTGGAAACGGTAATTGAAATGTCAATACATGCTCTTTTAGAAAAACAAATGCTTTCCCAGGTATGTACATTTTGCTAAAGAGAACGTAAAAACACACACATTAATGTTGCATGAAATTCACATATTGCAGCCTACCTCTGTATCAGTGGAATTACAGGGGTGTGAAATTCTTAATGTTTTATTCAGCATCATTTTGCTTCTCCTAGGGTTGCCCCTGACTGTTCTTTTTTAGGGACCCCAAATCAAACCTACACCTCTCTCTCCATGCTTATCATCATTCCAACCAGTGGAAGCTTTCAGTGAAACATCCTGGCAAGAGGACCAGGTATACACTGTTATCCACATAACACTAGGCTAAACATACTGTTGGATTTTATGTGCTCCGCCCATCGCCGATTCAGCAAGAAGTTTGCAAAGCAAAATGAAGCAAGATCTTCCAGCTTTCATTTCTCCAGTCTTTATTCTCCTTGTGGTTTGAGGAAGTTGTTGATCATTTTTGACAGCTGCAGGAAACATGTTCTGTGCACACTTCCTCTTGTTGTACTGGATCGTGGGTAGAAAATGCCTGCTTGCAAAAAAGAAAAAGGGGGGGAAAAGACTCCAGGAAATGTAAACCAGATAGAGACTGTGAGGAAGAGAGCATAGCCTGTGCTAAGGAAGATAGTGATTACTGTTGGCATAATCTATTCAACCGGCGGCACTTCACCGTGGTAAATGTTGGCTACTGTTGGGTTCATGTTGAAATTTGTAGGTATTGCCCAAATGGTATGATATGAGGTTGAGCTGCATCTCAGTCGTAGAATATGTGCTTTGTATGCAGAAGATTGCAACTTCAATCCCTGGTGTCTCCAGGTAGGGCTGGAGAAAACCCCTGTCTGAAATCCTGGAAAGCCAACCAAGACCAGGGGTTTGAAACCTGTGGCATCTCCAGATGTTGTTGGACTACAAATCCCATCATTCTTCCCAACCGTTAGCTATGAGTGCCGGCAGCACTGAGCCAGGCTGACCAATAGTCCCTGTATAAGGTCGCTTTGCACAATCCTATGCCAGTCTGGCCATATGTTCCAGATTGTAACAACATCCCCTCCACCCCCTCTGGTGGGAAATAAATGTTGGCTGGACATAGGTTGCAGTTCAGATGTGTATTAAACCAGTCACAAAATCTGTTCAGAGCAGGGAATCAATTTGTGTTGCCTTTCAATGGATGGGAGGAAGGTGTGACTTTAGCTGAACTTTGACTTGAGTCTGCCTTTGTGTCTTTCCTCCCCAACACTCATAAGCTCCGACTGGAAAGGCACCTTCTAATTTGCTACCAACCAATCTATTCCCGCATTGGGTGAAAGATTCTGGCATTGCAGAGCGGTTGGAGGGGGATGAACCTTGTGGTCCCTTCCAGTTCTATGATTCTCCGATACATATCTGTCAGTTATTTGGGAAACTCAGTCCTCTTTTACCAATTGCTATCAGAGAAGCCATTCTTTGCTTTATTGCATAAAGGTAAAGGGACCCCTGACCATTAGGTCCAGTCGCAGATGACTCTGGGGTTGTGGCGCTCATCTCTGTTTACTGTCCGAGGGAGCTGGCATACAGCTTCTGGGTCATGTGGCCAGCATGACTAAGCCGCTTCTGGCGAACCAGAGCAGCGCACAGAAACGCCGTTTACCTTCCCACCGGAGTGGTACCTATTTATCTACTTGCACTTGACGTGCTTTCGAACTGCTAGGTTAGCAGGAGCAGGGACCGAGCAACGGGGGCTCACCCCGTCGCAGGGATTCGAACCGCCGACCTTCTGATCGGCAAGTCCTATCTGATCGGCACCACCCGCATCCCTCTTGCTTATTGCATACTCTGCTGCATTAAATAAGGGAAGGTGGTTATATCTTCATGGATCCCGAGAAGAATTGGCGGCAGAAGCATTTGCTTCTCCATTCTGATCCAGTAGCAAAGCCATGGCCAACCTGGTTCTCTCCAGATTCTTTGGGCTGCAGCTGCCATCAGCCCTCGGCAGCACGTGCAAAAGATAGAACTATTGTTCCCTGAATCCCTGGACAGAGATAGTCCGATAATCCATGTGTTGGTAACCTCTAGGCTGGATTACTGCAATGCATTCTGTGTGGAGCTGCCCTGCTGGGCTTGGTCCAAAAACTCTAGCTGCTGCAGAAGGCAGCATCTTGCTGATGTGGGTAGATAGCTGACACCATTGTTAAAACATCTGCACTGGCTACCCAGCTGCTGCCGAGCCAGTTTCAAAGTTCATGATTCCAGCCCGGACTTGTAGCGTGCTCTTCTAACAGTGATTCAGCAGGCGTATTTAGGATTCATTTTTAAAAGTTTGCTGAAAACTTCTCTATGCTGCCAGGCTTACACAGACAATTATTACTATTTATTTAACCACTTTGTTAGCCAACCTGTGATTTTGGGTTTTATGTGGTTTTCATTGTGCATGTATATTTGTTGTACACTGCCACTTTTAAAAACTTGGAATTCTAATGTATAGGTTTTTAAAAAAATAAATAAATTTTGGTGCTTGAAATGGATTGGCTGGGAATAACGCCTTAGGGTGCTGTGGTTGGGGATTTAAAATCTTTAAACGTGGGTTGCTGAAGGGATATTGGACATAAATACTCCTTAAAACTACAACTAAAATTATGCCTTTTGTATTGTTGAATTTGAATTAAATTATTCTGCATGGTGTGTGGGTGTGTGGGTGTGGGTGTGTGTGTGTGAGAGAGAGAGAGAGAGAGAGAAAGGTGATAGACCTTAAAAAAATATATGAATGGTTTAGCTGCATCTGTAAACATTTTTAGCAAATTGACCTCACATTTTCTTTTATCTTGGCAAGTATCCGGATGATAGAAGGAAACTATTTTGGCTTAACAAATCTAAATCAATTTAATACTGATAACTTAAAAAAAGGAGCTCTTGAGCATTTTGCTTGGCAGTATCTACTTTACAGTCTTAATTTTACTCCCACCCCCTTTTTATTTCTGTTCTCTTTTTTTCTTTTTTCTAGTTAGGTTAGCTGTATTTTTAAATCTGATATGTAGTCTATTGTAATAACACACTTAATGATTCTTTCCGGCATTAGACAGTTCATTCATGTTGGGTTGTTTTTTTGAGATGAGTGGAACTTTTTAAAAGTCTCTGCCAGTTTGAATGTTTGCCGAGTTATGAGTAACTTGAGGGTTTGTTTTTGTTTCTTGGAAGTGCCGCTTAAAGTCAAGAGACATCCTGTAGCTGTACTTTCAAAGATGCTGATGTTTAGAAATTGCTCTGGTGTTTTTATTGGTTTGTAAGGGACCAGAGAAATCTTTCTCATTATTTCCTTTAAAAGAATTTGGAATCCATCTGTTCTATACTTGGTAGAACTACTACTTAACTTAGTTTCCAGGAGAGTTATTTATGAAAAGACTGCTTAACACTAAGGCTGTTACCCAATTAAAGAGAACGTCATTGATTTAATAATTTAGTTAATTGATTTATTAATTAATTACATCTGCAAACATCAGGCTCTATTTTAGAATAAATGCAGAGCGTGTCACCTGTAGATTTTGTATTTGTATTTAAAGTGATCGCCTACCACCCCAATCTGCTGCCTCAAGAAATTGGAGACAACTTCTTAAGCAATTAGAATTAAAATAAATCTGTTAATGCAGAGGTAACCAGTTGGGTGCACTCCAAATGTTGTTGGACCACAACTCCCATCAGTCTTGGCTCAGCATTGGCAAAAGTCAGGGATGATGGAAATTATAGTCACAATGGCTTCAGCTTCGGCTTCGGCTGGGGAGGGTGGGATATAAATAAAATTTATTATTATTATTATTAACAACTGGAGAGTTGTTTACTGATTTACTAAACACCCAAAATCCTAGAAAATATATCTTTCCAAATAAACAAATTATATTGAAATCACAAAATTTTGTCTCCTAAAAGTGGGTAATGTATGCTGGGTATCAGGATGGCAATGAGTCACAGTGCTAGTTGGGTTTACAAACACACCCCTCCTCTGTTGACGCAGCTTTCTAAACTTTCACTTTAGATTTTAACTACAGTGTAGTGCTTTCTCCAAAACCATGAATTGTGGTTAATCTTAAGTATGACTTGTTGAAGCAAGTCAGCTTCATAACTTCAGGGGTTTGAGCTTGGCTTGTTTCAAAGAAACTATTGTTAAGGTTAACTACAGGGGTTTTTGGGGGGGGGGGCGGTTTCAGGGAAAACAACAAGCTGCAGTTAATCTAAACTGGAAGTCTAAGCTTCCCAACTCCTCTCATGGTTGTGCTAGAGAAAGAGAAGGGAATGGGATTTGTGTGAGCTTGAGGCTGATGTGGTTTGTTCCTGTGATGATAAACCATGGTTTATTGTGATATCTGAACTTAGTCCCTGCAGTTGTGAGCTTGGCCATGAAATGGAATGTGACTTGTGTAAGTGAGAAGGGAGAAGGTGCTCATTTGATAATGTGTACAGCTTTTTGTACAGATGGGGTGTACTGTACATGCCCATTTCTCTATTCTTTTGTCCCAATTTCCCAACTATCTACAAATTTTCAAACTCAGTTTTTTCCAGTACCTGCCATAGCCTTTCAAAAAAGAGTAAATAAGAAGCTTCATTACAAAAGGCCGGGATCCTGTACCTTGCACACTAAGTGAGAAGATACAGGTGTAGCAACTTTGAAGAAAGAGAGGAAGATGGGAGAAACTAAAAGCTTAACATGGAACATACCTTTGCTATGTTATTGTGAAATTGTTTTCGTAGTGTTTGTTTGAAATGCGTCCCTGCTCCTTTGTTGTGAGCTGCTTTGAGCGTGATTTCTCTCTGTGTGTAAAAGTGGAATCCAAATAAAATGAATGAATGAAGCCAAGATTCGTAATATTCAGTTACTCTTGAGAAATAGGAGTGGCCTGCAGATTTATAGACTGTCTTTCAGCTGTAATGGCTCCTGAGGCAGGTTACAAAAAACAATTCAATTATAAAAAGGTTCACTTACGGTGGCTAACTACTAGCAGCAGCAGAATAATAAAAAGATGAACCAAATAAAGTACAGTGGTACTTCGGGTTACATATGCTTCAGGTTACAGACTCCGCTAACCCAGAAATAGTACCTTGGGTTAAGAACTTTGCTTCAGGATGAGAACAAAAATCGTGCTCCGGCAGCGCGGCAGCAGCGGGAGGCCCCATTAGCTAAAGTGGTGCTTCAGGTTAAGAATAGTTTCAGGTTAAGAACAGACCTCCAGAACGAATTAAGTACTTAACCCGAGGTACCACTGCAAAGTAAATAGTAAAAAATAACTTGCTAACTCCTATTGCTGAAGCAAGTGGCTATAGGGGGGAAAGTGGAGGGATTGCCAAGGAAAATAGGCTGCCATGAAGAAAGCCCAGCCTGCTAATTCCTGGTTGAGGACAGCTCAGTGCTCACAACTGGAGCCTACTGGGGATGAGAGACCCTTATACAATGTGTATCTGCCTTTCCCTGTAGAGCCGCCATCTGACTCCAATGATAATTAGGCTCTCTTGGTTCTTACAGGAGTTTCATGCATAGCCTGTTGAAGTCTTGTCTCCTCCTGCTCACTTCTAGCAGGTGTGAGGGTAACTCTACTCTCTGCCAAGGCTATACCACACTGAACGTTTTCCTGCTGCTTAGCAGTCTGAAACCAGCTAATCCAGCACTTTCATTTCCCAGCCTCTGTGTCTTTTGACCTTTTCTCCGCAGGTCTTGCTTGCTGCCAGAATTGTCTCTCAGGCTGTGCGTGGGAAAGGTGAGCCGAACGCAAAGCATCCTGCTGAATGAAAAGACTGGGAAGGATCGGCGGAGGCTGCCTCACTCCCGGCTGCCGTTCTCCCCAGCGTTTCTTTGCTTTCAAACTGGGAACAGCAGGCTGTCAAGCAGCCTTCCTCCACATAAATTCCAATATTTGAGAGAAGGAGAGACAGGCTAGAAAAAAGGGGGGAAAGCACTTTGGCAACATCTGTTCGAAAAGCCCGAGCCAAATTTATATTTGTGCTTCTGCGAATGTCATCACCGGCGGAGCAAAACAGAGCAGCAACCCGATGACAGGAGGATAGACAGAACAAGATCTCGCTCCCATGCGACAGATGTGCAGCTCGCTGAGCTAAACCAGTCTGTGATGTTCACGGGGTATTTCTGCAATCTGATACATGCAAACCCAAACAGAAGATTTAAAGCCTGAATTGACTTAATAAGGCTGCTACTGTTGCGGGAAGAGAAACAGTTTCTAGAAGTGAGGTGTGTGTGTGTGTATGTGATTTAAAAAATAGACACGTGCTTTCCTCGCTTTTAAAGCCAGTGATAGAATCTAGTAGCTCCTTGGTTGATGCAAATGAATCCCAATGGATAGATTGCATTGTTCTACCACTGTGCGATCCACTTGTTGAAAAGGGCTGCTTCCCTATCTCACCCCCTTAATGAGCTCTGTTACCATAGCAACACCCACTGGCAAACAGGGAGATTACAGTACCACTGTTGTCCGGCCTATAACGTTTCTCTGCTCCTCTTGGCACACTGACCTAGAATATTGTCCTGCATCCTAGCACAGGGTTTCCTTTTAATTTTCTCCTTCTGGTAAACCCCGGAAAGATGCGAAAGTTGATTGCTTAGTGCATTGTGGATAGGGGAAATTCCTTATCATTAGCTTTCAGGCAAGTACGGTTAACTTCTGCGTTCATGGTTTTTGACTATGGCTTTGTTTCACCAGCCAGTTGTGCACAGGTGTGGCTGTTTTCCCCCTATAGGGTCGGATTAGATACTTTTTCCATTTATGACTTCGTTCAATTATTAATAGCATCAAGCCAGCGTGTTTCTGTTATTTTCCATTTGGCTGATGTATCTGAGTCAGCTGTGCTGGGAAGTCAGAGGTCAGCTTGCATAAAAACACTCCACACATGAGCGGTCTACTCGTGTGGGGCAGTACAAGTGCACAAAGCAAGCTTACACAAGGTTATCTGTACCCTTCCATAAACAAGGCAATTGCAACTGATTATCACCTCCCCCTAGTTCACAGAAGGGTGAATGGGACCTTCTGTGAGTTTTTCCGCTTCCTTATATGCTGCTCAGGAAGCTACCTTATACTGAGGCAGACAATTGTCCCATCCATCTCAGCCTCCGTCCCCTGAATGACCATGGATCTCTGAAGTTTCAGGCAGAAATCACCCTCAGGCCTTCTGGAGATGAACCAGTGACTTCATGAATACAAAACATGTAGTCAACCGCATCCATTGTCTTCAGAGAACCACCCCTCTCTCTGTTGCAGCATTCCTTGTTTATTTAAGGACTCCTTCAGATATCTGAATAAAGAAGCCCAGGGTCGCTTTCTTGTATGGTTCTGCCAAAAAAAAATTCACTGTCATGGTGGTCTCTGTGTGGCTGTCATAATAGTATGAAAGCCTTCATCTCTATATCAGCTGTCGCATTTGGTAAAGAAGTATCAGGTGTTACGCCAGCCTATGGAAGTAATTTTTGGCAGCTTCCATAGGACAGATTGTTTAAATCAGCTATCCAGAGTTCAGTGCAGTGTATGAACAGTCAGGAATGAGTAGTTGATCATTCCCCCATACATGTTCATCGGGGTGCCAATAAAATATTGGGGTGGTCACATGGCACGGCACACACACCCCATTTGAATGGCAATGCCCATCAACTTTTTGGGGGTCCAGCATGCTCAAATATTTTAGGGAGGGGGCTGAATGGACTTCGGCCCCTAGGAGTTGGCTCCTATGGTGTTCATTAGCTTTGTGTTTGGATGTTCTTTGGGATCAAATAGGAGATTGCAGCCCTGACTTTGGAGAGGGTCATGAGTGGAAGTAACTCTTTAAAGTGATGTGCATTGTGGGAGGGTGGGAGGGAGCACATGAGTGCAGCTCATAGTTCAGTGTTGTTTGTGATACTGGATGGATTTTCCAGAAGGCAGGCATTAGCTGTAGTTCCTCTTTGTGGTTCCCCTTTTAGATTGGACTCTGTCTATTGTGTGATGGATGGCACCTATCTACGTTCTATATTCTGTGTTTTCCCCTTTCCAGAAATATTTAAAATGCAGCTGACTTTCTGAATTCAGTTATTTTGACCTTGCTTATGATCATTCATAAGTGACAGGCTTGACCTAGATAGGCAACGAAGTTTGCTATCCTTCTGCACAAGAGAGAAACCTGAAGCCTTTCAAAGGTGTAACAACCCACCCCCCGCCTTCTAAAATTAAGCTCTATGAATAAAGAAATACTCCTTACTCTTTGGAAATACTAAATTAAATGTTCTTTAGATATAAGAACTGAAAGCATGATGTGTGTGAACTGACTCAAAAAGAACTGAATAATAGCTAAGAACTTGATATTCTGTGAAGGTGATCTTTTGAGAAGAAAATCCATATGAGAATAAATGTTTCTGTGCTATGTAAAATTCTTTGCTTTTTAATTCACTGAATTTAATAGGGCATAATTTCTACACTTGGAATTAGAAACCATGTGCTGTTTTGTACAATGTACTTCTATATTAGCCAAGGGTTGTTGGTGGGAGACATGGAGCAGCCTCAGGGTTGGCACTGAAGACAGCTACTTCGCTGCCAAAATGTCACCTTCCACCTCTGTGCAATTTCCACCATCAGAAAATGCCTGCAAAAATCTCTTCAACAAACGTAAATAGGGCATGACCTTTACAGTCAAAAGGACTCCCCGTCTTGGAAGCCTCTGGACTAAGTTTCCACTTGTATCTCTTACTTTTGCTTCTGTTAATAATAATCTCCCACTTCTAGAGTGTTGGCTTCCTTCTCAAATTGAAGTTTGGGCCAAGTCAGGAGGGGAAAAAATACTAACTTTTCTAGCAAGGTGATTTGCATGACATTAACCATCATTCTTTGCTTACTGTCAAAATTCTTTAAGCTTGCAGTGACCTACTTAAGGGTCTTATGACAAGATTAAAAATGCCAGGGAATTTCATGCAGCAAAGTGTGCTTGCCTTTTAAGCATTCCTTATGTATATTTTTCACTTTTGTTTCTATGGAGATAATGGTCAGAATTTTGCAAGCTTGTGAGTAACTCTTCCTAGCAATTTCCTCTCTCTCTGGGCTCCTCAAAAGAGAAGTTGGTTTTTAGTGGATTTGTTTTTTTTATTTAACATGCTTACATGAAGAATATTCAGGAGCAGACTCACTTTGGCTGTAATTCCAGCTTGTCAGCGTTTGTTATAAACACCTATTTTCAGGGGCTAAGTCAATTATACCTATTTTCTTAGACCCACAGCTAGGCAAACTCCCTTTTGCCATGGTCTGTTTCTCTCAAATTCAGACTAACTCACCAGTGCATTAAGAGCCTTTTTAGGGGCTTATAAAACTTGGAATTGTTATTTGCAATTGCAAAATAACAATGGAAATGAAGTAGATCAAGAGTAGTGTACCTCTGAGACACATGTTCTTGTTCAAACTTTGACCTCCACTACATGATTAAAATGTAATAGTATATTTACATGAGTGTCGATTATATTAAATGGGTAACTTGCGTATTCAGTGAACTAAGCCGTTTTATTTAATCATTAAATAGAAATCTAATTTATGTGTTATCCGTTTAATATTATGGACACTCATGCAAATAAAATACATTGTATAGATATTGATGCCCTTTGATAACGGCTGCATTGAATGTAACACTAAATTATGGATGCGGGTGGCACTGTGGTCTAAACCACTGAGCCTTTTGGGCTTGCCGATCAGAAGGTCGGCGGTTTGAATCCCCGTGACAGGGTGAGCTCCTGTTGCTCGGTCCCAGCTCCTGCCAATCTAGCAGTTCGAAAGCACGCCAAAAAGTGCAAGTAGATAAATAGGTACCGCTCCGGTGGGAAAGTAAACGGCATTTCTGTGCGCTGCTCTGGTTTCAGTGTTCCATTGCGCCAGAAGCGACTTAGTCATGCTGGCCACATGACCAGGAAAAACTGTCTGCGGATAAACGCCAGCTTCCTCGGCCTGTAAAGCAAGATGAGCGCCACATCCCCAGAGTCATCTGCAACTGGATTTAACATGTTAATAAGTTTTGGGATTGTGAGCAATCCCCTTCCCTTCTCTAGCATAATCATGACATGGTGGGTGGGAATTAACTAAGCTAAAATTTCAACTAACACTTAACATATTACAACCAAAACTGGATAAACTGTGGTTAGGACAGGGGTTCTCAACATGGAGTTCTCCAAATGGTGCATCAGCCCCAGCCAGCATATCCATTGGGTTTAGGAAAGATGGGAATTGATAATGCAACAACAACTGGAAAATCATGCTTTATGAAGTAATATTGTTTCCCTAAACTAGGGGTAGCTAACTTTTTTTTGGGGGGGGGCTTAAACTATGGTAAGGGTTAACCACAATTCTGGGTTCAGACATAATAATAAAGCACAGATAACTGCCTTCTTGGACAAGGAGCATTTGTGAAGATCACAGAACTTGGAGACTATGAAGTATGAAAATGTATCTTTTCATACTTCCTATAACTTTTCTTCTCAGGAGATCAAAATGACGCTGTGTCTTGATTTTATTAGGCAAGGATGCTTTGTTTACAAATTGTAGCTATTGTGGTCCTTCTACATAGGGCAACTGCAAAACCCCTGGAAAACTGGCATATAGAAAAATAACCCAAAAAGTGACTGGGAAAGCTTTTGTATATTGCAGAATGGGGAAAATGTGCAGGATCATTAAACATACTCAAATCATTTCTGCATTCTGGTTACATATTGAAGAAGTGGCTTGGTTGTTTAACAAACACACACATAACAACTACAAAGTCAAATGTTTGAGTTGCCCCTTGGTCAAGTTTTCTAGGAGTTTGTTGTTTAAGGCTGGTATCTGTGGCTGTGATTTGGGATTTTTAAAGAACTAATTCCTATGCTAGAAATGGAGAAGTTTAAGCAAAGCAAAATACTGCAGGGGTGTGTTTTGTACCTTCAGCTGCCAGAGCTCAACAATAGGGGAAAGGGCTATGTAGTTCATGTGTGATGATTTCAGGATGACTTCGCTTGTCCCCATGTGGATGCTAAACACAGTAGTCACGTCCTTTGTATAGCGGAGATTAAATTGATCCAAAGATCTGCAGGAATGCAGCCTAGCATTCGATACCATTTTTTTACACCTCATTTGACTAGTCTCCATGTGCCAGATGTTGCATTCTTCCCTTGCGTAGCTAGTAATCCTGCCAAGTTCTAATGGTGGTAAATCTGATCTGCGTGAAATCTTGAGATCTCCATAAAAGCTTCGTGAAATTTGGACAAGCGCTAAGTTTGAAAGAACAGCAGATTTTAGTTGACAAAGCTGTTGGCTGTTTTTTGAAGTGGTCCTTTGTGACCCACAAAGGATCAGAAGTGTTTGCTATAATGTAGTAAACTATCTCCTTTCCCTTTCTCTGCTTTCAAGCAGCCCCATACAGCTCAACATATGGGGATGCTTGGGGTGTCGAATCAGTCAGAGGCAATGCTCTTGGATCATTTTGCCTTTGGCTCATGGGAAATGATGCAGATAACTGATGGGTCTTCTCATGTGTTACTTAAATAGCCTTCCACTCTCTACCTGGCACAACACTGGTGCTAAAACAGCAGGCTCGCTTGGAGTTTTGAAGGGACATTGGAAAGCGCTACCTGCTCTCCTGTGGGGCTCCTAATGCCTGAAATTCCTTCCCATTCAAATCCCACTTCCAAATCCACATTTTCTGCAAAAACCTCTTACTTAAATTCCCTTTACTTCATCCCTGTGGGAAATGAAGGTGAAGTTGATTGGCCATTAAGTTTAGTGAACTGTTGCTCACATTCGCCTGCTAGCTTCCCTTATCTCAAATATCTGCAAGCTCTTTGAGTGTCTCCCCATCATCATCACCACCAGCACCACCTTGGGTGTCACAGTGCTGTCAGGCTCCTTCCACTTCAATCCTCTTCTGATCCTGGGAGACAGTGGAGCATGAGAGGTGTGCAGGAGGAGGAGGCATGGAAGCTCTTCATTTTACACCAGCCTGACCTGTTACCCTACAGAACCTGCCCTTGTTGAAATGCGGCTTCTCTGCAATTATCTAAAGGTCCAGGAGCTTTATCCACGGTTGCAGATTATTGCCCTGTTTCTCACTGTTGATTGCCAGATGTTCGCAAGAACCTTCTGAGATGAATCTAAAAGATTTGGTCTCTGGTGTTGCTGCTCCAACAGGATACGTGGAGGTGCACCAACGGCTCCAAAAGTGACCGAGTTTATACCTGTGTGGTGAATGTGAAAGAATAGCCTGTGAATCACTTGTAAATGTGAACATTTTAGAAGAAAGTCCTCTGGGTGTCTGAAGACTCTAGAGGGGAGATGGCAAGTTGAGCTGGCAGCATTTCAACTGCAGAAATGGATCTCTCGGGCTGATAGCCTGGACCCTTCTTTTTATTTCATTACTACAAGTTTTGCACCAGTGCACAGTGATTGTGCTGGCTTCATTGGCATCACATCAGTGTAAAGGAGAATAATTTGATCTTCTTTGTCTTCTTCCTCCTCCTGCTGTGAGTCTAGAAATGCCATTTCTTCTCTGCTCTCTGTTTTAACTATAATCGCTCTGTTTTTCTGGGAGAGGGGATCTTTTGGCATCTTTTTCATGGCAGTGTCAATGTCGGTGGTCTTCTAAGTAAGCTAAGAGCCTGTTATCTCGGGTAGAGGTGGGGAGTTCACATAAACAAATATCCAGCTTCTTCACTAGCAGATAAAGAGGAGTCTCTTATTATGGTAAGGACTGAGTTGAAGTGTCAGCAATGCTATTTTCTAGCGGAGAACTGTATGAGTTGTTTCCTGTGTCTAATGCAGTTGGAACAGAAGGCTGCAGACGTTGCAGGGTACATTTGAATAGGATTAGCTGAACTTGACATACTCGGAGATCTTCTGTACTTTTTCAAATGCAGGTCTAAATGTATGTTGATTTCCCTACTTACATTCATATAAACATGATGTACATAGCTTAGAAGGTATGTTTCAGTCCACTGATCTTTGCTCTTCAATACTCCTTCCACCAGCAGTTAACACATATGCCTTAAGAGATTAGGCAGGATTATGCTGGCCATATAATAGCATCTCTCTCTTTGTCTCCGCCACCACAAGCATGGAAGCCACCCAATAAGAACAATTATCACATCTGTTTGCTGGGACTAATGAGTTGCAATGGCTGTCCAGAGAATGACAGCAGGCTGACCTTTTGGATAATCCTAATGAAATGGGAAGTGATTCTTTTCTTCTTCTTAACACTGGAATAGTATATGTGGTAAAATATTTGAAATACTGTGTAAAGGTTAATTTTCAATGAGGGATGCTATTCCTCCTTCCTCCCTTTTATTTATTTTGGCATTGTTCGTGTACGTTCTGTAGTCTCAGTTAGCATTTTTTTCTATGTGTTACACCAAATATATTATTTAATTGAGAAAGCAATAAGGAAACTGGCAATTTACAGCATCAACTGACCTGTATTGTTCTAGTTAATGGTTCTTGAAAGTATGTCTGCATATTCTCTCCCACTTTTATTTAATGGGGTGAAGTACCGGTATATTTGATCCTGTTATTTAAATGATTTCTCTGGGATTGAAGCTGGAAAACTGATGAAAGAAAACCAGAACGAGGGAATTCGGATTACAATTTTGCTGTTGGGATTTTGTTTAGGTTCACTTTTTAATGGCGTTGACTGAGGGGCAATCCATATGACTGTTGTGCTGAGCTCCCTATTGGGGAAGATCTGTACCATACATTTAAAAGACACCCAACACACATTTAAAGATTCATGTGCTCTAAATGTGCATTGAATGCACTTTAAATTTATGGAGTTGGTCTCTCTCTTTGTCTCTTCCCTCTTGTGGTGATTTAGTCATCTGGGTGATTCATCATCTGCCCAGAAAGGCTGCTGCCAGCCTTTCCCAATTGTGATATGTGAACATGAGGAACTGGTTAGTCACCAGCACACTTGAATTATTGCAGAAAATATAAGATTACATCGTTGCTGCAGGAGTAAGACTCTGCGTGAAACTCTTACCGTTCATGTCAGTCTGTCGATCGCAGATACATCAAAGGGCATGTGAGACCTTACAATACACTGGGTGGTCATAGAATCATTGTTGTTGTTTAGTCATGTCCGACTCTTCGTGACCCCATGGACCAGAGCACACCAGGCACTCCTGTCTTCCACTGCCTCCCACAGTTTGTCAAACTCATGTTGGTAGCTTCGAGAACACTGTCCAACCATCTCGTCCTCTGTCGTCCCCTTCTCCTTGTGCCCTCAATCTTTCCCAATATCAGGGTCTTTTCCAGGGAGTCTTCTCTTCTCATGAGGTGGCTAAAGTATTGGAGCATCAGCTTTAGAACCTGTCCTTCCAGTGAGCACTCAGGGCTGACTCCCTTCCGAATGGATAGGTTTTTTTGATGTTGTGGTGGATAGAGAGATGGACTATAGTTAAGTGTGATTGTAAGGGAGAACATACATAAATGAATGTCATGAATGTGGCAGGTATATGGATGCCAACGCTTTGTTTACAGTCCTCCTTAAATGATTGTTGTTTAGTCGTTTAGTCGTGTCCGACTCTTCGTGACCCCATGGACCGGAGCACGGCCAGCACCCCTGTCTTCCACTGCCTCCTGCAGTTTGGTCAAACTCAAGAAGATAGAAACTCATGTTTGGAGCTTTGAGAACACTGTCGAACCATCTCTTCCTCTGTCATCCCCTTCTCCTTGTGCCCTCAATATTTCCCAACATCAGGGTCTTTTCCAGGGAGTCTTCTCTTCTCATGAGGTGGCCAAAGTATTGGAGCCTCAGCTTCAGGAGACTCATACAACTGTAGAGTTGGAAGGAACAACAAGGATCATTTAGTCCACGGGTAGGCAAACTAAGGCCGGGGACCGGGGCCGGCCCAGTCGCTTTCTAAATCCAGCCTGTGGACAGCATGTTTTTACATGAGTAGAATGTGTCCTTTTATTTAAAATGCATCTCTGGGTTATTTGTGGGGCATAGGAATTCGTTCATTATTTTTTCCTAAATATAGTCTGCCCCCACACAAGGTCTGAGGGACAGTGGACCGGCCCCCTGCTGAAAAGGTTTGCTGAGCCCTGATTTTAGTCCAACCCCCTGCAATGCAGGAATTTACCTTGCCCAATGTGGGGCTCAAACCCATGACCTTGAGATTAAGAGTCTCACGTTCTAGCTACTGAGCTATCACAGCAGGTGCAAGGTGTATACCCATTCTCCATGCACTTTCTACCTTTTTCTTTCTTCCAAAGGACTAAAGTATCATTGGGTTGTGAAATATATGCTCATAATCCTGGCAATGCATATTAATTGTGTGTGTGCATTCTCACATATGGGACGTGGGTGGTGCTGTGGGTTAAACCACAGAGCCTAGGACTTGCAGATCAGAAGGTCAGCGGTTTGAATCCCTGCAACGGGGTGAGCTCCCGTTGCTCGGTCCCTGTTCCTGCTAACCTAGCAGTTCGAAAGCACGTCAAAGTGCAAGTAGATAAATAGGTACCGCTCCAGCAGGAAGGTAAACGGCGTTTCCGTGCGCTGCTCTGGTTCTCCAGAAGTGGCTTAGTCATGCTGGCCACATGACCCGGAAGCTGTATACCTGCTCCCTCGGTCAATAAAGCGAGATGAGCGCTGCAACCCCAGAGTCGGCCATGACTGGACCTAATGGTCAGGGGTCTCCTTTACCTATTCTCACATATACACGTGTAATGTCCTACCATTCAAGTGAGAGATTCCTAGGTGGGTAAATGTGCGTTTGGGGGGATGTGTTTTTTTTTTTAAAAAAAACACAAAAACTTTAAATATCATCAGAGGAGTTTTGCACTCCATTATTGGAGCATGCAGCAGTGGAACATTTATAAACATACACTTTTAAAAAAATGGCATCAAGAAAATTGTGGACCATTTTAGTGGTGCTAACTTTTTAAAGGCAGCATTTGTGGGTTCATAGTGGATGACCCTTTTTAAAAACAAAACGAAGTATGGTCCATAAAACTCATATAACAGTCATATAGTGCTGCTTACCTACATAAGGTGTCAGAATTGCCGTATGTGCAGCCGAGATCAGCAGTCTCTTGAGAAGTCTCAATCTTCATTTTATTGGAGGAGAAAGGACTTGATGCATATGGGAGAAAAATGTAGCCACAGTATATTTTAGATAAACTGTTCCTTTGACAATGCTGCAGGGAGAATGAAAATGGGCTTCACTTGAAAACTTTGCCCCCTTCCGACAAACCAGGGAAAGTTTGGAACTTAAAAATGCAAAGGGCTGGTGTATGTGTTTTCAAAGAGATAAGCCTAAAATAGCTAGCGGGTGAGATTAAAGTGAACAAAACGCAACAACAGGCAAAGCTGGAAAAATATTGTCACTCAGAGGTGTACGAAGTGCTGATTTCTGGCCATTAGTATTCCAGTGAGACGTTGCCAAGTCCAAAATGAAACCCTGCCCTTCAAACGGAAGAGATAAGAAAAGCAGTCAAGTTGGATGCTGTTTCCTTTCCTTTTATTTATTTATTTACAGAGGATATAAGGTCATTTGAGCGACATGTATGATACAAAGTTTTTGTTTTGCCCAAAGTACGTAATGTATAGTGTTTTCACTCTGCCTTACAGGGCTGTATCTGAGGCACCTTTGAGTTCCTTGGATGAATGGGTAGCATACAAACATAACAAAATGAATATTGTGCTTCTGTCTCAAAGCATCATACATGCTCACATACTCTGAGGAATAGTTTACGATGTCTATAGTGGTAAGTAGAATCTTGCGGAGCTGGAAAGGGTTCAGAAAAGGGCAATCAAAATGATCCGGGGTTGGAGCAACTCTCATATAGGGACAGGTTACAACACTTGGGGGCTTTTCAGTTGAGAAAATTTTTAAGAGGGGACATGATATAGGTATATGAAATGGTGTGTCGTGTTAAGAAAGCAGATATAGAAGTTTTTCTCCTTCGTAATACTAGAACTCATAGACATTCAGCGAACCTGAGTACTGAAACAAAAGAAAGGACTTCTTCACATTGTGCATAGTTAAACCATACACCCATAAGATATAGTAATGTCCACCAACTTCAATTTCATAGGTGTTAAGGCTACCCAGGGCTACAATTCATGAAAAAAGTGTTCTTCCTTCACTGTCGAAGACTGTACACCCTCTGGAGGGCCACAGGATTCCCTCATTCCACACACAAATTCTGACATATGGCCCTATTCGCTTTTGCCAGTGGGCACGGGTGCCAAAATGCGTACTTCATGGCTGCATTTTTCTGTTGAAACTTTGGTTTCTTATAAACTTTGTCCTGGTGTGTTTGGCACAGACTACGTGGAGATGAGACTTAAGATTTATTTGTCATTTTTCTAGTCTGTATAAAACAGTGTTTCCTCTTTCCAAAATTAGTATGTGTGAATATACAGATTCCCTTAGACAAGGGGAACTTGAAAACAATTTAAATATATTTCCTGAGTGAGTCTTTGCCTTTAGAAATGATGCAACACCGAGGACTCCTGCTCTAAAGCTTTTCAGCAGTATCTCGGAAACTACAACTAATCCAGAATGCGGCAGCTAGACTGGTGACTGGGAGCGGCCGCCGAGACCATATAACACCGGTCTTGAAAGACCTACATTGGCTCCCAGTATGTTTCCGAGCACAATTCAAAGTGTTGGTGCTGACCTTTAAAGCCCTAAACGGCCTCGGTCCAGTATACCTGAAGGAGCGTCTCCACCCCCATCATTCTGCCCGGACGCTGAGGTCCAGCGCCGAGGGCCTTCTGGCGGTTCCCTCATTGCGAGAAGCAAAGCTACAGGGAACCAGGCAGAGGGCCTTCTCGGTAGTGGCGCCCACCCTGTGGAACGCCCTTCCAGCAGATGTCAAAGCAATAAACAACTACCTGACATTCAGAAGACATCTTAAGGCAGCCCTGTTCAGGGAAGTTTTTAACGTGTGATTTTACTGTATTTTTTGGTTTTTATGGAAGCCGCCCAGAGTGGCTGGGGAGGCCCAGCCAGATGGGCGGGGTATAAATAATAAATTATTATTATTATTATTATTATTATTATTATTATCCCAGCATATAGTTTTGTTCCTCTCCATACTCGTGCAGCTAATATGTCCCCACAGTGGGGAAGGGGGTCAGCAGACTGTTCACATACAATTCACTAGAATTATCTTCCCAAATTTTTTTGTAGTAGTTATGTAGATGTTGTTGTTGTTTAGTCGTTTAGTCGTGTCCGACTCTTCATGACCCGATGGACCAGAGCACACCAGGCACTTCTGTCTTTCACTGCCTCCCGCAGTTCAGTCAAACTCATGTTAGTAGCTTCGAGAACACTGCCCAACCACCTCGTCCTCTGTCGTCCCCTTCTCCTTGTGCCCTCCATCTTTCCCAACATCAGGGACTTTTCCAGGGAGTCTTCTCTTCTCATGAGGTGGCCAAAGTATTGGAGCCTCAGCTTCACGATCTCCCCTTCCAGTGAGCACTCAGGGCTGATTTCCTTAAGAATGGATAGGTTTGATCTTCTTGCAGTCCATGGGACTCTCAAGAGTCTCCTCCAGCACCATAATTCAAAAGCATCAATTCTTTGGCGATCAGCCTTCTTTATGGTCCAGCTCTCACTTCTCACTTATGTAGATACTTAAAGCAAACAAATATATTACCCTCCTGGTGCAACAACCGAGGGACGCAGTGTTAATACAATGTGCAGATAATCTTCTAGGAACAGGTAAAAGGATATTAGCAATGTCCAGCATATGCCCGCTTCTTCTGCTAAAGTTCTGAAAGACTCATTTGGGCAAGCTGTGTAATGAATCCTGCTGTTTTTGATGGAACGGATCCCAGGAAGACTTTCTCATTGATGAGCTTCATCAACATGCCTACAGGCTCCAGAGCCTCCTTGATTGTTGAGGCCTGCAAGGAAAGTTGTTATTATCCCGATTGCTAGAACAAATATAAAACACGACATTTGCCTTTCACAGTCTCAGCGGGACAAAATGCTGAGTTAATCAGCAGCCTTTAAGAGTGAAACTGAAGAGGTCCCCCCCCCCCCCGCCCGCTTTTTAAACAAAGTAATATGCCAGCTAGGGTGAGAACTGTGATTAGCAAAATTTCACACTTTGGGAAGCTGGAGCATTGCTGCAGCATGTCTGATAACTCCAGCTTGCAGCTATTGCTTTGGGATCGCAATAGATGCTGGAACAGATGTAAAATGAAATTTAGGGCTTAATGCCACTTCACACATTATTATAGTCTTACAGCTCATAATTCCTGTCTGGGAATACCTGGTTTTAGGCTGTGTACACATTATTAGCTTTAAACACAGCTAGGTTGTCCTCTCCCCTCCCCTCCCCCACACGTGTGGATCAAAGTTGTTCTGGGGAAAGATGTTGTATTTCATAAGAAATGACAGGATAGATGTGGACTGTGGTTAAGTCATTTGTAGACCGCATCCCAAAACAGCAGTGGAGGCATGCTGGTTGCAGAGTAAATGGGAGTGTGTGCATGGCCTTAGATGCAGAGTTGGGGTGTGGATAGCTTTGAAGGTAAAAGATAAAGGACCCCTGGATGGTTAAGTCCGGTCAAAGGTGACTATGGGTTTGTGGCGCTCATCTCACTTTCAGGCCAAGGGAGACAGCATTTGTCCACAGACAGCTTTCCGGGTCATGTGGCCAGCATGACTAAACCGCTTCTGGCGCAATGGAGCACCGTGATGGAAGCCAGAGCACATGGAAACACTGTTTACCTTCCTGCCTCAGTGGTACATATTTATCTACTTGCACTGGCCTGCTTAAGAATTGCTAGGTTGGCAGGAGCTGGGACAGAATAACGGGAGCTCACTCTGTTGTGGGGATTCGAACTGCTGACCAGATCGGCAAGTCCAAGAGGCTCAGTGGGTTGGACCACGGTGCCACCTGCTTTGAAGGAGACGACATCTGAGAAGAAAAAGAGGTTCTAGAACTAGACTGTATCATGATGACTCTGAGGCTAGTTTCTCTGCAGGTTGAGATATCTTTTTTACACAAATACTGAGGGTTGCTTTTAACACCTTCCTTTGATGCAAGTGAGGCAGGTTTTTGTGTGGTGGTGGACCTGGCGACAGCACACTGCATCTTTGAGCAGCTATTGAGGTTCCCAGAGCCCTGACAGGGACCAGCCCTGCACTAACACACAACCCAGCTCCGAATTAATATTTTAGATATCCCACAATGTCCTGGAAAGATGCCACCTCAGAGGCATTATGGGAAATTTAAATGGAGAGGATCTACCAAAGGCTACCTACTGAGGGAGTCCCCTCAAACCAGAAGCAGGCCTTGCATGGATGTTGGGTATGGAAGCAGAATAAACTAATTCCACTCCTGAAACTTGTTAAATGATACATGAACTTTGCAAAAATCATGATGTATCGTCTCACCCCATTTAGGGAAAGTACTGGTTATCAACATGGTGCTATGTTCTTCCAAGGGAAGCCTGCCAAACATTGGCTTTCTATAACTTCAGCCACCAAACTAGAACTAACCTTATTTTGCCATACATTTGGACTGCACTGTTTTGTGGTGGGTACTTGCTGTTGACTTTATAGTGCTTTGAATTTTTAGTGAGGAAGTCTTATGCTCTATACTTTTGTTTCGAATGTCTTACTGTTGTTTTATTCATTGACTGTTAGCTGCTATGGGTTTTCTTGGCAAGAAAAACCAGATATAAATTCCTAAAATAAATGTCAATAACGAAAGCTCCTTTTCTCAATTTTTTTCCAGTTCCTGCGCAGTCTCCCTTTTCTGTTGTTGTCAGTCAGAGGCTAATAGCAAAAACCCACACATAAACAAATTTATTTATTTATTTGGGAAATGAATGTGACCTGTTGCTGATGTAATACTGCTGAGGAGTGGACCAGAGACTCATGTGTTCACTGTTTACTTCTCCAGAGAGAATTTCTGCCTCCTTTTTCTCATTTACTTTACCCATGGTTTAGCTTTACAATGTGCACCCATTCCAACCATTGGTTAGAGCAGGGATCAGCAAACTTTTTCAGCAGGGGGCCGGTCCACTGTCCCTCAGACCTTGTGGGGGGCCGGACTATATTTTGAAGGGGGAAAAAATGAATGAATTCCTATGCCCCACAAATAACCCAGAGATGCATTTTACATAAAAGGACACATTCTACACATGTAAAAATACGCTGATTCCCGGACCGTCCGTGGGCCGGATTTAGACAGCAATTGGGCTGGATGTGGCCTCCAGGCCTTAGTTTGCCTACCCATGGTTTAGAGTTACCAGACTTCCCGTCCGAATGAGTTTTAGCTGCAGGTTTGCCTAAAAGGCATCCTTTGTAGCCCTTCAACACCCCCACTCATTTGCATAAGGGTATTGCTTTCAGAGTATGCAAGTTTACTGCTGTCGCCCATGCCTAGCAGTGTCCAGGTGACAAAAACGAACTAGGCCAAGTGATCTGCTGCTTTCCTATTTTTGGAAAAGAAATAAATACATTTTCCTTGCTCAGAGATGAAGCAGAGTAGCCGTTAGCTGCAGCCTTCTGAATTTCTATGCCTGGTAATGTTTTCTTGAAAGTGTGTGTGTGTGTGTGTGTGTGTGTGTTATATATATATATATATATATATATGCAGGTTTTGGTGTCCTCGGGTGTCTTCCCGTGTAAAAGTTGGGGTGTCTAGGCGACGTTTCGACGAGGTCTCACTCGTCATCTTCAGGCTGGTGCTTTCGGCTTCTTGTTACTGGAACAGAGCGGGATCTCAATGTTTGAGTTCCTATAAATACTGTAGAGGGGGTGTGGTGTCTAGCCTCCAATGTTCTGGGCAGAGAGGAAGTTCCCAGGCTAGTGTGCCTTTTCTTCTTTTGTTCCTTAATTACTTGAGAGATACCTTGAGTGATTTCTTGAGTGATATCCTGAGTACCACTTAGGTGGGTCATTAGGTGTGGATTAGTTGCTAAAGTCTTTGTGTCTTGACCTCTTGAACTTTGTGAAGAGTTTTCCTGAGAAGATGGCTGTATTGCACTTAGTTGTGCTTTGGCTTGGCTTCGTGTATAGGGGCGAGCTGTGGTTTTGTGGCTTGTGTCAGCCAGATCTGTGTAGGGATTGCAGGGGGGTGCAGCATCCGGAGGTGCCACCATGGATTGGCTACTGGATGGTGTCAGTAATTCATCTGTGGAGAGGGTCTGGGTTTGGGTCTGGTGTGGTTGATTGGTGTTGGCGTTCTGTGTGCCTCTGGATCTGGTGTCAGTTTTTGTGGAGAGGGCTAATTTCCAGATGTCTGGCAAGCGGGATGTGTCGTCACGCTTGTTCATGTTGTGAGGGTGTTTCTCTATCTCGATGGCTTCCATGATTATTCTCTTGTGGTGATGTTCCGTGTTAAAGAGCAATTTGGAATCTGCAAAATTAATTTCGTGTCCTGTTTCTTTCATGTGTTGGAAAAGAGAGGAAGTTTTTTCTTCTTTTTTGACGGCATTCTTGTGTTCTGCGATACGTGCATTTATTCGTCTGTTTGTTTGTCCAATGTACGTGGCTGGGCAGACTTTGCAGGGTATTTCATAGATCCCTTGGTTTTCCAACTGGATTTTATCCTTGGGGTTTCTGAGGATATTGGCTATTTTTTGGTTGGTGCAAAAGGCTGTTTTGATATTGTGTTTATGGAGGATTTTGCTCCACAGATGAATTACTGACACCATCCAGTAGCCAATCCATGGTGGCACCTCCGGATGCTGCACCCCCCTGCAATCCCTACACAGATCTGGCTGACACAAGCCACAAAACCACAGCTCGCCCCTATACACGAAGCCAAGCCAAAGCACAACTAAGTGCAATACAGCCATCTTCTCAGGAAAACTCTTCACAAAGTTCAAGAGGTCAAGACACAAAGACTTTAGCAACTAATCCACACCTAATGACCCACCTAAGTGGTACTCAGGATATCACTCAAGAAATCACTCAAGGTATCTCTCAAGTAATTAAGGAACAAAAGAAGAAAAGGCACACTAGCCTGGGAACTTCCTCTCTGCCCAGAACATTGGAGGCTAGACACCACACCCCCTCTACAGTATTTATAGGAACTCAAACATTGAGATCCCGCTCTGTTCCAGTAACAAGAAGCCGAAAGCACCAGCCTGAAGATGACGAGTGAGACCTCGTCGAAACGTCGCCTAGACACCCCAACTTTTACACGGGAAGACACCCGAGGACACCAAAACCTGCATTCCTGTACCCGTGAAAATCTACGAAAGCAAATATATATATATATATATATATATATATATATATATATATATATATATAATTTGAGCTAGAAGTTTTTCGTTGCATTTATTATGTCTCTTGGAAAGTTATCTTCTGTCAGATTCTTGGCTAATGACCTTGCTGAATTAACGGAATGAAAAGGAATGGGCAGAGAAAATGGGTTTGTCTCAGCTGGGGGGGGTAGAGGAGGGGAAGAGAGAATGTGCTGCATTTACCACTGTACTCATCTTTATGGATAGTTAGTGTTGAATGGAGGGTGAAGATCTGTCAGCTTCTCAGGCAAGTAAAAGACACACTTAGAAATAATAGCACACAAAAGGACATACATGGATATATATATTTCTGACAATTGATGTACCGGTATTCAGCCTGGGAGTTACCTAGTGAATAAACTCTTGAGGTTTTTTTTTAAAAAAAGACAGGTAGAGAATTTCTATTGCTTTTTAAATGTCCATTTGGAGCCAGATCCTGGAAACCTTTGTCCAAACCTTAGCACAGAGGCAACTAGGAGGGCTTGTGAACCTGGTTGTATAACGTTTGCGTGTTTGTTTATTAATAAATTCGTATGCCGCCTTTCACCTCTGGAGGCAGGAATAGAACCACTGAAACACAACACCGCTGCCACCACCCCAATGCCAAACTCCCTCAAGGATACTGTGGTCAATAGTATTGAAAATGGCCAAGAGGTCAAGAAGAACAAGCATATTTGCAAGCCCTCAATCTGGTCTCCTGACAAATATCATCAGCCAGGGTGACCAGGGAAGTTTTAGTGCCATGACCAAGCCTGAAACTACAGTCGTACCTTGGTAGTTGAACACCTTAGATGTTGAACAAATCAGCTCCCGAATGCCACAAACCCAGAAGTGAGTATTCCAGTTTGCGATCATTTTTTGGAAGCCAAACATCCGACGTAACTTCTGATTGGCTGCAGGAACCTCCTGCAGCCAATTGGAAGCTGCGCCTTGGCTTCCGAACTGTTTCGGGAGTCGAACGGACTCCTGGAATGGATTAAATTTGAGAACCAAGGTATGACTGTACACAGTAACGGATGCAGAGATTTAGTCTCCTCCAAGCATGCCTTCCTGAATCTAGACTGCCTCTACCCTCTTGAGAACCTTTCTCAGATAAGGGGTTATAAAATATTTTTTAGTGTAAAATAATTTTTAGTGTGGCTCCAACGTTGCCAATAACTATAATAAGTGAGTGCTTTTGTGCAGCTGATCTTTTGTACTTGAATTACTAAAGAGATGCTTCCATTGTGTCGGTTTGATTGTTGTTTCACCCCGCCCCCCTTTAACCAAAAAGTAGTATAATTCCATGTGTAGCATTGGACTGCTGCTTTTCTTGCCTAGTCGTGAATTCTCTGGATAGCCTTGGGCAATTTATTTTATCTTCGTCTCATTTCCTAGTCTGTAAAATGGAATTATTAATGACCTACCTCACAGAGGTGTTGTGAGGTGGAATGAGAAAGTTGCTTTACAGAATGCTGTACTCTTAAAAGCAAGGTAGGAATCAATAATATAAGATTGTGATTGCCCAATTGTGTCTCAAAAAGCAGACATGAAACGAAATCAATAAGGAATATCCTGATGCTGTAGTATTAAGTGTAATTTAGAGCTGAAATGAGTATTGGCAACAGTGTGAAAGTTTGCACAATTTTCATTTTGGCGCATCCAGATTTTGCCTGTGAAATTTTAAATGTAAAATTTGAATTTTCAGTAACAACTTATTATCTTGAAATTCAAATTGTCTCTTTACTACTTTGATTTTTTCAGGTTGCCAAAAAAACATAAGTAGCATTGCTTGCCATCCATCGCATACTAAATAGTGTTCTATTTCAATGAAGTGCAACATTTCTATACTTTTTTTTTTAAAAGGTTCTCTGGTCAGCGCATGTCACATATTTAATATTGCCAAAAACAATTAGAGTTCAAATGGCAGTATGAAGCATTTGGTCAATATTTGACAGCTAGTCAGTGTACAGAAGTCAATTTTAGAAGATTTATTTTTTGGGGGGGACAAACTAGTTTGCTTTCATTTATTCTATAAAGGAACTATGGTGCCTGAAAAAATAAAGAAATGGGAGTTGTGCTTTTCATGGGTAAAACCTAGAACCAATCCCCACCACCCAAAAGATGCTCAGAAGGCAACATATGTTATGTCAGATTTACATTGCTGTATTGTCATGCACTCACAGTGTGATCGTTGTCGTCTTGCTGTAATGAAAGGCTGTTAAACCTTAGAAAGATTATGAATGCTGAGGAAAGCGTCATTAACTTTTATTATATCCAGAAGCTAGCAGGCATTGGAATCTTTAACTTTGTTCTATTATGAAGGAAGGAAACGTGCACACTGTTAACTTGGACATTTGCTATGGGGCTTTCTCTCACAGCGCATATGAGATTTATCAGCTAGGCTCATGCTGTTTAATGAGAACAGACTTCTGCAGCTATCCTGTTCATTGATAGAATACTATAGCGCTCTGTGACGAAGGTATTTGGTGTTAGGCTTATGCTACTTCGCATAGATTTGTTAATTTGCGTGCGTGGTGGGGTAGTATTTTCAGGCCGCGCAAGACTTTATTGCTCTCTGTACGTGCGTGAATATATACTGGAAATAGCACTCACTTTTTCAAAGTGGTATTAAACAGACCTGGGCACCCTGATTGTTCCAGCTGTCTGCTGTATGGTATGTAATTAAAGGGTCATTCTTTTTATATTACTCTGAAATAAACTCCATAATTAGATCATTGCGCAAGTGAAGTTTAAGTGCCTCATTTCTCATTGGGGAACAATAAAATAAATCCAATTGCCGTTAATGTTCTCTCGCCCCTCACAAACATACCTCTTAAATAAATTACACTATTGACCAATATTTAGTGGGTTGTTTTTTTAAAAATTCTTCACTCTCCACCTTGTTTTCTCTGCCCACCCACAACCTATTTTAAAATGAGACAGAAATGTTTTCATGTACTGTAATTAAATCTATGGCTGCTTGAGAATAATTCTTTTGGAGATTCATGAGCCTTCCTTCATTGCGCCAAGTTGGATGGAACCTTCGCTTCCTCACTGTTGATCTACCTGTAAGAACCGAGTATATAAATCTGAAATATGAAGAACTTCCATTGTGAACATCATCTATTGTGAGCTGTGTGCAAATGCATGTGGATTTGGTATTGCCATCCAAAGTTGTATCTCCAGATTAAGTCAGGGTTAAGACTGGCTCATAGGAAACTGTCAGGAACCAGGAGTGCTGCAAGGGAACCCTTCCTTATTGGGTACCAATAAACATAATTAGTATAGCATTTTTGGAAGCCTATCTTCCCTCCCATAAATCCTGGTGTAATTGGTATTGAGCTAGCCATTATTTGTAGTCGCCAATGAACCTTGCATCGTCTGGCAAGCCGTACCTTTCTCCCAAGCTTGCAATTTATGCTCTCACCTTGACAGCTTCTGGAAAGCTTCCCACTGCTTGAAAAGTGCAGTAGAAAACAGGTTATCTAGGATAAGGATCCATGCAGTTCTGGGTGTCTTGTTTGCCAGGAGGCTGCCAACTGGATTTGTGGCTATCTGTTCTACTTTCACAGTTGCCTGATGCCACCTTTGCTTTCTGCTATGCCCCTCTGCCTTCTTTTGAGTAATTCTGCCAGGCACATGGGCTTAGCTGTATTGAAACTGACCTTGGCACAAGGCCTCTCTTAGAATTCTATCTGTATTTTGCAGCAAAGTTCGTGAATGTGCTGGATCAAATAACGAGACTCCTATTTCGTTCTGTGTTCTATCACTCTTGACAGGATGCCTCTTTCTGCAAATGTGCCTATGCTCTTTTGTTGCCTATGTTTCAGGAAGTTTTGTAGCTTTCTTCCAACGCATTTTTGTGTTAAACCTTTCTGGACCATAGCATTTCTCCCCTTTTAACTTGGCGGGTTACATACAATATAAATGGAGTTTAATCTCCTTCCCTTTTTCTCATACATGTTCATGAGCCATCAGGAAACCTATGGCTCATTCTTAAGCATGGCCACTCAGGAAGAAGTACCATTGTGTTCAATGGGGCGTAAAGGTAAAGGGACCCCTAACCATTAGGTCCAGTCGTGACCGACTCTGGTGTTGCGGTGCTCATCTCGCTTTATTGGCCGAGGGAGCTGGCGTACAGCTTCTGGGTCATGTGGCCAGCATGACTAAGCCGCTTCTAGCGAACCAGAGCAGTGCACGGAAATGCCGTTTACCTTCCCGCCGGAGCGGTACCTATTTATCTACTTGCACTTTGACGTCCTTTTGAACTGCTAGGTTGGCAGGAGCAGGGACCGAGCAACGGGAGCTCACCCCATCGTGGGGATTCGAACCACCGACCTTCTGATCAGCAAGTCCACCCACGTCCCTTCAGTGGGACTTACTCCCAAGTAAATGGATATAGGATTGCAGCCCATGAGATAATATCAAATAATCTAGGGTAAAACTTGCACCGCCAACAAATACATGATGCTCCATTAAATGTGACAACATGTTGGTCTTGTAGACAGCCATCCCAGTAGACATAGGTTTGCCATATGTCTGGATTTCCCCAGACATTCCCGGGACTTAAAAGGCGGAATTGATGTCTGGGGGGAATTTCCGAAAGGTGGTGCTTTGGGTTTTTCCTTCTTGAAATATGGCAACCCAACCCAGTACAGATGTTCAGGATTAGTCTTGACAGATGGACAGGGTCATTCACAGCAGTAGAATAAGAAGAATAAAATTGGAAGTATTTTTGAAGCGTGCAACAGTGTCCAGCAGTATTTGCAAATCCAAACACTAACAGAAGGTTGGATGGGGAGGGAGAAGGGAAGAAGAGTAAGTTTTTCAGCCAGGGGTGACCTCTGGTATAATTCCAGCTTTTATGTTAAATCAACATAAAGCTCTGTGTGAGTAGTTTTGATTTATCTGCTTTAAAAACAAAACAAAACCAAAAAGCCCAAATCGTTTTCATGTTGTATGAAGCCATAGGATACTATGGATAGAGATAAAATGGGTTACTTGTTTAGAAACAAGTTGGCTTTTTTATATAAGCAAAGAGAAGAAGTGGTGCCTGAAACGTTCAGCGCTTGTTTATATAGTAAAAATGTATGGAAGGGTAAGTGTAGCTAATTATGTTCCAACTGCTCAGTTTCTTACATTTTAAAAAATAAATCAGTATGTACTTACAAAGGGAGGGGCAAAGCCCAGAGTTTGTATTTCCTTCTTATTGCACTATTGCAACATTAGAATACTTTTCCGTGTTTCATGAAGGAATTTTAGTAATGATAAATTAAATAAATAATAAATTAAATAAATTAAATTGATAGCACAATCCTTTACATGTCTATTCAGGAGTGACACCCAATGATTCCTATGGGACTTCTTCTCGGGTAAGCATAAATAGGATTGCAGCTTAAGTTAGTGAACAAGTGCATTTATTTAGTTAGTTATTTTCCCCCAATGCTTCCTCCTGAAAGGTAGCTCAGGGCAGTGAACATAAAATAACACAATTAATCACAACACATTTAAACAATCAATCAAAACCTCATTCAGGTTGCAGCGGTTAATGCCTTCATCGAATCATAGACTTGGACCACAAGAATCATTTAGTCCAACCCCTTGCAATGCCCAATGTGGGACTCGAATCCAAGACCCTGAGATTAGGAGTCTCATGCTCGACCAACTGAGCAATTCAGCAAGAGCAGCTATGCTCCAAAGGCCTGGATAAACATTGTTAACAAATACACGTGCATATCTCATGGTCAATACAAAGTTAACAAACTTGCAATCCCCCAAGTGTAAGACCACAGGAATCTTCTGATCTTCTGGAATGCATTATCTCAGCCCTGTTTAGGGAAGTTTTTAATGACTGATGTTTTAATGTTGTTTTAATCTTTTGTTGGAAGCTGCCCAGAGTAGCTGGGGAAGAAATAATAAATAATAATAATAACCATTATTATTATTATTATTATTATTATTATTATTATTAGGTTTGTAAGTGTGAAGAGGTATTCTGCAACACACAAATAATAGGATTTTACTTTGCTGTTTCACTCCTTCTGAAGCAGAAGTGAGGAAGTTGTGGCCCTGGCCTAGTTTCAAAACCCTGTCCATTTCACAAACTCAATCCACTTTACCCTGGTTCCTCACACACCTCCATCACGCAGTCCTGATAGGTTAACCATGTGGAAATGTGGTCCTTGACAGGTGTGGGGGAGAGAGAAGACAGATTCTCCAGTCCTGTTCTAGAGGGACATGTGCAGAGCTATGATGAACTGTTTAGGTTAGAAGCCTGTGCTGGTATTGAAATCTGTCGTGTTTGCTACCACTGAGGACAGACCCCTAAGTGAAAGATACAAATGTCTATTTGGTCATTAATAGTGCCACATACTTTGACTCCCCTATTTGTTCTGTTCATCAGGAGCTTATAAAGTACAGTAAGCTCACAATTTATGCACAACCAGCTTTACATGCTTGGCAAATCAAAATAAATAAAATAAAAAGGGGACGGGCATCTGGGAAAAAATATGCTGGCAATTGCACCCACTATGGAACCCAATGTGTTTTGACTTTACGTGATTTTGGCATTAGATGCCATTCCTGGAATGTAACCCCCACAAAAAATTTTCAGGTTTACTATGCTGAATGTGACTAGGGTAGCTCAGCTGGTAAAGCATTAGACTCTTGAGCTCAATGTTGTGGGTTCGAGCCCCACATTGGGCAAAAATAAAATAAAATCCTGCATTGCAGGGGGTTGGACTAGATGACCCTCGGGGCCCCTTCCAAATCAACAACTCTACTATTTCCATGAACCAGTTCCCCCCACCCCCATCCCCTGAGTGTATCTAAACTCAGTGGGGTGAGAGAGTGAGCCCTGCCCACTCGCAGAATATGAGGCATGAAATAAGCCTATTTGTACATATGGAGATTCCTCTTCACGAGCTCTGTCAACTGCAAAATAAAAATATAAAATAATGGATTAATCTCATTGGTAGGGCCAAAATCCAAGTATGCTGATTAAACACAGTGTGGATGGGGAGGTGTAACAGATCAAGCCTAACTCCAGCGCCCCACTGAATGTAGACTGTGGTTCTTGGCCTGCTTAGGTTGTTTCTTCTACGTTTAAGAACACATGAGATTATTCCTCTAGATCTCTCAGCAACTTAACTGTTTCAACGTACAGTGGTACCATGGTTTACAACCATAATCCATTCTGGAGGTCCGGTTGTAAACCAAAACAGGTTGAACCGAGGGCACGCTTTCACCAATGGGGCTCCCCCCCAAAAATGGGTTGTAATCCCAAAAAAGGGACACGCACTTCCGGGTTTGATGTGGTTGTAATCCAAAGCGGTTGCAAACCAAGGTACCACTGTACTATTATTGTGAACAATTAAGTGGACGGAATGCATGGAATGCATACCGAATTCATGCTGAACCCTTGAATTCCTTTGTTTTCCAAATAATTGTAATCGTAATAGGCTATTGTGTTGACAGTTCTGCGTTGATAAACACACACAACAATTGAAGTTACGAAGGGTACAAAGGACAACCCCAAATGTTCCTCAAATAGACCAGTTTCAATTGTAATATTAAATGATTGGGAAGAGATTTATGGAAGGCAAATTTCCCTTCCGCTCTGCTGCCCAGTGTGCTTGTTCCCACATTGACCCACACTCCTGGGAGAAGTTTCAGAATAGGTAACTTCCCTTCTGTAAATGTCCTTCCATTCACTTATCGTAGACCTCAAGCCCCTGTATTTTTCCAGTTTGCCACTGAAGAGTGGGTCCTTAAACAAACCTTCCCCTCTGCTATCACTGCTGCTGTGGGAATTTGAAATGGTGCCCCTTTGTGTCATGGGTTCGTACGCACTGTACGGATTGCCATTATCCATAACAAGACACATAACAATATTTTAATACTGGCAATGCCTAGGAAAGTTTGCTTCCAGCCGTGCTAAGTTTCTGCTGAGACGGCTCTTGCTTCTGCTGAGACGCGATGATTTCCGCCTTTAGAAAGGCTATTTTGTAAAGATAGTTGTTTTGTACAGCTCACAACCGGGAGGCTGCAGAGGAAGTGTCTCCAGGATTACTGTTTAAGGGTGCCATTGACCTTGTGCGCTGCCCTCCTTCCTCCCCTCCTTCCTATTGTGGGACTTAACTCACAAGCAGTGTCTTTGAGAGAGCAGCTGGTACTTTAAAGGCAATTTGTCATGTAGCTGGGACTTGAAAGATCATTGCAGTTCCTTGATTGGGCTGATAAGTAATTCTCGGTGCACATCTGCAATTCCACAGCTGCTTCCTCCTTACTGGAGTCTTGCTTTCTCAGCCAGTCTGATGGATTTCCTTTCATTCTTGTTGCACCCTTAGTTTTGTCTATTGAGCTTCTTACAGTTGCTGATTTCAGTTGTGGGATTATGGAGGAGAGTGTGAGTTTTGGCCCAAATTGATATTTCTTTACCAGTATTACTATACCCATTGGTTAACATCAAAAAGGATAAATGGATTACCAGTGTCTAACATATTATCTTTTCCCTTCTCCACCCGCACGTTTGTTTTTGCCCACATTTTAGAAAACAAAACTAAAGTGCAGGTAAAGTCCCTTTGAAACATTCATGTAAAAAAGGGGGCTCTTTCTTCTCAGAGCATGTATCTGATCTTTTGCAGGGAACTTAAATGCTCTAGCAGTCCCTTTCAGCATTTGTACTCCTCATTTTAGGAATAACCCTGTAAAGTCACACTCTCCTACTTTTTTTAGTTTAGCCTTTACAAAGTTCTATGAGACTCGTAAGATTGCTACAATCACATTTAAACCCCATGCTAGTCCTTTAAAAATAGGGCTGCCATATGTCCAGAACTTTCCGGACATATCCCGGATTCGTTCTCCAAAAACAACAGCCAGGCGGATTTTTCAGAAATTGCTTAAAATGTCCAGGAAATTCCAGGTGCTTGGCAGCCCATATTGGAAGTGTATATTTTCCCCCAAAAAACCTCAGAAACTTAGTGTTTGGGGGGAGATTTTGCAAAAAGAAAAAAGCTCATAAACCTTGGCCAAGGGAAGTGGATCAGAATAAAAATTAACACAGAAATTAGCAAGGCTAATTGCAACCATGAGTTGGGGCATCCTAAACTATTGTGGCAATTGAGATCCCTAGTGGGGGCGCAAGGGGGAAAAAATCCCCTTTTCACTTAAAACCCCCCACTGATTTCTATACCTTTTCTCACCTGAAAATCAGCAAAATAAATAAATAAGTCCCCAAAAGAGAAATACAAAATAAAACACATTCCTTCTCATACTCAGTATGTTTTGTCATTATCTAATTGCTACAGGTTTTATCTAGATTTATAATAAAGGGACCATTAAGTATCTAAGCACAGCCCTAGATTTTACTATGAATTTGTCTGCATATTTTTGCAGCTCTATTCATAGTGATATGAAGAGACTCCCCCCCCCCCTTATACTAGAAACTGCTCGTGTTTCTGTTACTTATTGTTAAGGGAACGCCTTTTTCTTTTATTGGGTAAAAGTAAGAAAAAAAGAAGCTCTTGCCACCTACCCACTAAAACCATAATCTGATATTTTTAGTAGATACATCCATGGGTGTAGCTAGGATTTTTGTGAGGGAGGGGGCAGGCCTTTTGTATGGGGAGGCAGAACCTCAGTTAGCTATGTATTTTTATTGATTTTTATTGAGGGGGGCAGCTGCCCCCCCTGGCTATGCCCATGAATACATCATATATTACTATGTGTTTTAGAAAAAATAGTACATTAATGGCCATGCTTTTCCTTATAGTGAAAGTTTAATGGCAAACATGTGGCTTGTTAAATGTATATATATGCTTAATTGGAATTTAATATCTCTTTCAGTAATTGCAAGTTTTCGAGGAGCAGTTCCCCATGGCTTATCACTGGAGATTGGAGACACTGTTCAAATACTGGAGAAATGTGATGGTAAGTGTTGACATTAGTACAGGACTGTCTGGTGGGAAGGTTGCCCAAGGTCATTTCACCTCATTACACTGAGGCAGGATCAGTGTGTTTGCTCTAGATGAGTGCCTATTTAATGGGGGGAAAACCAACTTTAATCTTCAATGAGAAAAGGCAACAGAGTTTGGACATGCCGTTGTAACAGGAAATCGCCTGCAAAATTAAATGTTTCTAACCCAAAATATATCAGAATTAGTCCAGTCACCCAGATACTGTGGAGAAAGCAACTATGGTCAGTGGGGAAATAATTATCTTATGTACAGTAGGCATTTTCAGTAGCCATGAAAGCAAAATCTAGACACTGCTCCAAATTATAAACAAGTACAGTGGACACTCGGGTTGCAAACGTGATCCGTGTGGGATGCACGTTTGCAACCCGCAGCGGTGCGTCTGTGCACACGGAAGTTGCAATTCAGCACTTCTGCGCATGTGCAAAGCGCAATTTAGCGCTTCTGCGCATGCACAACTGCCGAAACCCGGAAGAAACCCTTTCCGGTACTTCTGGGTTTCGGCGGGTCTGTAACCCAAAAAAATGGAACCTGAAGCGTTTGTAACCCGAGGTATGACTGTACATTGCCAGTCACTTCCTGCAGAGGTAAGAAGAAATAACACCAAAATCTTTGGGTAAAACATCTAGTACCGCTCATGTGATACTGGATGCTAAACTGTATTGTTCCAAAAATGTGTGCTTGTTGGGGAAAAGGTGAAGCTTTAGAAATGCCATGAGCAGTGCTATTTTTCTAGAAAAAGGGTGCTAGATATCACAAAGAACTAGGGTTGCCATACGTTTGGAACTTCTCGGACATAGCCGGAATTCAAGCAGCTACAAATAGTGTCTGGGCGAAAATCACTGTAATCCAGACTTATGGCAACCCATTAAAAAAGCTGGACAACTTTGCCAAAAGCAGGATTTTCACTTTTTGAAATGTGGCAACCCTACCATGAACACTTTCCTTGTTCTCTTATAATGGCAATGGCTCCCAAAACTGAATTCCTGCGAGTTCTGGCTGAATAAATCCCTGGCCATGAGACTCTAGAGTTCTTTTCTCTCTTGATGTAATGGGTTAAAATTCTGTCTGTTAGACAAAGAAAATATAAATGCATACCCTCTGCTATGTTTCAGATTCTCCTTTTCATACCAGTGCTGAAAGGATATCTATTTATTTATGTGCTGTTGTTTACAACTCTCTGATATTTTTTTAATGGGTGTTAGTTTGTGCTAGTTAAATACTAGTGGGGGTGGGTGGGTGGGTGGAAACTTCAATTGTGAACGTTTTTCTTTCAGCACAAGACCCATTAAAGGGTATGAGATTTGCGTTATGTGTCGCTGCTGACACAATAGCATGCTATGAATCCATCTGCCACTTTTTATTATTGTAGGTGACATATGTCAGAGTTTTTCAGATAAAATGTAAGTTTACATATCAATTGTTATTATTTTTTTACAGGCTGGTACAGAGGATTTGCCTTAAAAAACCCCAACCTCAAGGTAAAACCACTTTTGTTGCTCACCTGAAATGCATGTAAAATCACGCTGAAATACTCATACGAATTATAAAGCTGCCACCCAAAAACCAAGCTATTTGGCATAACCAAATAGCAGTAACGTTTAAGGCATAAAAAGGTGGCTTTAGCCTGTGGTAGCCTGATGATAGTAGCACTAGAAAAGAGAAGAAGATATATATATAAACACACACACACACACACACACACACACCTACACACCTGTGTATACCTGAAGGAGCCTCTCCACCCCTATAATTCTTCCCAGACACCGAGGTCCAGCTCTGAGGGCCTTGTGGCAGTTCCCTCACTGCAAGAAGTGAGGTTACAGGGAACCAGGTAGAGGGTCTTCTCGGTAGTGGCGCCCACCCTGTTTTTAACGTGTGATATTTTACTGTATTTTTGGTTTTTATGGAAGCCGCCCAGAGTGGCTGGGGAGGCCCAGCCAGATGGGCGGGGTATAAATAATAAATTATTATTATTATTATTATTATTATTATTATTATTATTATTATTACCATCAGATGTCAAGGAAATAGATAACTACCTGACTTTTAGAAAACATCTGAAGGCAGCCCTGTTTGGTGAAGTTTTTAATGTTTGATATTTTATTGTGTTTTTAATATTGTATTGAGAGCACCCAGATGGGCAGGGTATAAATAATAAATTATTATTATTATTATTATTATTAGGTTTGAAGAATGAGGAGGGAACAAAGGCTCTGAAGGGATAGGATCTGTCTCACATGAAGTAATTTATCAGGAGGAAATGGAATTGCAGATAATTAATTTAGCAGCTTAGCTACTTACCAGCCACTTTGTGTAGTTCAGGGACATATGAACATAAGAAAAGCCCAGCTGAATCAGACCCAAGACATCCCTGTTCTCACAGTTATTCTCTATTAAACAACCTTCCTAACACACACACTCTCTGAAATGTCAGTGAGGGACAATGGTGGCAGATGCAAAGAGATGAGCAATGTTACGGTGATAGCAGAAGCTTCTCAGCCACTGCCCCTGATTCGTAAGTGGACCTGTGAATTTTTCTGACACCTCAGTCCTCACTCTTTACCTGAGTTGCCGGGACCCAACAATAATGCTCTCTTGGACCATTTGAATACAGAAAGTTCTACTGTACTGTATTGCCTTCCAACAAGTTTTGCAATAATAATCCAAACGTCTTCCATAGTATGGACCCAGTTTTTCTCTTCAATGATGCATTCATACCATAAAGCATTCATTCTTCCCTCTCCCCCTCTTTGGTGGTCTGTTGCACTTATTTAGCTCCTTTTTTCTTTCAGGGTATCTTCCCATCCAGCTATATTCACTTGAAAAATGCATGTGTTAAGAACAAAGGGTAGGTCGAGATTTTGGGATTTTCTGAAATTTTTGCAAAGGCTATAAAACAGCAGTGGAGAAAGGAGAAGGCTGTTGTAAGAATTGTTTTGAAAATGAATAAATCTTTCAATGTGAAGCCCATGGCACCTTAAAGGCCTGGTGTAGTTGGGTGTGAAATTGGGAGTGCCCTATGCATTTGTGTAGCCACCATCCTTTTTAACTATGGTGCAGCATCACTTCATTTAAACTAGCCATGCAATCAGAGATATGGGTTTGAAAACTGCATTAGAGTAACTACGATTAGGGAAAAGAGCAGGGCAAGTGTAATTTTGCACCACAGTTAGTTTCCAAAATGAAAGAGAGGTAGAATTTCACATGAATGAGGGGAAGGAGTCTGCAACCTGTTGAGGCACTGTTGGTCTCTTAACCATGGTTAGGAGTCATGTTAATCTTTAAACTGTCACGGGACTCTTTTATTTCCTTGCACCAGATGTAATGGAGCTTATTTTGGAGTGCAAATATTATTGGTGGTTAACAATATCAGTCACTGAAAGACTCCAGATGTCATTTTAATTGTGCATTCATATGATTTGTGCCCATGGTGGTATTGGTGTGGTTCTGCATAACCTTCTGTTTTTGGTCCTGCAAAAATTTTCAGGCCAGATATACTGTTTTGTTTCCAATCAGTGCATATCTCATGTCTTCCTACTGAAATCCTATAACGTTTCTAACCACAGATGTTATGGGTTATTTACTTATTTGGACAACTTAAATACCGCTTATATTTAAGCACAACTCTAAGCAGTTTGCAACATAGATTAAAAAGTTTAAATAATGAGCAATATATATATATATATATATATATATATATATATATTCCGCAAAACACAACCAACAACTTCTTTAGTATCCAAAACAAACATAAAAAATCAGCTACAAAATTGCGCAGGAAATTCATAGTAAACATAGTAAACTATTATCTGAGCACCAGAAAGTAACATATTACAAAGGCCAATAGACTGAACACTATAAATTCCACCCTTTTAAGTAACATGGTTGTTGTGGTTTTGACCTACTTTAGTTGCAATATAGTGTAACAGTATCCCTCTAGAAGCCAATAAGACAATAACACTGGGGAAGCATAACAGAACAACTAATAAAGTGGAATTATCTGTGGATGGTCCAGAATCAATCAATCAATCACTAAATTATTGCATCAGTGACCCACTCTAGAATACACCTGCCAAAAACAAAACCATTCTGGAAGAATAACAATAATTAAAACTTCTTAGCAGAGCCTGCATAGTGAAAAGACTCTTGGTTATGATGTTTCCACACTGTGGTGTAGACCAAGCAGAATGCTTGATGGTCCATTGCAATGATACTTTGCTGTAGAATTATCACAGAACAGCTTGTTAGAGTCAGTTTCTCGGTCTCCATTAATGTTCAAAAGTTCTTAGGAATTATAAGCGGAAGGAAACTGCATACCGATTCGGTAATCCCAACCTGTTTTTGTGATCTTAAACTGCTTAGTAAACGTAATGCCATTTTAATGCTGGATATTGCATTTCTTTTGATGGCAACAGGCAGTTTGAAATGGTTGTTCCCACAGAAGATTCGGTTATCACAGAGATGACGTCAACTTTAAGAGACTGGGGAACGATGTGGAAACAACTTTATGTGGTAAATGCACCATGTGCCTATTCTGGAAACAGTTTTGGGAATAATGCTTATTTGTCTAAAGCAATAAAGTAGTTTTGTTTTATTTTATTATTTAAAAAACAAATCTAAGTATTTAAAAAATGGTAAACCAGTTATTTCATAAAAAAATGTTAAAAGCCCTGTGTGTGGTCAGTGAGGTCAGCTTTGACAATGTTGGGGTGGGACAGGGAAAGAGGGTACCTGGATGAAGTTCTATGATTTAACCCAAGCTGATGATTGTTGCTGCCAGGCAAAGTGTGGAGATAATCTGTTGGGTTCTCCATGCATAGTCATAGCTCAGCAGCCAGAATTGTAAACATAATACTAGCATGAAAATTTAGTTGTGGGTAAATCACAGAGCCTAGGATTTGCCGATCAGAAGGTCGGCCGTTCGAATCCCTGCGACGGGGTGAGCTCCTGTTGCTCGGTCCCTGCTCCTGTCAGCCTAGCAGTTCGAAAGCACGTCAAAGTGCAAGTAGATAAATAGGTACCGCTCCAGCAGGGAAGGTAAACGCTGTTTCAGTGCGCTGCTCTGGTTCGCCAGAAGCGGCTTAGTCATGCTGGCCACATGACCTGGAAGCTGTACGCCAGCTCCCTCAGCCAATAAAGCGAGATGAGCACCGCAACTCCAGAGTCGGCCACGATTGGACCTAATGGTCAGGGGTCCCTTTACATTTACCTACTATGCAAATCAAATCTTTTTATGTATATAATGTTTGTTACATAAGGAGACATTTGCATGACAGCTGCTTTCTTGCAAATAGCCCAATTCTTGTTCCATAACGGGGCCTAACTGTGTAAGTTGCCTCCATAAAAATTGCCCTCGTGGTTTAAAGCAGACACACACACTCACCAAAAATAGAACATGGAAATGTCTGTTTCAGCTGAATATGTAGGTATGTAGGTAGCTAAATAAGAATAAGAAGTTAAAATTGAAGTCAGTTGGATTAATTTTAGGAGTGAAGGTGAGGACTAGATAACAAAATGTTAGAAATAAACCTGACCTTTTTTAAAAAAAAGTATCTTGCATGTTTGCACTTTGAATTGAGATAAAGCAGATTTTTTTTACAAAGAAAGAAGCCAGCTTTGATGCACAAAAGTAGCAGAAAGACTGACCTTGAATTCTTGAAAATAACAGCCTAAACAGTACTTGCACAAAGCTAATCTAACAGATTTAAAGTGAAATCCAATGTACTACCAACATTAAAACGACACAGTGCCGTTGATGACTTTAAAATATTCATTCCAATCCATATGAGAGTCCTTAGACTATAATCCTTCTATTCAATAAAGTTTATTGGAATGACTAGAGACCGTTTCAGACATTTGCCTTGCTTCTTGATAACAGCCTATAAGCAGCAGAACATATGGGATTGTTGTGTTTCCTTACTGTACATAGAAAAATATCACAAGTAACCAAGACATATGGGGTGCAGAGAATGGGAACCATCCAGTTTTCATCATCCTTATTCGTGCTATAAAGGGTAGAAGGAACGTAGTAAGTGGGCAGCTGGCACTTTGGGGTCAAGTTCCTTTCTCTGCATGATGGTAGACATACATGTAGACATGACCAAGCCAAGCCATTGCTGAGACAGGAATGCAAACATGCTGGGGATGTGGCCTTGGAGCCACAGCAACCATCCAACAGCTTGACCTCACCCCCCTGAACAAAAGTTTTATATGTCGCGATAAGGAGGCAAACTGGGAGTGCGAAGGAGTTTGAGGGGTAGGCATCAATCCTATTACAAGACTATACTTTTATGCAGTTACAGAGCAAGATATACAGTCATATCTTGGATCCCGAACACTGTATGACTGTATATGTATAAGTTTCTGCAAACCGAGGAACAGAATACCCTAGAGAAGCAAAGCTGTTCTTTGTTTTATTTTGCATTTCTTAATCTCTGTACCAAACTTCAGAAGCCTAAGAATTCGGTTTTATATATATATTTGACAGAGAAATGAAGGGGATCTCTTTCACCGACTATGGCATATAATGAATGAAATCCTAGACCTCCGACGGCAGGTGCTCGTTGGCCATCTCACCCATGATAGGATGAAGGATGTCAAACGGCACATCACTGCTCGCTTGGACTGGGGCAACGAGTGAGTAAGAGATGATATATAAAACCAATTGCGTTTTCCTCCATTCATTGCATTTATTTATTACAAGGCAATTAAAAGGAAGCAACATGAAGAGCGGGCAGCTTTTACACAGGGAGATTTAAAGGGGGGGTGGGTCCATCACCATTACTGATGCTCGTGAAAAATGTATGTCCTTTTAGCTGCCTTGGGAAAAGAAATGGTCAGTCTCCGGGAAGCCTCTTGTTTAAGTGAAAGGCAGGTCTGCACACAAGAGGGAATCTCTCACCCTGTCCCTTCCGCCTGCAGCTTTATGCTTTTCATTTCATCTCCATCCCTGACAGCAGTGGCTTTTCTGCAGTGGAAAACAGAAGATGGGAAACAGTCACACCTTGACTGGAACTTCACTCAAGGGTTTTTCTTTTTTTAGCTTCTGCTTGTTGTCTACGATTTTGTTTATTTATTCTGGCAATTTATACGCTGCTTATTTACAGCCTTCTAAGTGTTGTACAGGCAACTTAACAATGCAATGATAATAATAATAATAATAATAATAATAATAATAATAATAAGAAGAAGAAGAAGAAGAAGAAGAAGTATGAAGTATGAAGTGCTGCCTGCTCACCCTGCTGTCATACTTCATCCAGTTAGATGTGTGCTCTCACGTCACTGGAGAGTGCAAATATTCCGTGCAACGGAGGAGGATTGCATAAGGCTTTCCCACCATTTGGTTACCTGCCCAGGAGGTTTTGAAAGACCTTCACAATCATCTCTGTATGTGTATTTACACACATCCCCTAGCAGCATGCAATTCCAGCCAGGGCAAGAGACTCCAGTTCCCCTGGATTAGTGTATGATGGGGCCTCCATAGTGGTGGTGTCCCCAAGCATTGTTGTGCATTTACATTTGCAATATTTTTTATTAAAATGCAACAGAAATTCCTGTTCCTCTTCTTCTACTGCTGCCTCCACCCCCACCCCCAATACCATAAAAATAAGCTCTGAAGGGTTAGAGGAGCCTCTGGAGCAGATTTTGGGGGTTTGTGAGGGAGGAGAGGAAACAGAAGCATATTGCACAAGTGGAACTCCAACTGTACAACCCAATCTCATTAATGCTTCTTCTTGACTGAGATCACAAAACAGCTGAGTGTCTTGCACCAGAATTCAGTTTCATTTGGCCATGGGCACAGCCAGATTGCTTTCTATCTGTACGGACAATCTCAATTTATAAAGGGCAAAATAAAATTCCACAAAGGCAGAAGGAATTCAGAAAATCTTTGCCTTTTGCTCTCATCTGAGTATTTGCTTGCAGACATACAGTAAATCAACATGCCGTGTTAAAGTTTTTATAGCAAACAAGCCTTTGTGTTTCTGTGCTTGCTAAACCCGTGCCATATCAAAGCCTTTCACTTTGCTTTCACTAAATGCATAATACCGTCACCTATTTCGGAAATGAAAAATTCATACTGTTATGTGTTGACGCTGAATGTGATCTGAATGTTGCCAGGTAAGACTCCCACTAATCTTGACAGCACCTTGCAGGGTTTGAAAAAACTAACCAGCTCATCTCTATTCTAGACACGATGCTGTAGGAAAAAATAAACACAGTGGGCTTCTCTCATCTCAAAATTATTTGGGACAATGGCAACAGAGGCCGAAAGCACCCAGGCAGTTGCATTAAAGTTCAGGATTATGTTCTTTCAGGAAACTGATAGGACTAAAGTTTCTTAGGGAAGTTTTTAATGTTTGATATTTTACTGTGATTGATGTTTTAATTTGTTGGAAGCTGCCCAGAGTGGCTGGGACAACCCAGTCAAATGGGAAGCATCTAAGTATATGATGGTAATGATGACTATGAGAGGTGCCCACTATCGGGAACCTGTTTTCTGCTTTCTTTGCAAATGAATGGGTGCTTAAGCTGTAAAACAACCGTAAAAGCAACTGGCTCATCCATTCTAAAGATCCAACAAAAAATAAAATATTAAAAAACCAAACGTACCTTGCCGGACCCATTGTTTCTATGCCATTGTTGTAAGCACTTCTGTATTATCTCCTTCCTGTGTTGTCACCTATGAGGATTGCTTTACTAGGGTTTGTTGCCTTTGTCTGAGCACATAACACGTAAGGGGCTTGCATGAGAATCGATCATTTACTGCAATGCACATTAAGCTAGAGAGCAGGCAGAGAGTGAATAGAATATGGAATAGAATATGGGTGGCAGCAGAGTATATGTGGTCGTATTTCACAGGGGCTGAGACTGGAGATAAATCCAGATAATAAACCATGCATAGGGATGCTCCTATATGAAAGCAGAAAGTTTTGCGCAGATTTTGCCTCCTCCGAAAAGCGGTTTGCTCACCAGTTGTTTTAGAGGCAAGGCGGCAGGCATCTGTACATATTCATGGGAGAGCTTTAATCTTCTAAATTAAAGGAGCTGCTTGTACAATTTGCAAACCAAAGATACTTAAGTGTTTCTGATGCATCGCAAGATTAGGCAGGTGAGTTATTCAGATTTATGCCATTTGCTACCTGATTATTTCTTCCTCGGCATTTGTTGCACCAGTTGCAGAACGAAGCCTGGATAAAATAACTGGCAGAGGCCTTGCAGCCTCCTTTCTCAGTGCAGCCCCTTAGACAGCCTCCCAAATTGGGCCCCTCTAGGAACCTTTTCATGGAGGGCTATAGCTGGGGAGTAATCCCCGGTGTACTGGAAGACAGAAATCTCCTCTCATGCAATAAGCACATTGTATCCAAGTTGTAGAAACAAGAGCACGGGCAGAAAAAAGATACAGGACAAACAGGGACTGCCTATATCCTGCAGGGTTGCAAATAGCTGATAAAGCTTTGAATCTGAGTCCCACACCGAAAGCTAAAAAATGTTTCCAAAATGTATATTGTTATCATTTCCGCCCTGGCAATCATGACCTGATACCCTCCTCCGTTACATCTTGTGCTACTTTCTTATAATAGAAGGATAGACGTGTTGAGTTGGAAGGGATCCCAAGGGTCATCTAGGTCAACTAGGGATTTCAACTATTAATGTCTAATGTTATTATTTGACATCTAATGTCCTTGTTTTGACATTTGCAAACCAGTATTTTACATCCAAAATAAGTGTGCTAGATTAGAAAATAATTAAGTGTACGACGGCATGCGAATACTTTGAACATTAGGGTGGAGTATTGTTTAGAGCTGTTTGTTTTTGCTGGGGCAATATTTAGTTTTGAATATGCATTTATTATCTGATTTAACGCTGTATTTTGTTGTCAGACTGTTGTTTAACTCTGTTGGATATTTGTTACTATGAAATGTTTTCGTTAGTGCATCACTTCTATGACTACTTAAATTTTCTTAGGTCTTGTAACGGTTGCAGAATTGTGTGAAACGTTTTGATGTTGTGAATCACCTTTACCATGGTTTCCTGTGGGAAATAGGCATTCAAATAAATGATGCTGGCCAACCATTAAAAGCTCTATATAAATGGGATTAATAATAATTGTTTCTAATAATATTGCACTGGATGCATGTTTTGCAATCATGTGGAACAAAGTGCTTATTTATTTATTTATTTATTTATTCATTTCATTTCATTATTTCATTTCATTTCATTATTTCATTTCATTTCATTTCTATACTGCCTGCCTCTTTTGCAGCTGTCAGTGGATAAAAAGAATAAGAGATCCTAACTATGCTTTTAGAAGGTTCTAGCCAATGTCCTTTACCAACCAGACTTTCCATATTCCCTTGCAGACAACTAGGACTTGACTTGGTACCAAGAAAGGAATACGCTATGGTGGATCCAGAGGAGATCAGTATTACAGAGCTGTATAGGCTGGTAAGTAAATTTCCACTTTCCTCCAGTTCTCTAAGCTTGCAATCCTATACACCAGGGATGGGGACCAAATAGAAGTCTCTATGCCTCCTTAACTGACCCTCTGGAATTTTTCAACACTACACCCATTTCCCCAGGCCGGCCACTTTTCAGTCCTTCTTCACACCCTCCATGAGTGTTTTTGTCTGGTTGGGAGGCTTCCAACCAACTCTCATAATGCCTCTTGCTTTCTTGTAAGCTACCATGTGTTCACTGGAGTAAGGATGGGATATAAAGTAAAAAGGGAGTGAATAAACTGAACCTCACTATTTACTAGACGCAGTGATTGGCGAACAAGCTCAGCCAAAACATTTCAATCTCTTTCCAGTATTACCTAATGAAAAATCAGATGTGCATTACTAATGACTGAGGTTAAAAATAAGATCTGGTGGAGAAAAATTATGTTTCAGACAAGAGAAAGGTAAAAGTAAAGGGACCCCTGACCATTAGGTCCAGTCATGTCCGACTCTGGGGTTGTGGCACTCATCTCGCTTTATTCGCCGAGGGAGCTGGCGTATAGCTTCTGGGTCATGTGGCCAGCATGACTAAGCCACTTCTGGCGAACCAGAGCAGCACACAGAAATGCTGTTTACTTTGACGTGCTTTCGAACTGCTAAGTTGGCAGGACAGGCACGGGAACGTAGCCTTCTTTTCAGCATTAGTCAATGGTATGCTGAATTTTATAAAGTACAAAATTGCAACCTGACTGTTTATTTCTGTTGATGGCCATATGTAGATGGAGCACCGTCATCGCAAGAAAGACACGCCTGTCCCAGCAAGCAGCCACCACCTCTTTGTTCAGATGAAGAGTTTGATGTGTTCCAACTTGGGAGAGGAACTAGAAGTCATCTTCTCACTCTTTGATAGCAAAGAGAACCGACCAATCAGGTAGTTTCATTAAAGAAAGCAAAAATGTTCCTTCATGCATTCTTGTCTTCATTTGGAGAACAAAGAAATTTTGCCTTGCATTTGTTGACTCTTGGGTCTTAGGGAACCCATAAATGTAATCCCGAATTTGTATTTTAATTGTTGTCGTCTAACTTTTTGAATTGGAGTCTGAGCCACTGAACACATTGATCCAGTTGGTATATGAACATAGGTGGCTACTTGTTTTCCTTATTTGAAATGACCAATGATGGATACATGGGGTGATCAACACATGGGTGTTCAGCTCCAATTTTTAACGTGGTTCTATTTCATCTTATTTATCTAGATATTTCTATATCACCATTTGCCATTGTTGCCTCTGGCTACTGTTGATTTGCCATCTAGTTTTCCTTTGCTGCTGCTGCTTCTCCTTCCTTAATCAGTTGCATAATTGATCGCAACAAAGTTGGGAGTTGCATAGCAAGTAAGATGTCTTTGTGATGTTGTGCAGTTCAACCAGGCTGAATAAATGTCACTACGGGCAAATGAGGGACAGCACTGATTCCAGATTAGTCATCGAGGTGATTGCGACAGGTCAGAGCTCAAAGTGAACAGGATGACATAACAAATGCTAAATACCAATCAGATTTTGCCCTGATGTCACAGAGGGCAGGTGAATTCAGTGTTGGGTTAGAGCAAGTCGGTGATGAATTGTTGTCAAGGCAAGCAATTTTTCAGTGCTGCTGATTTTCATGAACTGCTTTCAGCACAGCCCTGTGCTCAGTTTCACTGACATAAATGGAATGTCCTTCTGAAAACATTGTTAGGATTAGCCTTTATTTAGCCACATCTGAATCCAACCGTTACCAGACATACAGTTTCACTATCTAATCACTCAATGATACAAAGTTTTGTGTTGACGGGGGCTGATTAATTCATTGCAAGCTGTTTACTTTGTATGGCAAGTGCTGCTTAGTTTTATTTAAAACTCACCTGTACATTAATACATCAAAATTTGCTAGATCAGAATTCCTGGAAATAGCAGTTTTGAATAGCTAGCTAACCAAAGTGACTGTTTTCCAGACACTATAAAAACCTGTGAAAATGTCTCTTTCCTTCCTGCCTAGCTATACTTTTCAAAGGTGAAGAAATGTATCACCATTATATGTTATGAAGAGAGAAGAAAAGAGACCAGATTATATGGCACAGAGGTTATTTCCAGAGTGCAGGGCAGCCTATGCTGGCTGGGACTGTTGTGGAAAGCTACTGAGGGACACCAGGTTGGCAAAAGCTCATGTTGGGAAATCCATAATTCTTGCCAAGCTCTGCTTCCTCTGCATTAAAAGCCATTAGTGGAATTTACGCTGCATTACAGCCACTACCTGCTGAGATTCCCCCCCCCCCAACCCACCCCCAGATTTGTTTATAATGGATATGTGCTTGTGTGATTTTTGGAAGTAAGACAGAGTCTTTGAGTTGTAAATAAATAAATCACTGGCTGTCTGAAGACAGAATGCGCATTATTAACATATTAGACTAAGCCTCCGTCTCTTATCCATTGTTGCACTCAAAACTACTCAGGATTTAGAACCACGAGGTCTATAAAATAGAATCAAAACCACAGGCATGCTGCCCTAATCCGTTCTTTGTCAAAGCAGTGGCAGTAAGCTTGTTCAGCTTTCTTGTTAACAGCAAACTTTGCCGCTGTATCTTGTTCACTAATCATCCTCCAAATTATTGTAAGGAAACATATTTTACATTTTTTTAAAAATTGTCAGCTTCGTTATATATATATATATATATATATATATATATATATATGTCAGAATATTTGTAGGAACAAAGCCTAGACTCCAAAAAGCTGCATGGCTGCTCCCAGTTGGATTGTTGATTATTTTCCTTTGAACAGCAGGCTCCAAGACCATATCGCAAACTGCTTTTGAAACTCCCTTAAGCTTCAAAAGGGATTTGTCGTGCAGCAGGGAGGATGCCATTTGAGAAATACAAGACATTAGCTTGGGCATGTGGAACTATTTGTGCTTTTGTTTTGGACTGTGCTCCTCTCACACACAATTCCCAGATAGATTTTTTAACTTCTTAAAAGTGCACCCCAAATTCTGATTTCCCCAGCATGTTAATTTGGTCTGGTTTTTGGAGATATTTCAGGGTGGCTACCTGCGGCAGGCCTCTGAGCTGAACCAGATGAGTTGATGGCAATAATAATAATAATAATAATAATAATAATAATAATAATAATAATTTCCAGTGGAAGAATCAGTACTTCAGACTTCACTCCTATGCCTACCCACTTCACTGGGCAGATTGACAGATTGTGCCATCCTTGACTAGGATATTTGGGGATACTGTGGTCTATTGTGATTAATAATTCTTAATACAAAAAGTATAAGGAGGCTGTTGAAATTTTAGCCCTCCGTTTTTAATTTAAAAAACAACAAACCTTGCTGACTACACTATTTGTAAGCATTTTTTTTAATTTGGATAATGTTCTTTAAACAATCTGGAAATGCTTTATTGCATGGGTAGGCAAACTAAGGCCTAGGGGCTGGATCCAGCCCAATCACCTTCTAAATCCGGTCTGCAGACGGTCTGGGAACCAGTATGTAGAATGTGCCCTTTTGTTTAAAAGGCATCTCTGGGTTATTTGTGGGGCATAGGAATTTGTTGATTTTTTCCCTTCAAAATATTGTCCGGCCCCCTCACAAGGTCTGAGGGACAGTGGGCCAGCCCCCTGCTGAAAAAGTTTGCTGACCCCTGCTTTATTGTTTTGAGAACTGAGGGAGGAAGCATGCAAAAAAATTTTTTATATAAAAAGGAAAACAACCTTCATTAATATTGAAAGGAAAAGGTGGCTTAATATATGGTTTCCAAAAGAGACACGAAGCCGCCTAGCCCCAGGCTGTAGTGAAAACCTGTAATTTCATCGGACTGTATTGTGGTATGCATGGAGACACTTAGCAGCTGGGTCCCTCTGACTGCAGAAAAAGAAAGCAGAGAGACAGATTGTGATTCATGTGAGAACAGCAAATGGGGCTGTTGCCTTCTCCTGTTTAAAGATGCAGGCATATATCACACGGACACAATTTATGGTTTAGTCTTTGACCTACGAAAGAGGGAATGAAATACTTTCTTTTACCACTGGCACAAGTGTAATGGAGCAAATGAAACGCCCCAGCCAGGCCAGTAATGTGCCAGGGAGCTGACAGAAAGCAAATCATGTGTGCGACGAGCCAGCAAGGATGTGTTGCCACGTGGAAGCCTCTTTTCTTTTTTTGCTGAAGTCACACTGTATTTACAAAGTATTCAGAGAACCTTCGATTAAAGGGGGCAGTTCAAACTTTCGGCAATATTTAATGATGACTTTCTTATTTCAGGAAGCTTGAGTACACGTTGTAGATTCTTTCATTTTAAATTCTCAGGCAGAAATGCTGATTGTATTCGAAGGCATTTGTGCCTCTTCCCAAGTTTGATGGTACAGGGGGGGAAAGATAGCTCAAAGTGATATACTTAGTAAAAAAAAGTTTCTGAAGTGAGGAAATGTGTATATCAAAAGATTAGAAGAGAGGATTTTATGTATCACTTTGTATACAGTGGTACCTTGGTTGTTGAATGGCTTGGCTCCTGAACAAATTGGCTCCCGAACGCCGAGTGTTCTAGTTTGCTAACTTTTTTCGGAAGCTGAACATTCGACGTGGCTTCCAATTGAGTGTAGGAAGCTACTGCAGCCAATCGCAAGCTACGTCTTGGTTTAAGAGTGGTCGAACGGACCCCCCAGAACAAATTAAGTTCAACAACCAAGCAGCCAAGGCACCACTGTATCTGCTTCTTCTTAAAGCAACATAGAAAGTGGGTCTGTAGGGATGGAGCAAGCTTGTTTTATCCTGCTATGGAGGTTAGGACCCAAACCAGTGGGTTCAAGTTACAAGAAAGGTGATTCCGTCTAAACATCAGAAAGAGCTTTCTGACAGCACTGTTCAACAGCGGAACAGACTCCCATGAGAGGTGGTGGACTCTCCTCCCATGGAGGTTTTTAAGCATAGGTTGGATGGCCACCTGTCATGTATGAGCTAGTAGAGATTCCTGCTTTGCGGTGGTTGGATCTGATGACCCTCAGGGTCCCTTCGAACCCTACAATTCTATGATTCCATGTGTCTTAGGCTGGATTATTGTTTGCACTACAGCAGGAGCAGAGAGCCTGTGACCCTCCCAATGTTGCTAGACTACAACTCCCATCAATCCCACATGGACAGGGACTGATGGGAGGTGGAACCCAACAACATCTGAAGGATCTGAGGTTCTCCACCTGGGAGTTACACATAGATGCTGCAGAAATATCATGCAGTGTAGATGGTAGCATGAATTTTGTGGTAATAGGTAGGCATCTGCCCTCAAAACACTCCTGCCATGAGAGTAGAAAGGCAGATGCAGAGGCAATTCATGAAGATGGACAATGGACCATGGACCAGTTTGGGATGAACACTTTCGGCATGACAACCGCAAAGTAGTGCCACTCAGTACTGATGGGGGCACTGCCACTTATGCAAACCAATGCTTGCTAATTATTAAAATAAATGTCTACCTCCTTTGGTGTTAACATTCTTACTAAACACATTTAGCATTTAATGTAACTGCAGTGGTAATTACAATGTAGGTTTATGTGGAACATAACAGTTGCTAATTAATGAGCCTTTTTTACAAGAAAGAAATATTATGCTAATCTTAATAACTATTGCCAAGTCTTTATGCTCCTTAAATCTTGAACACTGCAATCATTTGTAGTGTACACGTGAGGACCGTGAGACCACGGCTGTTTTCAAAGTCCTTTTGATCATAGCGGGAAGTGAGCTAACCATGTGTTGTATGTTGCAGCTGAAATGAATGTGACCCAAATGAACTAGGACTGAATCATGTCCTAAAACAGAGATAGTTCTGCTCATTAGTTCAAATCACACATGAAGATCCAAAGGATATTACACTCTTTTAAGCTCCCCAACTGCTAAGAATAATGGATTCTTCAGATTATCCCACTGATGTCTGAAGGATGCAGCAATGCTTCTGTTTTTCTGTTACAGAGAGTGATGGTTTAATTGAAATGTACATAGTTCATACCCCACAAGTGTCCCAGAAAAACTGGGATATCTTGTTTTTTATTATGAGAAAACAGTAGTCATTTGGGTTGCTGTGATTTCGCAGGATTTCATGATACAATTCCTCCCCCCGCCCTTTTCAGGGCCACAATTTTGTGTAGTGCCATGCCCAAAAAAGTGCTGGGGGGGGGGGGAGGGAACCATGGTGCGAAATCACAGCAATCAAAATGGCTGCCATTCCCTTGCAACAAAAAACAAGAAGATAGTATCCTGGATTTTGACTTCAAAGTCTTGAAGGATATGCCTAGTCATAAATAAATACAGCCCACTGCCCTTCTGGTGGAATTATCTATCTATGAATTAAAAAACCTTCTGTTGTTTTAAATGTGCACCTGCAATGATGTAAGCAAATTATGTGGTCTATGGATTTTTGTGACCTTTAGTTCCAACACTTATTGGAATAAACATCTACTATAAAATCCTGTGTAGTTTTGAAATACACATATTTTCCTCAGGTAATGTAGATGTTGCCTTTAATAAATTGCTGATATATAAAACATAATCTGACACCAGAACCTATTTTACCATCTGCAATACGTTGAGGTAGTTTGACCCCAGCCTTGCTTGAGGGCCCAATTACTGCGTTTCTCAGATAAGACTGATTCTTTAATCAAACCTGCATTGATTTTTTTTTTTATCAGATCTTCAACAAATTCTGCTTATCTCTGTGCATTCTCAGAAACCCCACAAGAGGCAAAGTCAAGATTACATGGCCATGGAAAAGAATAAAAGTCATTTACCATCTGCAATACATTGTATTTAAAACTATGATTTATTATGTACAATGAATTTTTTAGCATTGCAAGTAGTACAGTCTTTGTATACCATCAGCCTTTGCTTCCATTTCAGTTGTATAGGGAACAGAGCAGACACAATAAGAAAATGATGTATTTGGAGTCAACTGCTGACTGTGGTTGAAATAGAAATTCCACTTAGATTTTTCGGATGCAAATATTATCGACTAGTAGAGCTTTCAAGTTAAAGCATTAAGAATAACATATAATTCTTGTCCATTTTTATTTTATTTTATTCTTTGGTAGATTTACAAAAGAAAAATAAAACAACAACAACACACCTATAAAGAAATTTTAGGAAGAGGCAGGATTAGATGCAGACACACAAAAAAAGACTCCTTGCACTTGGTGGTTGGTGCCTGATGAGCTTGCCAGTTGGCTGAGTTTTATTCAGCTGCAGCAAGTGGAACATAAGAGCCAGAGGAGAGAAAACTGGCATAAGAATATAAATCTAGAAGCAATAGTTCAGTGATGAGACCTAGGATTTTAGCTAGTAAATGAATCTGCATAGATTGGGTCCCCCCCCCCTCATTGTTAATGCATTCAATGCAACAACTAGCAACCCATTAAACTCTAAAGGCTTGATGTTAGCCATTGCTTCTGGAAATTTGCTGTAGTATAGGCAAGGGGTTTCTTGCCTTTTCAAGCAAAATTTTGCTCCCAAGTACTAAAAAATAATTTATGTAATTTCTCCCAAGTAACATGAATAACTAGCTTGGAAATTCCTGGGCACTGACTGTGAAGGATGCTGCCATGATAAGATTTTCTGCTCTATGTGTGTATTCCAGGTCTGTGTCAATATGATATCAGAGTCCTATTACAGCTGACTGACGGTTCCTGGCTCCTTCAATGTCAGGTTAATCTGCTGCTCTCTGTCAACTTAAACACTGTTTCTTTCATATATCACCTTGCCCGCAAATGCACACAGATATATCATCCATATAGACAGAGAACAAGATTTATTACGGCTGCATCAATGCATTTTCTTCTGTCTCAAAGAACTAACTTTGTTGTTTTAATATATTCCTTTTAATGCCTTTTTTGAGCTCTTGCTACTTAAAATTGAAACTTGATTTTTCTTCTGCTAGCTTTATTCTTTTGTTTTGTTTTAAATTAAGCTATTCTGATGCTTAAGGGACGTGGGTGGCACTGTGGGTTAAACCACAGAGCCTAGGACTTGCCGATCAGAAGGTCGGCAGTTCGAATCCCCGTGACGGGGTGAGCTCCCGTTGCTTGGTCCCTGCTCCTGCCAACCTAGCAGTTCGAAAGCACGTCAAAGTGCAAGTAGATAAATAGGTACCGCTCCGGCGGGAAGGTAAACGGCATTTCACCAGAAGCGGCTTAGTCATGCTGGCCACTTGACCTGGAAGCTGTACACTAGCTCCCTCGGCCAATAAAGTGAGATGAGTGCCGCAACCCCAGAGGCGGTCACGACTGGACCTAATGGTCAGAGGTCCTTTACCTTTTACCTTACAGTTTTGGAATAACGCAGGTGGCGCTGTGGGTTAAAGCCTCAGCACCTAGGACTTGCCGATCGAAAGGTCGGCGGTTCGAAACCCTGCGGCGGGGTGCGCTCCCGCTGCTCGGTCCCAGCGCCTGCCAACCTAGCAATTCGAAAGCACCTCCGGGTGCAAGTAGATAAATAGGGACCGCTTACCAGCAGGAAGGTAAACGGCGTTTCCGTGTGCGGCTCTGGCTTGCCAGAGCAGCGATGTCACGCTGGCCACGTGACCCGGAAGTGTCTCCGGACAGCGCTGGCCCCTGGCCTCTTAAGTGAGATGGGCGCACAACCCCAGAGTCTGTCAAGACTGGCCCGTACGGGCAGGGGTACCTTTACCTTTACCTTGGGAATAACAAAATGGTGCTTATTTCTAAACATGTTTATAGTCAGGACAGTGGAAGCAAATCCGTTTTCCTCCTGTGTCTGTGATGATGCTATAATTGATGTGAGTTTAAAGTTGCATATGCTCAAAGTGTTTCTTTCATTAGGGTTGGCATACTGTGTGCTTTTGTTGTTGTTGTTTTGCTCTAACATAGCAGAAATGTAAAAGCATTTGTAAAAGCATGAAATGGTGGAGGGCGGGGAGAGAAAGAGAAATGCTAAAAGTTTGTCTCACAGCGGAAGTAAGATCTCCATAAGAGCATTAAGTCCAGGGTCTACAGTAAAATTACCTATCTGCACAAGAGGCATTCAGTTTATTCAGCACTGCTTTGAATAGAGGGAGGAACAGGGAATTTCCACAGGCTGCTTAACGTTGTTTCAGTAGGCCCAAGCCTAATTGCCTGATGGCTCGGAAGTCTGGGCAGGGTACTATTCCTTCAAGGAAGCAGTTCCCCAGCAAAAGTGGCACATGGTGTGAGGTAAAAGTGGGTCTTGGCTGGAAAATGCCAACACCCTTCCTTGCATGCTTTTCTACTCCTCTTGGTAGGTAATGTTTTGTGAACTTCTGTAGGCAAACCTTTGGTGAGATATCCACGCGTGCATTCAGCATGAGCGGTAAGTAGGTTTAGAGCTGTAAATATGCTTAGAAAAACATATTTAGGGGGAAAAGAAAGGCAAGTAGCTTCTTGAGCAGCAAGCTCAGTCTCACAGAATGTGTTGCTGGGGAAATGGCTCTCTGTGCCGCGGTGGCAAAGAAACAGCAATCAATTTTGAAGGTGGCATTTTCTCAGCCTTAGCTCTGAAGTTTAGTTTATTAAATTTATTAATTGCTTCCCACAAGCAGTGTAAGTCCTGAAGCGATTTACAGAGATGAAGTAAAATACAGACAATGTAATGTGTAATATGCTGCAGTCTTCCTGATTGGCCCGTGCCTAGGATTTTGTTGTTTTGTTTTGTTTTTCAAATCCCTGACATGGCAGTGAGCCACACAATTAACATAATGTATAGTTAGGCCACTGGAACGCGGGTGGCATGGTGGGTTAAACCACAGAGCCTAGGGCTTGCCGATCAGAAGGTCGGCAGTTCAAATCCCCGCAATGGGGTGAGCTCCCGTTGCTCGGTCCCTGCTCCTGCCAGCCTAGCAGTTCAAAAGCACAAAGTGTGAGTAGATAAATAGGTATCGCTCCGGCGGGAGCATAAAGAAGGAAGAGAAGAAAATGGTGATAAACTGTTTGTACATGCTTCATCTATTGTGTAACGGCACTTAACCGCCAGGTCGGCTGCCCTTGTGGGATGGTGACAACACTCCCCCTGGATCCAGTGGTCATACTGGAGGTGAAGGGTTTCCTTCAGGCCCAGGAAGTAGATTGCAGCTTTTCTGCCTGTTGGCCAATGGCAGGCAGGCTGCAGCGCTGGCCCTGCCCCTGGAACTGTACGGTCTGAGTTCACTCTGGTCATACTAGATTTCTGGAGGGGGGGGCAGTGGTGAGTATTTTTTTTTCCTCCTGAAAAAGGGATGGTAGACCAATTACTGTATTTTTCGCCCTATAGGTCGCACCGGCCCATAGGACGCACCTAGATTTTTTTTTGGGGGGGGGAAATAAAGGGGGGAATTATCCCCCCCAGTCCCCAAAATGGGTCCCAGAGCACACAGCTTTGGCATCGGGTCCCAGAGTGATGCCGAAGCTGTGTGCATCTGGGAACTTGCGGGACTAGGGGAGGGGGAAGCCCGCCGCCAGCCTCCAAACCACATCGGGAGACAGCGGGATGGCGCGCTGCACCTCCCCGCTGTCCCCCGAGCTTGCGGGGCTAGCGGCGGGGCTCTCCTGAAGCACACCGACCCCTCTCGCTCTCCAGGCTTCAGTGAAAGCCTGCATTCGCCCCATACGATGCACACACATTTCCCCATCATTTTTGGAGGGGAAAAAGTGCGTCCTATAGGGCGAAAAATACGGTAAGTTTCAGAACCTCTGATCTATAGTGTGCATGATGAACAAGCACAAATACATCTTTAAGCATCTGTACACATGAAATCTTGCTCAATCAGGGTTCCCCTAGACCAGTATTTCTCAGTCTTTTTCTGACCATGGCCCCCTTCCAACCTTATTTCTTTCCTCCCCTGTCCTACCAGTGGAAAGGTAGCTATTTTGTTTGTAAACAGAACTTGTTTTATTTATAATTTCACCTGTGGCCCCCTTGGAATATCCTGGGGGGCAGTGACAAATTTACATATAAGCCAAACAAGCTATAGCTTAGGGCCCCACTCTTTTGGGGGGCCCCTAAAAAATTTAAAGGGAAAAAACCTGGATGTACATTTCCAGAATATAAGATAAAAAACAAATAAAATAAATCCTACATACAGCAACCGTGTTTTGTGTTGTGTAGGCTCCTATGATATAAGTAATGGGCCCCGCCTACTAGCTTGCTCCCTAAAATATCACTATTTTGCTCATTTCTATATATAGGGTGCCTACCTTCCTAATGGACTGGTTGCATGGCAACATGTGCAAATGGCTTTAGATACCTATTAGGTCCATAAATTACAATATAGCATATATTCAACACAAAAAAAGTGACAATTTGTTGTTGACAAAGGACAGCTGGACCAGTAGCTTAAACCTAAATCTGGCCTGCTGGGGGGTCCCAGGGAGCCATATCCCCCCCCCCCAGTTGAGAAACACTGCCATAAACATATACAATTTAAAGATAGCTATCTGCTTGTTATTCCTACTTCACATGTTTGCTGAGGAAAGCAGCAACGCACACATAGCAAACATGTTTGCTGGGTAAAATGTTTCGGTGCCATCCATCAGGCCCTCTTGCCCAAGACGTAGCTGCATATGTCAGGGCTGAGCTTAATTAAACTGATTGGGGAAACTTGTTTGGAAGCTTCTGTTTTGTTTTACTAACTGCAGGTAAGCTATTTCTGGCAGCTCCTCTTGGTAGTTGTCAGCATCTGTAGTGTAAGCAGACATGATTTATAGAGCGTGAAAGAGGAGCTAGGTGGATATGCGATATTCTTTGTCTCAGCTGCTTAGTCAAAAACCTCCTGGTACTTCCTGTCTTTTCTCCCCAAACCACAAAATTGTATTCTGATGCTCTTGTTGGACAGAAAGGGCTCATTTGTTTGGGTTTGACCTATGGGCAGTGGACCATTTTCGTAGTGATTTTTTTGCAGGGAATTTGCAGAAATTTGAATATTCTGTTGCATGGGGAAGATGCCTTTCACAAAGGAGATGAAATATAGACCTTAATTGAGATTCATGGAGAAGGGGGAAATATTACAGCTCAAAGCAGTGACCCATATTTTTCATGCCTGATTTATGCTCCAGCAAATTGCAAAGTAGCCTACACCTGCTTTCCTGTTTGCAGTTGACACTTTGAATCCCCTAGTACGAGGAAGAGTAGCGTGGCATGCTTATCCTTTACATCATAGAACCCCTTTATCGCATGATGTTCTCATATACAATGCATAGGGATGGGGACTGTGTCATAGCCTACCAGCAACTTCAAAACATTTACTGGCCTCACTCTCCTGGCCTCCATGTGCTCAGCAGAAATTGACAACAGTCTGTATATGTAGAGAGTCTGTCATTCCCTACCAACATGGAGATGTTGGAGCCTGGACCAGCAGGCATATTAGATAGTGTCACTGATAAGCTCTGGTGATATTTACTATTCCGAATTTCGGTTTCTGCTTCATTCATTTCATATTCTCCAAAGCAGACACTGGCACCCCAATTCATTCATTAGAAATCATTTAAACAGTAGCCAAAGCAGAAGTGCATTTTTTTGGTGCCAAGTAACAGTTACAAAGGGACGCGGGTGGCGCTGTGGGTTAAACCACAGAGCCTAGGACTTGCCGATCAGAAGATCGGCGGTTTGAATCCCTGCGACGGGGTGAGCTCCCATTGCTCGGTCCCTGCTCCTGCCAACTTAGCAGTTCGAAAGCACGTCAAAGTGCAAGTAGATAAATAGGTACTGCCCCGGCGGGAAGGTAAATGGCGTTTCTGTGCGCTGCTCTGGTTCGCCCCAGAAGCAGCTTAGTCATGCTGGCCACATGACCCGGAAGCTGTACACCGGCTCCCTCAGCCAGTAAAGAGAGATGAGCGCTGCAACCCCAGAGTTGGCCATGACTGGACCTAATGGTCAGGGGTCCCTTTACCTTACTAACAGTTACAAAGTAAAAAGATTTTTATTTTTTTTGCACCAAAGCATATTGGAAAGAAGTATTTCTTTGTTGCATTATGCCATTGTGTAACCTGAGCCCTTTCCCTCTTGGTGGTTTAGTGTTATGTCAAACCCCAGTTTACTGTGGTTTATTTGAAACACCTTCAAACTATTGGTTATGTTACAACAAGCCATTGGTAAGATTAACCATAGCTTTGGGTTGGGAGGTAATGCTAAACCATGGTTAATAAAAAAAACATTCCCATCATGATAAGTCATAATTTGTCTGAGTCCAGTCCCAAGGTAATGTCTTTCCCTGGGGTCATATCCATTGTGAATGCCACTTGTAGAACAGGGCTTCAGTTTGTTTTCCTCCCTTTGCACCACACAAAATATGCTCTGGGGTGTCTGTCCTGACTTCCACTCATGGGTATAATACTTGGACTCTCAGCTTGATTATTACCAAGAGGGGTACAAAACTTTGCATTCAGAATTGTGTGATGGATTTGCAGTTTATTGGATCTGCTGTATGCCATCCTAGAAGGACCACGCCCATGACCTATTTAGGGTTTATAGGACTGAATCCAGCCCCTTTACCTTCTTTTCAAGCAAATGAATTGGCATAGTTCCAAAACCAGTCAAAATACTGTAAGATTTTCTTTGTTGGCTAAGAGCAAAGGTCCATCTGGTCTATCAGTCAGTGCTCTGTACTAGCCAATCAGAGGTCTATGGAAAGATCTGACAGGTTATGAGGAAGGTAACTAAAACCCAAGCATCTGAAAATCACTTCTTTTTATCATGTGCTGCTCCCTGATACAAATTGTTCCTATTTATTCTAATATCCATTAATATTTCTATTGTCATTCAATCTGCACATTCCTCTTTAGTTGCAAAGCAATAAATTACAGAAATTAGTCATGCAGTGCATGAAAAAAAAATGTTTTCTTCTCTGTGTTGTGAACCTATTGCAAATGTCATTTGATGACCCTGAGATCTACTACTTTGAGATGGAAAATATTTTCTCCTTTGTCCTCCAGACTGTTAATTTTATGAGCTTTTATAAAGCTATGCTCCATCTTCATGACCCATAAACGTAATCTTTCTGTGGTTGAGCAACCCAAACTGCACATCGTACTGAAAACTTAGGTACATTAGATGTGCTACTTGGATTTGTAAGTGAAGATTGGATGGATATTTGTAATAGAGAGAGAGAATAAAAATGGCAATGGGATTTATTCATTCTGCTTAGTCTGAATATAATTACTGAATTGTTGCCGGGACTGTAGGAGCTTAATTACAAATTGAAAAATAAATTGCATAAACCTGCTCACAGCAGGTTTCGTTATAAAGAGTGAATGAGGTCAAACATGATAGGGCTGGTTAGATGAAGAATTAGAGCTTCTTAAAGATGCTTCTCCGTGATAATATCCCACAGAGCTATGTTACTCAGACAACATAACCACATGTGGACGCGGGATTGCACGGGTCTCTTGGTTCCGTGGGATTTTACTTTTATTTTGAAACAAAGTTTAAAAATACAGGCAACAATACACACATACACGCACTAATGTGAGATTATGGAAGGAGGTGATGCACATCTAAACAATTCCACTAGCATAAGGACGTTTAGCTGCACAATGAAGATAAGAATGTGAGAAGAGCCACTGGCCCCATCTAGTCCAATATATTGCTCTCCCAGTGGCCCACTGGATGCTTACGGGGTCCCGCAAGCAGGACCTAAGTGCAACACCACTCTTCCCTCCTGCGGTTTCCAGCAGCTGGTATTTAGAGGGATATTGCCTCCAACAGTGGAGGTAGCCTTCATAGTTAGTAGAATCTGTCCAATTCTCTCTTGTTCTTAAGCCTTTCTCCTGGAAGGAATAAGGAATCCTTTTGTTGACCAGCTTGCATTCATTTCTTCAGGGTTTCTCCCTTCCCTGCCCCACCACCACCTTTCTTCTTCTGAGTTGGACTGTGTATACCATATTACACCTGTCACTTGTTTAGGAGCCTAAAGTGACATCGGATGGCATTATTGCGAAGGAAATAATTTGTTCTTCCTGCAAATATCTGATTGGGAAAGGTATGGGTGATTCACTTTGGGCAGCTATAGGGAAAACCCAATTTGCTTTGCTTTTGAAGCTTTTTTCAGCGTCAGTATTGTGAATGCCACATTTGTTAACAAAGACCTCTTAAGGTTGCAGTCCTGTTCTTGCTTACCTTGGATCAATCTACTGTAAACTCAATAGGCTTTATGTCTGAGCAGACTTGCATAGGATTGTACTATAATTTCTTTCAAACAAAATAGGTTTAGAAACTTACCTGCATAACCATAAGGTTAGCCTGTATAAACAATTCTGTTGTACATGAAATTTCCTATTATTTCAGTTACATGTAACCAAAACTTTATTTTTGGCCTGCTTTAAAAAATAAAAATAGAAAGAGGGACAAGTAGTCATTTTTGCACGATTTGGGATTTTGTTTCTTTGCTGCATTTTTCAGTTGTGGAAACTGAACATCCTGTTTCTTCTCCTACGATCTTACTGCATTCAAAATAGAAACGAAGGTCTTAGCACTGCAGCACTAGTGAACAGAGAGCTATAAATAATGCTTTGCAGCATTTTAGTATTTTTTACTCTGAATTATGTTTGCTTAGCCTGGCTGTGGGTGGTTTAGAGGAAAAGAAATCATGCTTGCTTGTAGCAACCATATTTGCAAGTGAGAAATTTGATCAGGAAAGGGTTGATGTGAGAACCTTACTGCATTGGATTGTGTATTTCCTCTCTCCACTATGCACACACACACTTGTTGAAGTGCTGGCTGGTGGAAACATTTCCCGTTGCATTTTGTTGCCGTATAGATTTTCTGTATTGCTGATGCTATTCTTAAAATTATATTGTAACATTAGGCTTTATTAGGCTTCTGTAATTTTATTGCCTCCCCGAATTGTACTGTTGGTTTTTAATGTTGCATCGTGCCTCGGCTGCCTTCAGGCAGAGAGGCTGTCAATTAAATTCCTTAAATGAAAAAAAGGAAGCAGCAGAAGGGGGGAAAGAGGTATTGGAAGCAAAGCAAAGGTGTTACTAAATTAGACATGGGCTCCGTTCAGAGGTCAAAACATCTTTTGGTAGCATAGAAGCCAACTCCTAGAGGCTATGGGGGCTTTGGCTCCCACAATAAAATATTTGAGGGGGCTGAGCCCCCACAAAGTTGATAAGCATTCCCATTCAAATGGTGCGTGTGCACTGCATCATGTGATCAGTTATGTGGGGCAGGGCTTACCTGGATCCCCACAATATTTAATTCAAGTTGGCACCCCTGTTGGGTAGCCTTGTCTTCATGCTGCATCTTTGAAACATAACATGCTGTCAAGAATAAACTGAAGCATATTTGCTCACACACTCGCCCACCAAAACACACAGCTTAGAACTGGTGAAGGCTAACAGAAGCATGCATGCTTACTCTTTCTCCATGCCCTCCTGGGGGGTTGAATCGCTGTTCAGGCTGTGGCCACAAAGATGATCAACTGCACTTCTGTTGTCTTTCCTGCCTTAGAACCATGAACAGGTGCTGGGTGCATGAAAGCTTGCCTCTGCTACTGGCTAGGGGTTGTTGTCGTCATCATCATCATCAACAACAATAATAATTTTATTATTTATATATCACCCACCTGACTGGGTTGCCCCAGCCACGCTGGGCGGCTTCCAACAAATACAAAAGCATAACAAAAAATTCCTGATACAGGGCTGCCTTCAGATGTTTTCCAAAGGTTGTGTAGTTACACATTTGCTGTGCGGGAAACACTGATGAAATGTTGGTTTTCCCTTGGCAGTTGTAATGTATGGAGCTGCCTTCAGCAGCCGCAAGTTGGCATGGAAGTCTGTTAACTGATGTTATTTCTGGAGCTGATTCTACTTCTGCGGCTTATCACAACCCCCTTAAGCTGTTCTGTTATCCAGCCATAACTCTCTCCTCAGCATTCTTTTCATCCTCTGTGTCTTGTAATTGGTGTTAATTTGGTGATGTAATCAAGGTTCACATTTGCACTTTAGCAACCCAGCGGGTCAGGGAGCAAGGCAGAACCAGCGATAAAAGACTCAAGGTTGTAACTGAAACAAATCAATCATTGTTGATAGACAGTGATTTTCAGAGAACAATATTCATACAGAGTATTATTAGCTTTGCAAAAAGAAAAGCAATGTAAGGGGGGAATGTACTGTAGCAATGAAGTGCTTAGATAATAATGTGGATTAAGAATGGCGCAAGATTAGCAACAATCTATCGGAGTTTAGTACTGCTTGCTCCTATCCTAACCAAAGATTTGGCCTCTCTGCAGTCCACCTAACTATCAAACATAATTTCTAAGTTTTGCACCATATACTAATTTGTACTTTTTCTAACACATCTGGCTCATTTATTTGTATCACCTTTTCATAGTAAACCATGCTCAAGGCGACTCAGAACAATAACAAAATGTAGGAGTATGAGTCATGAACAATAGAGCAATGAAAATTCCTCATATTAATTAATATAACCATATAATTAAAGAATCCACTGGTAATTCATAATAAGGTCTAACAATAAACACACCATGTCACTCAGAAAGAAGCAAAAGTAATGCATATCCACAACTAAAACTTGACGCCAGCATCAAACCTCCCACTTTCCCGAGCAAGAGATGCAGCCTTTGTAGCTGGAGTCTGCCCTTTGAAGGTGACCAGACAAAAACAAGACACGCATACCCTAAAATTTTGGAATAAATGGTTGCCAAGCCAGAGCAGTAGGCCACTGATATTGTGTCCTCAGCTGGGTGAGAGTGCAAGAAGAAGACAGAAGAGAGCAATGAAAGGAGTCTCTGAATGAACATCCTTTATTCCAACTGGGAACAGAACCAGCATTTTTTCTCCTTTACAACCCTTTCATTGCTTACATTCTGTTGAGATACAGAAGGCACTCCCTATCCACAGGTGCACCAATTGACATCTCACGCATGACATTGCATGGCATCACATATGGGCCTTGTCAATCCTCTTAAAATGATGGCACCTCTGCCTATCCATACTTTGTTGAAATAACTGAAGGTATTTTTGTTTTGACAGACTTTCCCAGCTGCATGAAAATGTATTAGCCCCAGCATTGGTACTCTTTTTAAACCTATCTTTTGGTGCCTGTTTTCAGTAGCATTTAAAAAATAATTATAGCCTTTTTTGTATGTTTGTAAATTGCCTTGAGAGGAAAGTAAAAGGTGATCCATAAATAAATAATAAAAATTCTATTTTCTCTGAGGATGTTATGGTTCCACAGTTGCTCAGATGCCATTGTCATTATCTTTAGCATCTTCACCCATATGATGTTTGCTTTAACCCCATCAGGTTTTCATCCCCCAAGATGCCAATTTCTCACATAACTACTGTATCTGTGATACAGAACAGTTCCAAGCAGCTTGCCCAAAAAGACTTGTCTTTATCCAGTATTGTCATCCATTTCAGCCCATCATCACTGCTCTCACATTTGCTGAAATTGGCTAAAATTGATGGTTCCTTAGGCCTAGGAAGGACAAGCTTAACAGTTGGTTTTGATTTTCTCTTTAAAATGAGTGGTAAAAAAATTCAAAACATGTTGTTTAGACAGGAGGTGCCAAGTAGATGCATCGTTATTGCTGTTGCTGAGGAATAAAAGGACAGATTGTGAAGTGAGAGAGAGAAAGAAAGAGGGAAAGAGTGCTGTGCTGTCTTGCTGCTAAAACTTATCTTTAACTTTGACATGTTTTGGCCATGAACTATGAATGCTGACTTAAAGGAAATCAAAGCCAGTAAGGGATGCCATTCCTATCCCACCCATCTGGTTAGTAAAGGAAACAGTTTTTGAATCATAAAATAGTAGAGCTGGAAAGGACCACAAAGTTCATTTAGTCCAACCCACTGCAATGCAGGAATCTTTTGCCCAAATTGGGGCTTGAACACACATCCCTGAGATTAAAAGTCTCATGGTCTACCGACTGAGCTATCCATCTAGCTTGCTTTCTTGCTTGCTTTCTCTCTGTTGTCCAACCTTCACAAAAAGGCCACAAAGCCCCAGGGCTTCTTCTCCACATGCCCTTGACAGGATTTAGACGGAGTCCTTCCCAGCCTAAACTGGAGATGCCCAAGACTGAACCACTGCTGTGCGTTCCACCACAGAGCTACACCCCTCAAAAGTTATCTGTTTGTTATACATAATCGACTATCCCATGTGCAGTTTCTGCTACTGAACTGCACCACTTCAGACTGCAAGTGAGGAATGAAATGTTCAGAAATCTCCCTTGAATAAAATGTTTCCGCCCACATGCCAAAATCAGCATGGCAAGGAGATGTGTTCTGGTATATCCTTCTCCCTCCCTAGTATGCTAGTTTTTGTTTGCAAGTCATGCAGAGTTGTTTCCTCCTTTGCCCCAGCATGCCAGGGCATTCAAAAGTTGGATTTCCCACAGGCAGTCTGAAGTGGTGTAGTTCAGTAACATATAAATAACATTCCCTGTCTCTAAACATTCTCACATTTGTGGAATTAGAGTACATAATAATATGGCAGGTGTGCATAGTTACTCTCCCTTTCCCATAAGATGTGAAACTCCAGTTTAGCGGTTAAGTATACTTCTGTAGCATTCTAAGCCCTTTCTTTTCCTGATATTTGCCCCAATATTTGAGTTTCTCATTCCACCTGTACATTGATTTGGAAGACAATTGGGAGAGAGAGGGGGGAGAATAATACTCTCTAGAACAGGGGTCAGCAACCTAAGGCCCATGGGCCGGAAGCAGCCCATGGAGGTCGTTTGACCGGCCCACGAGCTGCCCCCAAACCGATCCACCCGCTTGTATGCTGCGCTAAATTGTGTCCTCCCTTAAAGAGGGCACGTATTGCGGTGAGACCTGGACAACTAACACCTTGTGTTGTGGGTTGGGTACAATTGGTAAGCCACAACACCCGATTGGTAGGCCCCTCGAAGCTGGGTATAATCTGGCCAATGGGATGCAGTTCAAATGGTTTGAGGGACCTATTTATGCCCATGCACATGACCCAGAGCTTCCTCTTTTGGTGCATGCATTCGGATCACCCGCCCACCTCTCCCTACTTTTAGGGTTTGTTGCATTTGACCTTGCTATGCCGTTGTGTGCTGTCTATTGTTGGGACATGGGCACAGCAGGAATTTTCCCACTTGGCTGATTGACTGTTGCCATTTGGGTTTTGCCTGCCGCGTAGCAAATCGTCACAACTTGTAAGGTTGCAGATAGGCTCTGGTTCAGGTGATAGGGATGGGGGAACGCTCTCGCCATCCCTATGTGAAGGGTATTCCGTTAAAGGAATCCAGGGACTCAATGGTTTGGTCAACCCCTGTGAGGGGGTTGTGCCCGTGCCTGAGTCCAGGGGGACATTTGGGTGCTGGAGTTAGCCTGTTCCCGGCTTTTCGCTTATCCAGGTGTTCACCCTTGGCTGACCTATGCTGGTGCCTGGATCAGCGCTACCTGCATGGCAGGGAGCTAGTCTAACCAGAGCCTATGCAACCAGCCACTTGATGTAATCAATAAAGTTGTGGCCTAAATTCTGCCAAAAACCAAACCAAAAATTTGAGTCAAGTGTGAATTTATTTAGGGGGGAGGTTTATGAGTCTGAACACACAAACCAGCGCAGCGCAGGGACTCGCTTCCGCTGTGCCAGAAATTGCGTCTGCGCATGCACAGATGCCAAAAATCACACCTGCACAGACGCAGACGCCAAAAATCGCAGGCAAGCGCACTCACGCACAGGGGCAATCCAGCCCACGGAGGGATCCCTGTAGGACTGATCCGGCCCAGGCAAGATAAACCTTGCCGACCCCTTCTCTAGAAGGTGAGAGAGATGAACATGGATCGGGTGATAATAAGCTAGAAGTTTGTGATGGGAGATGCAACTTACTACAGGAGTGTTTTCAGCAAGTTTTTTCTTTTAAACACACTTTAAAGCAAGCTTGCTAAGTAGGTGGCAGACAATCAGCTAAATATATATTTAAGTGCATGTTTTTAATTTCTTCAACTTGCAGAGGCCTGGGTTTTGTCAGGTGAGGGGGGTTACTGGTGACAGTCTAGAAATGTGCTAGCTGAGATATTTTTAGTACTGTGGCTGATCAGAGTAGGGCTTACATTTGAGAATGTTCAATTAATTTTACAACGCACACGCATAAATTCATAGAAACACATTGCGAAGTAGAGCGCATCATAGGCATTCACAATAACTGTTCTTGATTTTGGTGACAGAGTTGGACAGATGAACATAAAAACACGTCAGGCATATATCTGAAAAAGTGCTGTTCTTCTAGCCATTCAGCTTTTGATCCAGGAGTGTGATTTAATGCTAGAATGCATCTCAGGGTTTACTGGTCACTATATTTTCAGCATCTCACCCTGCAGAGCCACAAGTTAGATCAGGGGTCAGCAACCTTTTTCAGCCGTGGGCCGGTCCACCGTCCCTCAGACCATGTGGTGGGCCAGACTATATTTTTTTGGGGGGGGGGAATGAACAAATTCCTATGCCCCACAAATAACCCAGTGATGCATTTTAAACAAAAGCACATATTCTACTCATGTAAAAACACCAGGCAGGCCCCACAAATAACCCATAGATGCATTTTAAATAAAAGGACACATTCTACTCATGTAAAAACATGCTAATTCCCGGACTATCCGCAGGCTGGATTTAGAAGGGGATTGGGCCTTAGGTTGCCTATCCCTGAGTTAGATGGAAAATTTGCTTGTTATGTGTGGATAAAGGCAACATTTACATAATCTTATTTGTTCAAAGTCCCGTTTCAAAGTGCTGGTTTTGACACTAGGCCCATTTCTGTGTGCCACCTCCAAAGGAGGCCCAGAGGATAGTACTGACAGAACAGGCCCTCTATGGAATGCCTTCCTGAGGGAAGCCCATCAGACACCAACATTGTCATTGTTTCTGTGTGAAGCGGCACTGCTGTAATTCCTGAGGAGCGTTTATGCGTGTGTGTGTGGGAGTTATTAAACTGTGTTCCCCCACAATCAAGATTTAGTGCCTTTCCTTCTGGGCCACCAGCATGTGACTCTGGATTTGCTTCAAGCTTTGGAGACTGAGCTCCTCCATGGTACCACCTTGGCTGAAGTGCCAACCCTGCCACCTGACAGAGTGACATCACCCCAAGGACCAGTCTCTCTATACCCAGCAGAGGTGGCCAATGACCTTGGTGCCCCCCCTCCATTCTTCCCTCACCCTGGCCTCATGATCTGAACAGCAACAGGAAGTTGAATCTAGCTACCGTTTTAATGCTGGTGTTGTAGCGTAGTTTTGAGGAATCGTGTGCTGTTTGCCCTCTCGAACCTGAAACCAGTTCTGACTCCTGGCCCTCAGGCTGAGCAACATTTTCCCCGTGAGAGGATCCTGCCGATATAAGATCCTGTTCTTCTATTCTTCCCACATTCTTGCTAAAGGAATTTGGCCTGCATGCCCAGGACTATGCTTCCTGCTTCTGATCTTTGGCTGCTGCTTAGCTGTTGACCCTTGCTTGTCCTGGACAGTGTTGTTCACCTCTTGGCCCCTTCAGACTGATGGTCACCTCTCCACAAACTTGGAAACCCAACCACTCGGGGCTTGATTTCCTGCCTGATGCCGACAGTTGCCCCTTCGGCAACAGGAGAATTGAGCTGCATCCGTTTCAGCTTGTTTTAAAGTGAACCGCAGCAGCCAACGTACCCCTGATGCCTGCAAATTTCCTAGTTGGAATATGAGCTGGTGAAATTAAACCTGCAGAATGCAGCCTGTGAGAGTGTGATCTTCCTGAATTGCTGCTGGTTCAGCCTTGGAGAATTACACACACACACACACACACACACACACACACACACACACAATATACTTGTACTATTAGTCCTTCTATTGTGCTTGCATAGATGTTCTGGTTGCTATTTTCGTCATTGTGTATGGAAGACAGCATATGTGTGGCAGTCGCTCAGCCTTGGCAGAAGCCAAGGAAACAGCTGAAAAAGCTATAGTTAAAAAGGAATGTACGGAGTGATCTCTTATGTATGATGGGATTTGATGGTAAGATGATTGGAAGGTACAGCAAGTGAAAAAGAAAAGCCTTGTGTGGGGAGCCTCTGCTTTTTCTGGGTCTTAATTATTTGATCCTACTGACATTTGTTTTCTGTGGTAGCGGCTAAAATTAGACGTCGGTTTCTTAAAATTGATGCTGTTTATGGCAAAGGTGATGAACAACTGCTGGGCCACACTAATGCGATGCAGTCTTGTGTGTGGTTTGTCTCTGTTCATTTTGTTTTACAAAGTGTACCAGGGCAAGCTTCAAGCTAAAGCAGAGGAAAGGGACATCACTCATTTTTCCCCTTTAAAAATTGTACGTGGGTGTGTGTCTCTGTGTGCCCCCTGCCTCAACTGTTTTTGCCCTTCAAGGAAAACCTAAGGAAACTCATATATTTTCCTATGCAGGATGTGAAGCAGATGGGGGCTTTTTTATCTGAAAACAGGATGAGAGGAGCTGATTAAAAATCTCCTTCCTCACACCACTCTTGTGTGAGCTTGGCGCTGCCATGAGGCAGTGAAGCAATTGTCTCAGGTTGACATATATTGTCTCAGGTTGGCATATTGGGGGGTGAGCAGCTGCAGTCTCTTTGGCCATTCTTCCAGAACTCCCTGATCCATCCCCTTTGTGGGAGATGGGGAATTATGTGTGCCACAGAACCTGTCTTACAACCACTAACCTAGCTTGCTGCCGTCGGGTACAGAGAAGGATGCTAACCAATGCTGAAGTAAAGTTTTGTGCCAGTACATGGAATGGTGAGGAGGGGGAATCTCCATCCTTACATGTTCCTCAAGTAGCCATTTTTTTTGGGGGGGGGGCAGCCCTCTGCTCTTCAATTTGTAGCACCCACAGCTTCATTTTGTAAGATTTAATTTCACAGAACATCACAGGTGGTGTTTTGGCTTCTAGAATGACGTTAATATCTCTCTCTCTCTCTCTCTCTCTCTCTCTCTCTCTCTCTCTCACACACACACACACACACACACACACACACACAATTTTGGATGAACAGTAATGTTTTTCTTACAAACTTTGTGATTATGGCCCTTCTGATTGACCTAATATCCTATATGCGCTCATAACTTCTGAAACATTAGCTCTGATGTGTTTCCCATTTGCTAATTTAATTAAAGTACTTTAAAGTGTCTTTAAAGATCACATCTGGCTTCAATTTAAAGTCAACACTTCTTGAAACCATTGCACCATTTCCATGGAATTCTAGATTTTCACTTCAAATAAGCTCTCTTTTGCCACACAGCAAGAAGGTTTAACTTCTTTGCAGCATCAGCTATGAATATTGGAAATGTGTGCTGTGGAAACAGTGACAAAAACATGTTTACTCAGATGTGTTAGATGTATTTTCTCCTTCCCCAAGATGTCTAAATTGTTTTTAAATATTGCCCATTATATTTCATTGCTTCTTTTCTTTTACAGCGAGAGATTTTTCTTAAAATTGAATCGGAATGGTTTGCCAAAATGTCCAGAGAAGCCAGAAAGACATTGTTCTCTTTTTGTGGTGAGTGGGTGTTTATTTTTGTCTGCATTTGGTAATTGCAAAAATAAATAAATCAAGACTTCATTAATGGGGTTGCCTCCTTGCTGGTAGCCCAGTTGTAGAAATAGAAAGCATACTACAAAGCACAAAAGAGTGGGCATAACTGTGCAGACTTATCATTCATTTTGTCCAGCATCCTTCCGCTGGGTACCAGCAACTGTGCCAAATAGGTATGACAGCCACCTTGATAACTTGAATGTGTGTTTCTTTTCTGTATCTTACTTGCCAAATCAAAGAAATCTCTTGCAACCTAAGGCTACACAAGTTCAATGGGGCTTCTTTCTGGGAAGCAGACTTAAAACCACATTTTAAGAAGTAAACCTCATTTGATTTCTGCAGAACTTGAGAGCCAGTCCAGTTTAACAGAGCGGGTTACGGGAAATGGGTTATATTGATTGCAAGATGAATATACTCATTCCAGATTTCTTGGACAGTCCTTTATTGACTTCCGCTTACCCCATCACCAGTGGTATTCCTTGTCTTCAAGGCAGTAGAACTTCACATGTTACAGCCCTTTCGATATTTCACGATACACTTGCCATCTTGAAATACTGTGTCAGGTTCTGAGTGCCACAATTTAGGAAGGATATTGACAAGTTGGAATGTGTGCAGAGGAGGACAACCAAGGTGATCAAGGGTCTGAAAGACAAACCTTATGAGGAATGGTTGAGGGAGCTGGGTATGTTTAGCCTGGAAAAGAGGAGACAGAGAGGAGATACAATAGGTAAAGGTAAAGGTAAAGGGACCCCTGACCATTAGGTCCAGTCGTAGAGAACTCTGTGGTTGCGGCGCTCATCTCACCTTATTGGCCGAGGGAGCCGGTGTACAGCTTCTGGGTCATGTGGCCAGCATGACTAAGCCGCTTCTGGCGAACCAGAGCAGCGCACAGAAACGCCATTTACCTTCCCGCTGAAGCGGTACCTATTTATCCGCTTGCACTTTGACGACCTTTCGGACTGCTAGGTTGGCAGGAGCAGGAACCAAGCAACGGGAGCTCACCCCATCACGGGGATTCAAACCATCAACCTTCTGATTGGCAGGTCCTAGGCTCTGTGGTTTAACCCACAGCGCCACCCGTGCCAAACCTTATGAGGAACGGTTGAGGGAGCTGGGTATGTTTAGCCTGGAAAAGAGGCGACAGAGAGGAGATACAGTAGCCATCTTCAAATACCTAAAGGGCTGTGACATGGAGAATGGAGCAAGCTTATTTTCTCCTGCTCTGGAGACTAGGACCCAAACCAATGGCTTCAAGTTGCAAGAAAGGAGATTCTGGCTAAACATCAGGAGGAACTTTCTGATAGCGAGAGCTGTTCCCACAAGAGGTGGTGCACTCTCTTTCCATTTCCAAACAGAGGTTGGATTGCCATCTGCTATGTGTGATCTAGTTGAAATTTCTGCATTGCTGTGGGTTGGACAAGATAACCCTCGGGGTCACTACCAACTCTACAATTCTATGATCATGCATATGTGATGGATGGGACACACACCTGCATGGTACTAGCCACAGTTCAGCAATGTTCTGATATAATTATGGTATATGCCATTGATTCTTTTAGGTTTCAATCTTAAACATACACTAGTTCCAGTGACACAATGGGACTTATTTCTGGTCAAACATTTATGTGAGTCAATCAAATACATTGAATCTATCACCTCCTTGTTTCTTTATTTCCTAGACACAAGTAAACTTAGGAAAAGTCTACAGTAATAACACAACAAAAATAAATAATTGTAGACTGTTCTGATTCTCTACAGGACTTGGGAAGCAGTGAGCTCAGGAAAGACATCTACATCACTGTGCACATTATACGGATTGGTATGTACACTTGTTTCCCCAAAACCTTTACGTAAGAAGATGTTAGATAATGTGATAATTTCAGGCCGCGTGTTTTCACTGTGTGATGATGGTTATCCTTATTGTCACTGCTGCAGGGCCACCACTTAGCACTCGGGATGCCTTACATTGAAATATTAATAATATTTTCAGAAAGGGTTCTTCTCATGTAATAGTGCTTAACTGTGGTTTAGGGCCATAGTTCTTTTGCATTACAAGAATGAGCTGCAATGAGCTTTGCATATGACTTCTCCCTTCCTCCCCACTCCTCCTCCAGTGAGGCCACAGTAAAGAAATAAGAAGCTTCCACTTTCGTTTTATAGATCACCCTTAGTTTGATATGTCTTAAAAAGCAGTGCTTTTTTTCTAGGGGGATGCAGGAGTACACATAACCCTAAACATTTTGTGAATCTAAGTTCGGCCTCATTGAGGGGCAATAGTTCAATATGAGTAGGAAAATGAGAGTACCCCTAAACATTATTTTTTTTTTAGAAAAAAAGCACTGCGTACAAGCCTTAGCCTATGCTTAAGTTTCAACTAATTTCAACTAACTATGGTTAGTTGAAACACAATGAACTACAATTTGAAGTTGGTTTGTTTCTACTAACCCTAGTTAAGATTTACCACAATTTGTTGGGGTCTGGAAAAACCAGTGTTAGCATTATGTGTGAGCTAGCCCAGAAACAATCTCCAAGCTGCTTTAGGTATGAACTAGATAAGCATTTTGTGGTAAAATTGAGATGAGAGAGAGAAATTGATATGTTTATTTTAGATATTTCTACAGTGGCTTTTGGTTTTAAAAGCTCTTTAAAAGCAAAAAAAAAAAAAAAAGGACAATAAATTTAACAAACAAACAAAAAATCACCAGGGAAAAAGCTACATATCTGGGAGGAAGGTTCTAATTTCCACTTCTCTCTGACATGCCATTTTTTCTGTGTGAAGGGATATTTTTTCATGAGAACACTAAAGAAAAAAAATATCCTGTTTGCCATCTGAAGTGATGGATCTACAAAATAAATTATCTAGACTAGGTTTTGGAAGTAGGAGGAGGGGAAAGACACACTGATCGAAATTAACAATGGATCTCATAAAATTGCTTGGGAAATGGCCACCAAGCAGCCAGCCTTATTTAGTCTTCTGCCCACACAAAATAACTTTCCTACGCTTCACAGATAATTTTCCTTACGGAAAAAGGCACATTACACCATGTGCCAACTGTAATGTGTGGGAAATGTGCACATTTGTACAGTGGTACCTCAGGTTACAAACACTTCGGCTTGCAGACTCCGCTAACCTGGAAGTTGTACCTCGGGTTAAGAACTTTACCTCAGGATGAGAACAGAAATCATGTGGCGGCGGTGCAGTGGCAGCAGGAGACCCCATTAGCTAAAGTGGTACCTCAGGTTAAGAACGGTTTCAGGTTAAGAATGGACCTCCGGAACAAATTAAGTTCATAACCAGAGGTACCACTGTATTTTGTCTCAGACATATGTAGGAAATAATTTTGTGTATGCTGGCAGTTCTGTGACTGAACTTATCAGTATGACATATTTTTTGCTGCCTGGTACCTGGACCTTGTTTTATTTTTATTTTATTTTAAAAGCACTGGGCCATAGTATGTGATGATTTTTAAATAGCTGCCACCAGCTGACACTGGTGAACTTTTGAGGGGGGGGGGGAGGAAGGAGGAGGAGGAGAATAATGGAATCAGGCTTATTAACAGGCATGGGGAGTCTGGATCTCTCAACTCCTCCTATGCCAGCTATTGTTACCTTTCTTGTGCCTTCCTTGGTTCCTGAAATTGCCTTTTTTTCTGGTAACACCAGTCTATCTTGCCTATGTGGGTGTGTGCATGAATAAAAACATTTATTTCCTTCTTAGAACAGTTTATCATATGGTTAACATTATTCTAGACAAATCTGATTTAATCCAAATACAATGTTAAGGTAGTGTAGAAGAGAAGAGTGGTTAATCTCCTTATTTAAAGAAGCTGCCATATGGATTTCATTGAGTTAAGTCCAGTAATCTTCACCTATCATCCACAGTGGCTGCTTCCTCCTCCTCCTCCTCCTCCTCCTCACCTCTAGCCAATTTGGCATTTTATTCCTTCCATTTTGAAATGCTTTATGTATCTTTATCTATTCTTGACTGCTGTTGAGCATACTATATCTAAGGCAATGCATATGTCAAAAATTGTCTGACTTTGGTGAATGATACAGTATTAGAGTTCCTTTATTGAACCTTGCAAATGTCATGCGGTAAGACAGGTCAAATACTCCAGCAGGAACCCCAACTCACTCATGTGTTACTAGCTGCTGTTATTTGTGCCACTAGTGTTCCAGTTGCATGCCCCTTCCTATACTGCTGAACATGTGTCTAATGTTTCTACATATGTAGAAACATTAGAGAGCTAGTGTAGAATAGAGGTTAGAGTGCTCAACTTCAGTCAAGGAGAAGCTGAAATGGGTGTCCTTAGCGCTCTCTCTCTCTCTCTCTGCCTAACACACCTAATATAGAGTGGTTGTGAGGATAAAGGAGGGGACTATGTATGCCACCATTTGAAAAAAATGGTAGGATAAAAATATATGTTGAATGATTAGATAGAAAATAATGGGGGAAAAGAAAGTCATGCCTTCAACCCGAGGAACACTAGTGGCAGCAGTGGCAATATTTTGAATTGCCAGTAGAATAAATTCAGATAGCCACTTTCCCGATCACAAGCTCAATTCTCCATAAGTAGCTTGCTGTGGAAACTCATCTGGATCCTGATATTTTGAATGCTTCAGGTTGGAGTGTGATTGGGCTCCAACATGCATCAAACAACAGGAATCAAATATTTAGTCTATTGAACCAGTATAAGCCAATGATTGAACCGCTTACTATTCCCCCCACCCCCCAAAAAACAGATTATCATGGATGCTCCACTAGGAGAGGGCTTCAGGAAGTAAACTTGTAGTACAAAATAACCTGGGTTCGAATCCAAAATAACCTAGGGCAAATATCATCCATCAGCCAAGGAACTAAGGGCTGTTCGGTTGTTTATGTGATCTGTTATTAGCCAACTTGAGAATGATTTGATCAAAAGCAGGATATAAATCGAAACAAACACACATATCTAAGATTTTAGAAATGCTGCCTAGGAATATTAAACTAAAGACTTAGTATTCTACTCACTGCATTTTCTGTTTAAGCTGCATCTGCTCAGCCACTGATGGCTTCTGATCTTGCAAAGCCTAGAATAGACTGCTGTGTGTTTTTCATTTCACCGCAGTCAGGCCCCAGTGCAGGTTTTTAAGGGCAGGCAGCACAGCTTATTTTAACACAAAGAAGAAGTGACAGGCAGAAGAAGCAAGCAACAGTGTAGATTGTTGGGAATAATGTGCCTTTTGTCACCACATAAATTAAACATATATCTCATGTGGATTTATGAGAGAGCGGGAGAGAGAGCAATCACACAAACTGTTGAAAATTTGTCAAAACAGTAGTAATCCAGATTGAAGTGCAACTTTTGTGAACACGTGGTTGAAAGTCAGTATTTGTCTCCATATGCTCTTTAACAATTAAATAGTTTTTGCTTAAATCTTCATTTGTAGTCCTGGTACTTTTTTTGTCTGCCCCCTTTCTTCTTTTTATCCATTATCATCATTGCCTTCCACATTCTCATGTTCCAGCTGGGGCAGAAAATTGTGGGTACCAGGTGGGCTTCAGAAAGTCAGCTAGGCTGGCAGAGAGAACATGCAACAATAGGTAATAAGTTCAGATTCTGGCTAGCCAGGTTGAAGTAGGAAGTGGAACAGTGTAGCACTCTCTGTGATAAACTGTGCAGCACCATGGATAGCTCCATATCTGCCAGAAACATTGCTCTGGTGAAGCCCAACTCCTAGACTGAGTCAAACTATTCCTTGCCCTGTGTAGCCTCTTATTTTTCTTAGATTAAGTACAGCTACAAGGAGAGCCCAGTTATCAGAATCACAGCATGTAGATGGTGAAAGTCTATCCCTTATCTCGCTCTCTGTGAGTTCCCTTAATATGACCACCCTCACATGACTATGATATAGCTAAAAAATTGGTGCCAGTTGGGACTCACCCTCCCCCAGCCTTGATATTTTGTTGGTCATGGCTAGGGGAAGAAAGGGATCCATTTTGCTTCTTCACACACTGTGATCAAAATAAAAATTGCCCCCACCCTTACAGTTGGAGCTATTTTAACAACAGCCAAAGACATAGCTGTTTTGGGCTATGCATTAAGCATAACACTTAGTTAAACTGTCAGATGATCCTGACTAGGTCTGAAGTGTGTCTGGACAAACTCTGCTCAACTAGAGTTGCAAGGAGTCCAAAGGAACGTGTGTTGACGCCATTATATATATATTTGCACCCTCAGATGTGTTCTTCTAGGAGATAGGCGAGATATCTGAGCCAGACCGGGCATCCAGGTTTTGAACTTCTGGCATGGATTCCTTTACTTGGATGCCATTATTAGACAATTCTTTGGGGACTGCATTGTGAGTGCTTCTTGAATAAGACAAATGGAACTTAGAGTGCTCTGCCAACCTATGGTTTAATGACAGCAGTTTGAATATTTACCACCCTTTCAATGCAGTTGGTATTTGGGGGTGGGAAGGTTTGCCCAGCTGTAATCCAATAACTTTATTAAATTAAATGCTGATGTTGGTAGATATATCCTCCTCCTCCTCCTCCTGTGCATGTCTGGAAAGATGCTATTTTGTGGCTCATGCGTCTTGTTTTATGTTTTGTTTGACAGGCCGAATGGGAGCTGGTGAAAAGAAAAATGCTTGCAATGTACAGTACCGACGACCTTTTGGTTGTGCAGTCCTCAGCATAGCGGATCTGTTGGCAGGAGACACAAAAGATGATCTTATTCTGAAAGTATACATGTAAGGAAATGTAAATCTGAAGTACTTTAAAATAGTCCATGGGAAGAAATTGTGAGGTCAAATTTTGTCATAGAAATTTAATCTGATGTTTTCCCTCCAAAAAGGGTTTGACTTCCAAGTTATATGTGCAGATCCACATTTCATTGTACGTTCAGATTAAGCCATTATAGCCTATTGCGCACAGTTATCATATAACTCTAGGTATGATACATTATCTGAGTCTTAATATCAATCAGTTATTAATGGCTATTTTCAGCCTCAACTCCATTCTCTGACCTGATCAAAAAATCTAGCAAACAGTCTATTGGAGTTAATACAATAAAGACTTCTGTGAAAATTTAAAGAACAATAACATCATTCAAAGGAGGATGTTGCCTTATGAAAACTTGCTCTCTGAGAAAGGTGTGGATTTAAAAGGTGACAGAATAATCTTTTTTGCAGCAGCAGACTTTTTGATTTATAGAATTGTAGAATTGGAAGTGCCATCCAAGCCCAACCCCCTAAAAAGCCCTACTGCTTCTGCTAACCGTTTATAAGTCAAAACATCAAAATAGAATATCCTTGACTGAGCATATGTTCCTACACATCACTTGAAGGGCTCTCCCAATCTTTTGCCACCTGTCTTCCTGGTAGTTTAGTTGCTACTATATGATAATATTTTCGAGCAAATTAGCAGGATACTGAGTAGCCATGAGAGTTTGGTCAGGTCTAACAAGACACACATCAAGAGAGTAAGAAAGTAGACCAGAACCATACTATGTGGGTTGTTGACCTCTACCAGACTCCAGTCCTTGGTTAGCCATTCTCTGGGCAGGTTGTTGCTAGCGCTTAACCATGGAACAAGGCTCCACAGAAACACCTATCAGATGTTTGCATGGCACTTGCTAACAGCTTCACATTTCACACAACTTTCTGAGCTGCCCAGTATCTGCTCTTATCTTGCTTCTTCTTCACTGACCAACAGATTATTTCCCAGCAATTTTGGACTAGCTGTTTCAACCATAAAGCAACATTATATTTTGACGCCGTGGTGCCTAACGACACAGTACTGTTGTTAGATTCACACACAGTCTGTCAAGGCTAGTGGCTGCAAGAAGCCAGACATTTTAACAAAGCGAGTAGCTCAACAGCAGGGCACACAGGCTGCATGCAGAAGATCCAAGATTTCATCTCTGCTTGTCCAGCAACAGCCAGAAATGCCCCTTGGAAACTCTGGAAAGCCCATGGCCACTACAGCAAACGGCGCTGAGCAAGATGTACCAATGGGTTCTTCCAATATGTCTCCATGTCTTTGTGTCCATAACATGCAGATTTTTAAAAATATATATATATTATTAAAGCATCTATTCGAAAGTTACAATACAGCTTTGTCCACTGCTATAATATCGCAGAATGATCCCTCCAATCCCATTGGAGCTGTTTAGTAAATAAAGTGTAAGTTGTATTTTTGACCCAGTGGTATTATTTAGTTCCTTGGAAGCAGTGAAAAAGTATGTTTCACTCTCCTCTGACTTTGGACTTGAAAGTGTGAAATAATATTTTGGGAAATAATATGAGGGCACAGACTGCGATGTTATCAGCTGTACTCACTGGGGACTTCTGCTACTTTCAGGGTTAGTTCTCGGATTATGAATCGCCTCAGTGTCTCAAGGTCAATCCTTCACTGGACTCTTTCCCCCCATATTATAGCTGCTGGAAGCAATGGTTGTGAGAGCAATTTAGTGTGATGGAGCAATGGCAGAATAGCTTTTATTTTACTTTAATTTTCTGACACTTCAGCCGAAAGTGTTCTCTGCTGGATTCCTCAGCAGTAGGCAGGTTGACTAGCCAATTTTGTTCTCCTTTGAGAATGGGACTGTTTATGTGTGTGTTTCAAAAATGCAGGACAACACATAAAAAAAGGATTCTGGCTTCCTTTAAATAACAAATACATCTTAAAATAATTGCTGAATTATGGGATTTGAGCATTTTGTCTCTGCTGCTGCTATTGAAAATGTTTCTTGCGTGGAATTGGTACTCATGGCTCCCTCTCTAGTAGCTTCCCATTTTGAGTATGGCCACTTCAAAGAAATTGCATTGTGGTATAATTTTCTTTGACCTTTAGTTCCAAACAATCTATACACAGTGGCCAGTCTCAGTTATCTGTAAGTCATCTAGGGCGAAAGCCAGCTTGGGTGGTTTACCCCCTAGACGATTTGAGTAAGAGGCTCACAGTTTAGAACACATGGTCTCTAACTGCTCAGCAGGTATTCCTAAGGTGCCATTATCTGTGCATTAGAATGTGAGCAGGCTACCATATGTAATTCTCCATAGTGGTCCAGTGGGCACTGTTGCTCATTAAAACGATGGGCACCTAGTCACCACAGGTCATGCTATTTCACGCCACTGCTGGTAAGCCTATTGGGGTGTGCACTGACTGATGTTGAGGAGCTGCTAATGTTGGAAAAACCCATCGAACGGTATTTGGCTGGGGTGATGGTGTCAAACCTGGAGCTATCCCTAGATGCGTTACTTAGAGTATTACTGATCTGCCTGTTGCCAGAACAGCCTTTCCTTCCGCCACATCCTGAGTTCATCCCTCCTTCCCCTGCCTTAGCTCTTGACTTGTGGGCTGTGCCACACCCCATACATTGCTGGTCCCCCTCTCCTGGGTCGCTCCCCTGATCCCTTGCTTCCCTGCCCCCAACACTCTTCGGAGCCCATAACAGATATGCATTGAAGTTGTTTCATTTCACAGTTGGTAGCGTTGGATGAGAGATACAATCCTGCCTTGGGAGATAGACCCTCTGAATTTGTTAACTAGGGAAAACATGTATCCTATTGGGATTTTAAAACATTACTCCTTTTACAGGTGTAACACGGAGAGTGACTGGTTTCAGATCCATGAGAACATCATCAAGAAGCTAAACGCTCGTTATAACCTTACAGGATCTAATGCTGGTAAGTCATCTAGCTGATTTTCTTCTGCAAAATTTGAAGAGTCAGTATGGTGCAGTAGGTAGTATTTTAGCTTTCGGCATGGCAGAACACCTGGTATCAATTCCTGCTTAACTTCTAAGCTTTCTTGGTAGCATTTTGGTCCAGTCCTGAGACCCATGATGTTTAATTGATTCCCCCCCACCCCCAATGTGGATAGGCTTGCCATCTTAGGCTGGTCACCATCTTTCAGCAGATGTTGCCCATTCATTAGCAAACAATTTTGTTTTTGCAACCATGAGGTCTGAAAATTTGCTTTTTATTTTAAAAACTGAAGGCAGAGCTTTTCAGAGAAAAATCTTCCTCTCATGAAATCGCATCATTCTCATAACCCTCCACACAATTTTTGCCAGTGAATATATAAGGTATATAAGTAGTTGTGCTAATTTAAATGCAACTAATCACAAAGAAACAGTTTAAGAAAAGAGACTCAACTAGCACCATCAATCATATGCAATTTTTGATGTGTGTTTTCAGCATTGCCTCACAGCATTAGCAGTCTTATCTCTGCGCATTGCATTTTGATGGGCTTTATGATAACGGTGATTTGCTGCAGAGCACATTTTAATGTAAGGTGAATTTGCCGTTTTAAATTCATGATGCAGCGAAACCCTGGTGACATGGGAGATTTGAAAGAGTTAATGTAATGGGAAAGTCAGCATGCTGCAGTCTTAATTAAAAAGTGGTAGGGTCATGGTGTGTGCATTGCATTTAAACCTTAGGGTGTTATATTGCCCTGGCCTAAAAGAGTACTTCTTAGTCTTAATTATCCCAAAGTCATAGAGGCTGTTGTTGCATATGTTTGGGCAAGATATGTGCATTTTTTCATGCTGCTGACTTGCACATGAGTAAGCACAAGTTCAGTGAATGAGGTTTAGATACTTTTACAGATATATTTAGAGATGCAGTTATTACACTAAGAAACCATGCGTGTGTGTGTGTTCTCCCATGAGACAAAGTATGCTTAATTTAAGCCAGAATGTTGTCTTATCCTGGTTTATGTAGTAGCTGTAATGTTAGTGAATTACAAGCTTTAAGTAATTCCATACCCAAGTTATCGATTTGGGGCTTTTTGCTAGAAATTTGAAGCGCATGAAGTTTTTTAAAAAACACACACCACACAATTCATTTTGGAAAATGCTGCATCAGAGATCCACGAACAACTAATTTACAACTTATATCCCTCATGCAAACTTCTCTGAGTGCATGATGCAGCCCAGAGGAATTTCTGAACCAGTTTTAATTTATTTATTCCATTATGATGGTGATTATTATTAATTAGTTAAATTTGTATACCACCCTTTATTCAGATATCACAGGGCAGCTCGCAATATAAAAATAGAAAATGAAAATGCAGAATAGATAACAAAGCAAAAGCAAAACAAACCAATAAACCCTCTCCCACAGACACATTTCAAAGGTCATAGAATGTTAATCTGCCAAACGCCTGGTTGAAGAGAAATGTTTTTGCCTGGCACCTTAAGATATGTAATGAAGGCGCCTGGCGAACTTCCCTGGGGAGAGCATTCCAGAAACGGAGCCACTGCTGAAAAGGCCCATTCCTGTATTGCCACCTTCAAGGGAGGCACCCGAAGAAGGGCCTCAGATGATGATTGCAGGGTCCAGGTTGGTTCATGGTCCTTGAGGTATTGGGATCCTGAGCTGTTTATTCTGCCTTTCTTCCATGATGGACCACAACCTGCCAGGGCTCTCAGGCAATCTTCCACCTAGCTCCAAAAGCTGCATATTTTCATCAAGATTGAATGATGCCCTGAGACAGCATTAATGTCAGAGTCCTAAAAACATTTACTGGCAGTGTAAGCCCCAACACAGCATGTCTTAGTTCTAAGCAGATGTGTATATAGTTGTCCTGTAGGTGACATATTAGTCCATTTCCGTATTGATGTTTGTTCTTGTAGGGTGACAATATCGAAATCTTATAAACACCCTTTTCTCAATTCTGTGTGTGTGCATTGAGGCCTTTCATTTTTTCATTGAACAGTCTTTCTCTGAACCTGTATGGTATTAAATACATAAAGGTAAAGGACCCCTGACAGTTAAGTCCAGCCGTGAACGACTCTGGGGTTGCGGTGCTCATCTCACTTTACAGGCTGAGGGAGCTGGTGTTTGTCCGCTCCGCAGACAGTTTTTCCGGGTCATGTGGCCAGCATGACTAAACCGCTTCTGGCGCAACAGAACACCGAAACCAGAGCAGTACAAGGAAATGCCATTTATCTTCCAGCCGGAGCGGTACCTATTTATTTACTTGCACTTTTGGGGGTACTTTTGAACTGCTAGGTTGGCAGGAGTTGGGACCGAGCAACGGGAGCTCACCCCGTCACAGGGATTCGAACTGCCTACCTTCTGATCAGCAAGCCCAGCTCAGTGGTTTAGACCACAGCGCCACTCGCGTCCCTATTAAATACATACCCTCACTCAAATAGTAAAAATGTGCCTACAACGTGGGCTCATAATTTGCAGCTGAGGTCTGCTGGTTGATTGTCAGCTCTTTATAGTAAATTATGTGGAAATTGTATTATAGATCTTTTGGTGCAAGGTGCATATCATCTAGAAAATGTTCTGTTCTGGCCTCTTTCCAGTGCTGTTATTCTAGAAAAAAAGAGGTGCCGAAATTCACCACGAACACCTCCTCCCTTGATCTCTTCACATGGCAATGGTGCCCACCAGCAATTGTGCCAGAACCCATCTAAGAAGAGGAGCTTCCATTGAGTTATGGCTGACAAAAATCCCTGCCTCTTTCTATAGAATACATTTGTTACCATATTGATAATGAGCATCTTCCTGCTCCCATCAAGGAGGAAAGGAACTTATTTACTGCAACCTTCTTGAATGTGGCTCTCTTCCAAGTGTTTTGGACTGGAGTTCCCATTGATAAGAAGAGCCCCACTGGATCTGGGCAAAGGCCCATCTAGTCCAGCATCCTGTTTGCAAGGACGATTTGCCTGGGCCTGATGGGAACTGCAGTCCTAAACGTGTAGTGGGCACCAAGTTAGGAAACGCTGATTTAGTGACATGTGACCGATCATGCTTTTCTGTGTAATCATCCCAAGCTATCTTTTGTTAGGTCTCTGATTCAGCTTGTTCTCGAATATGCCTCTGCTTAGTTCAGAAATACATCAACAGCACTTGAAGAGTTGTGTTTTATACCCACTCTCCCTGGCACCCATACGTTAGAGTGCTTTTGTATAATTGCTTTTGCACTCTTGTGACAGGATATTAATCTGCCATTTTAATCCTTCATTACACTTCTGAGGCAAGGAGATTATGTACATTAGATTTTGATGTGTTTAAACATCAATTGTCACCAAAGGCTGCTGTTAGAAAGAAATTCAAGGCAGGAATGATGCTGAGATCTTTGTGATTCAACATAAATACACACAGCATGGAAGCATTTCACTTTGTTCTCAATAAAAGGAAAGCCAAGGCAAATGAACTTTGGAGATTTTTTTTGCTTGGTAATTATTGCTCAATTAGCTTTAATTATGACTTGACAGTAGAAGAGAAGTATTTTGAGGTTTTTGATTAAAATAAAATAAAATAAAAGCTATGCACATATATCTAGTTCCTGGATGATTTTTTTTTTTTTTTAGATTATTCTTTTAAAGATTTAGAAACCTGGGGCCCTTAACCCCAGCAAAGATGGGGATTCTCTGAATAACACTGTATTTCTTAAGGGGTAGGAGATAGCAAAGCAAATGAAACAATAGGCGTAATTTCATTGGCCATTTGCACCATCAGTCAGTGGCTTGATTTCAACATAGCGTAACACTTAACTATGGTTTAGTGTTACTCATACACTTTCCCTTCTTTGTCCTTTTTTGATGCAACCACGAGGAAGAGATAAGAAGCTTTCATTTCTGTTTTCAACTAAGTTCAGATGCCATTATGTAAACAGTGGTATATCAAGCCAGGATCCGAAACTGTTTGTCTGGATTTGCACATAAGGACAAGCCATGGTTACTTGAAAATGGAATTCCCATGCAATGTTCATGTTTTGAAATTAATGGTCAGCTAAGGCACTCGAGTATTGACTAGAAATCAAGATACTGGAAATAATACATTTTGCTTCTCACAGCATGGGAGGGAGAGCACACTCTGATCTTCAAGATGAGCAACGCTTTGCCCCCCAGTTTATTTTGACAGCATTCAGACACAATGATAGACTGTAGCTTAGCATTACGGGAACAAGCTTCGAGCTTGTTGTGAGTTTTCTGCTCCCTTCTCTTCGGACCAGAAAGTTTTGCATACAGTGTATATATCTTCATGACTCAAATCTCAGGAAGCCATGCGCGAAAAGATGAGCCAATATAATTATTGAGGTGAGCACTGACTCATGATGAGGAGTAAGTAGTTAGTCATAGCAAGTGGTGATAGGACACAGCATGGTTTCCATGAGTTGGTTTTGACCTCTCACGTTTGACAAGCACAGCTTGTGGGGGGGATTTAGGATAACTGAAAGACAAACTTCTCTGTGACATAGAACCAGCTGATGGAAACGTCTTATGGGGCCATTCTAGCAGCCTTATCTGGTTCCTTGCCCATCTTATGCACATTTAGCAGAAGCCTCACATTTATAAGAGAGGGGACAATCTGCCATCCATAATATAAAAGCCAGCTCCCAACTCCAGTGTGACTAAGGAACAGAAACCAGGGCCAGGCCTTGCAGAAGAAGGGGTGAACCTATGACGAAGGAACTGGCTCTGTTTCCTAAGACACCCATTGAAGTCTCTAGTACCTAGTACAGTAATTAGATTGCATTTTGGGGCACAGCTGCTGCTGGATGATGGAAGTGGTGGATTCCAGGCCCTTCCTCAGATCATGTGCTTCTAATAAGCAAGTTTAGCCTCTGATCCTTGAGATCCCTCCACAGGCCTTTCAACTCGGCCCTCAGAACTCTCCCCAGACCATGCCCTGTTTTTCGCTGGGCTGGAGTGTGCGCTTGTGTAATTCTTGCTTTTCTGGATGGAAGACAGAGGGGAGGGGGTGTAAGCTAGCTTATAGATAGGTAAAATTTACTTTCATTGCTCCTCCCACTTTTGCCTCTGGCCTTGCCCACTGCTGACATGTAGCTTACTGACAATATTGCCTAGAAGGGTTCCCAGGTTTAACCCTTCACTGCCTCCTAAATATATAAATGGCTCTCACTTACGCTTGAAGGTAAAAGTAGCAAGATGTCATGTTATCTTTTCCCCCTCCCACATCTTCCATTCCTTGACTTTTTTTGCATTTCATGAGTGTGTCACTCTTCTAATTATTCTTGAAAACGTGAATTTATCTTTGGTTCCTTGCTCTTTGGCCCATTGTGAACTTCATGCCATGATTTCCTGTAGAACATAGTAAAGCTAAGGCATTTCCCCCTTCAAATTGTACATTGTAAGCTCCTCAAGGCAAGGACTTGACTTGTTACTCTGTAAAGCGCCATGGTGGCATTATATTATGAAATAATAATTATTATGATATGGAGGTAAAATCTGCCCCCTCCCTGCAACCTTACGTTGCATAGCTCTGCTTTGCCCAAAGGAGCCCCATTTAGTGGTGCTGGAGTGGACAACATGGTGGTCTTCATCTGTTGTTGTGCTCCAGCCTCCATCAGCCCTGACCAGCATGGTCGATGTTCATGGATAATAGACATCGTAGTCCAGCAGTGTCTAGAAGGCACCACGTTGGCTACACCTGTAAAGTGGTAATACATTTGTATGCACAGAGGTGTCTGAAATCGAGGCAATGTCTTCCCACCCATTCTGCATATCGTAATGATGAGCAGGAGTCTTGCTGCACACAAATTGCGCCGGTTCTGCTCGATCCGCACAGCTCATTTATCGGTCAGAAAATTTCCACACTTCCACCCTCATTATTTTCACTGACTGCAATGCAATGTATTGTATTTCCCCTCTCATTACTTTCACTGGCTATAATAATCTAACACAGTCAAGTGTTCGAGCTGCTGTGTGTGCAGCTGGATGCTCAAGCCATGATTATCTTCCTACGCCAGCTTATACTTTGTTTACATTTTAATGCTATTAAAATTCTGCTAGATTGGAAAGGTGTTTCGTTATATTGTTACAGCAATCTAAACAAGAAGATAATGTTCTATTGACTAAGCTCACTTTGAACGCCCTTGCAGCAATGGCTTAAGGTAATTGTCAGCTACAGTTTTATTAAAAAATTCTATTATATAGGACATTCAGTGGCTGCCTTGTACTCTATTGTTAGCATCTCAGGCTATCATTCATCCTGTTGCAGTGGTACCTGAATTGTGCAACTTCAAAAAAAGTAGTTCTATTATGAAGCATAAAGACTTCACGTAAAATTTGCTTGTAGAAAGCCTGGAAGGCAGTTGTAACTCTAGTTAAACTTGACACCTTTTCAGATATCTGTGCTATATCTTGTACTTGGTACAATATATACAGTATATATAAAATGGAGCAAACAATGCATGAAAGTGAGTACTGGTCTCACGTGCCTTCAGTATATTTAAAAGGGAATACAGTGCCTGTCTGGTCCCAGTGGTCTTGGAATTTGCTCAGGGCTTATTAACACTTTATGTGCAAATGAGCTGGCCCACACTTTCGTTTAGTAGGCTCGCAAACATGGGTCACTTCTGATTCTTTGCACTCCGAGGAATAGCAGGTTGCAGCAGTATTCAGGAAAGCTTTTTCACCTACTGAAAAGAGGGTTGCAATGCTTTTTATCAGGACCCAAATCGAGGTGCTGGTACTTACCTTTTAAAGTTGTAAATGACCTCAACACCTGAACAAGTAAGTGCCTATTTCCACATAAACTCCAACATTTCTCCAAAGAAAATAGGGAGACCCCTATTATTATTATTATTATTATTATTATTATTATTATTATTATTATCATTATCATCATCATCATTATTTTTAATATATACCCCACCTATCTGACTGGGTTGCTTCAGTCACTCTGGGTGGCTTCCAACACATATAAAAGCATAACAAAACATTGAGCATTTTAAAACTTCCCTATACAGGGCTGCCTTCAGCTGTCTTCTAAAGGATCAAATCAGAAACCAGGAGTTTCTGTAAATCTGGGAGTGCCCCTGGAAAATAGGGACACTTGGAGAGCCTGTTTCCATACCAATCTAGCCTGTGTTTTGTTGCTCGGTCCCTGCTCCTGCCAACCTAGCAGTTCAAGAGCACATCAAAGTGCAAGTAGATAAATAGGTACCACTCCGGTGGGAAAGTAAATGGTGTTTCCGTGCGCTGCTCTGGTTCGCCAGAAACAGCTTAGTCATGCTGATCACAGGACCCAGAAAAGCTGTCTGCGGACAAACGCCGGCTCCCTCGGCCAGTAAAGTGAAATGAGCGCTGCAACCCCAGAGTCGTCTGCTACTGGACTTAACGGCCAGGGGTCCCTTTACCTTTGCTGAATATTCTTCAGTTGCCTACTTTTTTGGAGATACAATACTGATGCGCTGGGTTTGGAACATCATGTGATAAACAGAAGCATGGTGGGTTGTGGCAGGACTCAGACTCTCTTCCTACTTGCAGTCATTGAATACTGGGAAAGATCCATCTCATACTCAGCTGCATGTATGTACAGAGAGTACTGTGTGTTTGCAGGAGAGGGTGAAGACTGGAATCCACATGCACCTATGCAATGTACATTGAAAGTGGTATTTGAGCAAGTGAAAAGGGCCTTAATCTAACATCCTTGACAGCTCCTTTAAGTCCTGGGTTAAAAGCTGCTTTTGTGGTTGATATTCTCCTGCTTCCTGGGTGAAATACAATTCTCTGAAGGAAGTCTGAGGCAGATGAAAGAAGAGGTTGAAGAAATCTTTAAATGCTAATTAGATTTAAGGTCTTGAACTTTAAAGTGTTTAGGAAGAATAACAGGATTACACGGCACCAGGCAGTGCAGAATATCTTATTATTTTAGCAGACTACTTCTTTGAAGTAATTGTAGTCTGTATCAAATGTGTCTTTGTCTCTAAGAAGACAATAAAAAACCCGCCCAGTTTAATAAATGTCTTAAGCAAAGTTATTTGTTAAACAGTAATAAATAATATGGCCAGTGCTTAAAAAGTCCCCATTATAGTTGTTTTCACATGTGCATTTACACACACACATATGGGATGAGTTGAGAATTGAGTGATCACATCTCTAATGTTAGAGCATGTCATCTGTGGTCCCTTTTATCACAGGCAAAATACCCATGAAAATCACAATAGAAGGTGCTGTGGATAATCTTTCTGGACGAATAGACATCAAAAGGTGTAACCATGTTGAATATGTTTTGGAAAATTTGAGACTGTATAATATGCATGGGGAGCCTCAGACCTGGAGGCCAAATGCAATCCTCCAGGAGTCTATCTGACCACTGGGACTTTTCTCAGGCCACACAATGTCCTCAGCCACAACAATCACCATAAAACTACTGCATTTAGGTTTCGTATTCTGGTATTTGGAGATGAACTACTGCTTGTGCAAACTAGTTTCTCCTGCACAGACACTACTGCAGACTACAGGAAGGGAGAGAGGCAATTGGAACATGCAAGTGGGAGCGAGTGGATGAACCCAACAGCCGAGCCATGCTTTTGTTGCTACAAATGAATCAAGCCAATGTCTCTTTGGATTTTGCATGTAGTGTCTCAACTCCGACTATAATTTTTAACTGTGAAGCCCTTATTTCTGAATGGTTCCCATTTTATTATGGAACCTGATGATCTCTGAAGCCAGTTTGCATGGGAAAATGGATTTCCGATCTCTAGAACACTTTATGGTCCCCAAGAATTGGTGGTCTATACAGTACCTGTTATTGGCCCTGTGGGTTTATGTGCTGCTTGTCTAGATTCTTTTGACAGATGGCCCCTGGTGCTTCTCTGGAAAAGTGAGGAATGACTGATTCTTGACTGTTTCCTTTTCCTTTTATAGGTCTAGCTGTGTCTCTGCAGCTGCTACACGGAGACATTGAACAAATCAGGAGGGACTACACATCCATGTTTACACATGGAGTATCGATAACAAGAAAGCTGGGCTTTTCCAATATTATCATGCCAGGTGGGTTAAAGAACCAAGTTAAGAAAAATCCTATCCTAAAATGGGAATTAAGGTCCGAGGTGGTTGAAAAACACTTGTCAGCTGGATCAGGAAGCAGATAGATAGCTAGTGCAGCAAATTGTACAGCAGACTATATATGTTCCTATCAACCCTACTTCTGCAAAGAGATGGGCCATAGGATTTTATACCAGCTGGTTCTTCTGAATCACCTCTAAGGGAAGCTATAGCTAAAGGGCATTGCAGCAGCTACTCCATGAGGTTACAAAGGATGATAATGGAAAGTTGCTTATTTTTCCTTGATGATTTTTGTAAAGCTTAGATTTTGCATCTTCCATTATTAAGCATGCTCCCATGGAAATAAATCGCGCCGAAAGCAGTAGGATCTAATTCCAAGTAAATCTTTGTACTTCTGGTCCAAGCCTTTGCAAAAGTGTTGTGATCAAATATCTGATTAGCTGTCCCTGCAATGGGATTTCTGAATGACTGGTAAATCATACCATAGCAAAAAGGTTTGTGTGTCTGTGTGTGTGTTTTCGGGCAAGCAAAACAGACATCGGGGAAGAACAGTTTAGACTTGAGCATGTCCAGGTAGGCATGATTGACAATGGAATGAAGAAAGCAGGAGTAAAGTTAGGATGATAGGAAGTGGAGAGGTTAGGGCGTCAAAGCAGTATGATTTAGGTGCTTAGGCAGCAGCTGGCTTGCGTAGACAGGAGTGTGTAGCAAGAATTTCTGGGAGCTTTAGCTCTGAGAATCAAGTGGAGTGTAGCTATAAATCATCCAGTCCCAGACACAGCAAGTATTGGCAGAGAACCATGAGTTCCTGTTGTTAGATGTTTGGGACTATTGCACACTTAATTGTTGAAAGCTAATCTCAGAGCTTTCAAACAGATAATTCTCATTTTCCTTGGTCTGCATTTTTGCGTGGTGTACAGAAGCCAGGAAGAACCCATTTTGGATACTACGTAGGTCCTTCCTCCCTTTTATTTCCTGTTCAGCTTTATGTTGATTGCAGGGGTGAAAGGTTAATCTTCTGCCACGTCCTGATTCTGTCCAGAATACCATGCAGATGATTCAAAGAATCTTCTCCCCAAAATCCATCATAAATAACTGCTTGAAGTTCAGTGGTTTCCACTAGCACTCCAGCTTTCCTTACCTTTTTTTGTGGTGTTGTAGTTTGGTAATTTGAGAAAATGTCATCAAGCACCCTGGAAGCTGGTGTAACTGATGCTAATGAGTAACAGCTTTTACAGAGCACCAGGCATCCCTATTAGCTCTATTCCATTCTTTGCTAGCAGTGCATGATATAGCGGCTCTCTGCTGTGCGTTGTCACATTTTCCTCTGGCTGCTATAAATAATTTTTCTTCTTTTGACTTCCCATTGTGAGACACAGTGATGTTCTGTGCCACTATGAAAATGCACATTACAGCGGAGCAGTGTGTGGCCAGCCGCTGGTAGACTTCAGCGGCTATGTATAAGCTGTGCTACTGTAGCTGTGATGGACTTTGCTTAAAAATATAGATTTTGACATCAGCTTAGTAATTGGCTCCATTCTTTTGTGAGCCTACTGAACCGCTTTTGTGAGGATACGGCACATGCTGTAAAGGATATTTTTTTATTTGAATAGTGATCATCGTATCTTAATAAGAAGGAATGTTTGTTTTGCTAATTCCAGCCAGGCAATATGGAAAATGAAAAGCAGGAGGTTATCCTTTCTGTCTGTATCTCCTGCAGTGTAGGATAGACTTTGTTCCATGAGTAACACACAGCTTTAATCAGATGGGATGGGCAACCCACGGGACACATGCAGCAGTGGTTGGGAGAGTCACAAGCTACTTTAAATGAATTCAAATCTCCAGGGCCTGGTGAGCTGCACCCAAGAGTACTAAAGAAGTTTACCAATGTAATCTCAGAACCTTTGTCTATAATTTTTGAGAAGGGGGGAAAGGAAGACCCAGATAACTACCGACGGGTCAGCTTGATCTTGATACCAAGAAAGGTCCTAGAACAAATAATGAAACGGTCCATCTCTGAGCACTTAGAAAAGGATGCTGTGATTACTAAGACCCAGCATGAGTTTCTCAAAAATAAGTCATGCCAGACAAATCTCATTTCTTTTTTTGATGAAGTTACAAGCTTGGTGGATCAGGGGGATGCTGTGGACATAGTGTATCTTGATTTCAGTAAGGCTTTTGACAAAGCCCCCCATGATATTCTTGCAGAGAAGCTGTAGCTGTTGGGTGGATTTGTAGCTGCTTGACCTGGCTTACTGGTAGTACATGTGAAAAGGATATATGAGTACAGTGTGATGCAGCAGCAAAAAATGCTGAACCTATTCTAGCCTTCATCAACAGAAACATAGTGTCCAGATCAAGGGAAGTCATAGTACTGCTCTATTCTGTCTTGGTCAGACCACACCTGGAGTACTGTGTCCAATTCTTGGCACCACAATTTAAGAAGGAGATTGAGAAGCTGGAATATGTAGTGGAAGGTGACCGATATGATCAAGAATCTGGAAACCAAGCCTGATGAGGAATGGTTGAAGGAGTTGGGTATGTTTAGCCTGGGGAAGAGGAGACTGAGAAGAGATATGATCGCTATCTTCAAATGTTGCACTGATGTTTTGCTTTTGGCATTTGGTTGTTCACTGTGGGAAACAAGTACTGGACTAAATAGAACTTTGATCTGATCCAAAAGAGCTCTTACGTTCTTAAACAGGACTATTATTCTTATATATATGTGCAAATATAGTTCGTTGGGAAGAGGAAGAAGTGTCAAAGACTCAGCCATAGGCTTCAAAGTGCAGATAGATTTATAATCAGCATCCCAGAGAATATTATGTTGAAATCATTCTATTATGTTGAAATCACAAATCATCTGATTTTGTGTATGACCCTTGTAAGTGTCTCAGATATCAAGCAATTAAACCTTAAAGCTTCAGGTGTCAGTATTTCCCAATCAGTTTCCAGCTCTTTTTAGGCCCATCCTAGACCCCATTGATATAGGGAAAGCCCCCAGAAAATCCTCTTCTCCTTCAACAGCAGTAAATATTATTTTCTGCTTAGGGGCCTTTGTAATTAATCAACACTACAGAGCTCAGATGCTGGGTGTGAGCACCATCTACAGGGAAGTATTTTCATCAGATAAAAGTCTCCTTGAGGAATTGTGTTATTTGAATCTGTTTCTGTCCTCTCTGTACTCAACTGACTCTGCTATAAATCAAGAAGACAAAAAGAAGATGTTGGATTTGTACAACCGGAATGCAGTTATTTGTTTTAAAGGGTTAGGGTTACAACACATACAACAGGCAGAACCCTATCTCAGCCTCTTCCCTGCCAGGCAGGTTTGCCACAAATTTTAGTAACAAGTACCCACCAGCCTTCGAGGTCATTATGCAAGCAATCAAGCTGTGCAGAAGCCCCAAGAGAGTCATCTCTTCGCTTGACGCAACCCAATATTATTCCCATAATAGTAATATTCTTCCATTCTTGCAGTCAGTAACTTCTTGCTGATTGCAAAGTCTATAAAATTCAATTGGGAACCCCCCCCCCTTTACCAGAGTCTTTTGTCACAAAGTTTTTTTCTGATTGTGTTAGCTATTGAAAAATAAGTTTAAAGCAATACAGTTAAGTAAATAGGGCTTGAACTATAACCATCCATAAAACTGTTATGATCTGTGGGGAATGTAGCCTGTATTTCAGATGCTGTTTAATTTTTTTTTATATGAATGAAAGTGGGGACGATGCCTTATGTCTGCCAATGAATTTCGGTTTTCCCAAATAAAATCAGCAAATGAACAGGTGTCTGGTCACACTCGGTTCAATAAGTTCAATAAATGCACAATTACTTTTATCGCAGCCACTCCACTCTTTATTTCTTTTTCCTCCCGTGACCTTGATTTATTGGATTCACTGTGTGTTTTGTCAATAAAGGGTTGAGCTCGGAGTGACAGGGAGAACAATGTGCTCATAATGCAACTGTGTTTGATTTCCATTTTGCTGCTCTGGCAGAAACACAACCAGCACCGGGGATTTAATGTGTGGTAGCTGTCAGGAATACCTGTTTCACTTTTGCTCTACAGGAGAGGGAAACCTGTGCCCCTTCAAAATATTTTATGGGGTTCCAACTTTCATCAGCCCCAGCCAGCATGACTAAATGTCAGGAATGATAAGAGTTGCAATCCAGCAACTTTGCTAACCAGTCATAGTCTGCCAAGAAAGTAGTATGTGTAGTTTAGAATATTCTTTAGAAAACAAAACAAAAGAATCCTAACACTTTACTTTGGAAGACTGTTCCCAAGTCCAGGGAAGATGTCTTTAAAATTTCTGGAGTACAGTGGTACCTCAGGTTAAGAACTGAATTTGTTCTGCAGGTCTGTTCTTAACCTGAATCTGTCCTTAACCTGAGATACCACTTTAGCTAATGGGGCCTCCTGCTGCCGCTGCATGGCCCCTGGGTGATTTCTGTTCTCATCCTGAAGGAAAGTTCTTAACACAAGGTAATATTTCTGGGTTAGCAGAGTCTGTAACCTGAAGCATATGTAACCTGAAGCATATGTAACCCAAGGTACCACTGTATTTAGCTTGTTAGATATTTTATTTTAGGACTTCAATTTTTTAGGGATTGTTGATGATCTTTCTTTTTTTAAAAAGGTGGCCATGAACATAATTCAAGTAAAACAAAATAATTGGGTAGCTGACAAAAAGTGTCCAATTATCTTAAGTTTCCCAACTCTCTTTAAAGGATTGGGGCTCACTTCAGGTAGACCACTGCTTTCGGTGGGGACAAGCTGCTGCCATCACATAACTCCAAGAAGCTTGCACTGACTGCCCATATGCTACCAGGCTTGGTTCAAGGTTCTTGTATTAACTTACAAGGCCCTTAACAACCTGGACCCAGGATATCTTAAGGACCACCTGAATCCTTACATCCCTGCTCAGTCACTGAAGTTTCTTTTTTTTGGGGGGGGGGGTAAGGAGAAGTCACCATTAATCCCCGCACTCAAAGCTCAAATCCATCAGGAGCAGTGCATTCAGTACTGCCGGCCCAATTCTGTGGAACTCTCTCCTATCTGAGATAATAGTAATAATATTATCAACAACAAGAAGAATAATTTTATTATTTATATTATTATTTATATGCCCCAGCCACTTTGGGCAGCTCCCAACAAAATATTAAAAACACAGTAAAACATCAACCATTAAAAACTTGCCCAAAAAGGGCTGCCTTCAGCTTTCTTCTAAAAGTCAAATTGTTTATCTGTTTGACATCTGATGGGAGGGTGTTACACAGGGTGGGAGCGACTTCTGTGAAGGCCCTCTGCCCGGTTCCCTATAACTTCACTTTTCGCACTGAGGGAACCCTCAGAATTTCACCTCAGTGTTTGGGCTGAACGATGGAGGTGTATGCACTCCTTCAGGTACGCAGGGTCAAGGCTATTTAGGGCTTTGAAGGTCAACGCCATCACTTTGGCAGGCTTAGTTGAACTTCTGGTACCTGATGAAGACTTATTTTATGTCAGCAAGCATTTTAAGTAATGTTCTTTATTATTCTTTCTAATTAATTTTAAACCAGTTTTATCTCTGTTTTACCTTTTGTGATCCTGTATGCTGTGCAGAGACTGCAGTGTTAAGTGGTTTGTGAACAGCTGAAATATGTGAATGCGCGTTGATCCATGTACGTGGTGTGTACATGTTCTGGGACCAGGGAGTACCAATTCTACATGGAATGCCAATCTGTGTGACAAATTGTTCACGTTTCCAACCACATTCTAAAGCATATTGAATCATCAGTACTTACCTTACCAGGGGATGGAGGCATTTCGAGATGGCCTACGTTTGTAATATAGGGTTGAATCCAACACAGCTACTGTGTGAGTGCAACATAGTTCCGCTCTCACAGCGTGACTTTCCCTTCCTCTCCTCTCCTCTCCTCTTTGCTACCCTCCCTGTAGGCTGTCACATCTCCTCAAAATTTGCCCCACTGGGTTGGGTAGGCCTCTAGAGCATAATTTGGGGAGTATGTGGGGACTGCTGGTGGGGAGGAGAGGGATGGAAATTCCCATTGTATGACTGAAGCACCACTTGCACAATATTGGAGCCCATAGTTTTTGATGTTGAAGGTGTTTTGTGACAGGGTACAATAGGAAGGGTGTGTTCATTGTATTAATGATAATGTCTTGTGCATACAACATACATTGGAGGGCTGGGCACCATAACAAATTGGGGGTGTTTGTTTGCCTGCCGTTTACACCTATATTTTGGGATATGAACCTGGCTGTTCCTAACTGCTGCAGACAAGATAGAGGTGCCACCATTCTTTTTCGGCTGTGACTCCGATCTGGTGGAACGCTCTGCCACAAGAGACTAGGGCCCTGCGGGACTTGACATCTTTCCGCAGGGCCTACAAGACAGAGCTGTTCCACCAAGCCTTTAGCCAGGGCACAGCCTGACTCCCTCCTTTGGCAATCTTCACAGAACTCTAGCCCAATGGTTGCCATCAATTTGATTTGAATTAATTTTATAATTAAATTATTTTAGAATGCTGTATTATTTTATTGGTGTTAGCCGCCCTGAGCCTGGCTTTGGCTGGGGAGAGCGGGATATAAATAAAATATTATTATTATTATTATTATTATTATTATTATTATTATTATTATTATTATTATGTGAGCACATACAAAGTCTTCTTACCAAGCTTCTCCACACAGGCAGGCGCTATGTTACATCCTTCTCTCCAGCTGTTTGGAGTCCTATGTATTGACCTCTCCCTTTCAGCTTTTTCAAGCCTTTTTAAAATATTCTGTTTCTGCTCTTATTAGGTATTCTATTGGGAACTCCTCCTTTATATATCTACACTCGCTAATTGCCAAATGGCTTTTCTTGAATTGAGATTTGGGCTTTGTATTGGTATATGCATCTCTGGGCAAATGCATGCATGCTTTGTTTAAGATCTAGTATGACTATAACAGATTTACACAAGGAATGGATTATGAAGTTATTTCCAGCTTGAATGAGTCTTGATTGTTTTGTGTCTTTAAGCATAGTATTTCCAGTCACTTTAATATTATCTGCAGCATTAATTAAAATGCTTCCGGCTGTGGAATGATGATTCTGCCCCTTAAAATAATACATAGAAAATTAGCTTCTAAGACACATACTGCTCTTGTCCTTTGTTCTGTTATAGAGCAATTATTGAAACACAGTTCGCTGCATAGTAGAATTAATTTTGTTCATAGTGCCTGTCGTAATATATTTTTATGTATTAAATAGGATTGTAACCTGGTTAAAGAAAAGTTACTTGAAAGCACCTCAGCTGATTGCATGCTCACTCCTTCCTCACTGCACCATACAAACTGCTGCATGCAGAAATAGTTGGCTTAACTAATACCTTCAGCTCCCCTCACCCATCTTTCCTCCTTTTCTTTTCTTTTATGATGGGTGTGTGTGCTTTTTTCAGCCCAAGGACCAGGTCAAGAACTGGCTCACTATCCACAGGCCATTTAGGGTAGATGGGTACTGCTGTCAGCTGATAGGCGTTGGCAGTGGGAACCTTTGAAGTTGTCCATTTGCAAAGTGCATTTGCACCTTTGTGGACCAGCAAAGCTCCCTGCAAAGGAACGATATTGCTTTGTAGACACGGTTTGATTTCAAAGTGCATCTGCAGATGGACAACTTCCCTGGGCTCACGGATGGACACCATCAGCAAATCCCTCTTGGCAAGGAACAACTGGGAGTGCATCTCTCATCCACCCCACTTCCAGGAGAGATGCCATCTGTATGTTCAGCTGATGTGGAAAAGAGCTCTGTGTGCATACATACAGGTGTGTATGGTATAGAGGGACCCTGACTGAGCCAAAGGCCTCCCTCACATACATTGGTATTCATAGTTTTCTACCTTGCACCAATGGAGTCCTATTGCTGCAAGAGTGTTGTTACACCAGCATGGTTTTGACAGTTTAATGTTGTGTTGCAGCAGTACAAGGGGTTTAGGACGAACCTTACCCTGTCCAGTGGGCATGTGCCTGAGAGGGGATCATGCTCTGATTATATGATTCTTGCAGAATGGATCCCATCTCATCATTACTATTCTCTCTCTCTCTCTCTCTCTCTCTCTCTCTCTCTCTCACACACACACACACGGTGTGATTACAGAGTAAATTTTATCTAGCACTTCTTCCTCCTGGGCTTATTACCCAATTTTTTTTAATTTTTTTTGCTATTTAAAGTGAAGATCAAGGCTGTGTTGTTTCTGCTTGTGTTAATCTGTGTTGTTTCTGCTTGTGTTAATCTGTTTCCCTCCATCTCCTGCAGGTGAAATGAGGAATGACTTATATATCACAATAGAAAGAGGAGAGTTTGAGAAGGGAGGAAAAAGTGTGGCTAGGAATGTAGAAGTGACAATGTACATTGTGGACTGTGGTGGTCAAATCCTAAAGGTATTTTTCTTCTTCAAGCTTTCTCCTTAACCTTTCCTATTGTGTATTTTATTCTAAATGGCAACCTTCTGCAATCAGTGACTACCCATAGATTTTATAACAATGTACACAGAATCCAGCTATCCAATAGAGAGAAATATGTACACTAGGTATTCATGGGGTCATAATCACAGCAATCAAGCACACAAATTGCATCTTCTAGTTAGGCCTACACAGCTTGTGTGACCAAGCTAAAAGCAGCCCATAAATTATACCATAGCCTGCTGGACCTTCATAACCTTGCTTCTTTTGCAGTCCCAGGCAGGCCAAAAGATAAATAAATGAGGGAACCTTATTGAGCCTTTGCTTGAGAAGGTCAACTTTGCTTGAGAAGGTCAACGAAGGGTTGGCAATGTTCCGTAGATGCTTTTGACGTCTTTGTTCCAGAGTCCGTGTTAATTTTGGCTCTAAAGTAATACCTTTAACCTGCTTTCTTTCTCTCTTCATCAGGATTTTATCTCTTTTGGCTCTGGAGAGCCACCAGCCACTGAATTTCACTCCTTTGTGCTTTACCACAACAACAGTCCCCGGTGGTCTGAGCTGCTGAAACTTCCTATTCCTGTGGATAAATTCAGGGGAGCTCATCTTCGCTTTGAATTCCGACACTGTTCCAGTAAGACCTATTCATAAGTTGTAGCGCTTTGGAGTTGCACTAGGCAGTCTCGGAGCTTTTCAAATGCTTTTCGTGCACACTGACTTAAGACAGATTTTCTACTCTTTGCAGCTTACTGGGAGAGGGAATCACATTTGAAAACCAGCTATCCACTGGCATTAACAGCTTTGCCTTAGCGCTATCCTGCAGAAAGGGATGGGTTTTCTTCCATAACTATAGAGTGTATGAAACTCTTTACCAGGCTACAGGTATATGGTAGCTGTAAAGGTTTTCCTCAATATCTCTGCCATTATTACTTGCCTTTCTGATAGTATTTGTTTTACCTAAATACTTTTCACTCCTATGAGGGTTGGATGTAAATGACAATTCTATCAAACACAGTTGAGAAAAAATATCTGAAATTCTATAAGCTAAAAACTTCCTGCCTGCACAGACTGCTAGGGGAAATAATTGGAAGGTTCTAGAGCAGGGGTGTGTTCCTCCAGATGTTGTTCGACTCCCAATTCCCATATTCTCCACAGGCTCCCCCAGCTTTGTTCTAGAGCAGGGGTTCCCCAGCTGTGGTCTGCAGACCACTATTGGTCCACAAGCTTTATTCAGGTGCTCCATGGCATGTCTGTAAAAATACAATTAAAAATCATACAGCACCTAGCATAGCACATTACAAGCAGAAATATCATTACGTGGTCCACCATGACCTTTGGCAATTTCCAAGTGGTCTGTGTGGGGAAAAGTTTGGGAACCACTGTTCTAGAGAGTTGCAAGGGTTGTGGGCTCAAATAATAGAATTATTAGGGAAGTGACATGTTTATTCCATGAGGTAAAACAAGAGCACAGAAATAGGAGCAAGTAGGTGATTTTTTTTCTAGAACATTTTACATTTTTCTTTTCTTCAAAGCAATGTAAGGTGATATTGAAGGAGAGCCACAATTTACAGTTTTAGAAGTCTTTGCCTTCTCTTCTTCAGATCTCTTACATTTGTATGTGGTGAACAAAATGGTCTGAGAATACAGCTTGCTTCTCCTTATCTCTTGCATTCTTGACTGTTGTGGAAAGGGGTTGTTTAAAGATCTCTGCAGGTATTAGCTAGGATCATTCAACTCTTTTAGTGACCTCAAGATCTGACTTTAGATTAGTGTCTAGTTTGGCTAGGATGTCTTTCATCAACTTTTCTTTAAAAAAAAATCACAAATAGTGATGTAAGTGCAGAGTATTGCTCTTATGTTCCTAGCAAGCTGGTGCTTTTAAGCACGCTTACTTGAAAGTAAGTTGTTTTGAATTTGAATTTTCTTGCATTTTAAATATATCCAGAATCAGGGTAAGTATTTTCAAAATAGTTGGTATAATTCTGTGATTTGGATGAGTCAGGGATTGTGCTCAGTAAAGAAAGATGAATTTGAATGACATGTTATTAATTACTTTAGACCCGATGCTGCCACAAGGAAGTAGCTGTGAACATCGTTTTTGGGAATGATTCTTATCCTGGCCATGAACTATTTCCTGCATAGATTTATGCCATCATGTTGGCCTAGTTCACACATCATGAGAAGCTATAGTTCGTCTTCAGCCATGGCTTAATTGTGAATGTACCTCCCCCTGCTGCATAGGTCCCTCTCCACCTTACACACCCACACAACCATACCCACACCCCGTGTCTGTACAACACAAACAAGCCATTGTATGATATCACATTGTCCAAACCTGGACGACAGTTTGTTTTAAACAAACTAACCATGAGCACTAAGCCAGAAATCAAGTTCTTGGTTTATTTCTGACTTAACACTCACGTAGTTTCAGTGTGGACAACATGGCAAGCTGTACTGTGGATTGTTTGAGCTGCCCAGGCACCATGCATGCTGGGAGAAAAGCCGCCTGGGGGAGCTATGCAGCAGGGGCAAGGCACATGTAAGACTGAGACAAACTAGCTTATCCCAACATGGAGATGAGGCCATTGTAAGTTTCCTCCTTCACACTCCCATGCTCCTGGCAGCCTTTGTTAGTCTCAGTTTTAATTGAAGCATGTCCAAATGTGCCCTATCGCATTGCTTTCTGTATGAGTTGTGGCTGTTTGCCGGATTGTGTCCTATTAGTAGTTTTGTAGGTTATGGATTTCTCACTATGGCAGAGGGCCTTCTCTCTAGTGGCGCCCACCCTGTGGAACGCCCTCCCATCAGATGTCAAGGAGATGACCTTTAGAAGACACCTGAAGGTGTCTTCCCTGTATAGGGAAGCAGTTTAATGTTTTATTATGTTTTTATGTATGTTGGAAGCCACCCAGAGTGGCTGGGGAAACCCAGTCAGATGAGCGGGGTACAAATTATTATTATTATTATTATTATTATTATTATTATTATTATTATTTTCATTTCTGACTTTTGGTTGTGGATGAGTGCCAAGTTATATATGCAACTCTGCTTTCGCTGAATCTATGCATTCTCATTTCCAGCCTGGAATATGGTGGATTTTTAATTTATATATGTGTTTCAGCAAAAGAAAAGGGGGAGAAGAAGTTGTTTGGTTTTTCTTTCGTCCCTCTGATGCAGGAAAATGGAAGGACACTGCCAGATGGCACTCACGAGCTCATTGTGCATAAGGTAATTTCCACTGGAAAGCAGAGGGAAATGTGATTTATTCAAGAGAAATACTCCAAATGCCTAGGGCTGCCCTTAGATTTAGGCAGATTGAATCAGCTGCCAAAAGAATGCTAGGCTTGTCATTGTGCAAAATATCCTCTCATTTTATCCTTTCAAGCTTATGTTATTGGCTCTTTAAATCTTGTTATGCATTTCAATGCAGTACCTCGTACTGTGAAATTTCCTTATTAAATACTGCTCCTGTTTTGCTAACGTGTTGCATCTAGGTTGGCCAAATTCCGAACATTATCTAGAAAGTTTCTCTCTCTCTCTCTCTCTCTCTCTCTCACTCTCTCTCTCTCTCTCACTCTCTCTCTCTCTCTCTCACACACACACCCCTTTAGCCACACTGAAATTTCTGTGCATTTGCACGCACGAAAAAGTTGCCTGTGTATCTTCTCCCTGATAACACCGCTTGTGCTTAGCAACGGTGTGTGTGTTTTTCCCAGTTGGTCAGAGCAATGAAAGTTGTATGATTTAGGCAGTTGATATGGGCTAGAGCTGAGGACACCAAGGGCTTCTCCCTCTTGTCCTGCTGTTTTCCCTCTGGGAAAACCACTCTTTAACGCTCAATCGGAGCAAACAGCAATTGGCAATTTAGAGCTAAAGAGTGGGCTTTCCCACAGGAAAGGATCGTGGCAAGGGGGAAACCACTCAGACCCATGCCTAGAAAGTGTGGGTCAAGTGGAAAACCACTCAGACCCATGCTTTTTTGGCATAGGGCAAGCGAAAGTGTGTACGAGCCCCCAATATGAAATAATGTAAGGCTGGAGAGAAGAAGATAGCAGTAATCAAGATGAAAGCTTACCAAGGTGTGGACTACAGGGGGCAGACAGGAAGGACCACTTGCTTGTAACTGGACTGAATATAGGAGACAAAGGGAAGAAGACTCAAAGAAAAGCCATAGCTATGTACCTGTTAATAGGATGGATGGTGATGTTAGCAGATAATCAGAGTCAATAGACAGAGGGTGAAGTGAGAAGAAAGGTGTCCTATGTCTTCAGTTTATTCATCATGAGTCAACAACAAAGCATTTGAGTAGAAATATCAGAGGGGCACTTTAGAGTTGTGGGGCTGGGATGAAGAGAGATAGCAGAACTGGGTACTGAAAGTGTGTGGTATTTTATGACGCGGGATGTAATGAAGTCACCTTGGGACAGTGTTTAGAGAGAATATACAGTACTAAAGGGTTAGGAACAGATCATGAAGGAAACCCATTGGGAAGAGGTAATTAGCACATTATGCCATTCTCCAAAGAAAAACAGTTTTACGTGACAGCTTTGTGCTACGTTTTTATCTCATTTTTATATAGCAAGTTGAAATGCAAACTTAACTTAATTATTCCCCCAGTGTGAAGAAAATGTAAGCCTTCAGGATTCTAGTCGCTACCTCAAATTCCCCTTTTCAAAGGGGCATCTCCTTTCAAATAACCACCAAGCAGTAAAAACCACTAAGGAATCATTTTGGATAACATCTTTCCTGTGTTCAACTAAGCTTACACAGAACGGTAAAGTAACATGTTGGTTATTAAAACAGTGTAACAGCCAGTTAATGTGAGGTTCTTGAAATCGGGATATGCTTCTAACATGTCGTTTTAATCTTTGCAAGATAGACACAAATGATATTGAATAAACCATTGGTTTTATCAACACATTAATAAAGGAATTTGGGGGACTATTTAGAGCAAAGCAAAAGCTGACATAGATGGAATGTAGTGAAATACATTTAAAAAACAAAACAAAAACAGCACACCTGGAATCAAAAAGTACTGTTAGGGATAGGTAAACATCCTTGTAGGGATCAGGATACAGTCAGGACTTTGGTGTGGTTATCTGTTAGGGCTAGTAATCTTGTCTATGCATTAAGCACAGCACACCAACAGATCTACTGAAATACAGTAAGCCCACAACTTACATACATTTAACTTGTGTGCGTTAATCTTTAAAGGCTTGGCAAATAAAAATAATAAATAAATAAAAGGGGGGAGGACATCTAGGAAAAAGACTTCAGCAATCCCAGTCGCTTTTGCACTCAATGTGTTATGTGTATATGCAATTTTGGCTATGGGCATGATTACCTGAACGTAACCTCCTCATAAGTTGCAGATGTACTATATGTGGAATTCTTTTTAAAAACACGAAAGTTTGCCAGTATCTATTCATAAGTATGTTTCATTAGGTTCGGTGGGATTTAGCTCCTGATAAGTGCTGTTGACGTCAATGACACTTTGACACTTTGACACGCCTAACTTTTGCTGGATTGTGCCTGTTGCCTTTTCTCTCCCCTCTTCCCACATCATGTAGATCAGGGGTAGCCAACTCCCAAGAGACTGCAATCTACAGAGTTAAAAACTGGCAGTGATCTACCCCCTTTTTGGGGGTTCAGGTCAAAGTTGTTGAGCTTTTCCAGGGGAGCCTAAGATGTTGCAAATCTTTGGGGGGAGCCAGTGATCTACCGGTAGATCACAATTTACCTCTTGGACATGCCTGATGTAGATCAATCAGACATTTGTTGCATCTCTAGCTATACACCGTCTCTGTTGCTCTGTGTCTTTGCTTCATAGGAGACATGCTTGACCTTCTTAAGTGGCGAGCCCACCCAGAAAAAATTGCCGGCTGCCTCTCAAAATTGAAAGAAATAGATGGGTCAGAAATAGTAAAGGTAAAGACTCTTTTCACTGTTTATTTTGCATTCGTAAAGAAATGTAATTTCCCCAACAGGTTATATAATAAAGAACGTTTATTAAATATGTATTTCTTAAATTTCTCTTTCATCAAGTTTCTCCAAGATACACTGGACACTTTATTTGGAATTTTAGATGAAAATTCTCAAAAGTATGGCTCCCAAGTATTTGATTGTTTGGTAAGGTATACTTAATTATTCCCTAGGGTCTTATTTTAATTTTGGATGTTGATTTCCAAAGGCATTAATAAACACCAGTGTTGTTATTCTTAGGTTCACATAATTAATTTGCTGCAGGACAGCAAGTTTCACCATTTTAAGCCAGTTATGGACACCTACATTGAAAGCCACTTTGCAGGAGCACTTGCATACAGGTAAAGGTATATACACCCACCCCACTTCTGTTATTGTGATCTGTTTTATCAGTTTACAATTTACAATTTTTAATTGTTGTAAGCTGCCATGTGACCTGCTGGTGAAGGACAGGCAGTATGCGTAACACTAGCGCAACTAAATGGTTGCACCTTGTACAATGACTGGTCATCTAATTGGCTGAAGGTAGATTAAATTAACTGATCTAAATAAAAGGGCAGTAGATCAAAATAAAAGTCCAATGAGCTGATAAATTGATTGAGAATATATATATATATAGCAAATATATATATATATATATATATATGAGAGAGAGAGACTATCAGCTTGAAATCAGTTCAGTTCTACTATTTCCATTGCCATTAAATGGTTTTCTACCTTTTGCCATTATGCTGTGTAATGTATATGTGACCCTTAAAACAAACCCTAACCGTGTCCTAACACCTAGAAATACCATATTTTTCGCTCTATAAGACGCACCAGACCACAAGACGCACCTAGTTTTTGGAGGAGGAAGACAAGAAAAAGAATATTCTGAATCTCAGAAGCCAGAAGAGCAAGAGGGATCGCTGCACAGTGAAAGCAGCAATCCCTCTTGCTGTTCTGGCTTCTGGGATAGCTGCGCAGCCTGCATTCGCTCCGTAAGACGCACACACATTTCCCCTTACTTTTTAGGAGGGAAAAAGTGAGTCTTATAGAGCAAAAAATACGGTACTTAAATGTAAAACGTAAGAGGAAATATTTAACTGTAAAACGTAATTGTAAAACAACCAGGACTAGATTCTGATTTGTGGTGCGTTTTAAAACCAGTTTCCTGGTTTGGATGTTGTGGTGGTGGAACTGGCTTAACAAACCCTGGGCATCTTCAGTGAAGTTGGGTGCTCAAGGACAAAAGGAGAAAGACAAGGAGGAAGTGCAAAGATACATGGCTCATTCTCTTCCCTAGTTACAGGAAGGGAGGCTGTGAGCGGTCCAGTCAGTTTCTAGGTGGCAGATACATTTCTGGTCTCAAGTTAGGAGGCCCCAATGGGAAGATTTCCCATGGCTAGACAGTGGTATTTGTAAATGCCTTTTGGGGCAGTCCTAAAGCTGTGCCCCTCTTGGTTTCTGGAGCACATAACCAGATCAAGGCTATTTCAAAAAGAAACAATTAGCAGATCAAAGGAGATAGTTGAAGGAATGCCTTCCTATTGTTCTGGGTGGGAGATACATATCTACGTTAGACAGATACATCCTGCTTCTCTGTTGCCTTGGGGGCTACACATAAATTTACCACTTAACATACACGCTGTGGACACAAAGCTTAGATTGGAGTCTCATGTAAAAGGGGAAATGCATTAAACTTTACAGCCCTTGATCAAAATCGGCTCCCAAGGAAGAGATATTTATATCTAAGGACGCGCTTTTTGTCACAGAGTGTAAATTTAACCGTAGGCTTTCTGGATAGTTGCCAGTATTTTGTTTGTTAAATTTCCCTTGCTAGGGATGTTTGCAAATTTTCATAGCTAGCCAAGCGCATTGACCATAGGGACCTAAGACGCTATCTTGCAATGAGTCAGATCGTTGGCTCATCTAGTTTGGTCTTGTCTACACTTAGATCAATCTTGCCTTTGCTGACTGCAGGAGGTCTTCAGGATTTCAGCCAGGAGTCTTTCCCAGCCATATCAGGAGATGCCAGGAATAGAATCTGGGACATTCTGCATGCAATATGTATTCTCTTTCATTGACCTAGAGTCCTGCGTCTAAAGCAAGGTTTCCGAAACTTGGGTCCCTAGCTAGCAGGACCAGTGGTTGGGGATGATGGGAATAGTAGTCCAAAAACAACTGGAGACCCAAGTTTGGGAAACTCTGCTCTCAAGACACTCCTGTGAAATGAAACTGTAAACAACAAAATCATTTTTTTTCTAAGTATCCAAAAATATAATGGGATCTTCTTTTGTATTTGCTCTTTAGTGGCATTACTTTGAGATTCCAACCTAAGCTTGCCATCTAATATTCATTTATCTGGGACATTGCAGCACTGTATTGAATGAAACTTAGTTTAGAGTAGATACCTCTAGGACTGCACTATAAATTACTTACATTATTTTGATCTGTTTTAGACGTCGTGTAATCCAGTGTGTTATTTAAGTCTTTCACACTTCAGCCTGGAAATAAATTTTGTGTTATACTCTAGAGACCTCATAAAGGTGTTGAAGTGGCATGTTGATCGGATAACAGAAGTGGAAAGGCAAGCACACAACCAAGAAGTATTAAAGGTAACACAGTTTGTCAGGGGAGTGTGTAATCTTGCTTGTATCTCTCTATATCAACATGAATTTATGCCAGCTGAAGTTACTGAGACTTGGAACTAAGATAGTATAAGGTTGTGTCTGCTTGTGCAAGGGCACTTTTCCACTTTTCCTTTTAGTGGTAGGCTCCATACATCCTCTAAATTTGTCTTTGAAGCATCAGATTCCCTCTGGAGTAACTTTTAGGAGAAGGATGCAGTTGGTACAAGGATAATGGGACCCATCCTGCTGCGAGTGTGTGCAAGGAAATGCTTTGTGCATTGGTTGGGTGGTGGTGGTTTGAAGTCAAACAGCTGGTGTGCACATAATACTAAACCATGGGTGAGCACTATGTGGACAGTCCTTAATAACTAACCATGGTTAGTTAAACAAGCTAGCCTCATAACCCATGGTTTGAAGTTGTTTTGTTTCACAACTAAGTATTGTTTGCTGTAAACCAAGATTCCTGCTTTGTGCATAATGCTAAACTGAGATTCTATGAAACGGAAATGAAACCTGGCAGAATTCATCCTTTTGACTGTATAGGCAGAGTAGGCAGGCAAGTGGAGTTGATAAGCCCAACCCTTTGCCTGAGCTCATTGAAGCTCATTTGCATAGCAACAAACCATGGTTAATTGCTCTTAACATGTAAAACTAAGTACATACTCAGCTCACTCACAGAATGACACAACCCTTTTTGGAAATCTGGCATGCATGTAGAAAGTAAAAATTCACGTGAATTTTTGTCCATTTGTATTTGTTTGTTTCCATGTTAATAATGCAAGCCAATTTATGGAGTTTTAGACTTAGCTAAAACCTGTGTTAGATGTCCTTCAATGACTGATATACCCAAAATACGTAGCTCTCATAATTCCATCAGTGATGCAATATAATAGCATTAGAACAAGAAGAAGCTACTAAAGTTCCATAGATGTATGGATAAGAGCATAAACCAGCGCTTGATGCTGTCAATTAATTGTAGGACATAAATTTTAAAATACAGGAGCAAATTGGCTAACATTTTGTATTTGATAACCGAAAGTAAACAATTTTGCCATCATTTCAAGGGATTTGCATTTATTTTCCTGGTGAAAAGATTGTGAATAAAAGAAAATTGCTTAATAGCTTTATAGACACAAACTGTTCAGCTCAGAGGATTTTTTAAAGGTTTCATTATGATAAAGAGATCATATAACAAGTACAATGACATTATAAAACACTCCAGTAAAAATTAGCTCTGATGATTTTGAAAGTTTTTGGTCCCCCCCCCCCAAATTACTTCATACTAGAAACCAAAAAATTAGTCACATAATGTGAAAGTACAGAATGAACTGGGCATTTATGGGTCACGGCCTATAGCAATGATTGGAGAAAATTCTTCATGGCCATGATTCAGGGCCATAATGAAACAGATTTTTGTCCAATAAAAAAATCATTCACTGAAATAACATGAGGTTCTGTTCAGGGATGTGGGTGTGGGGGCCGACTGCTGGTTCCCTTCAGCTTGCTATTCCTTTTTCATATTAGTTTTTCTTCTGACTGCAGAGAGTTCTGTTCCTGGTATAAACTATTCCATTGCCTGGTTTATTCTTTGCTTAAACAGCGACTATTCACTTATCTCTGAAACCAAGTTTTTATTAAGAACCAATAATGCAGACTTGTATATTTCTCATTCGACATGTGTAGGCACAAGAATATATATTTAAGTATATCATCCAGTCTCGGAAGCTGTTCTCTCTTGCTACTGGAGGGCAAAACGAGGAGGAATTCTGCTGCTGTATTCAAGAGCTTTTGATGTCTGTGCGATTCTTCCTTTCCCAAGAAACCAAAGGGGCTAGCGCTTTATCTCAAGCCCAAGTAAGTTAATAAGCTGTTGCACTACACTGTTGCCGCTGTTCACGCTGCCTGGTCACAGATACGGGGGAAAAGCAGCCTTGTTCCTTATGCGATAAATTTACTGTTTCTTGCTGCTATGACTTAGAACGTGCTTCATTTTGTTATTGACATATTGATAGCAGAAGTTGGGTTCAGACATCTGGCTGCATATTTTCCCCTCTATAGCAAGCTTTTGGCCCAAGCTAGCAGATCTATGAGATCATTTTGTTCCACACTCACTTCTAAGAATATTGTCAGACTACCTGATTGTATTTTCTGCAAGTAGCTATGGATATTTTAAGTACTGTTCCCCTTATTCATCTTCACCATAGCCCCATTCGCTTTCTGGTCTTCAGTTTAGGACTGCAGTTAATTAACGATAATGCAATTTGCAATATCACTCATTTTAGAAAAATAAAATAAAAGCAATTCCCTCCAACCCCAAGCCGAGTTCTTCTGGCAAAGGAGATAATTTACGAAAGTTTTAACAATAGTTTAAAGTCAGATCCCATCCTTATGCTCAGATTTCTTACCTGTCCCAATTTCTTTAATCTCAAGTTCATAGTGTATTTTGATTTCTCCCCTCTTTTCACTAGGCGGTCTTTCTTGTCTCCTTCCCTGCTGTGTACTCAGAGCTGCTGAAGCTATTTGAAGTGAGAGAGGTTGCAAATTTGGTGCGTGATACTCTAGGAAGCTTACCAACCATCACAAATGCAGATGAATCCCTTCAAGCTGTCAAACTCCAGTGCATTGGGAAAACAGTAGAGAGCCAACTGTACACGAACCCAGGTAGGATGGCAAGCACATGATTCATCAGTAGTTGAAGCAGCCTCTTGCCTTTGCTGATTATCTGACTCTTGGCCCGACTGGGAAAAAAGCCCTGTTTATAGGTCACTTGGTCCCATGGCCATTGTTATGCCCATTGGAGATCTTTCAAGTGTAGTTGAAAGCACTATTTAATTCCTGTAATTGTTTTTTTGGGGGGTCTATCCCCATTTCTGGGATGCGGGTGGAGCTGTGGGTTAAACCACAGAGCCTAGGACTTGCCGATCAGAAGGTCGGCAGTTTGAATCCCTGCGACGGGGTGAGCTCCTATTGCTCGGTCCCTGCTCCTGCCAACCTAGCAGTTCGAAAGCATGTCAAAGTGCAAGTAGAGAAATAGGTACCGCTCCGGCGGGAAGGTATACGGCGTTTCTGTGCACTGCTCTGGTTCGCCAGAAGCAGCTTAGTCATTCTGGCCACATGACCCGGAAGCTGTACGCCGGCTCCCTCGGCCAATAAAGTGAGATGAGCTCCACAACCCCAGAGTCTGCCACGACTGGACCTAATGGTCAGGGGTCCCTTTACCTTTACCTTTATCCCCATTTCTGCATTGCACTTTTTCTTTGTCCCCCCACCCCCCAATTCCCCTCAGTCCCAACCGGAGGAGAATCCTTTTTCCACCCCTGCCCTGCTTTAAATAAAACTTTAAAATGCTTTCATTTGTCTAAAGTATTCTGGTCTGGAAAAATAAAGCACGAAGTCCTGGGGTAAAGCCGAGACTCGCTGTGATCTGAAGTGTAATTAAACTCCCCTGTCTCAGGGGGTGAAAATAAACTCTTTACAATATTGCAACGATATTTGCTATTGAGTGCGGAAAAATGGCATGGTAAGGGAAGAATTCGTAGGCTGTACAAACAGATTGTTCAAACTTCTAAGACAAAAGAAGCTTTCTGTGGTGAATAGCTTTCTGTTCCAAAGCCAGATTTACCTGCTAATCAGATTTGTATAACACTGAGGGGGGTTTCGTGTTTTCTTCTGCAGAAGTGGAGACAAGTAGTGCCATTGGGTATAGCATTCCGTTTTCTGTGGCATAGCACCAGGTTGGCTCTGTAATGCAGCAGAGTTCATTTATGACTCCCGACTCTTCATTACCTTAGACTAGATATATTATCTCCTCCTCCCAATTCAGATGTTCATAAATCTTTCTTTGGAGATATTGGCAATTGTGATGAAGCGTGATAAAGCTGAGAGATTAAACCCAATCGTCAAGTAGTTGTTTTTGTTTTTAATGCAACACATTGGGGATGTTTTCATCCAGAGAATGTGAGCTATAGAAGGAGAGGAGAGGCTGTAGGTCTTGACATAGGAAATGCTTCTTCTTGTGGGAACACTTTTAATCAAGTAATTCCGTATGTGGAAACTGAAGTAATATAGTGTGGTGTTCTGCATAGTCCCATCCATTGAAAGGACAGGATGATGAAATTGCTTCTTAATTACTTTAAAGGATAAGAATGGATTTGTGGCTGGGATGCCACAAAAGAAGCGCGTTGACTAGTTTTCTTCTTTCCTTCCAGAGTCTCGATATATTCTACTACCAGTTGTTTTGCACCACCTCTATGTACACCTGCAGGAACAAAAAGATCTGATCACGTGTGCACACATCCTAAGCAACATCTTTTGCCTCATAAAGAAAAATAGTTCTGTAAGTAGGAGCTACATCATATGGAATTGACTTCTAACAGTAAAAGGAAAAATCAGTTGTCAGGGTGTGTGTGAAATGATTTTTGTTTCATGAATATGCCACATTGCTCTGCATTTAGTTATGATTTCTCTTGGCCATACATTTGGAAGAACCAGTAGAAAAAGTGTGTTGAATTAGAGATCAGTTAAGGTTGTGTTTGATCTAGGTGAATATTGGCTTTAAAATCTTTTTTAGCTCCCCTTTTTCCTCAACCTGGTGCCCATTGGCCTGAGTCAGCATGGCTGATGGTCAGGGGTGATGGAAGTTTGACTTCTTTTTACTATTTCCTGCTTATTTGCTTCAGAATATTAATTTAGTTTGTTAACATTTGGCTGAGAAAACAATGTATCTGCTTTTCATTAATACTGACCCGAACAGTCCATTTATTCTTCTTTCTTTTTAAACAAACTAAAGGAAAAGTCAGTTTTGGAAGAAATAGATGTAATTGTGAACAGCCTGCTAGATGTGCTGCTTAGAACCATCTTGGAGATCACAAGCCGCCCTCAAACAGCAGGGTCCGCGACAAGGCTTCAGTTTCAAGATGTTACTGTAAGTGTCGCAGTAGAAATAACTGGATCGAATATTTGATTTATGGCTTCCCCTAATTTGTATCTGTGTATAAAAATGGTAAGAAAAGGCTTCTAGCCCCTGTGTGTTGTGTTCATGTGTGCTTCAAAGAGAAAATGGCCATCCGCTTGTACAAAGGGTTCCCGTTGAATTTCAATATTGAGGAATTTGATTGGTCGTGTACACTGCCATGACATCTTTTGAAATGAGTTGGAGGTTTAGAAATAGTCTAACAAATAAATAATAAAATAAAATGTGAGTTCCCCCTTCTCTCCCTCATCTAGCTTTAAAAATTATTATGGCTGGCCTCAGTCCTTGTGGCTAGCCCAAAAACTAGCCTGTGTTCCCTCTGTAGGATTTGCTAAACACGTGGGAGTTGGTCCTACAATGAGCATTTGAGGATCAGGTCTAGTGCTTAACATTAGGAACATAAAGAGAGCCTGCTGGATCAGACAAAAGCAAAAACTTCTCTTGAGTATGAGTGCCAAATTAGAAAATTCATGGGAAATGTACAACAAAAAAGCAGCATCCCAAGTGGCAAGTAGGAACGTGGGAGAGGCTGCTCAAGTTTTCCACTTCTTGCTGTTATCCTGTTCCAATTGCCTCTGCTCCATCCAGAGCGGAAAAGATATGAAGTCTTACGTTTTTCCTATGAGGAGAGAAAAAGCAGGGTGATTAGTCAGGGCAATAGCCAATGGTGGGCCAATAGTGGAAGGAGAACGGGATTAAGCAATCCCTTCCTCTGCTGTTTGTTTTGAAACTGGAAGCTTTCCTCACCTGCTTTTCTATTTTTTTTAAAAAGGAGATACACCTCTCTCGTATCTGGGTCACTTGTAAGTAGAAAACCAGCCTATGTCCTACTTTGTTCAATGATACGGAGAGGTTAATGTGAGTTAGGCTGTTCAAATCCTATTTCTCAGAGAACAACACAAAAGCTATGTAAGTGAAAAAATGTCAGGTTGTGCTCTGCTTTTGTCAAAATGGGAGGTATCTTACACAGTGGGAGGCACAGAAGAACTCTTAAAAGAGCAGCTGACCTATTTTTGTTCATATAGCAAAGGTTTCAGGGAAATATTTAGCACACCCATTCTTTGACATCCAGCCTTATTAGTCGCCCCCACTTAAAAAAATATTCCTGATAGAAAAAGGTTTCTAGCAGTGTATTCTAAATGCTACTTTGTTCTGAGGGGAAAAATTAAGAGGTAATCTAATAAAAAATGTGAGAACTTTATTTTTCACCTCTCTCTATTTCCCCCCAAATTGAAGTACTGTTGACAGAGTTAATACGTGCCTTTCTTGCTATTATTTATTAAATCTATATATCGCCCTTCATCCGGAGATTTTAGGGCAGTTCACAACATAAGAATATAAAATGAGAGTACAAAACACATGATAAAATAAGAACAAAAACAAACCATTAAGCCCTGTCTCACAAACACAGTTAAAAGGCCGTAGAATGTACAGTCAGCCAAAGGCCTGATTCTGTGTATAGAGGCATTTTTGCCTGGGGCCAAAGAAGGCACCAGGCAAGCCTCCCTGGGGAGAGCATTCCACAAACAGGGAGTCACCACAGGAAAGGCTTGTTCTCGTGTTGCCACCCTCTAGGCCTCTTGTGGAGGGACCACATGCAGAAGGGCCTCAGATGATGATCACAGGGTCTATGTTGGTTCATATGGGAGATATGGCCCTTGAGGTATTGTGGTCCTGCGGCATTTAAAGCTTTATAGGTCAAAACCAGCACTTTGAATTGGTCCTGGAAACTAACTGACGACCAGTGCAGCCAGGCCAGGATCGGTGTAATATGCTCAAACCCAGTGAGTAGCAATGCCATACGTCCAGATTTTCCCAGACATTACCGGGATTTCAAAGGCAGAATTGACAGGTGGGTGGGGAGTGGCGCTTTGTCCTGGATCCTAGACAAGTCAATTAAAAAATTGTGTGTTTTTTGGCTCAGCAACTTTCGGGGTATCCTGGTTTTTACTTTTTGAAATATGGCAATGCTACCAGTGAGCATCCTGGCTTCTGAATTCTGCGCTAGCTGAAGTTTCTGAACCATCTTCAGAGGCAGCCCCACATATAACATGTTTCAGTAACCTAGAGGCTATCAGAGCATTGACAACAGTAGTTAGTCTGTCCAGGCTTAGCTGGGCCACCAGCCTAAGCTGATGGAAGGCACTCTGCACCGCTTAGGCCACCTGAGCCTCAAGCAACAGCAAAGGACCCTAAAGGACCCACAAGCTACATGTGTGCTCCTTCAGAGAGAGTGTGTCCTCTTCATAGGCAGGCAACCTTCATCCATCCGGTTTAGGGAAATAGCAACTAACAGTGTCTCAGTCTTATCTGGACTGAGTTTCAGTTTGCTGGCTCTCATCCAGTCCATCACCGAGGCAAGAGACTGGTCCAGCACTTGCACTACCACACCTGCAGATGTTAGCAGCAAGCTGTAGTTCTGGCAGGATGTACTGATAAGATTTCAGGATTCTTTACATTTTAGTTTTCAAAAGTCATAACAATGCTAAATTGTACAATAGGTTTTTTTCCCCCCTATGTTGTTGAAGGCTTGCTGAATATAAGTCCATTGACTTTTGCTTAACAATTCGCATACGCAAATGTTGCTAAATAAGGCTTGTGGGATAAGTATAGCCTTAAGTTTGAGCAAGTTTTATTTTAATAGGTTTCCTTTGGAGAAAGAGGTGGCTTCCCTTTCCACAAAGCTGTATGGCAGTATTTTTCACACCGTCTCAAAGAATAGGCTCTTGGGGTCCTTGCACCATATCGTGTAAGCCGGGGAAGTTTCAAGTGCCACATCAAGCACTTAATTTTTAAGTGACTCACCGCACAGCATAAGGCAATTATATACTGTTATGTAGCAAGTTCATGCAGAACTGTACTTGCTTATGGCAACCTACTGAGCCAAATGCTCTTGAGATATTTGCGAAGAAAGACACCACCCAGTTTGAGTGTAGGTGGCAGGTTTGGTCCCCATGTGTTGTCAGGAACCCATTCTATGCTTATCAAAATGATAAATGAGCACATTTTATGACATGTAGGTGGACTTGCACAGAAATACCAGATTCGGCTTTCCATCCCAAATTCAGAAGCTGGAGTTGTCTTGCTATAGAAACAAGCTTAAGGAAAAATAGCATTTCCATCAACCTTGACTGCACAATGTTTCACTATTTCTGTGTGTCAGCGACTTAAAGGAGTGCACATGGTGACTTATAGCAGCCATAGGCAAACTCGGCCCTCCAGGTGTTTTGGGACTACAATTCCCATCATCCCTGACCACTTGTCCTGTTAGCTAGGGATGATGGGAGTTGTAGTCCCAAAACATCTGGAGGGCCGAGTTTGCCTATGCCTGGCTTATAGGGTAAACCTGTGCATGTTTACACACAAGCAAATCCCACTATGTTCAATAGTGCTTACTCCCTGGCTGAGTATGTGTAGGACTGAAGCCCTGAAACATGTACTAAATGCAGTCTTGTCACTGAGACAAGACAAGCAAAGGGACCAAACGCTGTGATTTCTTCCTACACGAGCTCCTATTTATTTCAGCTGATTTCGAGTAGAAGACATGCCCATTTATGTTGCATATATGCTCAGTTGCTCAAGACATGCCCATTTATGTTGCATATATGCTCAAGCCAAAAGATAACTAATCTGCATGTATACAGATAGAATGGAAAGAGATCTATTATCAGAGAAGTAGCTTAATTCACTTAGACCAGATTTTTAACCATATAAACTGTTCTTCCTTCCATATGGTGTGAGGCCTGCTTCCATTTCCACATTGGTACTGGTATGGACATCGTGCTAGCATTGTTTTGAAAGGCCCCAAATGTATAAGATATTTGCTCAACATGGAAATTGTGTTTAACGAACATAAGTCATCCTTATTCTTGGAATATTAACAGCACTGTCCATGTTGACTGGTGGCAAAATCTATACATTATGCAAAATTCATAGTATTCAGCTCCATTTCTTTAATTATTTACAGGTGCAGGGGCCCCGCAGAATGTGCGGAGGGGAGGTTTATCCTTCGGGTCTCCAGTCATGATTTGGGCAGAAATCCATATCCACCAAATGGGAGCTTTTTATTAAGCCTTATAGCCATGCAGAACAGGGTGGGGTGGGGAGTGTTTCTTTCTGGACCGTTGCTAGGAAGGAAGGGGTGAAATATCTGATGGAAATATATCTCCTCACCCCACTGCTAATTAAAGAAAGAAACCAGTGATAAAGTTGCATGTAATGCCTTGAGCATAATGCGGCCTTCAGACGTAAGTGCCAAAGTGCTCACTTGGACTTCTTTTCTAATAAGCGAGTTCTATACTGCAGGAACGTGGGTGGCGCTGTGGGTTAAATCACAGAGCCTAGGACTTGCCAATCAGAAGGTCAGCGGTTCGAATCCCCGCAACGGGGTGAGCTCCTGATGCTTGGTCCCAGCTCCTGCCAACCTAGCAGTTTGAAAGGACGTCAAAGTGCATGTAGATAAATAGGGTCGTTTAAGATACATCTTTGCAAAGGGGCTTTCTTTGTTGAATGCTCTTCCCAGGGAGGTTTGGCTGACACTTTCATTATACACCTTTAGGCACCAGGCAAAAAACATTCCTCTTCGACATCTTTGGCTGATTGACAAACAATGTCCTTTTAAAATGTTTTGGGGGGGATTAGTGGGTTGTTCTTGTTCTTATTATGTGTTTTGTGTTTTTATTTTGTGGTTTTATGTTTTGAACTGCCCTAAACTAAGGCCTGCAGGTATAGAGCAGGTATACAAACTTAATAAATGATGATGAAGATGATGATGATGATAATAATAATGCTTGCCCTCATATCTCCATAATTAATAGAAAACACATACTTTTTTTAAAAAACAACAACTGTGTTTACTTTGTAATGCCTTTCCTTTCCTTTTAAAACCATTTCTTTCAGGGAGAGTTTGTTTCATGTCTTTTGTCATTATTGCGCCAAATGACTGACAGACATTACCAGCAGCTCCTTGACAGATTCAAGACGAGGGACGAGCTGAGGGTAAGTAGCAAGTCTTGTGCTTTAGCATCTACAAATGTTCTCATCAACTTCTCCCCCTTCCAGTCTATTCATGATTGTCCTGTTTTACTTAAGCGACCGTTGATATTCACTTGTGAGACGCAATCCAAAGCCAGTTAAATGAGCTCACTGATCCCAGTGGGAATCGAGCATGACCTAACTTTCTTAGGTTATTGTTTTAGGGTTAGTGGTGACTTGCTAATGTAAGGTTTCTCATGTATACGGATCAGTGTGATAAAGTGGATTGTCTGCCGAGCTCAGTTGTTGAAGATTTGGGTTCAAATCCTTGCTTTGCGACAAAATGACTCTGGGGATGAGATAACAGTTCACCGTTCGCCTCAGAGTAGGTCCTAAGTTAGTCATGCTCATTAATTTCAGTGGGTCAATTTTGAGGTATGTGCACAGGGCAGGATGGGGGACAGAAGCCCTATTGCACAAGCAGAAGTGCAGCTGCCAGGGCTGGTTAGGCAAATTCCACCCAATATAATTAAAAATATTCCAAGAACAGTTTAAAACCACCACATTCTCTCAGCTAATGATTTCAGAGTTGCCAGGAACAGTATCTTTTAGCCATCAAATGCCTGGGTAAACAGGAATGTTTTTACATTCCTCCTGCAAGTCAGTAATGAGGGAGACAGACGCATCTTACCAGAGCCAGCTGTGTACTATTGAAAATGCATGAATTTGTGTATATATAGAACCCAAGAACAACATGTCATGCGCTAAAAGCCTGGAAGTGCACATGGGTGGATATTATCTGAGCAGCTTCCAGCATGACTGCTACAGACTTCACCCCACCAGACCTAGAACACAGATCATTACGTCCATTATGAAGCTGTGATTTTATTACAGGCTATAATAATATTGACTTGCTGCCTCCAGGAATCAGGCTGTTTCAGTTGTTGTTGTTCTGCTAGTTTGGGTGTTTCAGGCAGGGAAATTGATGTTCAGGCAATAGATATCCATCTCTTTGCCAGTCCATGTTTTTCAAAAGTACCTATCCCTAGGATACCAGATCTAGTCCAGCAGAAGTTTCACAGCAAAGTCTGAAGACTTACAGCTAGGTTGACACACTTCTACACATCTTGACAACTTCATCCCTCTTTGCAGGTTAAAGACTAGCATTAGGGTTACATCGTAACAGAGCAGGGAATAGTATTGTTCATCATTAATTGTCTAAGGGATTCCCGTAACCCTCATAGAATTGTAGAGTTGGAAGGGACCACAAGAGTCATCTAGGCTAACCCCCTGCAGTCTTTTGCCCAACGTGGGGCTCGATCCCACAACCCTGAAATTAAGAGTCTCATGCTCTACCAACTGAGCTATCCAGTCCCTCATGTAGGCATTCTAGGTAGCAATCCAAATTGCTACGGCCCCACTAGCTGACGGTGCACTTCAGGTGCTGCAGGCAATCAGAATAATTTGATTTGTCAGTAACAGAATGTTGAGGGTAAACATCTGGATGATACACTTCCAGCCTTCAATCATGTGAGTCCCCCACCAGCAGCCCAATCTGGTAGAAATTGTTTTCACATGCAGTCTACACCCTTTATTTGCGAAAAGTAAAGCCGAAGTTTGCAAATTTCAAGAATCATGTGTGTTACTATTTTAAAGGTTGAAAATGTCTGCGTGGTATAAAGATTAACTTTACATTTTATTTGTATCGCAGAAGTAATGCATTATTCAGCAGCCTTTGACAACACAATCTCCTGTCTGCATCTCACTTAAAAGCACGTCATTAAATCGTTTCATAATCCCTGTGAAGTTTCCTTGGAGGAAAAAAAAGTAGCTGCTTTTACACCCCCCCCATAACCTATTAGAATCTTGTTTCCTTCTTAATTGCAAGTTTTGTAATGTCAAATGCTAAAACGATTCGCTGCACATTTCTTTCTCTTACCTATGGAATATTTCTCCTCTGCTCTAGGATTTCTTATTACAGATATTTACAGTCTTTCGAATATTAATACGGCCAGAGATGTTTCCAAAGGACTGGACAGTGATGCGTTTAGTTGCTAACAAGTAAGACTGCTTAAATATAATGGTAACAGTAGAACTGGTGTTAATGGGAATAGGACTGGGAATAACACTGATAATTTAAGAACCGGTTCTGTGGCCCCTGGTAGGTCATCTGAGCGGCCAGAGAATATTTCAAAGCTCCCTCTTCACAAGCAGAGAAGGAGTTCCATCCCCAGAGACGCCTTTGTTTTGGCTCTGGGAATAGCAACAGCCATCTGACCTTGGGCATGTGCAGGAGAGACTCTGAATCTGTAGAATTCAAATTCCTCCAATTTCTCCAACAGACTAATGGCAAGAAAGGGAAAATGAATAGCAGCTCTGGTGCTGACATACAGTGGTACCTCGGGTTACATACGCTTCAGGTGACATACGCTTCAGGTTACAGACTCTGCTAACCCAGAAATGGTGCTTCAGGTTAAGAACTTTGCTTCAGGATGAGAACAGAAATTGTGCTCCGGTGGCGCGGCGGCAGCGGGAGGCCCCATTAGCTAAAGTGGTGCTTCAGGTTAAGAACAGTTTCAGGTTAAGAACGGACCTCCGGAACGAATTAAGTACTTAATCCGAGGTACCACTGTACTTGTTTCCCCACCCCAGTCCTCCCTTTCCCCCTTTCCCCCTAGCCAGCACAGGACCTGTAAGGTTCTGAATTTCATGGTTCTTTTGTCAAGGATTCCCCTTCCCTCCAGCCACATTAGGTTGCTCTGCCTGCTTGCAAATTGCATGTCTCCTGGCAGCGCATTGCAGACTAAAGACCTAAGTAATGTGAAATATCTTTTAAGCATTTATGCGTGCACATTTGGATGAATACAAGATAAAGTTGACGACTGCAAAGTCTTCCTATGCTGCTGTCTGCTAAAATAACATATAACAACTAGTTTTCCAGAAACACGAATGTCATTCTACTCTTAATATTGTTCCTGTAGAAACAGAATCATTCATTTTTGGTGGCCTAGGGACAAATGGTTACGAATTTAAGCTAAATGTTGGTTCTTCAAATGTTTTGGTTCCTAATGAGAAATTAAACTTTTTAAAGAGTTTTTTTAGCCCTGTAGTTTTTCTAAGTGTATCTTTGAATTGCTGTTTTGAGAGGCAAGTTTGTGGTATGGAGAAGCGGCAGAGTTTCCTTCTCTCTTCAGCCAGAAAGCTTTTATGAAGGATGAGCATTATCTTGAGCTGCAGTAGGGAATGTGGTCTGATAGGGGTCTCTACTGGTCCTGTTTGTTGCCTTTATAGTCTGCCATTTCTGGCTTGAACCTAACAAGCCATTAAGGTTTATAGTTTACAGGTAGTATGGAATGCTTATGGTTTCCACATTAAATAGGTCAAAGAAATGAGCACGTGTCTTAGATAGACCAGTGGTGAAATGAAATCAGACAGGAAGACTCTGGAGAAAGGAAAGCAATTCAAAAATTGACAAACACGAAGAACGGTGAAATCTTTAGCAGCTTACAGCTTTTGTCCCACAAAAGATATTTTTTATATATATATATATATATATTTGCTTTCGTAGATTTTCACGGGTACAGGAATGCAGGTTTTGGTGTCCTCGGGTGTCTTCCCGTGTAAAAGTTGGGGTGTCTAGGCGACGTTTCGACGAGGTCTCACTCGTCATCTTCAGGCTGGTGCTTTCGGCTTCTTGTTACTGGAACAGAGCGGGATCTCAATGTTTGAGTTCCTATAAATACTGTAGAGGGGGTGTGGTGTCTAGCCTCCAATGTTCTGGGCAGAGAGGAAGTTCCCAGGCTAGTGTGCCTTTTCTTCTTTTGTTCCTTAATTACTTGAGAGATACCTTGAGTGATTTCTTGAGTGATATCCTGAGTACCACTTAGGTGGGTCATTAGGTGTGGATTAGTTGCTAAAGTCTTTGTGTCTTGACTTCTTGAACTTTGTGAAGAGTTTTCCTGAGAAGATGGCTGTATTGCATGAACAACGACACATCCCGCTTGCCAGACATCTGGAAATTAGCCCTCCCCACAAAAACTGACACCAGATCCAGAGGCACACAGAACGCCAACACCAATCAACCACACCAGACCCAAACCCAGACCCTCTCCACAGATGAATTACTGACACCATCCAGTAGCCAGTCCATGGTGGCACCTCCGGATGCTGCACCCCCCTGCAATCCCTACACAGATCTGGCTGACACAAGCCACAAAACCACAGCTCGCCCCTATACACGAAGCCAAGCCAAAGCACAACTAAGTGCAATACAGCCATCTTCTCAGGAAAACTCTTCACAAAGTTCAAGAAGTCAAGACACAAAGACTTTAGCAACTAATCCACACCTAATGACCCACCTAAGTGGTACTCAGGATATCACTCAAGAAATCACTCAAGGTATCTCTCAAGTAATTAAGGAACAAAAGAAGAAAAGGCACACTAGCCTGGGAACTTCCTCTCTGCCCAGAACATTGGAGGCTAGACACCACACCCCCTCTACAGTATTTATAGGAACTCAAACATTGAGATCCCGCTCTGTTCCAGTAACAAGAAGCCGAAAGCACCAGCCTGAAGATGACGAGTGAGACCTCGTCGAAACGTCGCCTAGACACCCCAACTTTTACACGGGAAGACACCCGAGGACACCAAAACCTGCATATATATATATATATATATATATATATATATATATATGTCCAGCAGTTCATTGCTAACCATGGTACTGTTTGGTGTAATTTAAAATTGAAAAGGAGAAAAGATGGCTATGTTGTCGGTTGTGAAGCCAGAGAACTACCGTTGATTTCAAGTCAGGAACATATTGCATGCCAACAAATGGAATTCTAACATCAATGACTAGGTTGGCAAAGCGAAGTAAGCATAAGGATGATTGCAAAGAACTGGCAGTATTTGATGCAAGTTAAATCCTTCATCAGCTGAGGAGGCCCAGAATGCACAGAGTATTTAAACACACAGTACTGGAAAAACATCAATAGCCTCATTTGAAAACTTAGTCCTTGGTACTAGGCATAAAACAAGTAATCATGTGAGGATTTGTACCTTTTTGCATATAATCTTACTTATTTAGAAGTAAATTATTTATGTAGGATGCAGCCCTGTGCACAGTGACACGCGTGAAAGTTCTGCTAGTTTTCATGGCATTGGTGAGTTGGAGCTTGGAGTGAGGCCTCTTAAGTGTGACAGATTCTCAGCTATGGTACACCAGCTGAGCACTGGATCGGCTAGAACGTTGTTTGCAAGACAAAAACTGCATTATTCGCAACATGTTTAAACGGGATGTGACAGTTTGTCAAGTACATTACAAACTTGGATGTTATGCATTCCTTTAAATAGGGATGAGCAGTGCTTCTTTTTTCTTAAAATAAAATGTTTAGGGGTGCTCTCATTTTCCTACTCATTGAAATACTGTCCCTCAATAAAACTAAACTTAGATTCACAAAATGTTTAGGGGTATGTGTACCCCCAGAAAAAATAGCACTGGGGATGAGAAAACATCCAAATAAGTAATACAACTTTAGTTGCCTAACAGAATCTAGGATTTCAAAAGATCAGTTATTTTATAGTCACAACAACTCTGTAAGACTCATTAGGAATAGGTATGCAACTACACTTTACTCAGATTGGAGCCTTTTAAATCAATTAACCTATCTTAGTAACATTCATTCATTTCACTGGGTCTGCTCTGAACAAAACTTATTTGAATATCTCCCAGTGAGCTTCATGTTTCTGTGGAGATTTGAACCTGGGTTCCCCTGGTCCTCAGCCCAATACAATGACCACTTCACCACATTGGCTCTCGATGATTAGTTGAACAAAATTGTGGCCAATGGTGGTTTTCACTGGTCTTTTGAAGGATGCAAGAACGTAGTCTGCATAGTTTATGGAAACTTTATTAATCCTTCTGATGTCCTATGAGCAAACAAAATGTATGGTCTTAGGGAAAGTGTTTGGGGTTTTTTGGTTGGGTGGGGTTGGTTTTTCCTTTTTTAGTAGTTTCTGGATCTTTAAATCTCTGGAATAAACCAATGGGACTTTTGTTTGTATTGTGTTTTCAAAACATGAATATCCCACAGAATGTTAACAGTCTTGCTTAGGGCTGAGGGAAGAGGCAATAAGTCAGGAGGTGATTGGTGGGGGAAAGGGTCCATCAGAAATAGATTTAAAATAGTGTATCAGTGTTGGAATATATTTGAGAGGAGATTGGTGTCTTTTCATACATACATACAAAGCTTTCAGCTTTGCCAGCTATACTTCAGCCCTGATGACATTGATTGTACTTGGCAAATCTGAGCTAAGGATGATGGTTCTATATTAAAGCCTACACGTAATTAGTCCTAGATACATAAATTTTAGAAATGGACATATTAACTTTTAGGAAAAGAAATTGGTTGTGCCAGAACAAATAAACAAAGCTAGTAATACACAAAAGTATATTAATAGCTTTCCCCCATTGCTTTCCTTCATAAATTCTGTGAGTTGAAGAGATGTATTAATCAGAATATTTCATATCTCACATCAACATAACTAGATGCGAAATACATATTCCAGTAGCTTATAGACTCCTATTTCACAAGTTATTAAGATTTTATTATGCATCATTTATCTTGTAGTCTGCAGTTGGTTTTGTTGCCTTAATAAAAGAAAATAGATCATATATATAATTTAGCCAGTATCATTACTAAAATATGTAATATTTTCTTCTTTTTCTAGTGTTATTATTACAACAGTATTATATCTTTCGGATGCCCTTCGTAAAAACTTCTTAAATGAAAGCTTTGATTACAAGGTAAGCTAGCGATTGGCTTCCGTAATAACGATCTTTTCCTCCTAAATGTCGGTTGGTATCTTCCATTCCACTCTGTTGCTACGCTGGGCTTCCAGTGCAATGAGTTCTCCTAAACTTCATTCCCTTCCTGTAGTCTCTGGGTAAGCAATAGTACCGCCACAGATTTAGGCTGATCAATGATTAGAGGATCGCAATCCTGTGCTGAAACTCTTTCAGAATATGACTTTGTAGGACTTCTATTTTAGTTCATTTGGAAGTTTTAGAATGATCTGCATTTTAGGTTATCCAGCTGCCTGTACCTTTTCTTAGTTATTCTAATTTTTAAAGAGTTTTTTAGTTTTGTTCGTGGACATATGTGTTGTATTTACTGACCTGCTCGTGGTGTTAAAATGTGTTTCATTGGAACTTTTGATCTTAACAAACATTTTCCTTCCCAGCATCCCCCTGCACTTACTTACTTACTTACTTACTTACTTACTTACTTACTTATTAACATGTCCCACTTACTTTTTTTTTTTAAAAAAAGCACTCATGGCAGCATACATCTAAATCATGGTCACCATAGTGTTGCTCAGCTAGGGTTGCCATATGTCCTCTTTTTCCAGGACACATCCTCCTTTTCATGGGTAGAGTTGTCAAAGCAATCTATAGTTACAAGTGGAAGTTGGCAAATGTGTCCTATTTTTTGCTCCTCAAAATATAGCAACCCTGGCTGTAGTATCTCTTAATAGGAGGGAAACAACCACACTTTGTGTTTGCAGCCACCGAGACCATATAACACCGGTTCTGAAAGACCTACATTGGCTCCCAATACATTTCCGAGCACAATTCAGAGTGTTGGTGATGACCTTTAAAGCCCTAAACAGCCTCAGCCCAGTATACCTGAAGGAGCATCTCCACCTCCATTGTCCAGCCTGGACACTGAGGTCCAGTTCCAAGGGCCTTCCGTCAATTCCCTCACTGCAAGAAGTAAAGTTGCAGGGAACCAGGCAGAGGGTCTTCTCGGTAGTGGTGCCCTCCTTGTGGAACACCCTCCCATCAGATGTCAAGGAAATAAACAACTATTTGACTTTTAGAAGACATCTGAAGGCAGCCCTGTTTAGGGAAGTTTTTAATGTTTGATGTTTTATTGTGTTTTTAATATTCTGTTGGGAGCTGCCTGGAGTGACTGGGGAAACCCAGCCAGATGGGCAGGATATGAATAACAAACTTCTTCTTCTTCTTCTTCTTCTTCTTCTTCTTCTTCTTCTTCTTCTTCTTCTTCTTCTTTACTTCCAGATATGGGATTCCTACTTTTACCTGGCTGTCATTTTTATAAACCAGTTATGCCTGCAGTTAGAGATGTTTACCCCATCCAAGAAGAAAAAGGTGTTAGAAAAGTAAGTATCACTATCACTATTGAACTAGAGAGCACCCAATATTTCTGTTACTCTTTATTATGCAAAGTAAGGTAGCGGTCTTTGGGGGAAACTATCCTGTGATGTAACTTTTTTAAAAAAAGAAAAGAAAAACCCATATTGCTGGATTTAAGATGCTTTTTTAAAAACAACAACAGACAGAGCAGTCGTCACGATGGGCAATTCTTAACAGCTGAATTTATTGCTGACATAACTTGAATGACCCTTGCCAGGAAAAGAAAAGGAATACTTTGGGTATTCTGTACAAACCATCCAAGCTCTTGGATGAAATCTGCCTGGTCCATCTTAATTCTAAGTTATGTAGTTCCTCTTTAATGCAAGGAATGGGGTCGATGTGCAGAAGAAGTACACGTCAGGAATCAAAGAAAGGAGGTCTGCCTGTGAGAATAACTATATGTATAGCTCAAATTTTTCCTCACTGTTTTGTTGCAGTGATCCCCACTGCTGAAGACACATGCTGCTTTTTAAACTGAAGGCCTCATTACCTCTTTAGCAGTAGGAACTGTTATGGCAGGGAGGAAGACATCAGTTATGACTGCAGTTTTCTTCCACAAAAGCACACCCTTTGGAATTCCAGCTATCGTGTCTGTGTAATCTTGTGAGAACTCTATATTACATTGCAACTTGATAGCTGGGCCACACTCTGAAAATAATTCCAATTAAAAAACACATCTAGAAGCAGTTTTGGTTAAAAACATCCCCAAAGCAAGTACAGTTAAAAATATTATTCTGTCCTATGATCAGGAGGTTGACAGGAGCAGGATTGTTCAGCCACGTATTCTACAAGTACTCAAATTCCAGGAGCAAAATGCACAGAAGTTGCCCTTCTTTGGTTTGAAATGATACAGTGGTTTATGATACAGTGAAATGATCTGCCAAATAATCTTTGGTTTTTAAAAATATATCACAGATACGGCGATATGCGGGTGACAATGGGATGTGAAATCTTCAGCATGTGGCAAAATTTAGGTAAGCTTTTTGGTTTTTCTTAAGATCCCGATCCATATATATGTATAAAAACTGGAGTTGCTTTACTTAGAAAATTGTGCAAAAGTGTGACCTACAGTATGTACCGTATTTTTCGCCCCATAAGACGCACTTTTCCCCCTCCAAAAATGAAGGGGAAATCTGGGTGCGTCCTATGGGGTGAATGCAGGCTTTCGCTGAAGCTTGGAGAGCGAGAGGGGTGGGTGCGCACCGACCCCTCTCGCTCTCCAGGCTTCAGGAAGACATCCGCAGCCTCGGCAGCCCTGCAGGAGGTCCGGCAGGGATGTCTAGGCTGCGGATAGCAGCCTGCTTCCTGGAGCGTCGGGCGCCCTGAAAGCAGAGCGCCCGGCGCTTCGGGAGCACATCCGCAGCCTGGGCAGCCCTGCAGGAGGTCCGGCAGGGATGTCTAGGCTGCGGATAGCAGCCTGCTTCCCGGAGCGTCGGGCGCCCTGAAAGCAGAGCGCCCAGCGCTTCGGGAGCACATCCGCAGCCTGGGCAGCCCTGCAGGAGGTCCAGCAGGGCTATCTAGGCTGCGGATAGCAGCCTGCTTCCCGGAGCATTGGGCGCCCTGAAAGTAGAGCGCCGAGCGCTTCGGGAGCGCTTCCGCAGCCTGGGCAGCCCTGTGGGAGTTCTCTGCAGGGCTCCCCACGCTGCGGCTAGCAGCCTGCCGTCCGGCGGGCGGAGCACCCTGAAGCAGAGTGCCCCGCGCGCCGGACAGACATCCGTAGCGTGGGGAGCCCTGCAGGGGTTCCCCGCAGGGCTCCCCACGCTGCGGATAGCAGCCTGCCGCCGGGCGGGCGGAGCACCCTGAAGCAGAGCGCCCCGCGCGCCGGACAGACATCCGCAGCGTGGGGAGCCCTGCAGGAGTTCCCCGCAGGGCTCCCCACACTGCGGAGAGCAGCCTGCCGCCTGAGGCAGACATCGGCCAGCCCCACAAGCTCAGGGAGGTGCAGCGCCCTTCCTCGACCTGGTTTGGTTTCCCCGACCTGCTTTTGGGGGGGAAATAAAGGGAAAAAAAATTTCCTTTATTCCCCCCCCCCCAAAAGCTAGGTGCGTCCTATGGGACAGAGCGTCCTATGGGACGAAAAATACGGTAAGCCTTAACAAATGAAGATTTAGAAGTGAAACAGATCTTATGTGTGGATCCTGAAAGCTTGCACTTGCTTCCATATCCTTAAATTTGGAGGCAATACTTATTAATATACTGTTTTGAAGGATTGTGGTAAACCATTGACCACTATCATCTGGTGAATGCAGTTTCGTGGCACATCTGCAGAAGGTGCTTCAGACCTTGAAGTTGATTATTCTAATCAATATATTGCTTGTTATCAACCATCACTCCTCCTCCGCTCTAGACTACAGAGTCACAAGCAATGTTAATTCCAAACACCCAAATAGCCGGATGGAGTCAGGAACTGCAGTGAGAGCCTTCCTCTGTCAGTTGCCACTCTCACTTCCTGCAGGATTGTACAATCCCTGCTCTTCTAAGAAACACATGGGTGGAAATCGAGGCTGGAGAAGGAGGAGGAATGCAGATTCCCTTTCCCTGTATCTTTCTTAGCCATTGCAAATAACAGTGTGGAGCTGAGAATTTTGGCAAGGGTCTTATGTCAGTTTCTGCTTTACCAGGGCTAGATGGTCCCAGTTTCTTGAAGGCTGGGTGGTCCTGCAGATGCTGGACTACAACTGCCATGGTCCCTGCCCACTGGCCATGTTGGCTGAGGGTGCTGGGAGTTGTAGTCCAACAGGATCTGGGGAACCACAGTACCCCACCCCTGCTTTCAGAAATAGCTCAGACCATAGAGGTTGAGGCTATCTCAGGGTTTGAACCCCACATTGGGCAAATGATTCCTGTATTGCAGGATGTTGAGTTAGATGACCCTTGTGATGCTTTTCAACTCTACTATTCTATGATTCTGTAATACTCTAAAGAGGACAGATGGCAACAGTGTGATTAGACCACCCCTTCTAACACTGCCAAGGCGTTTAAGCATCGCCAGCTTTGCCAAAAGATGTGGAAGATGTTTGGTTCAGAAAACTTGCTTGCAAGATGCTGAAGTCTAAAGATGCAAATGGTAATAACTAGCCAACAACATCCTGTTTGTTACAAACCTAATTGACTTGGTGGTGCAGCTGACAGTTTAAGAGACTAATATGCTGTAGCATTGGATAAGTATCTCTAGACTAAATGATTTATTGCAGAGTAATTTCTCCCTCCCCTAAGTATAAAAGACTGCTTACCACTTAACAACAAGCCAGTTACCTAGATGACTAATTGGAGTCAATAAAAGGCTGCTAATCTCTTAACTAATTGCCCCACTGATTAACCATCAAATTGATTAACTGATTCAGAGGGATATCCTATGGCAAGATGTGCTGGGATGAGGGCACATCTCCATCTCATATACCTGGCTCAGCTGGCATTAAGTTGCCAACTCTGGTCAGCCAAATATACGCTGGCATAACTTTCCTATCCTGGCTCAGCCAGGACCAAAGCTGGCTGAGTCAAGGCTGCTGGAATTCCCAAAAAAAGTGGTGTGCAAGGGGGTGTGGTGTGCTGGACCCAGAGAGCAGGGACTTAGGCTCAATCCCAAGCTTGTTCAGCTCAGTCATGTGACCTGGGAACCCAACACAGAGCACTGTTTTAAAGGCTTTCTTTCTTTCTGCCAGGCTTAAGTAGAGCAGCAGCAATTTCTCTGCTGAACAGGTTTGGATCTGGCATAACGTTATGCCAGCTTAATTTACACTGGCTTGCTTCACACCAGCTTCTCAGGCATAGGATTGCTCCCTACACAATTATCTATTCACTGTTCTTTAATAGCAACAAGGACACCTTTTTTGAGGATATTCTGTTGTCACATCTAAATGATTCATCTCAGTTCTTTGGATATTTGGTTAATGCACTTTGGTTACATGCATTAATGAAGGACCGCCTTATTTAACTGATTAATGAATGGCTTCATTTTGGATAAGGTTATTTTACCCTAACGCTGAATGAATTACAACTTATTGTTGAATGAATTACAATATCAATGAATTAATGATGGTTCTAGCTAGTTGTCTTTTACTATTTTAATTTTGGATTAAGATACACATTTTACTGAAGCTTATGAAAGGGGTTAATTATTAGCTTATTCCATGTCACCACAAAATGATTTTATTCATTTGAATTTGTTTATGATTGCTTGTAAATAGTATAAATAGTCTTTGATTAAGGTTTATGAATTTGATAAGAAATTTTGGTAAGCAACTTATGATTAAGTGGCAAAAGGAGAAAATTGAGTATTGGATACTTCACCTCAGTTTACTTTTTAGGATTATTATTATTATTAAATTTATTACCCGCCCCGCACCCTAAGGTCCTAGAGTGAGTGACAACATTAAAACGCAGCATTACAACACAATATTAAAAACAGTTTACAGCAACTTCCAATTACAGAAATAAGTACACCTGAAGTGTCAAAAGCCAGGGCAAAAAGGAGAGTCTTCAGGATTCTCCAGAAACTGTATAATGAAGGTGCCAGATATACCTCCTAGAGGCGTAGAGACTCACTTCTACAACTTGAGTCAATAAGTAATTTTGAATGCTTGTTTGCTGATCAGACTATTGACAAACAAGGTTTATATGGTCTATAATGAAATATTAGCTTAATAAAATGCAGAACTCACATGCTTTATGAATCACAGGGGGTGGGATGGAATGCAGATCCACGTGGAAATATTGTTTTGCTTCTTCCTTGACAGATGCTGGAAAATAATGATGATGATGATGATGATGATGATGATGATATATATGCCCCAAATGATGGGCAGGCAATGTTCTATAAAATGTGTGTATGGTGGGTTTAGTTTAGTTTTTGTTTTTTTAAAAAACTGTTGATAGAATTTACTGAATTATTATTGTAGTAGACACAAATGGTATGTTAAATCCAGAGGGAAAATAATTGTACTTTGCCAAAAATAGTCCAATGAAATAAAAGGGCACATTATACTGAAAGATAAAAAGGTAAAGGACCCCTGACAGTTAAGTCCAGTCGCAGACGACTCTGGGGTTGTGCTCATCTCGCTTTACTGGCCAAGGGAGCCAACGTTTGTCTGCAGACAGTTTTTCCGGGTCATGTGGCCAGTATGGCGAAACCAGAGCAGTGCACGGAAATGCCATTTACCTTCCCGCTGGAGCTGTACCTATTTATCTACTTGCACTTTGATGGGCTTTCGAACTGATAGGTTGACAGGAGCAGGGACCGAGCAACAGGAGCTCACCCCGTCGTGGGGATTCAAACTGCCAACCTTCTGATTGGCAAGCCCAAGAGGCTCAGTGGTTTAGACCAGGGGTAGGCAACCTAAGGCCCGTGGGCTGGATGCGGCCCAATTGCCTTCTAAATCCAGTCCACGGACGGTCCGGGAATCAGTGTGTTTTTACATGTGTAGAATGAGTGCATTTATTTTAAATGCATCTCTAGGTTATTTGTGGGTCATAGGAATTTGTTCATTATTATTATTTTCAAAAGGAGGCTGTGTCACCTGTGCTGGCCCTTGCTGGCTTGGGGGGCTGTGGTTGCTGCCCCCCCCCCCCCATAATCTGGGTGGAGGATATGCTTTGGATTTGTGAGTTACTGTCGTTCAGCTCCAAGGCCTAGCTCTTATCACGGGATCCTTAGGAATATCATCATTTTTATTTGCGGGTTCATTATACATTGTTTGTAGTGGCATACAGTATTATATTATATTCTACTGGAACTGCCAGTGTTGTTTGGAATGCAGATAAGAGTCATGTATTGATCTTCTGTATTTTCAAAACACATACATTATAGAGAACTTGAAAATACTCCCACGAGCGAATTTGCTGTCAAGTTTCGTAATGGAAAATAACAAGACTCTGAAGGGTGCCAAACCAATTATATGTGAATATAATGTGAAGGGTTATATTGAAGCAACACAATGCATGTTGTGCGCCACAACCCATGCCTGGGTCTCTCTATCTGTTGGTGCTATTAGCAGGGATTACTTCATCTGTTTGCTGCCATATCCATGCAGATTAGAAAACATTGCTAATCTGATGGGTAATACTAGTTTGTTGCCAGAGAGAACATTATGTTACTTCAGCCAACGTATTTCAGTAACTTCTTCATGGACCATTGGGCGGTTCTCAAATTAATAAAACTTCTTTAATTCCAATTAAAGAAACACTCTTAGTGGGCAACTTTCACCCTTAAGTTGTTTTGTTTTTGTTTGTAAAGGGATTCGTTGCCCCCCCCCCCAAAAGCTAAGTGCCAGCTTCCTTTTCTACAGGTGAAATTTGCACTTCCATTGTTGTGACTACAAAATGGAGGGTGGGTGCACTTTTTTGCCTCTACCTGATGTGCATATACATTCAGGTGGGTACTCACACTTGCTCCAGTCTCTGAAGATTCAGATACAAGAATGCCAGAACAGCTTGTACCTCTAACACAAAACTGGCCTTTTAGAAAACATGTACTATGCAATCTTTGCTTCTAGTCCTGTTTGATCATTGTTTCTTGAGGATTTTATTTATTTCATAGTCCCGTTTGATTCATGTTGCATTCCAGTTAACAAGGTAGTCAGTGCGAATTGGTTTGGTGGAGAGACCCATTTCTTAGGAAAACACTTCAAGAAGGCCGAGCTATTTTTTCTCCACATCCCAGTCTCAAAATCTCTGTGAGACATGAGCAGTCTCATCCATGTGTAAGATTAGGCCTATCTTTATCTTGTCCTTGGTTTCTTTCTCTTATATCTATTCATAAAATGATTCACGCTGAAAACGTTATTGGACAAAACGTACTGTAGATCTTTATGACGTCACATAACTCAATCCATCTTACAGTTATATCATTTCTGTTTTGCAGTACTTTATCCCTGAATGTAGTTCAAGTCAATCTGGCTTCATTTTTGTTTTAGGGGAACACAAAGTCCACTTCATCCCAGCACTGATTGGCCCGTTCTTAGAAGTGACACTGATACCTCAACCGGATCTTCGAAATGTAATGATTCCTATTTTCCATGACATGATGGACTGGGAGCAAAGGCGCAGTGGCAACTTTAAACAGGTATTTTTATTTTTTATTTTGGTCAACTGGTTAAGAGAAGAGAAATAATTCCCTGACCCCAATGGGTAGCCCTCACGCTATATTTTGATCCTGGTTTGCTTTAAGAGCCAGTGTGGTGTAGTGGTTAAGAGCGGTAGTCTCGTAATCTGGGGAACCGGGTTCGCGTCTCCGCTCCTCCACATGCAGCTGCTGGGTGACCTTGGACTAGTCACACTTCTCTGAAGTCTCTCAGCCTCACTCACCTCACAGAGTCTTTGTTGTGGGGGAGGAAGGGAAAGGAGAATGCTAGCCGCTTTGAGACTCCTTAGGGTAGTGATAAAGCGGGATATCAAATCCAAACTCTTCTTCTTCTTTAACTCCAGTTGGAACAAACCAGTTTCCTGAGTTCATATATAAGGGAGTTTATTCCAAAGTGAAAACAGACATCATCCTCTCTCTCTTTTCATGTGTGAAGAAGGGATGTTATCAGAGACTGGACTCAAGGGGATGAGATGGAAGAGGGATGGTGGAGATCACCCACCCCATTCTCCTGACCCTGCAGGAGAAGAGGAATGCAGCATTGATTACTTGAGGGGTTTGAGGAAGGTCATGACTCAGAGACAGACAAACAGAAGAGTTGGGAAGTGTTAGAAGAAGGGCGGGGGAGACAGAGGCAGAGCAGCCAGCTGACATGTTATCTGTGCTGGTCCCGTGGGTTAACTGTGAGGCGAGGTCCGAGTCCAGTCCGAGGTCGAAGGTGCAGTATGGAGGCAGTCCATCAAAGTTGAAGCTGGGTGCAGGGCAGGGAGTCGGGTGAGGTCAGGAGCTCCGGCAGGAGAGCAGGACAGGGTGCAGGCAGGAACTGGCTACCAACAATGTTGCTCCCGCAACTTGGGACTGGGGCTGGCTGGCTTTTATCTACCCCGAGGCATAGGGCGGCCCCGGTCCACAGGTGACTCACCTCTCCTGGCCTGGAGGCGAGCAATCCTCTTGCGGGAACTTAGTTCCCTCCGCCTCTCTGCCCTGAGCCTCTGCAGCTCAGGAGAGGCTGGAGGGTTACTGGACCCAGAGGCAACCTCAGCTTCCCCTGACGGGGCTGAGAGTGGAGCACCTGCAGGCAATGGGTCCTCCATCATCTCAGGAGCCAGAATAGACTCAGCTGGTGCCTGCACCTGAGGATCCAGCACAGGTGAGGACCCTTCAGGCTCAAGCCCCAGCCCCGGCTCTGCTGGTTCTGGAGGCAGGAAATCCTGTGCAGGCTGGGATTCCTCAGGTTCAGCATCCGAGTCCGAATCCCAGGCCATCACATTATCACTGGAAAGTATTTCTGACCCCCCTTCTCCCAGAACTCTGCATTCATTAAGAGTGCAGGAACAAAGGACTCAGAGACAATTGGCAATGAGTGGCCAACCTAAGGGGAGATACTTTCAAGAGGTGCCAATATGTCTATTCCTATTGCTTGTTTGTTTAACAATTTATGTACTACTACTTCAGAAAAAAATCAGAGCTGTTTACAGCAAAAGTACATAAAACCAACAATAAAAACCATACGATAAAAAATTAACTTATTGAAAGTTAAATGCAGACATCAACTATTCTGGGAAGATGTGTTGTTCTTAATTACCTGCATAGCCCTGGTGGAACAGAAATGTTTCCAGCAGGCATTTAAAATTTGGCACAGAATGCACCTGATAAAACTCTGTTGGCAGAATATTCCACAGGACAAGGCTGAGGACACTAAAGACTTGGGTAGAATCTACACACATATAAGAAAAAGTTGTGAAAATGCTTTTTTCTTAAATTTTGAAAAATAAATTGAATTTTGCATAGCTCACTGTCGCCATGTAGTGTCACATTTGTATATTGCGCTTTACAACAGATTTAAAGTGTTTTATTTGCACCTGTGTAGCTGAATCCTTGGTTTCTTATTGTTGTCCAATGAGCCTTGGCAACTCGAGGAATGACCAGCGATGCTCCTGCAGATGATCTTTGTGATCGAGCTGGGATATAAGGGTTCAGGTGATCCCCAAGGCTGACCCTGGGCCTAAGGTGTTCAGGGCTTTGTAAGTTAATATGACAACCTTGGAAATGGCTCGGTAAATGGATAGGAAACTTTCTTGTGGGAATATTGGGTGATTGCAGGTGTGGGAGGTGCCTCTGTACCCAAAAGCAGTTGGCAAGTGCTGCTATCACAGGTGCACATGAGTGTTGAAGGGAATATGGCCGGAAAACCGAAATGCCTTGGTGCCAAGATATGATGGACAGGGCAAAGAGAAAGCGGATTTGGTTTGCTAAAAACGAGTAGCAGAGGATTAAATAGCGGAAATAACTGCATTTTGAGGAGGAATTTGAAGGTGAAGTTTGCTTCACAAATGGAAAAGTTGCAAGCATAGAGGGAAATGGTAGCTAGAGCAAGGTTGGCGTGATAAAAGGAAGCAGGACAGATAGCAAATGAATGTTTAAAGAGAGCAGCGATGGCAAGAAAGTGGATGAGAGTAGTGCATTGCATTTGGTAGATAGGATTTTAGATTTGATCATAAGAAACTTGAGTCAAACCATTCATCCATCTAGTTCCTTTTAAAATGAACTTCAATGAATGGAATGGCTGGCTGATGCCACTCACTGCAGGCAAGAACAGTAGTAGCCTGTGGCATGTAGTCATGTTCCAGGCAGCGGTTGAAATCCTAAGGCACTGCAGCAGGAGAAAAAACTTGAAAGAAAATGTCTGGCCTCCTATGCAACAGACAAGTAACGGCTGCACTTTTATTGCTTGAAAAAATGATTGTGCGGAAAGGTCCTGTTACAGGAAGTGCTTGTGTCAGCATATGTGCTATGGACTGAACTGGGGTGGGTGGGACTATAGTAGTGAATGCAAGGTTCTATCTATCTACTGTGATTTGTCACTAACGTGCCTCAGTGTTCACGCTTCCAAAGACTTGACCCTCGTGACTTCTCAAGCCGTGTCACAATCCAATTCCTTTTTTTGCTACTTAAACAGTCTAGAAGATGCCAACTAAGGAAGTACTAACTGTGCCATCTGCTCTTGCAGTTTGTATCCTGCTCCTCGATGTGTCTTCAGACCATTTCTCTCTGTTCCCTTTCCTGCTACTTCAAATGAAGCAAAGCCACAGTGTCTGAATTTGGAAAGTGAAGTGGCAAAATAACTGGAGAGGAGTTTGCACAGATATCTTGCGGGGGGCGGGGCGGGCGAGGAGATTAAGGAATGAAAGTGGAATGCAGTGAATGCAATATAAGCAGGCTATGATAAACTGTCAGTTACTCTATCAGGGATAACAGTTTTCATATAAACAGGGTACAAGCAGTCATATTTATCTGTGCATTATTCATTATCACGAAAGACGCCGGCTATCATTCATTCCTTAATAATTCTACAGCAAGCCTTTTCTCTGGGTTTTTCGTTCACTAATTGTCTTTATTACTGTACAGGAGGCAATTTACAGATGCAATATTAACTGCAAAGAGCCACCTTGCTACATTTTCTTGATAACAAACACAGCCGTGTGTGTATTTAAGCAATGGTCCTTAGCTACCAAACTCATATTTCCCTAACTGCTCTTGTTTGCTGGTTTGAAAATTAAGAGCATCTTTCATTCGGCCCAGCACTATTGGAGGAAGGGTAGGTTTCTGTAGCAGTAGATTTCTGTTTCTCACCCAGCGCTGAAAGAGGCAGGCGGGTTATGATCATGTTAATCTAGGGATTTAGAGAAGGGGAATGGGGAAGAAAAAAGAGAGAGGCTTTTATGCTGATATACATATAGTTGTCTTTCATTTGCAGCCTGGGCTGGAATTTTGAGATGGGGAGTTAAGTTGTCTGCTACATTTGTTTGGCTCCATAAATAGCTGCCTTAGCAGCAGCAAACGCCTGTAGTTTAAAGTCATGTTGCTGCTCTTAAATTGCTGCATATGTGCCATACACGAGAAGGCTCCTGTGAGATCATTTCTACAAAGAATGGGAACAATGTAGGAATCTTACTTAAATGTTTAATTCTTCATATGAGGACAATTGTGCAGGAAAGCCCTTTGTGAAAAACAAAAACCTTTTTACCCAACAATGTATATACCCTCATTTTACATGCAGACATATGTCACTTACAGGTGGAAGCAAAACTGATTGACAAATTGGATAGCTTGATGTCAGAAGGCAAAGGTGATGAAACATACCGAGAGCTCTTCAATAGTATGTGAGTAATAAATGTCCTAACTTTACGGATTGTTTTGTGATGGAGCTCAACTCCAGTACTGAAGGGGCCATGCTTTGTCTTATTGAAATCTCTTTAATTTACCTAAACGAGTGAACAAGTCTTTTCCTTGTGTCTAATTACTAAGATTGTGGGGTTTTCCTGTTCGTTTTGAGAGCTAATTCTTATCTCATTCATTTAATTGTTAAAACTGGAAGAGCTGGAAATACTGACTAAGAGCTCAAACAATATGTAGTATTTTGAAAAGCAAGACTTTTAAGAAGGTATTTATTAAACATTTCACAATACGTTGGAAACTATATTGGTTTCTATTCTGTCTCTGTCTCTCTTTTGCTAAATTTTCTCACATAAAAACCCTATATTAAAAGTAAATACTGGTAAGTTTCCCACAGTGAATAAATATTATACTGTTATAATGTGCAACGTGGTGCTAAAATTTTAAATATTTAGTGTAAAATGTGAAGTAAAAAGTTTATTTTTCTAGAGAACATGCATTGAGCTAATATAGTTATTAATTCTATGTATAACTTAAAGAAGATGGGGTACAAACCAATTAGATTGGCATTTTTAAGCAACATTGATTTCAGTGGAAGTGATAAGTGAATACTTGTATATTTGCCACTGAAATCATTGGCATGAATGTGGCACAAATTTAAATGGATTATTCCCATATTTTTTGTATTTTCAAAAATAATTGTTTCACAATTCCCATCTTTTCATTTGAAAGGAGTCAATGATACACTTAGAATTATAGATAGCTATGTCTTGCATCTTTTACCCTCAAAATATTAGACTGGGGGGGAAATAAAGTACTTTGAGAAAGCTTATGAAGTAAAATGGAAAAATTAGCACATTTTGATGCAGTAGGTATGACTTCCAATAGTTCAAGAAAGTATGATAGAACAAACAGATGTTTTGACTCTAAATGCCAATTAGACAAGAGGGTTAGAAACATAGCTAATTGGATGTAATAGCTGCCATCCAAATATCTTTATAGACAGACTATTGACTGCCAAGGCAGGAATCAGCTCCGCTAATTGGGCCCTTCTCCAATGTAGGCAGATCTATTACCTCACATGCTCTGAGCGTGAGGGACAGCAACTCAATTTTTGTCTCTGCACAAAAACTGTGAAATGCTTAAATATCAAGATAGCTTTCAAGTCCCCAAAGATTGAATATCTATTATAAAAGTATATTTTCCCCCTCTCCTTTCTGGTTGATTGTGAGACCACTTACAAAGAAAGAAGGATCACCTTTCTTCCTGGAACATACATCATCCCTTTTAAGGTGAATTGACACAATGAGAACACTTATGGCTGCTCTCTGCCTTGGTCTAGATTCTAGCTTATAGAAAGTTTACTCGTGGTTCATATGCAGTCTCGCACAACGTCCTGCCTGTGTCCAAAATGAATATTCAGCTCAGTGTGTGCCCTCACCTGTTCTATTTGAAGTTCTCAAGAGCATTGCTGATAAGCTGAAAATTGTATTTTAAGTGTATGTTATATTAGAGTCAAACAGCCATACACATTTCATCTCTGTAGTATATGCAGTAGGGTACTTTGGAATGGGAACTTACTGTGTGTCAAACCCCATTGGTAGTGTTGATATAAGAGAGGATTGGTTAATGTCTGATGAGCTTGACAATTGCAATAATAATAATAATAATAATAATAATAATAATAATAATAATAATATTTATACCTCACTCATCTGGCTGGGTTGCCCAAGCCACTCTGGGCATCTTCCAACACATATAAAAATATAAAAAACTGCCAAACTTTTTAAACTTCCCGATACAGGGCTGCCTTCAGATGTCTTCTAAAAGTCAGATACTTGCTTATCTCCTCGACATCTGATGGGAGGGTGCCAGAGGGTGGGTGCCACTACCAAGAAGGCCCTCTGCCTTGTTCCCTGCAACCTCACTTCTCACAGTGAGGGAACCACCAGAAGGTCCTTGGAGCTGGACCTCAGTGTCTGGGCTGAACGATGGCGGTAGAAACGCTCCTTCAGGTATACTGGGCCGAGGCAATTTAGGCCTTTAAATCAACACTTTTAATTGTGCTCGGAAACATACATGCATATGCAAGGATCTGAAAGTGAGGCCAAAGTTGTAATATCATTAACAAAAGGGAATTTTTTTTTAAAAAGTCCGGGAGTCTGTGTTATACTTTGTGTTCAAAATCATTTCGTTCACCCATTATTTAAACATAATATTTCCATCGTGTTCCATTGGGAACCAGTGCTTGAAATTAAAGCTTCGGTCCCACTTGTTTGAAAGGGGAAGTCCCATAAATAAAAATTTATTATTATTATTATTGAATGCAGTGAGTGGTATTCAACTAAGTTTTCCTCAGAGTAGACACCACCCTTAGGGATTTGCTTCCAAGTCATTATACATGAATTGGGCTGTAAGCTGAGGTAATACTAGAAGCATGTACACTGTAGTTAAAGCTTCACAAAGTTCTAGGGTAATCTTTGACTGGTTTTCACTTTTTAAAGCTTGGAGCAACAGATTTAAAAAGTAGCTTCTAGTGACCCCCCTTGTAAAGAGGGCACAGGTAGACTTTATTATGATAATGGTTTTTATTTTTAACTGAACTTGCCCGGCAGTTCTTGAATTATGGAACAAATCATAAAGCATTAAAATAAATAAATCCATAGGACAATGCTGTTTAAAACATTCAGGTATTTATTGATTTCAGAAACAAATCACCCACCTCACCTTCATTTAAAAAAAATCAAATTGTTTGGAGACCAGTGCTACTTAAAACTCTGTTATAATGAAATATCCTGCCAAATTGTAGCTATCAGTCTTCTAGCTGGTTTCAACCGGGGAGCTCTGAAAAGTCACAGATATGGCTGACTTGGAACTAAGAGGTGTACTAAAAATGGAGGAGAGAATGGTTTATGGCTCTGACTCTCCAGTTATCCTGTCCTGCTTCACTTTATCATGAAATCATGGAAATTTCAAAGCAATAATGCCCTAAGGGTTTGGGTTTTTTTTAAAAAAAAAAAAAGTTAGAAGAACACGGCTTTTTTGAAGCATAGAGTTTAACAGTTAACTTATTCCCATCAGAAACCTTTTAATGATTGAAACATTTGTTATTTATTTCCATTTATTTTTTTAGTATTGCGCATTTATTTTCACATATCAAGGGTGAAAAGCCAAGCTCTGTAGAAATTTCTACAACCTTGAAAACTGACAGGTTAAGATTTATATAAACTCTTTCCTCACCAAAATTTAGACATTGCACATAGATAACTTTTCACTTATTAAAAGCAGAAAAGCAAGTGGCACATGACACCAAGTTGAAATGTCATGATAAATTGGTGTGCAAAATAGAAGAAAAATACCTGCTCTCAAGAGAGGCTTCCAATGTTTGTAAGGTAAAGGGACCCCTGACTGTTAGGTCCAGTTGTGGACGACTCTAGGGTTGCAGTGCTCATCTCACTTTACTGGCTGAGGGTGCCGACGTTTATCTGCAGACAGTTTTTCTGGGTCACGTGGCCAGCATGACTAAGCCGCTTCTGGCGAACCAGAGCAGCACACGGAAATGCCGTTTACCTTCCCACCAGAGTGGTACCTATTTATCTACTTGCACCTTGACGTGCTTTCAAACTGCTAGGTTGGCAGGAGCAGGGACCGAGCAACAGGAGCTCACTCCATTGTGGGGATTCGAACTGCTGACCTTCTGATCGGCAAGCCCTAGGCATTGTGGTTTAGACCACAGCGCCACCCGCATTAAACAGAACACCCTAAAGAATCTTTACGGATAAACTTCCTGAACTAAATAGCTGACTAGATACATTCCAGTTACAATGGTGTTGGGTGCACTTCCTTTTTATATGAAGAAAAAGACAGAGATATAAATTCTGATAAAATGGAGATTAGATGATGTTGTGATACTTTTTTTTTTATTATTAGAGAATCACTCCTGAAATTTTGTTGCAATTTCGTTAATTTTAAATCAGTATGTGTGTTGCTCACATTTCATTAGGCATTCCTGTGGTATAGTCTTAACACGGCACTTTCTGTATGCATAGATACCAATCTTCAACACTATGGTGCAATGTCTGATTTACATTAAATGAAAATTGTCTCTGGTTGAAGAAGTACTTCATTATACTTGCAACATCTCAAGCTTAGCTGTTGTGGTGATAAACCACAAGAGTGAAGTTTCTGATAGATAATTTTAGTCCAGGCGCTCTTGTGACAATCTCAGGCATAGCAAATTTCATAGAGAATTTTTCTATTATCAATGGTTTCACAGGACCTTTGTGACACCTCTCCATCCTGCACACAGTGTTGTTGTTGCTTGAGGTGAGGCTTTTCCATGTGGCCCAGAGTCTTGCAGAAAAATGGAACTTTAGATCTAAGTAACAGCATAATTACAAAGTGGTGTTGTTGTTTTTATTATTAATTAAATTTGTATACTGCCCTTCATCAGCAAATCACAGGGCGGACTATGCAAATCATAGAAATACAAAATGAGAACACCAAATACATAATCAATCAATTAGTCAATCAATCAATCAAACAAACAATCAAACAATCAAACAAACCATTAACCCACCTATCATGAACCCACCTATCACGAACACATAGAATGTTAATCAGCCAAAGACCTAGTTATAGAGAAATGTTGGCTAAACCATATCACTTCTGAGAGATTATAGCAGCTCTCATTTTGAGATGTTTCCTCACCTTCAGCAAGTGTTTTTGAGAGGCTCTTTTGTCAGGAACATTTGCTTTGTACATTATCTTTCAAAGGTCATCAAGGCAAGCGGTAAACCAGCAGAGTCTCTAATCTGTCCCAATTGCCCAGTGCCAGGAACTCACACTCAAGCCACCCCCCCCCAAAAAAAAAATCCTGGACAGAGAGCTTGGAGAAAGAGAGAGAGAGTGAGTCTGCATAGACCACAGCAATTTACCCTCCCCAACTCTCAATTATGCCCTGATTCTGCACCTAGTACAGTGGAACCTCGGGTTAAGAACTTAATTTGTTCTGGAGGTCCGTTCTTAACCTGAAACTGTTCTTAACCTGAGGTACCACTTTAGCTAATGGTCTTCCTGCTGCTGCCGCGCCACTGCTGCGCGATTTCTGTTCTCATCCTGAGGTAAAGTTCCTAATCCGAGGTACTATTTCTGGGTTGGCGGAGTCTGTAACCTGAAGTTTCTGTAAACTGAAGCATCTGTAACCCGAGGTACCACTGTACCCAAGTGCCATGGGCACAGCTGGGTGAGACCAACTCCACCCTGTTCCACCACCCAGGCCTCAGGGTTACAGAGTGATTCGTAATCAAATCATGGATGAGGGAGGTCTTACTCACAGCCGACTTGGCATTCAGCGACAGCAGCCATTGTTGCTTGTTCAGATTTAGCACAGATACCCCACAAACAGCCCATAAGCAAGCACATTTCCTCTTATTATTATTATGCACCCACTACAGCTGACACGGTTTCTGTTGCCTCAATCGTAGAATTGTAGAATCTTAGAGTTGGAAGGGACCCTAAGGGCCATCTAGTCCAACCCCCTTCAATGCAGGAATCTCAGCTAAAGCATCCATGACAGATGGCCATCCAACCACTACAATACAGGCACAAGGAACCACTCTTGCTTTTAATTTTTTTACATAACTCTATACCGGTGTCAAGCAAGGATTGTTGCTGAATGCTGGCAATCTAGCTGCAGGTTAAAGAAGCACCATTCTGGGTGTTTGGAAAGCAAACAGGCCTCTGGAGAAGGATCAAAGGAAGATGGAATAAAAGATTACAGTAAAGCATGCAGAAGAGTTTCTGCTTCGCGGTGTGCAGGAGAGAACACCAGCTTAGCTGGAATACCCTTCTTCTTACTTCCTATCGAGATATTGCCCGAGGAAGCGGAGGCTTGTTTTTGAGAGGCTCTCTTGTCAGGAATGTTTGCTTTGTGCATTATCTTTGAAAGGTCTGCGATGCAAAGGGTTTGCATGAATTCCTGGTGGGTGGGAGGGAGGGAGGGAGGGAGGCAGGACCTACCCACATGATATACTGGATGCAAAAAATATAAACTGAAAGTAAGCCTGCATTTAAATTGGCTAATCCATATCACTTCTGAGGGATTATAGCCGCTCTCATTTTGAGATGTTTCCTCACCTTCAGCAAGTCTTTGATATTTGGCAGGGGAGAAACCTCCAGGCGAGAGAACATTTTCCTTCGGCACAATTTCCTAATCCCCTCAGCACTTCTGCAGGAATCCAGTTCGTTTCCCTGAATACGTTAAAATAGATGAAGCCCAATCTTTCGGTACCCTAATTTATGTCACTCAAAGCAGTGGCGGAACTTCATGCTCTGGCACTGGGGGGTGGAGAGCAGATGGGGGCGTGGCTGGCGCGCGTCCCGGGGGCGGGGCGTGCGCCCTGGGGGTGGGGCATACCGCCTGCAGGGGCGTGGCGCCCAGCGCAGGTGGGGGAACAGCCAAGATGGCACCCCACGGGGATTGCGCTGCTGGGGGCGGTGCGCTCCTCCCACACACCTCTTCCTCCGCCAGTGACTCAAGGGCTATTTCAGGCTTTGTGCGGATGTGTTTCCTGGAAGCCTCTAGGCGAACCCTGTTCTGTCTGAAGGGGAAACATATGCCTCTAAACCCACAGGGATGTATGGCAGGAAGCTGGCATTGGCTTCAGCTTTCCAGGACATGCGCATCTCCCTCAAATGCTATGGAGTTGACTATATGGCATACAGGAGTGGAACTGGCCATCACTTGATTACATAGCTGTCAACGTTTTCCTTTTTTTTAAGGGAAATTTGCTTATTCTGAATAGGATTCCTCACAAGAAAAGGGAAAAGTTGACAGCTATGCTTGATTATGGGATCAAGAGCTATGTGTAAGCAAGCTGAAGTGTGACCTAAAAATAATTTGGACTGCAACAACATGAACAATGTTTTCCTTCCCTCAGTGCAGACATGTCGGGGCAGTATAGTTCGAGCTGTTGCATAGGATGTGCAAGTTTGACAATTAGGTTGGCCATATGTCCTACTTTACAGGGAATAGTTCTCTATCTGTAAAGCTGCCAGAGGAATGTCCTCTATTTGAAGGGCTATCCACGTCAAGTACAGTTCAAGTACAGTTTTCGACTACTGCAATGCACTCTACGTGGGGCTATCTTTGAAGGTGACCCGGAAACTACAAGTAATCCAGAATGCGGCAGCTAGACTGGTGACTGGGAGTGGCCGCCGAGACCATATAACACTGGTTCTGAAAGACCTTCATTGGCTCCCAGTATGTTTCTGAGCACAATTCAAAGTGTTGGTGCTGACCTTTAAAGCCATAAACGGCCTTGGCCCAGTATACCTGAAGGAGCATCTTCACCCCCATCGTTCAGCCCAGACACGGACACTGAGGTCCAGCTCCAAGGGCCTTCTGGTGGTTCCCTCACTGAGGTTACAGGGAACCAGGCAGAGGGCCTTCTTGGTAGTGGCGCCCACCCTGTGGAATGCCCTCCCATCAGATGTCAAGGAAATAAACAACTATTTGACTTTTAGAAGAAATCTGAAGGAAGCCCTGCTTAGGGAAGTTTTTAATGTTTGATGTTTTATCGTGTTTTTAATATTCTGTTGGGAGCCACCCAGAGTGGCTGGCGAAACCCAGTCAGATGGGAGGGGTATAAATAATAAGTATTTGTTGTTGTTGTTGTTGGCAACTGGCTAGTGTGTGTCTCATACAAAATGTGAAGGAACATAAACTTTTTTTCTCCCATCCCAGGAACACAATTCTATGCTTATCTTTCTGTTAGCTGCAGGAAGTGGAAGGATAAATTAGACAGGCACCTAACAACATGGTATTTAGGTGCCTATTGTATATATTTCTCTTCAATAATGTATTTATTAGTTTTAGCATTCAGTCACAGCAGTAAAAACAAAATAAAAATAAGAGTAACAGAGAGAATCAAGGTTATGAAGCTACAAAGAATAAGCCACAGAGGCATCAACGTCCAGACCAAATTATTTCCATATATAATGCCATTTATTATTATTATTATTATTATTATTATTATTATTATTATTATTCAAGAAGGCTTTCCTTGAGGGGAAATTGGGCTTGGTGTTTTATCCTGCTTTTATATTGTACACTACTTCAATGGTCTCAGACCATTATGCAGTTTATAAATTTGTGAAATAATTACTCATTGTGGGTCTTGGGACCAGACTTTTGAGGAATGCTAGACTGGTCCAAACTGCCAATTGCTGACATTGTAGAGTCATTAAGCGCAAAGGGTAGCCCAACATAGCTTTGGGTTATCCAAGGGCTATTTAAAAGCCCTTGGGTATGTGACAGTTGTGGTGAGCATGTTTGAAAAGTTTGCCCATGGTAGCTGCCAACCCATGGTGAGCCAGTCGTTGCCAGAGAATTAGCATTTTTCAACGGGTGGTGGAAGTCAGATTCTACACTTGGTATGTACAACTGGCTTTCCATATGCTGCTGGATGCCTCCACTGTGCACTCAGATGGTTGTGTGAATAGATCTTAGGTATGTTTGGTTCTCCTTTCCATAAGTTTCTGGTGTTGGTTGTAGTGCTTTGACCTAAGTAACATATATGGGTACTTCAGTGCTGTTGCTTTGGAATGGCTTAACCATCCCCTTGTCTGTTTCCCTTTCTAACATAAGCGTGACTGTCTCACCTTCTCCAATTTGTCCAACATCCCCACTTTTACAAAATACATACCAGTAACTATATAGAACCTCAGGATTCAGTCAAAGGCAAGGGAACTGGAATGGGGGAGCAACTAGTTTTTCACAGAGAGAAAGAGAGAGCACACACAGGAGAGGGAAGGAGAGGTCTATAAATCTACAAATGCCCAAAACACCTTAAAAAACCCAGAATCCTTGTTTATGATTTGTGGGAGGGGGACTCGTCCCTGGAGGATACCTGTGTTATCAACATAGAAACGTTTCAAAGCTTCTCCCAAGTCACTTCTGCAAAAGGCATAGTTGTGATGGGGTCTTGAGCGCTTGTAGAATCACCTTTGGGCAGCCCTAGTATTCTAGGGCTCAGCCTTGGAATGTGAGAGGCAATCCCGAAGGACAAAGCCTCTGTGAGCATATGTCATGTGCCCTTCTGAGGCTTGCATGCTTCTAGATTTGGGGAAAGGACTTCCGGAACAACCCCCAGCCCCTCTCATTTTTAGAAACTAAGCAAATGCTAGCCGTTGCTCATTGGTATTATTGCCAGTGGTTCTATTTCTGTATTTTCATATTACTGCTGGGCTCAGAACCTTTCAATTCTAACTGACCTGGTGCATTTTTCTAAGATTTGCCACCAAGAAGCTACCAATTATTTAACAGTTAAATGAATGAGATTGAAATGCATAAATAACACCAAGCGAAAGGAAAGTGTTTGGGTTAAAAAAGAAAAAAAATTCTCCTCAGGAAAAGGCTTTTCCTGTGGCAGTTACAATGCAGTAAATTGTGTGGGTGCAGAACTACTGTCGACTAAAGTACGGAGGGGGAAAAAATCCTACATTGAGAAGATTTGAAATCTCATCGAAAGGGAAGCAGTGAGATGGGAAATGCTCTCTTCTAGGTAACAAAATCTTCAGTTTCTTTTCTTGATGTTGAAATACAGGTCTAATGAATAGCACAAAGGGGTGAGCATGCAATAAATCCAGAATCTTCTGTGTGTAAAGGTTGTGAGATGTCTAGATATATTTGGAAAATAGGATGCTTTCTCTCTCTGTGTGTGTGTTGTCTTGAAGTTGGCTAACCTAAAAAAAATTCAATTTGCCTTGTCAATGCTTCCTGGAGTAGAATTCCACTCTTTGGTCCTTATCCCAGGTAAGAGAATATTTGCAATTGTGCTTAGTTTGAAGGAAATAATAATAATAATAATAAAATCTGTGAATGAGCAGATACTGCTAAGGCATTTTTGGGTACCTTTGAGTATAAATTGGTTGTTATGGAGACCGGTAAAAATAAATGCTGATATTTTGCCCTGGGTTCATTCCTTCCAGCTTGCTGAAGAAAATTGAACGCGAAACATGGAGAGAAAGTGGCGTTTCATTAATCGCCACTGTAACCCGTCTTATGGAGAGACTGCTGGACTACAGGTGAGCAATTGCTGCATGATTTATAGCAAGAAATATGCCATGGTCTGAAAGTCTGGTGCCAGCATTCCTTCGAGAAAATTATCATTAGCTAGAATATGAAAGCACACACACAACATCAGATACCAAGTTTTCAGGAGTTCATAATTCAATGTAGGGTACAAGGGGGTGAGCCACATGTTTGATTGCCTCCCCCACCCCACCCCACCCACACAAAATTATTCTTGCCTGTCGAAAGCTTATGTGCCAGGAAGAAGAGTTCTCACCACCTTCCTGACACAATAGGTTTCTATGTAAAAGGTTCTCCCCCCAAAAAATAAATAAATCACAGAACATTAGTAGAACATTGTGGTTCTGCATATGTAGATCAGCTCTAAGAATGACTCTTATGCTAGTGCAAATCAGTCTCATGTCGCACTAATGTGCACCTCAGCTGTGCACTAGGTCTGATGGTATTACATCAGGCATATTGCCAGTGTCAGGTTGGGTCTTACTGCGCATCTTCTGATGGGATGCATTGCAACCCCCTCCTCACTTTTGACATCTGTAGGAGCTGTGGCAACAGACACAGCCAAGAATCGAGGACGAATTGTCTTAGGTTCTGCACATTTGGCATAGAGAGAGGCCATCTGTGGCCTGAAAACACGATGGCAACTAGACAGAGCAGACGAAAGATGTAGGAGGCAGGTAGCGCTAGTCTAAATTTTTCATGTAAGCCACGGATCACTTGAATCCAAAGAAAGGAAGTGTCCACATCTGTCCAGCTTTTCCTTTGGTGGTACCAGTCTTGCAGGTGGTCTGTTTAGTTTGATAGCAGTTCCAGGCATTGGGTGAGTGGTGAATAGCATATTGCAGCTCACCTTGCTTTGCAAGGCCTGCTCTCAAAGAAATGCAAAAGATCTCTGGCTGCGCATTTGTTCTTTATATAGTTGTAATCTTTGCAGTGGCCCTGTGCATCACATCCTTGTTGCAGATTGAGGGATGGGGTGAGCAGGAATCAGGCTTGCCTAAGGCCCCCTTGAGGGTATATGGCAAAGGCAAGAATCAAATCGCTACCCTGCACCATAACTCCTTTCTACTGCGGGGACTGAGCACAGAAAGATTGGCTGCATTCTTCCTACCTATAACATTCACTTGTGAGCGAGCATTGTTCAGCTCAGTGGGACTTACTTCCATGCCAACATGCTTAGGGCTGGGCTGCGTGTGTTTTTAGATGAGGCCATGCATGAAATTTTCATTGCCAGAACCTAAACACAGGATCATCTTGAAATTCCAGTCCCCTTTCTAATTCTAGACTGTGGGAAGTCTCACTCCATATCCTCCCCCCCCTTTGGTTTTGCATTTTTATAACAATATTTTTTATTGATTTTCATTAAATAATGCACAAAAGGAGATACATTGAGTTTCCCCTTTTCTCCAAACTTCTTCCCTCCCTCCCACAGAACAGCTCACTCCATACCCTTGAAAGAGGACGATCTGAACCATATTTGTTGTCCTTGCTTTCAATTTCACAAGATAGCCAGGTTATTAAAGATTTACAGTGTAGATTCAGAAAGATGCTTGGGTATATATGGTGGGATTTATATTATTATTAAACAAACAAACAAAGCTAGTGCATGTATATGATGCTTTACAGAGGAGGAGAGGATCTGTTCTTACCACTTAGGTCTTCCAGTTGACAGGGGTAGAACAAACTCTTGCCCATGGACCCATTGTTTAGTATCATAGCTCCACTAGCTTGGACAAAAAAGAGAGATGATTTAGGATGGAAGCTGCAGTGTATCCTTCTGGGGCTGGGTTTCCCAAACATGGATATCCAGATGTTTTTGGACTACAACTCCCATCATCCTTAGCTAGCAGGACTAGTGTTCAGGGATGGTGGGAATTGCAGTCCAAAAGCAGCTGGAAACCCAAGTTTGGAAAACCCTGTTGTAAGGCATGGGTGGGGAATCTTTCTCAGCCCAATGGATGAATTCTTGTTTCAGCAACCTTACGGATGACATGTGCCAGTGGTGGCCAGAGTCAGAGGCAAAAAATATGTGGAGCAACAAATGTCGAATTTACTATTGTACAGTAGGTTAGACCAGGGGCGCCGACTTACAAAAAATATTGGGGGGGCCCATACCGGGGTCCTGCCCCGGGAAGTTTTCTAAATTTTAGATGAAAATTAGTGAGTTTTAAAGTTTTTTAAAAGTATTTTAGAGTCATATGATCAACATTAGAACCCCGAAAACTCGACTCTATAACTCCACACTCCGGGAAACTCGACAAGCCTGAAACACTTTTTGGCTTTGAAAAAAGAAACAAAACAAAAACACGCACGGTATTTTCGTAAAAAGCTAATTTAATTTACAGTAACAATTATGCTTATAGACTATTACAGAGCAGTGAATATATAGCTCTGAAAAGACTGAAATGATATTTAAATAAATCCTAAACTATCATTAAAAGAATAAAACATAAAATATTGCTGTCGCACAGTAATAGCACTTTGATTAATAAGTGAAATAGCTAATTTAAGCTTACTTTGAATAAGGGTTAGGGTTAGGGTTCATTTGAATAAGGCTGAGGGTTCATTAAATAAATATAATATCTCAAAGTTAATGCTTTAATACAGTTAATAAAGTTAATACAGTATGCCTAATACTGTATGTAAATACTGTAATACTGTATGTAAATAACGGGCTTTAATTGGGTCTTACACCCTAAAAATATTTAAGTATTTGAAAATAACTAATACAGTACTATAGTAATATAGAAATACAGTACTAAACTAGTACTAATATTTCAAAACTGAAAATTTAACATTCTGTATGTATTTAATTCTCTATTTTATAAAGATTTTTAATATCTGACAGTGAGTTTGGAGTAGCCCAATGCAAAAATCCTGAGGATCCATGTGGATCCATGCTTTGTAACCACGTTTTTGCACCACTATGACCCTAGGCAACAGTGGGTGCGTGATTTTTTTGGTGCAAGATGTAGCCATGGACATGCTATGTGATCTGATGGTGAATTTGGGGTGACCCAATGCAAAGATCCTGAGGATCCATATGGATCCATGCTTTGTAACCACGTTTTTGCACCACTGTGACCCTAGGCAACAGTGGGTGCGTGATTTTTTTGGTGCAAGATGTAGCCATGGACATGCTATGTGATCTGATGGTGAATTTGGGGTGACCCAATGCAAAAATCCTGAGGATCCATGTGGATCCGTGCTTTGTTACCACGTTTTAAATGGGGAGGGAAGGAAAAACACAGAAGGGACAAGAAGCACAAGAGGGGTGTGCGGAGAAGCAGCTGGCTAAGAATGCAGGGGAGGAGTTTAACGGGGTGGGGGGGAGGAAAGGAAGGCAAAAGTCCCCCCCCAAGCCAGCCCTCTCTCTCTCTCTCCCACCTGCGAGTCCCTAGAGCACGGAGAGGAGGAGGTGGTGGGCTGGAGCCTGCACGCAGTGTGACTAGGAAAGAATTAGAAGGAAGGACTTGATCCTTTCCTTAACCCTCTGCTTGCCAGGAGGGCAGGGGATTCCCTGCTTTTTGTTGAGTTTGAGCAAACGAAACAGAAGCGGGTGGGCAGTAAGACCCTGAGGCAGAATGCAGGAAAGCAGCAGCTTCCGCCTTCCCTCCGCCCGACCGCCAGATCTTATTTTTGCCTGATTTTTGCCTATTTTTGCCCCTGTGCTCCGGCGAGTCAGCTCCAGGGACCACACATTCGCTCAATAACACGCACAGACATTTCCCCTTACTTTTTAGGAGAAAAAATCTGTGTGTTATAGAGCGAAATTTACGGTAATAATTTTCTTAAATTATTGGGGGGGCTCTGCCCCCCCAAACGAATTTTTGAGGGGGCTCGGGCCCCCTCAGGCCCCATGGAGTCGGCGCCTATGGGTTAGACAAGCGGATTGGCAAGGCAGCTACAGCAATGGCTGAGATAATGTCGTGCTAAAGACCAATACCAAGATGAAGGTTTACTGGGCTTGTGTGTTGAGCACACTGCTTTATGGAACTTACACTGGGCAGGAGCAATATCTCATTGCCTTCCATATGTTCAGTGTCAGCAAGATTTTGGGGATCACATGGCAGGACAGTGCCTCAAACAAAGATGTGCTCTTCAAAGCCCACATTCTCAGCATGTTTACACTTCTGTCTCAGCGACATCTACACTGGCTTGGTCATGTACGCAGAGTGTATGATGGCAGGATCCCCAAGGTTGTGCTATACAGGGAGCTGGCTTCAGGCACCAAACCCATTGGCAGACCAACTCTGTGTTATAAAGATGTCTGCAGACATGACATGAAGGCTGGCAACATTAGCCCCACAGTGTGGGAATCCCTTGCAGATGATCACAGTGCCTGGAGACCGTCATTCATGCATCCACAGCAGTGATCAGAGGAGAAATGACTGCTGCGAGGAGCGCAGAGAGAAGAAACACAGTAGTGTATCTGTAACAGAGAAACCAGATGCCTTTGTCTTCCCCGGCTGCAATGAAACATGTCTCTACCATATTGGACTCTACAACCACAGCAGGTGTTGAAACTCTCCAATGGTTTGACCCCGATGGTGCACTCTTCTATTGTCTCTTCTATTGTTGCAACAACACCCCCATTGTATTTTACCCTGGAATACAAGAAACATGGTCAGAGTTCCAGGACACATTCCAGCCAGCCAAAGTATTCATGAAAAGTGTGATTCATGGTCATTGAGGGTTATGGCCTGTGTTAAAGGTAAAGGACCCTTGGATGGTTAAATCCAGTCAAAGGCGACTATGGCGTTGTGGCGCTCATCTTGCTTTCAGGCCAAGGGAGCTGGCGTTTGTCCACAGAAAGCTTTCTGGATCATGTGTCCAGCATGACTAAACCGTTTCTGGTGCAATGGGACACCGCTACGGAAACCAGAGCGCATGGAAACACAGTTTACCTTCCCAACACAACGGTGCCTGTTTATCTACTTGCACTGTGTGCTTTCGAACTGCTAGGTTGGCAGGAGCTGGGACAGAGCAATGGGAGCTCACTCCACCGCGGGGATTCGAACCACCAACCTTCCAGTCGGCAAGCCCAAAAGGCTCAGTGGTTTAGACCACAGCACCACCCATGTCCTGTGGAGATGCATTGTGGCTAGGGAAGCGTGTGTCTTGGAAAAGATCCCAGGAGAGGCATGGAGAGCTGCATTTATGCCCCAAACTTGAGGTTCCCCACCTCTGCTCCACAGCAACCAATTGGCATTCCCCTGTTTCATCCAGTTCTGCCAGAACTCCATCCTTTTAATTCCTTTGCTCTATTCATTGACTGTGGAGGAGCAGCCTGAAGTGCTGGGAGTACAAACACTGCCTTGGGTCACTTTGTCATCTCCTCACACTGATTGTGGAGCAGCTCAGGCTCGAAGCCTGAATCTCCGGGCTGGCCAGAGGCATTGGACTCAGATAGGGAATGACTCTATTCTGCCAATAACTGAACTCATTTACTTTTCACATTTAGATTACCGTCTCACCTGGTTGTAGTGGGAGGCTCTCAAAGGCACTCTGAATTTTATTGCTTCACGTGTTTTAGAGCTCAAATCTGGCATCGAAAAACAATTTTGGAGCAATACCTGCTGGCTCTGGGGCTGAACATACTAGAGCTTTGGCTCACATTAATCCACATACCTGCAATTGTTTGTTCTCTGTGGGTCATTGGCTCTTGATAGGAAAAAAAAGTGTCCCACTCCTGATCCATACAACAGATGAAGGGCAGATAATCAAGACAGAAACGGACAAGGGATTTTTGCAGATATTGCATTTACAGTTTAAGGTTGATTTACCCTGAACTATGCTTTGGTCCTCAGAGATCTTATCTTGCATTAGGCTTCATAGTGAGAGTACTAGCTGACATATATTCTTGAATCAAATAGTGTATTTGAGGCAGTTAATAACAGAATTTATTTGGGATACATCATTTTAACTAACATGCATAATTAATTCTTCTGCGCATGATTTGCTCTGTTTTTTAAAACAATATTTTTTTAACCCCTCCAGGGACTGCATGAAAATGGGTGAAGTGGATGGCAAAAAGATTGGCTGCACGGTCAGCTTGCTGGTGCGTATCTCTGTCTTTTGAGCGATCTTAACTATGTCACTTTAAGGATCCGAATGTTTAGATAAGGAGCGTGTTTTTAATAGCTTACTTTCCAAACTGGGATTTAAAAGTACGCTTTCCACTGCATAATTAATGAATTCAAAACCTATTACAGAATCATGAAGTATTCATGTTGCATTTGAATATATATTGATAAGCCTGCTAAAATATAGTCGCCCTGCCCTGTTTGGGTTGTGGGGGGGTGTCTCTAATTATATGAGCTGGCAGGTGGGAAAGAAGCAAGAGAAGTGGGATTCTTCTGAGCACATATGCTACTTCGCTGGCAGTGAGGAAAGGAAGCAGGGATACTTCTTCCAACATCCTTGCTTCTTCTTATTCAGGACAGAAACCTTTCTGGTTTTTACAATTGATAGGGAATTGTGTAACTTTTTCCATCTACAGGTGAAATAATATTTTTCAAAAGGTGATTTTCTCTCTGAGAAATGTGTGATAGAGTGGGAGATATCCCCCCTTTTTATTTTCTGCATGATTTAGGGTTATTATTTCAAGGTTAGTTCGATGACTATTTTATTTGTATGGATGGATGGATGTACAGTGGTACCTCAGGTTACATACACTTCAGGTTACATACGCTTCAGGTTACAGACTCCGCTAACCCAGAAATATTACCTCAGGTTAAGAACTTTGCTTCAGGATGAGAACAGAAATTGTGCTCTGGTGGCGCGGCAGCAGCAAGAAGTCCCATTAGCTAAAGTGGTGCTTCAGGTTAAGAACAGTTTCAGGTTAAGTACAGACCTCTGGGTCGAATTAAGTACTTAACCCGAGGTACCACTGTAATTGTAAGATTTTCGCCCAACCCTTAATCCCTTAAGATCACAGAGTGGCTTATGATAATAAAGCACATTTGCATCCTAGCCTTCCTCAGAGGGCATCAGGTCAGAGGATGTGATCGCTGCCTCCTCTGTTAACATTTTTGTCTCACCAAAAGCAGCCAATAATAGTGGGGGCTAACAGATATAAAAACATTTTTCTACTTAATGCAGATTTCTACCGACCCTTGTAATCTGCTCAGGGGCGGAGGAAGGGGGTGCAGTGGGGGCGGATCTACCCGGGAGTCTTTGCTGAGGGGGTGACATTTGGCGCGCCGCCCACCTGCGACTCCCAAGCCTACCCCGAGCCAGCGGCATTTGCCCCTTCCCCCCATTTTGACAGCTGGGGGAGGTTTCAGAGTCATGGGTGGGCGGTGCGCCGAATGTCCGCCATTGGCGGCTCGCTCTGCCCCTAGCTGCAGGGCACTTGCGCCGCTCTGTGCACCCGAACAGCTACCCCGCGCCTGGGAGGGCACCCTCTGTGCCCAGCCCCCCTCAGGAGTGTGTCCGCCCTGGACAGTGCAGGGAAATGCTCCTCCACTGAATTTGCTAGTGCCTTGGAACCATGCAGGGCAGCTTATAACGATTTAAAATCATAATGCCATAAAATAGGATTAAAAACACCACAATAAAGTACATTGAATTCAAGGCATTAAAATGCATTGAAAATAAAATAAAGACAGAAACCACAGAAATAAAATGGCATTCACAGCGGATACTTAGCAGGCAAAAGCCTGCCCGTGTAACAATATTTTTACCAATCGGCACAGAGCAAGAGACGAGACCCTTTGTGCTTCGTAAAGTCAAGCCTTCCACAATACTGGGTGCACCCCTGGAAAGGTGCTCTCTCTCCTTGCATATACACTTACCTGAGCGAACTCAATGAGGCTTACTTCTGAGTAGACATGTGTGATTGCTCCTCCATTAATTAATTTATTTCCTCAAACTTACACACTGCTTGGCTGTAAAAAAACAAAACAAAACACCACCTTAAAGATAAAGCATTAAAATCAAGAAAAATTCAAAACATTCAAAAATTAAAATACTAAAAGAGATTCAAATTGCCTCAACTTTCTAAGCACAGTTAATATAACAAATGTCAGCAAAACCATATCAGCCCATACTATGTGCACATTTCAACCTGCCAAAAGCTCCATGAAAATGGGCTGCAAACCATTTTTTCACCAATGGTGGACCAGTAAACTTTGGAGCTGAGTGGGGATTTTTTTTTTTGTCTGAGCTTCCAAATCCAGACCTACCACTGCTGCTTTACCAATTGCAGAAATAGATGGTGGCCCCTTCCAATCTCCAAGTCATTATTTGCATCCTAATGTCCACAGAAATACATATCTTTCATCCAAAAGGAATTTCTTTGCCATGAGTACAGGAGCTGGAGTAAAGGAACTCAGTGGAGACTGTTACTGAGAAGCCCGAACTTTTGCCTTTTATATGAAGAGCCAAATAGGCTCTTAACCATTTTCTTAACAGCAAGAGCTTGTCAGGTTAAGAAAAGTGTCACCTTGGTGACACTTTAATTGCAAGTTGTTGTTTCTTTTTTATTTATCCATGGGCTCAGGCTGCTCTATTCTTTTCATCTCTCTGCCTCGAAAACCATCAATGTGGACTATACTTTACCATTCACAATACTTAACGAAAATGTCTCCACATGCCTCAGATTAGATTCCCCTGATGTGCATGTAGGCATGGCTTTACAATCCAGCAAATCCATTTTGAATGCACCTGTGGTATTGCACTTCACCAGAGTCCTTGACCTCTGCAGTTCTGCTTCACTCAAACATGGTGCTGCGTAGCTTCTTCTCACCAATGCTGCTTTCGATGCTTTGCATTGCTGTTTGTGTCTGACGTAGATCCTATGTAAAAGGGAAATTTCTGTTAATATCACCAGATGGAGTGATAAGTCATTGATCTTTCAAAGCATTCAGTTTGGGGAGGAAGGATGAAAGAATCTGTCTTTTGAATGACTACAGAGACAAATAGCATTTAAATAACTAGGATGGCCATATGCAAATTGCCAAAAAGGAGGAAATGTATCATTGCAAAAGAGGACACACATTTGCATGCAATTTGCAAATGCTTATTTATAGATAAGTCTTCAAATAGAGGCCTAGCAGCACACATGACCACTCTATTCAACACATTTAGACCCATACTTTGAATGTATTTCTACATCCCCCTTCCCTTTCCTCTAGGCAAGGTGGTCCATGAAGAGTTTGCTATGGGATTTTCATATGTTATGATTTTGCCCAGACTAGTGCTATTGACTGTTTTGTCTACAAAGAAAACAACTGCATTCTCTGTAATGGGATTGGACTAAATGAGTTGAGGTGCTGTGCTTTGATTTTTGCAGAGTTAGAACTAGCTGTGTCTAACATATACCATCTCTGAGAAAATATGCTTGTTTTTTCTGTGAAGGCTGATTTATACATGCAAGTCTTTGATCCAGTTTGTACATCACATTAGACCACAGCTAAAAACAAACTCTGGCTTGTTTTCTGATTGTGTTGACAGGAGCAGGGAAGAAGTGGAACTATACTTTTTTAGCAATGGGCACCAGCACCCTGCACATTCACATTAAAATATTGGTACAGTTTATTTGCCTACTGCAGAGGAATATTTGTGTAAAAGCAAACTCAATGTACAAAATCTGAGAAACCCAAGACCCTATTTGAACAAATCCCTATGCAAAAAGTGGATATACCTGGTGTGGGAGTGTTTCCTTTCCACAACGCAGACAAGGCACATTTGCCTATTTTTGTTTTCTTCCAAATGTTCTTGTCTGGATATAACAGTTAGGTATAAATTCCAATATACATAAGTCCCACTTGGGACATCTATGTGATTTGAGCCTACTATGTATGCTGCTTTCAGCCTCAAGGAACCATTATTTTTTCTAATCCTTGAAAATTCAGTGTGTCCAAAGGTAGTATAAACTCATTCAAACCATACCCATACAGATTTCACATTCCAACTTAGCTGAGACTCAGGTGCCGTTTTAAACTATCTGTATTCAAAATGGCTGCATCTCCAGATTAGGTTTTTAATATTGTTTCCCTGAACACCTCTTTTCTTGAGAGGTATCTGATTATTAAAATGTATGCACATATGTTAAATACAAAAACTATACAAATACATTTATTTTAAAACGTAAACTCCATCACCCTAGCTTCATTGATTTCTCACAGTGACTAAGAACACAATATAAAGAGTAGAAGAAGAAAAAAGCAAGTATCAGTTTGAAATTCACAGATAATTGTTTAAAATGTAATGCCCCCTGTGAAATATTTTGTCACAGATTAGGAACACTGAATCATAATTAAGTTTTTCCATTTTCAAGGTTGGAGCACTAGCGATGACTAAATGAACTAGCTTTATCTTTCTCAGTCTCTATTTACAACATTATACTAATATCAATGTGTAATGAGGTACCAATTGGCAGTTATTCTGGCATTGTATGTAATAAAAAGCAGCAGGGATATGTATAGCAGATGTCCCACACTATGGATAACAGAAGCTAGATTTTACCCAGTGCACAGAGATAAACAAACCCGTGGAAAATAATTACCCATAAGAATCAATGCAGATTTCTGAAAACATACCGTACATTTTGCAGCATCATTGGACCCCATTCCCAACTCCTTACTCATATGTTTTAATTTATTTTGTTACCAATATAACCTATCACACATTTTCATCTTTTTTTTACATTTTCCTCTTTTTTTTAAGTAACACATTTTTTTTGTTTTAAAAGACTAAAATGACTGCTTGAGATTCATCACAACATTTCACAAAAATGCTTTTTTTCTGATTCCAAAGCTTTTCTGCTATCTGATAAGGAATGGTTTTCAAGAGAGAGAGAAAGATCAGAGATAGGATAAAAGGCATAGATAATGTTGCTACCTTGTCTTTTATAACTATCATGCTTTGCAATGTGTTTTTATTCCAGAATTTTTACAAGACAGAATTGAATAAGGAGGAGATGTATATTCGATACATACATAAACTGTATGATCTGCACCTTAAAGCACAAAACTTCACAGGTAAATAATTCACCAAATAATCCTGTTAACAGTATATGTTTTGAGACATGGGTGCAGATTAGTGGAATAAATAGGTGCAGGAATTCCTTCTGTGTCTCAAGCTGGCATCTGTGTTTTCTGGAAAAAGCTGGATATAGCAAGGCAGAGTCGTGGACGCCTTCATGGGAACTGATCTTACCTTCTCAGATATGCCTTCAAGTTGGTAGTATCTCCAAAGCTCTATAGATTTCAGTCCCTAGTTTGGATGCAAAATATGGTTTGACTGCAGAGGTAGTAGCAGGAGCAAGCCCCCAAAATATTATGCTTGAGGCAGAGCAACAAATTGTGCCTGCTCTTCCTGCATGCAAGTTGAGGTACTTTGTATACAAGGTCAGTTAACTTGTGGGGGGGAAATTCCACAAGCGCCTCCACCTTCCCTGGCAGTAAAAAAATACAATATTAAATAGCTCAACCATTCTCTGCCTTTTTATGATATCCAAAGCCAGCTGCCTAGGGTGGCCTCCTCAATGGATGGGCCTGCCTTAAATAAGAACAACCTTTAGTTTGCTCAGGACCAAACGGGAGGGAACTCTTGGCACCTTCCAACTCTAGTGTGAAGCATTGAGAATCTTGCATCTGACCACCTAAGGCACCAACCTGTAACATAAGAAGCTAACAGGACCATTAAGGCCTGTGTAATAGGAGCCTCTCGTTAGGTGAGACATGTAGTCACTTGTACCTGTACTGCAGCAGGTCCTCATATGGAAAGTGAGTAATCTTTTCCTGGCAGACTTAGCTGCCAGGTCTTCCTTTGCTTAAAAAAAATAAAAATGGAAATGGAGTAGAAATGATCCCACTTCAGAAGTGACTTTGTTTATCAGCATCCCTTGATATTGAGAACGTGCTCCCTGGAATCAAAGTGATTTACTTTTACCATTAAGCGTACCATCCCAGTACATTTCCGGGCACTATTCAGAGTGTTGGTGCTGACCTTTAAAGCCCTAAACGGCCTTGGTCCAGTATACCTGAAGGAGCGTCTCCACCCCCATCGTCCAGCCCGGACACTGAGGTCCAGCTCCAAGGGCCTTCTGCCAGTTCCCTCACTGCAAGAAGTGAGGTTACAGGGAACCAGACAGAGGGCCTTCTCGGTAGTGGCACCCGCCCTGTGGAACGCCCTCCCTTCAGATGTCAAGGCAATAAGCAACTATTTTACTTTTTAAAGACATCTGAAGGCAGCCCTGTATTGGGAAATTTAAAATGTTTGATGCTGTATTGTTTTTAATATTCGGTTGGAAGCTGCCCAGGGTGGGTGGGGAAACCCAGCCAGATGGGCTGGGTATAAATAAATTATTATTATTATTAGTTTTAGTATTAGTATATCAAGATTATTAGTGATCTTTGTTGGAGAGAAATGATGTAATTGAAATCCATAGATGCTGCTAGTTTTGCATGATTGTATCTGTTTTTTTCTCTCTCCCCTGGCTAGTGTTACATGCCAATAATTCTTGGCAAAGCCCACTCCTTTTTAATGTCAAGTTTAAATCTTCCCTCGAACAGCTGGCAGCCAATGCTGCTCCTTGGTGACAATTGCAAATTGGGTTGCTAAGCATCGTAGATGTGTTTTCAAGAGACCATGTCTGCAGCTGATGCTTAAACAGCAGCAGGGCTTGATACATTTAACCTAGAGTGTGCTGGTGTGCTCCCTTCTGAGAACTGATATTTATCGATTTGCAGTCTTTATTTCTTATAAACTTTCTGACCTTCTACCAAGAGAATGTTGCTTTTCACAGCATGATTTCCTCCGGTTAGGTTTCCTTGGGATTTATTTTCCTGTATGGGGATTTGTATAACTGTCAGTTGTTTCTTTAGTATGAGTAATATTCAAAAGAGAAATCTGGTGGGTTGAGAAATCTGCTGATCTGCATATCAGTGTATGGCCTGCAGTCCCCTTGAAGAGTCAGGTTGAGTATATACAAGTATATACTCCAGACTGTTGGGTATCAGGGGCAGTTGTGTTTTTTACTTTTTTTCCTATGGTGGCTTCTTATCTGTGGAACTCTATCTCCCTGGAAACCCATGTAGCTACAGCATTACTGATTTGTTTAAAAACAAACTCCCATGACATTTTTATTTCAACCTGTGCTTTATAGGTAAATCTGCTATGGATTAATTGGTACTACTAATTTTTAAGGTGTAAAATGTGTTTTTTTTTCAAATTGAATGAGTTTATTTACTATTGTTATCATTCTGAATTTTTGAATATTGCCATGAAAGAGAAATGGTTCTCTGAAAGGTTCTTGCATAACTTGCTTGTTACATCATAGCACACGAGAGGCAGATTTCTTTTTTCATTTTTAGTATGCATGCCAGAGACTGTATGGGAGATTGCTGTATGGGACATTACTGTGTCATCTCTTCATTGCCCATGCATGTGTATGTCTCTGGTTAGATAGATGATAGATAGATAGATGATAGATAGATAGATAGATGATAGATAGATAGATAGATAGATAGATAGATAGATAGATAGATAGACAGATAGATAGATAGAGATAGATTGATACCCCTAAATACAAAACAGTTAATTAATTGATACCATTTAATTTATCAATATTATTCTCCGGAGGTTCTAAGATAGGGCAGTCTTGTATCTCCTCTGATAACAAGGCAGCACGGTTGTCAAGAAAACGACACCACGTGGGAAGTCCACATGCAACCACAGATAAGGGTACCTAGCTGTTGGAGGGCTCTCTGAGAAATGCAAACTGTTGGTAGCTCCTGGCTACCTGCCCAGACATTCCAGGTGTTTGGGCCTCTCATCAAGAAGAACCTACTGATTAACACGGACAATGTGTTAAAAGCTTGCAAGATCAACGTCTCTGCAAAGGGTAGCCCACAAGATCTTCATGTGGGCAGAACAGCACCTGGTATCTTTGAAAGTGGCGCATAGAAAATGCAACTGTGGGCTTGTTCAGTCCAGCAATCAGTGAGCAAGATGGAGGGAAAGCTTTACCCAGATCTATTCTAGTGAATCTGCAGCAGATTTGAGGACACCCACCCACACCCCGCCAGTTGATCTGTGTGCCTCAAAGGTGAATCAGGCACCTTGGTTCTATTTATACTTCTGTTGTCCACCAGCCTTTGGCATGGATGCCCTAAGCAGGCTGACCCATGAAACTGTTATATATATTTCCTCCAGTGTGTCTGTTTTCCGGGCAAGAGCTGAAATGATCAGTTCTGCTTGCCTGTGCCATTTGTCATGAAAATATGCACCCACTAAATTTTCTTCCTGTTTACTTCTAACACCCAACAGAGGCTGCATACACACTCTTGCTGTATGACGAGCTGTTGGAATGGTCAGAACGGCCACTGAGAGAGTTTCTGAACTATCCCATGCAGACCGAGTGGCAGCGCAAAGAATACCTTCATCTCACTATCATCCAGAACTTTGACAGGGGAAAAGTAAGTGGGGTTTTTGGTGGTGGTGTTTTCTGTTTGTTTTCTTATTAAACCAAACCGATTCTTAATCATGGTTTGCAGTCGATATATTTTGCACTGCTGATTGATTAAATAACACTTTTCTATACAACGTGAGTCGTCCTTTAAATAAAATATTCTCGTATGAAATCTGAGGTTGGCCATTGCTATGCCTCTTAAATGCCTTTTCTGGAGTTATTTAAGCAGGGGCCAGTGGTTTCACCCTGCATTAAGGAGACTGCATTGAACAAGGAGTTGGGCTAGTTGACATCCACCATCCTTTCCAATGTTATTAATCAATTCTATAGAACAATTCAGCACGCACCTGTTTTTAATCTCATTTAAGTGATGCAACCATATGTTTAAACCGAGTGTTTTTTTTAAATATTTATATTTTATTGAAGTGATTTCAATTAAAAGAAATAAATTGATATAGAAAAAAGAAGGAAAGGTGAGGGGGAGAAAACAAAGATACATATTTTTATTATTTTGTGTGTGTGTTTGTGTGTATATGCAAAAATGCAACATATGATGTTCCCATACATTTTTATATAAATTGGTATAGTGTTATACTCATGCAAATGTTAATAGTCTACTACATTTTGTATAAAGTCCATACAGTGGTATCTCGGTTTAAGAACAGCCCTGTTTACGAGCTATTCGGTTAATGAACTCCGCAAAACCGGAAGTTGTGTCCCGGTTTGTGAACTTTACCTCGGTCTTAGAATGGAATCCAAATGGTGGAAGGCTCCGGCGGCAGGAGGCCTCATTAGGGAAAGTGCGCCTCAGTTTAAGAACGGTTTCGGTTTAAGACCGGACTTCCAGAATGGATTAAGTTCATAAACCGAGGTACCACTGTATATATTATCCTATTTATCCAAGCAGACTCTGCGCCTGTAAGCAGTCCATTCATTGCTTGCTTAAACTGACTGTTTGCACATTAGCAAGCATCTTGGCCAGTTTGCCTAGCTGAAAACTGGTACAGGTTTAAAGTTTGTGTATTCCCCACGGCATGGATAGATTTTTTGAATATATTTGATTTAATGACCATATTTCGATTGGATATTTAGTTTTTGTTGTGTTGTTTTCAAAGGAGAGCAATGCTGCAGGTTTCAAATGGCCACAAAGCCTTGGGGAGTCTGTTTCTTGATGAGCACATCCCAGGTGCTATCAAGATGGCTACTAGTGATGATGGCTGTACTCTGCCTCAACTGTTGAAGGCAGTAATACTTCTGAATACCAGTTGCTGGAATCCACAGGAGGAGCGAGGGCTCTTGCAGTTGGTCCCTTACCTTTCTCTGCCCAGTCTGGCCACAGTGATCCATGCGATGGTCACCTCCAGGCTTGATTATTGTAATTTGCTCTATGCAGGGATGCCCTTGAAGCTGACTCAGAAACTGCAGCAAGTGCAGAATACCGTGGCGAGGCTCCTTGCTGCGGGACCACATTCATCCAGTGCTTTACCAGCTGCACTGGCTCCTGGTGGAGTACAGGGTCAGGTTTAAGGTGCTGGTTTTGACCTTTAAAGCCCTATGTGGCTTAGGACCCTCATATCTACGGGACTGCCTCTCCTGGTACGCCCCGTGGAGGACCTTAAGGTCCACAAATAACAACACTTTGGAAGTCCCGAGCCCCAAGGAGGTTAGATTGGCCGCAACCAGGGCCAGAGCCTTTTTAGCTCTGGCCCTAGCCTGGTGGAATGCTCTGTCTCAAGAGACTAGGGCCCTGTGGGATTTGACATCTTTCTACAGGGCCTGCAAGATGGAGCTGTTCTGCCTGGCCTTTGGGCTGGACTCATTCTAACCCCCCCATTTATTTTTTTGATAGAACCCCTTATATGGGATTTTATATATGAATTTTCCCTTGGCTCTTTTTGCTGGCCCATGTAGGTCCAGCATGGATAGTTGGCCCCAGTGAATATTTGATGTTTTCTCCCCTTCTGGCTTTGAGCTATAGCCTTCCACTAAAACGAGGCTGCATTTTAAGCTGCATTTTAAACTATATTCTAACTTATATTTTAATCAACTGTTTGTTGGGGGGTTTCTTGGTTTTTAAAAAAGTTTTTACTATATTTATATTTGGTGTTAGCCACCCTGAGCCTGGTCTTGGCCGGGGAGGGCGGGGTATAAAATTTTTTTATTATTATATTATATATTATTGCGCTTTCCCATAGGCATCTGACTGGCCACTGTGACATGGTTTGTTTGGAGAGAAGCCTTGGTTCACACATTGCTCTGGCTTCTTTCCTTCCCAGCACAGCAGCCAGGAGTAGGATAGGAGAAAAGCACATAGGCGCCGACTCCATGGGGCCTGAGGGGGCCCGAGCCCCCTCAAAAATTCGTTTGGGGGGCTCTGCCCCCCCAATAATTTAAGAAAATTATTACCGTAAATTTCGCTCTATAACACGCAGATTTTTTCTCCTAAAAAGTAAGGGGAAATGTCTGTGCGTGTTATTGAGCGAATGTGTGGTCCCTGGAGCTGACTCGCCGGAGCGCAGGGGCAAAAATAGGCAAAAATCAGGCAAAAATAAGATCGGGCGGTCGGGCGGAGGGAAGGCGGAAGCTGCTGCTTTCCTGCATTCTGCCTCAGGGTCTTACTGCCCACCCGCTTCTGTTGCTCAAACTCAACAAAGAGCAGGGAATCCCCTGCCCTCCTGGCAAGCAGAGGGTTAAGGAAAGGATCGAGTCCTTCCTTCTAACTCTTTCCTAGTCACACTGCCTGCAGGCTCCAGCCCACCACCTCCTCCTCTCCGTGCTCTAGGGACTCGCAGGTGGGAGAGAGAGAGAGAGGGCTGGCTTGGGGGGGGACTTTTGCCTTCCTTTCCTCCCCCCACCCCGTTAAACTCCTCCCCTGCATTCTTAGCCAGCTGCTTCTCCACACACCCCTCTTGTGCTTCTTGTTCCTTCTGTGTTTTTCCTTCCCTCCCCATTTAAAACGTGGTGACAAAGCACGGATCCACATGGATCCTCAGGATTTTTGCATTGGGTCACTCCAAATTCACCATCAGATCACATTACATGTCCATGGCTACAGTCCGTACCAAAAAAATCACGCACCCACTGTTGCCTGGGGCTGCAATGGTGCAAAAACGTGGTTACAAAGCATGGATCCACAGGATCTTTGCACTGGGTCACCCCAAATTCACCATCAGATAACATAGCATGTCCATGGCTACAGCCTGCACTAAAAAAATCACGCACCCACTGTGGCCTGGGGCCACAATGGTGCAAAAACGTGGTTACAAAGCACGGATCCACATGGATCCTCAGGATTTTTGCATTGGGTCACCCCAGATTCACCATCAGATCACATAGCATGTCCATGGCTACATCTTGCACCAAAAAAATCACGCACCCACTGTTGCCTAGGGTCACAGTGGTGCAAAAACATGGTTACAAAGCACGGATCCACATGGATCCTCAGGATTTTTGCATTGGGCTACTCCAAACTCACTGTCAGATATTAAAAATCTTTATAAAATAGAGAATTAAATACATACAGAATGTTAATTTTTCAGTTTTGAAATATTAGTACTAGTTTAGTACTGTATTTCTATATTACTATAGTACTGTATTAGTTATTTTCAAATACTTAAATATTTTTAGGGTGTAAGACCCAATTAAAGCCCGTTATTTACATACAGTATTACAGTATTTACATACAGTATTAGGCATACTGTATTAACTTTATTAACTGTATTAAAGCATTAACTTTGAGATATTATTTTTATTTAATGAACCCTCAGCCTTATTCAAAGTAAGCTTAAATTAGCTATTTCACTTATTAATCAAAGTGCTATTACTGTGCGACAGCAATATTTTATGTTTTATTCTTTTAATGATAGTTTAGGATTTATTTAAATATCATTTCAGTCTTTTCAGAGCTATATATTCACTGCTCTGTAATAGTCTATAAGCATAATTGTTACTGTAAATTAAATTAGCTTTTTACGAAAATACCGTGCTTGTTTATGTTTTGTTTCTTTTTTCAAAGCCAAAAAGTGTTTCAGGCTTGTCGAGTTTCCCGGAGTGTGGAGTTATAGAGAGTCGAGTTTTCGGGGTTCTAATGTTGATCATATGACTCTAAAATACTTTAAAAAAACTTTAAAACTCACTAATTTTCATCTAAAATTTAGAAAACGTCCCGGGGCAGGACCCCGGTATGGGCCCCCCCAATATTTTTTATAAGTCGGCGCCCCTGGAAAAGCAGTATTGTGAGTTAAACCATAGTTTATTTTAAGCTATGGTTTAATGTGGTGTGTGAACCAAGCCATTGGCTGAATAGTAATGTACGTACGTACTCACAGTTCTCTCCCACAGCTAGCACTGGCAGTAATTGCAGAACTCAAGTTTAACAGACCTAGATTTTAAGAACCCTAAAAGTTCCTATTTGAATAATAGTGCTGTGGAATTGAAACCGAAAAAGAACCTTACCCCCCCCCCCCAAAGTTCCTATTCTAGGAACGCTGCTGTGGAATTGATTCTTGACTGCTGCTGTCATGTGACCAGACGCTTCTTTTGCCATGGATTTTGATGCATGGTAGATGAACAGGGATGATTCAGGTTTATTTTGTACGACAAGTGTGAGTGCAGTTCACCTATCCCAAAAAGGAAGAGGCTTTATAATACCATATTGTCAGTTCTCATAAGCAGCTGTTTTCTGCCTGTTGGTTAATGTTCTCTGAAAGCGCTGGTTAATGCTAGATTGTACTGCCAACTGGGACACTTGAAACTCTGTTTGAAACAACTAAAAAGCGTTTAAGAGCCTTCTATTTGCCAAACATTCCTTTTCTCTTGCTTGTCTACAGTGCTGGGAGAATGGCATTATCTTATGCAGGAAGATCGCTGAGCAGTATGAAAGCTATTACGACTACAGAAACCTCAGCAAGATGCGGGTAATGGAGATAGATGTATTTGGCCATTAAGAATCAGTATAAAACTGGCTTTTGTTTAGTCAGCAAGGCAGCAATTTAATTTTTCCCATTGAAACTTTCATGCTGAAACTGTGATGCTCATGTTTTGTTTTGTTTTGTTTTGACTTAATCTTTTTTTACAACAGGTTCTTACAACCCAGCAATCCCTGTTCTAGCTACATTTGTTATTCTAACATACATGTTTGCCTGGGTCAGATTGCTGCAAAAAAGGAAAGCAGAGACCCTCACACTTCTATGTTATTTTAAAGCCATTTACAAATGGTTCAAATTGTATGCAATTGCAGTGTAGTTCCTGTACTATATTGAGATTGCAATCCTATATATACTTACCTGAGCTCTTCTGAACTCAATGGGACTTATTTCACCTACTGGCCATGCCCAAACTCTTAAGTAATGTACTTAAAATCCTGGCAAGAGAAGACACGAATCAGGCCCATTCAAGCCAAGAAACATTGTGCCAGGTTGAGGCAGGATTATGCTTCGCATTTGCCAAGCACCATCGACTTCAGTACTGGTTTCTATTTCTACTCTAATTTATTTTTTAAACTGCAGTACAATGCTGCCTTCCACATTGATTATATTTAGACTGATGAATCTCTGAACACTAAACCACAATCGTTAAGTAACACTTTTGTTAATTCTACAAACACTGTGCTACCCCTCATGTTCAATTTGTCCTCCTGTCTATACAAATCCAGATGTATATTGAGCCAATGCGGATAAGCACAAGCTGAAAGATACATTCAAGCATCTTTATGTGGGCTGGGGAACTCTCGTTTACCTTGCTTGCATTTTAGCTATTGATATTGCTTATCTGATTTGTTTATTTTCAATCTGATCTTACTCAGGTGATGGAAGCTTCTTTGTATGATAAAATTATGGATCAACAACGTTTGGAGCCAGAGTTTTTCCGAGTTGGATTCTATGGGAAAAAATTTCCCTTTTTCTTACGAGTGAGTATATATTGTATCTACTTACGTTGCACTAAGGCCTTCATTCATGACTGAGCTAGCCCAAAACCTTTTGCCGCCTGAAGCAGAGCATTAAATGATGCCCTTTCCCCCAGCTATAAGGTCACCCACACCCAGCTATAAGGCCATTGTGCTTCACCATGCAGACATAAATTCCTGATTTCATCAATACCACTAATTCCCACTGCTTAGCAGCTTGGGAACTACCTTATAGAGAGACCATTGGTCCACCTACCTCAGTATCGCCAATGGTGACTTGGCAGTTGCTCTCCGAACGCTACCTGGAGATGCTGGGGACTGAATCTGGGACCTTTTGCATGCAAACAGATGCTCTAGCACTGAGCTACAGCCTTTCCCCCAAACATATAGGAATCAGGCTTACAGCAGCTCAGCCTTCTAGGAGCTTAAAGGTGTGTGACAGGGTCAACTGCGATCATGAAGCCTCCCCATTTTAAATGAATAGGAGAGGAACACTCCCCTGTGGTCATTCAGGTCATTGGCATGAACTTCAAGAAGTTGCAACAACCTTTTGTGTCACTGAGGCTATGCCTTCCCTCCATTTTTTCCTCTTTGATTCTGATGTACAGCTTTTATGGGGGGAAAGTGAGCATGCAGTCGTCATCCCACCTACCTACTTTATGTAGGCTGCTCTCTCAGTTCTCTCACCATATCACATGTGAAAGTTGGGGGTCCCCACATTGCTGGTTGAGTGCAATGGAATATGCAGACAGACAGATACAGACACCCACCCACACACTTACTAAAAGTAACATGAGACATCATATTCTCTTAGGCGTTGTCTTAGAAGTCATTTGATTTTGTTGCAGTGTTTGCCTTCTGTAGTTCCATTAGTCAGTTCATAAACAACAGCAGACTTATTAAATAATTTGAGTTACTTGGGACGGTAAGCCAGTTAGAAGCTCAAATGTGACTAAAGAAGCATAATTCTGCATCCAGATTGCTAATGGTTGGAAATCATAACACCAGTTCTAGCGTGACTTCACTGCCTTTCAGTACATTTCTGGGCAGAGTTGAAAGTGCTGGGTTTGTCCTACGAAGCCTTCCACGGCTCAAGGCCTCATTACTTTCCAGAATGTCTCTTTCCAGATGAACCTGCCTTTACCCTTGGGTCATCATCAGAGGCCCTCCTCTCAGTGGCCCCTGCGGCAAAAGTACAGAGGGTGGCGACTGGACAAAGGAACTTGTCAGTAGTGGTCCACCAGCTGTGAACTTCTCTCACCAGGATAGCCTGTCTGGTGCAAACATGGTCATCTTTTTGGTCCCGTGCCAAGACTTTGCTTTACTCCCAGGTGTTTGGTGGTTGATGCTTTTTCTGCTGCTGAAATTTCATAGTTATTCTTTAGCTGGTTGGCTTAATGGTGGAGCATAGTGTAAGTAGGCTAGAAACTGGAGATTTTAATGTTTGGATATTTGTGCACAATTAATAATTTTGTGTCTTATTGTACATGTTTTCCTATGTTCTGTTTTACTGATGTAAGTTGCCTCGAGACCCTTGAGGTATATGAGGCAGTGGACTAATGAAAGAATAGTGATAAAGAGAACAATAGTAATAATCTTGCAGAGTGATTACATCTGTAGCAATTTACAGGGCCCCTCAAACACAAACGTTTAGATCAATGCCAATTTCTGAATCCTTTTGTAAACCATTCCAGGAATACAAGGTTTACTCGAGGTGTGGTATTTTTATCTCCTTCAAGGAATCTTTTCGGCTCCCATAGCAACGTGAAGTGTTTCGATTGTAAATAATAAGAATTCTACGCGGTTCATGCTCCTATAGTTGTCAAGTTGGTAATTGTTTGTGTCTGGTGGTTTTCAAGATAATTGTATCATCAAATCCTAGAGAACCACCATAAAGATGTATGGGGAGAAACCCAGTGAATTGCTTTGCTACGAGAAAAAAAATATATATAAACGGAAGTGCCAAAGGCATATATTATTTACAACACACTGGACGTAGGGAAATTATGTCATATATAGAATTAGTGAGGTTCTTGTGCAAGTGGAGCATTACTGATCTGAGATACAGGGAACTGGAGTGGAAAGAGATCTTTTAGTATCAGTAGCACAACTACTGAGCCATTCATGAGCCTTCCAAATCCTAGCACCAGTGGTGGCTGCTGATCTGGCACAATGGCTAGAAAGTCATTAGAAAAGGCTGTCGCCAGCGAGTGGCAACTGAAGGAAAAGTCTCTTAACAGCAGAGTCATGGGTCCATGGTAGAAGCAAGGGGATTGCTGAATGTAACACTGAAGATGCACAGCCACTGACTACCTAGGAAAACCCATTGTGGACTTAGCACCATGTAGATATGTCCATCTCCTGCCTTTGGTCCCTCCACTGCTGCCCCATATGTTTTGCCTTCAAAGACATGGGGAGCTTCCCCCCGTAACTTCAGATCACTGCTCAGTAGTGGTGACCTCTTCCTATCCTTAAAACCCAATGCACTGTCTTACTGTCAAGGAGATGAGTAACTATATAACCTTTAGAAGACATCTGAAGGCAGCCTGCTATAGGGAAGCTTTTTAATGTTTCGTGTCTTATTTTGTTTTTATATATGTCGGAAGCTGCCCAGAGTGGCTAGTGCAACCCAGTCAGATGGGTGTAGTAAAAATAATTGTTGCTGTTGCTCCTGTTGTTTACTTTGTGCAGTTTGTGAGGGGCTGCTTTTGCACTTTGAGTAAAGGCCCTGATAAAGAAAAATAAGATACATTTCCCATAAGGGATATACGACTGGTCTGGCTTGCCTTTATAGTTTAGAAACATGAACAGCAGTCTACAATGAAAACGAGATAAAATATCCACAGTGCTCTAAGAGGTTATTTTTAGTCTTGAAAACTAACCCAGATGCATTCCTATCTTCTTACGGCTCTTTCTCGAGGGGTTTGCAGTACCTACAAAACAGAGTTTCTTTGTTTTGCTTCATTTCGATGGTAAAGAGATGGGAAACAATTGAAAAGAGGGAAAGCAAGTTAGGCTTGGGAGGAGTTCGAAAATCAAGGCACTCTTGAGAAATAAGCTGCAAATGCACTGAGATCATTCCAAGAACAAGAGTCCTCTGAGGAATATATGCAGCTGCCGTATACCGAATCAGCCCATTGGTCAGAATTGACTATACTGAGCTGCAGCAACTGTCCAGGATTTCAGACATGGAACATTCCCTGCCCTACCTGGAATTGCTGGGGGTTCAACCCTGGGATGTTCTGCATGCAGAACAGGTGCTTTGCCAGTGAGCTACATTCCTTCCCCAGTTCTACAGCACCGCTGGATATTTTCATCTTTATAGTTTGTTGCCGGTTTTTATGCTTTCTTTTGCAAAATTATGTGTTTGGAAATAAGATCACTCTCTTCTTAAAACCATCTTTATTTTTAAGAACTGTTCTCTTATGCCACGATCACGAAGAATATCACATGGTGCAAAAGGTGTGATTACACGTAATAACCAAAACTACACACAGTCTGACAAAAAAGGAGTGGAATAAGGGGAATTACAAAGCTTCTTGACTATGACAGTGAAAATGCTTTCAGTGTTTTTTATTTCTAATTTGAATTGGGGGAGGGGTGGGGAGGAAACACCTTTGTGAATTATCTTACTGGCTAATGGTAGCCTCTTTTTTGTTGTTGCTGTTTTTGTGTAACTTACTTTGCTTTTATTCCTCCCAGAACAAAGAATTTGTTTGCCGAGGGCATGACTATGAGCGTTTGGAGGCTTTTCAACAGCGGATGCTGAACGAGTTTCCACATGCCATTGCTATGCAACATGCCAATCAACCCGATGAAACCATCTTTCAAGCAGAAGCACAGTGTATCCACTCGGTTGACAGTACAGTATGCCTGCCTTAATGCACACAGTTCACCTGTAGCATGGTTGAAATGAATGAAATTCCTCCAAAAGCCCACTTCAGCAGTGCCGGTGCAAAGGATGGCTTTTTCTTCTTTTTCTGACAAAAGTATGGAAATAATGAAATCACATATACTAGCAGTTAGATCACCTGTTCATTATTAGCATGCATTCTCCACGCCCCCCAGTGTAATCAAAGGAAAACCACTGTTAGCATTGGTGAAGCTGAAATGAACATTTTTTTCTTTTAGTTATGATGACCATATTGCTAAGACAGAGCAAGACAGAGAAACAAGAGAGAGGTATTTAGGAGAGCAAAACTAAAGGGGCAGCCCTCCCATAGCCTGATGGGACAAAACATGCTCAGTGGCTGCATAATTATATTTTGGGGAAGGGGAATGGAATAGCATATCCTGAAAGAAGTTGTGTCTGGTTGACTGAGACGCTGGAGAGAAGCACTCCACATGGCACCATTTTGTTGTCCCAGTTGTGGTGTTATATTTAAAAATCCATGGTGCCGCTTTGTGGACCCTATCTAAGCTTTTGCAAACTAGAATACTCACAGCTATGAATATCTGTTATTTCATTATGTTGCTTGTGCACTAGACTGCAAAGAATCGCAGGATTCCTATGATTCTTTATTAACACTTGATTCCACTGATATCATTACCCATTTCATGAATCTGGGTGGGGTTTTAAGCAAAAACCATGGGAACTATATTTCCTGTGCTTCCTGGTGACCACAAAACACTTGGGCTCATTGCAAACGTTTCCATTGTGAGCATTCTCCACTGTCATTAGGTAAATTTTGGAATGGAAAGTGGGTGGGGGCTTGTGGTGGAAGCTTCTGATGTCATAATAAGGTTTATATTTTGTTTTCAAATGGCAAATACGTATCATTTGTACAAACCTTCATTTGTACAATAGAGTCCTTCCTTCTAGTGAAAAGGGTCATCTGTTTAGCTTTGCTGGTTGGAAAGTTGGCTTTGACCTTAACATGTTACACATAGACCTGCAAATTTATGCCGTGACACCAATTCCAGAAAGCCAGGAAGTGCTGCAAAGAGAAGGCATTCCAGATAACATCAAAAGTTTTTATAAAGTGAATCACATCTGGCGATTCCGATATGATAGGCCATTCCACAAAGGGACCAAAGACAAGGACAATGAATTCAAGGTAAGATGTTTCCTCAATTCTGATTGATTTTAATTGGTTGGGCATGCTCAGGTTGTTTTTACTTCCTACCGCCTTTCTGGAATGAAGCGTTGGCCCCGATTCTCATGGTGCTACATAGGCCATTTAATTCATACTCTGCCCATGTACTTCCAGAGTACATACCACAGATATGATGCTAAACAAGTATCAGAGAGATTGGTTTGTACTGTGCAGCAATTGTCACCAGATAATTAATCCTGCTGTTCTGGAAGGCAGTGAGGCCTGGAGATTTATGTCTAATTGACATAGCTGCAAAAGAGAGAATAACCTATTTAGAAACTCTGGAAAAGTTTCAAAATATTTGGCAGGGATTCCTTGAGCTATTTCAAGTTTATCAAAACCGTTAGTTTATTGGAAAATGTGCAACAATTGATTTCATCTTTGTATAGCTGGGGTTTCATTTGTTTTATTTCCTCCTTCTGCTCTTTCCTCTTTTTCTTTCTTTTCATTTTGGTCTGTGGATTTCTGGTTGTTATTATTATCCAATTTTCCCTGAAATTTGATGTTCCATTTGGCGGGGATGGGTTGGCTATTAGGAGAAAAGCAGTGGTGGAGGGACGAGGATGACTCGTAGGTTGATTGTGGATGAAAGAAAAAATTTATAGTTGTGGGCTTTTCTGAAATTAATGTTTATGGACATCTTGCATGTGGCTTTTAAAAACCCCAACAGCTGCCTTTTGAAATGCCCCCTATGTATGTGTGTATGTGTTCAAATTCAAAGCCTCCTTGGTATACAGAACTCCCCCCCCCTGCATTGTATCCGGTGTGAGATTTTTCACTCATAAATATAAACTTCCCATTATATTTTTGGGTTTGCATCAATTACTGATGAGAATCCAAGGATAACTTTCTATAAACTGCTTTGAGGGTTCTTTTTTGTTTACTGTTTACAGTCAAACAATATATAAAATTTTATGAAATAAATGCAGACCAGATAACATTGGCTGAATACTTTCTCTTCCTACATACTTCTGGGGGGAAAAAACCTATTATCAATTTATTTATCAATTATCAATTACCTATTATCAATTACCTCTGTCCTTGCATTGCCTATTATCAATGACCTGTTATCAATGACCTATTATTATTATTATTAAAATTACCTATTATCAATTTATTCTGGGGGGAAAGACCTACAGTATTATCAATTTGTTTTTGCATTTATATTCTAACTTTTCTCCAAGGAGCTTGAGGTGGTGTATATGGCTGCCCACTTCAGGGGTGGAGGGTTCTGCTGGCTGTTTCTGGCAGGGGAACCACCCGTGGTCTCTTCTGCCCACCACTTGGGCCGACACTTTGGAGTGCCCCTTGTTGGCGGGGCTCCTCTGCTGGCAGCAGAGACCAGCAGATTTAGGTCCAGGCTGGGTAGCATGGCATCTGTGCTCCACCCACACCCACTCAAGAATAGCGGGTAAGGAATTTGGGCTGCTGTGTAATTAACGTTCCTTTGTTTCAGAGTTTGTGGGTGGAGAGAACCACACTGATCTTGGTGCAGAGCTTGCCTGGGATTTCACGTTGGTTTGAAGTGGAGAAACGTGAAGTAGTGAGTATGGATTGAATTTACCCTCGTCATTTTGGGTACTGACCATAGTGATAGATGTATCAGTCTGTAGCCCCTCCATGCAAATTTTGTACGTGTTAATTCTGTCCGGTTTCTATATTCATCTGTGAATTATTTATTATTTAAAAAACAAGTTACTTTCATTGGTATTGATGATCTCCTTCTACCGGTCCACAATAGAAAGTGTCCTTTCATACTGTATAACAGTGTGACACGCTGGTTTGACAGCCACGGTCAGGAAGTCCCTATGGAGGGTGGTGAATACAACACATGACATCATGGGCTGTCCTCTGAGTTTGCTAAATGACATTGTGGGAGACCGCTGCCTCAGGAGAGTGAGGAAAATTCTTAGGGATGACTCACACCCTGGCCAGCACTTTTTAATCTCCTACCTTTGGGCAGGAGATACAGAAGTATAGTCAGCTGCACCAACAGGTTAAAGAACAGTTTTTATCCGTGGCTGTTAGGCTGCTGAATGGGAAAAAATAGTGGTGTAATTGACTTCTGACAAGCACACAGAGCAGGAACAAGACTGAATGTATGGGGGGGGGGCTCATTTAATTTCACTGCACACAGGTGGTGTAGTGACAATAAAGGTTTATTATTATTATTATTCCTCATAGCATAAGTGTTTAGATGCGTATTTATATCAGTGCAAATGCATTTTATTTAAAAGAAAATATCTGTTAAGCACATTTGTGAGCAAAGAACTATGTGACAAAAATTCAAAGAGGAAAATCTGAAGAACAATTGCTGTATTTTTTCACACCCCCATGTATATGACGCCCCCTATTTTGGGGGACTCAAATTTAAGAAAATGGGGGGGGGGGAGGGAAGCCTCAGAGTTGTTGAGCTTTTTGAGGGGGGGGATTGCACAGGGTTGTTGAGCTTTTTGGGAGGGGGTTTCCAAAAATCGCTCACCTGCACATTCGCTTCTCTGTCCCCTTGCCGGCAGAAGCTGCAAATCGCCCACCCAGTTGCCCAACATCAGCCAATCAATACCAGCCTTTGATGCAGCATCCAATACCACACCCAATAGTCACTGACAGCCATGGCAGCAACCAACCAAATGTCCACCTTATGCACTATCCATGTATAAGACAACCCCTGCTTTTTAGCATAATTTTTAAAGAAAAAAACCAAGTCTTACACACAGAAAAGTACAATACTTTCCAGTCTGTGTATCAGTCCACTCAGTGCAAATTAGATCGGTTTATTTGCTGGCCAAATAAAATTATCCCTCCTACCTAGTTGACCATCCTCCTCTGGCACTGTTGTAAATTAAATGAGTTAGATAATAACAAATAGCAAATGAAATGGTATGGTATGGTATTTGGGGTTGGGGAGTGAACGAACTCAGTGCAGAAATTATTTCTTTTCTTCCATTTATATTCCACCCCTCTTCACCCATCAAACCCAAAATGACATAAATGTGGTCCCCAGAAGGTCTCCCATGTAGGCACTGATCAGATCTGCTTAATTTAAGCAAAATGGTGGTCATATCTGCCTTGGGTACACAATGCTCTGGGACCATATCCTGGGAACTGCTAAAACTGGATAGAAGCTCATCCCATGAAAGAGACAGAGAGAGGGAGAAATAAAGAGATTGTTATATAATTATTTCTGAATGTGAATAAACATTAACCAAGTGCATTTAACAGAAATGTAAATATAGAAATCTTATAGCTATAGTCATTGCGCATAAAGATTTAGTTCTAAACCACTACAACAAATACATGGCATGTATAGTTATGATATCTCTTCCATGCTGCTTTTAGCTGAGGTGCAGGGCTAAATAAATAGCACTAGATAGTAGCTTTAACACCTCTTGTAATTTTGGTCACAGATTTCACCCGACACTCTACATATCCTCAAGCTTTCCAGAACATCACTGGGAAGTGGGGTGGTGCTTAATTTCTCTTCAGTCAGAATAGCACATCAGAGATGAAGTTGTCAAAGCTGTCGGCAGTTGCAAAGGAGCTGCTAAGTCTGTGTCAAATAAGCAAATGCATTGCTGTTGATGGTTTTCAGGTGGAAATGAGCCCCTTGGAGAATGCTATTGAAGTGCTGGAAAATAAAAACCAACAGCTGAGGACACTGATCAGTCAGTGTCAGACTCGACAGATGCAGAACATCAACCCCCTCACAATGTGTTTGAATGGGGTCATTGATGCAGCGGTGAACGGTGGAGTCACCAGGTACCAAGAGGTACGTCCTTCTTACCTAAAGTGCTGGGGGTTAAGGTGTATTCTTATTTAAAACCCCTCTGCTCCACCTTACTTAGCTATATAATAATATTTAACTTAATCCTATCTGTCACACTAATTGGGACTGTTTAGAAATCTGATTGACTATGTAGGCTGAGATAGCATTTATCACCATTTTATCCAGCCCTTCTTCCCAGATACAATCCCAGTACTTGGGGACTGTATCTAGATCAGGGGTCAGCAACCTTTTTCACCTGTGGGCTGGTCCATCATCCCTTAGACCATGTGGCGAGACAGACTATATTTTGGGGGGGGGGGATTGAATGAATTCCTATGCCCCACAAATAAGCCAGAGATGCATTTTATATTTTTTTTGGGGGGGGGGGGAATTGAATGAATTCCTATGCCCCACAAATAACCCAGAGATGCATTTTAAATAAAAGCATACATTCTACTTATGTAAAAACACCAGGCAGCCCCCACAAATAACCCAGAGATGCATTTTAAAGAAAAGGACACATTCTACTCATGTAAAAACATGCTGATTTCCAGACCGTCCGTGGGCTGGATTGAGAAGGTGATTGGGCCGTATCCGGCCCACGGGCTTTAGGTTGCCTACCCCTGATCTAGATAAACAGTCATACTCAGAGAAGTCCTATTGAAATAAATAGATACATCAAGACCATTAAATTCAATGTGCCTGCTCTAAGAAAAACTCAGTTGGATGCATCCCATATGACACTTACCAGCAATTTATTAAAACCACAAAACCTTGTGCCATAATAAATGTGTTCAACTTTAAAGTGCTGCAGGACCCTTCCTTGGTTTTGCAGACATGCTGATTAACACGGAATGGAAATTGACACATTTTATTAAAGCAATGTTCATCAGAGAACCTGGGTTTAAGGTGACAGGCAGCTGCTTATGCACCGTTAGATGTAGAAGTGAGTGAGTAACAGCACGGTAACAATAATACCTTGCAAACATGTATTACCGTTGAAATGAACTGACCGTGAACCTGCATTGCTCTTTTGAGCTGAAATGTAATTTAAGGAGATGGCAGGCTGCTGTCAGGAGGACTGGGTTTGGATGGAAACTCTTGTAAACACGATGTACTTTGAACTAACATGTAGACCCTGTGCTACAATTATATTCTGCTCAGGCATTCTTTGTGAAGGAATATATCTTGAACCACCCAGAGGATGGAGAGAAGATCGCATGCTTGAGGGAACTTATGCTTGAGCAGGTAAAGGGGAACCCAAGCAAGCCATGTGCTGTCTGTTGAAATTGACATGAACCCAGGAAAAAGCACAACAAGGCAACATTCTGCTTTTCAGAGGGCTCTGGGATTTGTAGAACTGATGTTCAGATGGCAATGCTAAGGGCGAGTGAGCAAGCTAAGTGTTGTTAACATCATCCCTCTGATCTTTTAAAACTGCTATTTCTCTTGTTTTCGGCAGAGCAGCCTAAACTGAAGAGTGGGTGACAGGCAGAACTTTGCCACGTGACTGTCTGCATATATTTTAATAATATGCTGCTTGAAATGTACTGTAGGAAGGATTCCATCTGGCTTAAAACAGGGAATGAAGGGGATCAGAAACAAGGGTGGTTTTTAAAAAATCTTAACGATTACTTTGCGGTATTAATTCTGAGTCTCCTTAAAACTGGAGATGAATTATGCAGTCTAGCAGCTATGTCTTTTGCAGTTCACTGCCCTTTAAATGTCCATATTTCTAGCGGGATTTAATTTCTTGGAACAGCCGTATGCCGTATGCTTACAGCTGGCTCCAGCAGCCCACAAGGATTGCTCTTGGCGTAGTGGCAAAGATCTATGTATGCAGAACTATGTTATTCCGTATCCAACAGCGTGCTGGTTTGGGCATAAGCCATAGTTTCTTGTGATGGGAGCAAGTCACAGTGACTTCCTCCAGCATAGTCATGAGAAGGAAATAGGAGTTTTTGCTTCTCTTTTTGATTAACTACAGTTTGGGATTTTATCTGAATCCAGCAGTGAGTTATGAAGCTGGCTTGTTTCAAGAAACCATAGTTAAAATTGGTCATAGTTTATGGTGGTTAATAAAACTATACTTCATTAAAAAATGGAAGCAAAATCTTCCAATTTCTTCATAGCTATAAGGATGGAGGAATGAGGAGGAAGAGCTCACTGTGGTTCACCGAAGTCACCATAAATAATGGTCACCTTACATAATATCATGGCATCTGGACTTCCTTAGCTTCATAGTTGCCTGAATAGTTGACAGTACCAATTATGGAGTTTGGAGGGGGGAAAATATTTGATCCCCTTGCTAAATTTGCCCATTTGCCTTCTGACGAAGAAATAACCAGTCCATAATTTTAATGGTAGGTTTATTGTAGCTGCGAGAGACAGAATAACAACAGGAAAACCCCCAGAAACCCAGAAAACTGATGTCAGAGATTGGTGTGCATTATAATGAGTGAAATAAGTATTTGATCCCTTTGCCAAAGATGACTTAGTACTTGGTGGCAAAACCCTTGTTGCCAAATACAGTGGTCAGATGTTTCTTATAGCTGGCCAGCAGGTTTGCACACACCTCAGGAGGAATTTTGTCCCACTCCTCTTTGCAGATCCTCTCCAAGTCAGTAAGATTTCAAGGCTGATGTGTAGCTACTTGAACCTTCAGCTCCCTCCACAGATTTTTGATGGGATTAAGGTCTGGAGACTGACTAGGCCACTCCAGGACCTTAATGTGCTTCTTCTTGAGCCACTCCTTTGTTGCCTTGGCCGTGTGTTTTGGGTCATTGTCATGCTGGAATACCCATCCTCGACCCATTTTCAATGCCCTGGCTGAGGGAAGGAGGTGCTCACCCAAGATTTGACGGTGCTGTACATGATTAGAAATTGCTGTCATAACAAAGATACATATGAAGACAAATACTAATAATCATTCTCCCTTTGTTGTGTGAAGGCCCAGATTCTGGAATTTGGCTTAGCTGTGCATGAGAAGTTTGTCCCTCAAGATATGAGACCTTTACATAAAAAACTAGTGGATCAGTTCTTTGTGATGAAATCAAGTTTGGGAATACAGGTATGTGCAATTCATGATGAAAGGCCCTTAGGTTGTACATAGTATATTTATTAAGCAACAGACAGTGACATCTTCTGGTTGTAGGCCTATATTACATCACTGTAATTTATACCTTCCTGTTTCAAAGAAAAATGCATACCGTGGAGGGGGGGCATTAAAAAAGAAAAATCTAATTTCCTTAGTTTATAGTTTATATATTCTTTTTTTTTTTTACAAGATACTTGCCATATATAAAAGTTGTCTTCAAAACAACAAAGTATGCCCTTAAAAAATTTATCCTGGTCCCTAATATTTCAAATTTAAATGTATACTTAGGAATTTGCTGCATGCATCCAGGCCAGTCCAGTTCACTTTCCGAACGGAAGCCCCCGCATCTCTAGAAATTCAATCCCAGTTTCTATGAGTCCAGATGGTGTCAGAGTGATTCCCAGACGCAGGTAAGTGGAAAAAGTGGAGTTCCGTGTTTCCAATATTTGTACATGTTTATACAGGTGGACAAATGCTCACCAAAGTTGGAGAATCTTGAAATAGAAAATAATAATAATAACAACAGCTGCCAAGGGAGGTTATAGTGATTCCTTCATTTAAAGGTATTCATAAAAATAAAGTTGGGCAGGCATTTGTAATGGAGGGCAGAAAGCTTGAAGTAACGGAGAAACTGTTTTAGGGCACAAATTGGATAATCCCATTAGTCTTACAGTTTTGCAACACTCTAGGGCAACACTCATTATCCCTAGCTGGCAGGACCAGTGGTCAGGGGTGATGGCAGCTGTAGTCTAAAAACAGCTGGAGACCCGAGTTTGGGAAACCCTGCTCTACAATACGGATGGAGAACCTGAAGACCTCCCAAGTCCTCTTGGAGTCCACCAGGCTCAGGCAGGATTGCCAGTGGCTAGGGATTATGGGAACTGTAGTCCAGAGAAGAGAGACAGCGGAAGAAGATTGGAAAAAATTTAAGGACTATCTTAGGAAACATTGCAAAACTAATGAATGTTAGAATGACGTTGGTTTAGAAATTATGTGGTTTCCAGCTGTAATGGTTAAGTAAAAAGAAAAGAAAGGTTAAAAACTAAATGAAAAATAAGGGAGAGGATTTGCTGAATTAATAATTAGAAATTGGAATACAGAAAGGGGAGGTATGAGGAAGTCGGGGAAGTAAGTTACAAGAAAATAAGGGATTGAAATTATACTTGTTTTTGTTTGTGTTTGTTTGTATTGTTGTTTTGTTTTGTTTTTATATAATTTTTGAAACTTTAATAAATATCTATTTTAAAAAAAAATGGGAACTGTAGTCCAACAACACCTGGAGGCCTGTAGGTTCCCTCCTTTCTCTACTGTAGGATGAGCTGCTGTTATTGACCCACAACATTCTCATGGTCAGTTGTGGTTTTTGGTGTTTTTAAAAAACCATCCTAAAGAATATGTGGATCCGCATTAAAGTCCAATACCAACATGTGGAAAAGCAGTCTTGAGTGCTGACACATTGGCTGAGTACACACCGTACGTTTAAAGCACATGGCTTCCCTCAAAGTATCATGCAAGTTGCAGTTCACCCCTCATAGAGCTGCAATTCCTAGCACCTTTAACAAACTACAGTTTCCAGGATATATATTTTTTGGGGGGGAGGTCGTATGGCTTAGTTGTATGATGTGTGTGTGTGCGTGTGTGCGCGCGCTATATGACAAACTGATAAAGGATCAGAGTGGATGAAAACTTGTTTTCTTCTTTGTAACAGCCCCTTAAGTTACCCAGCTGTCAACAGATACTCTTCCTCATCACTGTCCTCTCAAGCCTCTGCAGAGGTCAGCAATATAACTGGACAGTCTGAAAGCTCCGATGAAGTTTTCAACATGCAGGTACAAAATGTTCCCTTTGTCTACAACTGGATTAGTTTATATCTTTCTGAGGACTTTTCTAGTTTTGGGAGGTTGGGGGTACTATTTTGAAGGGGTACGGAGGGAAAGAGCAGATGCTGAGGATGCTACAAGATTTATTTCATTATTTTTATTTGCACTTCTAGCACATCCAATTTAATCAGCTCAGGATTAGAAATAAAGCTTGAAACTACCAATCCCCGTTGCAATATAAATATTGATTTATGGATTTAAAATACCCTTTTTATTTTATAATCCTGACAAACAAAGACTAATCATTCAGTAAGTGCTGGGGGGGGGAAGCTCTAGCTTTGCCTTTGGCAAATCTCCAGAGAAAAGCTGTTCTTCACTTAATGGTGAAGCCCACAAGGTTCAGTCTCCAACTACCCTTTGTCATGCAGACTCCATATTCAAGAAGAGGATCTTAAATATATTAGTATCAAGGTTTGGTCTTACTGTACTCGCTTCATTGTGGGATGCGGGTGGCGCTGTGGGTTAAACCACAGAGCCTAGGGCTTGCTAATCAGAAGGTTGCAGTTCGAATCCCTGCAACAGGGTGAGCTCCCATTGCTCAGTCCCTGATCCTGCCAACCTAACAGTTCGAAAGCACGTCAAAGTGCAAGTAGATAAATCAGTACTACTCCAGCGGGAAGGTAAATGGCTTAAGAAGTGGCTTAGTCATGCTGGCCACATGACCCGGAAGCTGTACGCTGGCTCCCTTGGCCAATAAAGCGAGATGAGCGCCGCAACCCCAGAGTCGCTCACGACTGGACCTAATGGTCAGGGGTCCCTTTACCTTTACTCTCTTCATTGGGAGTGGGGTGATAAGCCATGTTAATCCATGACAACAAACTGCAGAGCCATTTAAAATATTGTCACACATAGTTCCAGGTCTCTTTGGAGATTATTTGCCCTCATATGTCTTCTGAATGTCAGGTAGATGTTTATCGCTTTGACATCTGATGGGAGGGCGTTCCACAGGGCGGGCGCCACTACCGAGAAGGCCCTCTGCCTGGTTCCCTGTAACTTGGCCTCTCACAGTGAGGGAACCGCCAGAAGGCCCTCGGAGCTGGACCTCAGTGTCCGGGCAGAACGATGGGGGAGGAGACGCTCCTTCAGATATACTGGACCGAGGCCGTTTAGGGCTTTAAAGGTCAGCACCAACACTTTGAATTGTGCTCGGAAACGTACTGGGAGCCAATGTAGGTCTTTTAAGACCGGTGTTATATGGTCTCGGCGGCCGCTCCCAGTCACCAGTCTAGCTGCCGCATTCTGGATTAGTTGTAGTTTCCGGGTCACCTTCAAAGGTAGCCCCACGTAGAGCGCATTGCAGTAGTCCAAGCGGGAGATAACCAGAGCATGTACCACTCTGGCGAGACAGTCTGCAGGCAGATAGGGTCTCAGCCTACGTACCAGATGGAGCTGGTACACAGCTGCCCTGGATACAGATTTGACCTGTGCCTCCATGGACAGCTGTGAGTCCAAAATGACTCCCAGGCTGCGCACCTGGTCCTTCAGGGGCACAGTTACCCCATTCAGGACCAGGGAATCCTCCACACCTGCCCGCCTCCTGTCCCCCAAAAACAGTACTTCTGTCTTGTCAGGATTCAACCTCAATCTGTTAGCTGCCATCCATCCTCCAACCGCTTCCAGACATCACTTGTACTCAACCTGTGTACAGTATTTGGTAAATAAATTTAAATATTTAACTAGGCCACGAGTCTCCAGTGAACCTCCAAAGGAAACTAAAGCCGGGTAAGGGCTGTACCCCTTGGAGAAGTGGAATGGGCATAAGAAAACAAAGGGATCATAGAGTTGGGAAGGATCCCAAGGGTCATCAGTTTAGCAACCAGAAATAATTTTCTATGGATAACATTCAAAAACACATTTTTTCATTTTTAGTATTTTATTATGGACCAATTTGCTAGTTTTATTTAGGGTGGCAAGTGCAAGATGAGAATATTTTTTCAGTAAATAAAATATTCTTTAAAGGTTGAGTACATTTGTTAATGTTTCTGATTGTTTGCTGCCTTTCCATGTTCCTTCCTATCACACAAAAAAGGCTCACTGTTAATCCTGACACACAAAGTTACTAGGTTTACTGTATGGTTTGTAAAGGCAATAAACGGTACAAAAAGATGAGGTTATGGTTTTGGGGTGAGAAGTGAATTTCAGCTGCAACCAAGTACATTTGGGTACATCCCTTTGAAACCTTCTCAGTAAACATGCACAGGATTGCACCATCAGTCACCAGCTTAACACCCAATCATATATTTGCTGCAATTTATCATTTGTTAAATAAGTCAAGCCTTGGATCCTGTATGTTGAACCTCTCCATAATCTACCATACCATGAATCAGATCATGTTGTTGTTCACCTGTTTATCATCATGTCACATGATGAGGACATTGAGATATTGTGACTCTTGTATTTCCAGCCAAGTCCATCTACCTCAAGCCTGAGTTCCACTCATTCAGCTTCACCTAATGTGACCAGCTCTGCTCCATCCAGTGCCAGAGGTTAGTGCTTCATTACCTAAAGTTCCTTCAGGAAGCTTTCTGGGCACTACTAAATGATTTTAATGCAACCCATTTCTCGATCACACCATTTGCAGTTCTGCAGTGCGAGGCAAGACACTGTAGAGTCTCTGTCCATTGTGGCCTCACCAGAATAATACACCAAACTGAAGGTCAGGAGAACTGTACTGATTCTGCAGGTTTCTCTTTTGTTCCAGGCTCGCCTCTGTTGTCTGACAAGCTTAAACATTCCAGAGAAAATTCTTGTTTGTCTCCAAGGGAGAGGCCTTGTAGTGCCATTTACCCAAATCCTGCTGAGTCTTCACAGGTAGGCATTGCTAAGGGTGACTTTGACAGGGCAGACGCCCCTCATGTGAGCTTCTGTGGGGCAGAAATGATATTGACCTACCTACCGAATTCAAACAGGTTACTTTTTGTGCATGTAAAAGATACAGTAGATCTTCTGAGCATTGTTGATCTTCCTCATCAGATGATAATGCTTAGATGTTTACTTTTAGGGTAAGTAATAATTCAGCTCCTAAATTTCTTAGCTTGATTCATTATGGCAGTTTCTTGAAGAATAGCAGAGAAGTGTTGTGAATGAAGAAAACCCAGGATTTTTGTTTTTGTTTTCTCCTTTAGTGTCACTGTTTTATCATTTAAAGCAGCGCAGACTCCTTTACATAGGAAGTTCTTGTAACATGAGGTCAAAGTACCTACCGTTTTCCATTTACATAATGCGATTTATAATCGACAGCCATTCTTTTTAACGATCACATTTACCCTTGGCATATTTCTTGAAAACCTCTGTAGACCATTCCATCACCACACCATGCTATTAACAATGTAGTTCTCATGCTAAGACTTGGGGAAACCTTGGAGCAGGTTTCCTATGATTTGTGGAGTTTTGGCTCTGTTGGTAGAACATTATTGCAGTTTCAAAGGATCTTCAGAAACGAACGTCCCTTGGGTCTTTGTAATTCATTTTCTCCGATAGGAAGCTCTTGCTCTGTCGTTCTATAATGTGATCTCCTCTAGTCTTGTTATGACTCGCTGGTTGCCATTGTAGCTGACATTTACTCAGCGACAGCAAACATTATTTTTGAATCAGCCTAAACTTTTCTATCATCCGCTGGAGCAGCCAGGGCAGGAAATGGGCCCCTGGAGGAATGTTCTTGTGTTAAAGTGGCTTTTGGTGCATGCCACAAAGAAAGAACTGTACCATTTTTGCTCCCAGCCTGCAAACCCTTGCTTTGCCAAGTGGAATGAGGCCTCTATTCCGCGATGCATCCGAGATTCACCAAAGGAGCCTGAGGAGCACATATGCCCAGTATCTGCTCACCCAGAGGCTTACCTGACAGGGAAGTCTCACAATCTGTCAACAACCTGTGTAGCCCCCGACAGGGTAAGTAGAAAAACCCCCCCACCTATTTCTCATGCAAACATTATGCAGATAACGACTCAAGCAGTTCCTTTTCTCTGTCACCTCTTTAAACTAAATCAAAGAGGAGAAGGACATTTTCTTGTGGTGGCCCTGTGCTATAGAACATCACCATAGAAGGGACTTCTGGGCTATCGCTAGAGACATGGATATGGGGTGGGAGAAATGGCCTACTGCTTTGTCACAGTTCACCAAGTCATTGCTGGAGGCAATAGCAGTTCCCCTGTAGCCTCACATTCAGAATTGGGTCCACCTACCCACATAAGAAGGGATGCGGGTGGCGCTGTGGGTTAAACCACAGAGCCTAGGACTTGCCAATCAGAAGGTCGGCGGTTCGAATCCCCACGACGGGGTGAGCTCCTGTTGCTCGGTCCCTGCTCCTGCCAACCTAGCAGTTCGAAAGCACCTCAAAGTGCAAGTAGATAAATAGGTACCGCTCCGACGGGAAGGTAATCGGTGTTTCAGTGCGCTGCTCTGGTTCACCAGAAGCAGCTTAGTCATGCTGGCCACATGACCCGGAAGCTGTATGCCGGCTCCCTTGGCCAATAAAGCGAGATGAGCGCCGCAACCCCAGAGTCGGCCACGACTGGACCTGGACTGGTCAGGGGTCTCTTTACCTTTTTTACCCACATAAAAGAAAGCACTGGATATTGAGATCCAAGTGGTCATTTGCCTCAGGAGAATGAAAACAACAGACTTGGAAGTTTCAGTAATTCATTTCAGACCATAGAAACCTCACTAAGAGCACTTGACAGCGGTGACCAGACTTGGGCGACAAGTCTATCATTCTAGCTTTCTTCATGCTCAGGGTGGCTGACCAGGAATCTGCCCATTTGTATGGTTCCTTTCCACGCTGCTTGCCTTTTGCTGTACTTCCCTATGTCACAACACCAGGACAAAATCATTATTTGGTAACAACGTGCCTCGTTTTTGTAAGGGGTGAATTTAGTAAATATGGGACGCGATGGTGGTACAACATGGGCTATAGTCAAACTATTTCCATATTTTACCGCCGCCACTCAGATTTGCCCATTTTTAACAAATTCACAGGCTGGCCTGTTAGACCGAGTTGCTGACACATTTGGCTGGTCAGAAAGGCGGTCTGATCGTTTCCTGTTCTGAGAATATGGCTGTTGGCTGCGCTGTCATGACCTGTCATGCTTATTCTCCATCTTCTAATTGACGTGTCTGCATGTCGATGTTTCTAGTGATAAAGCTTTGCATACCCTTACTGTCTGCTCCAGCTTCATTGTAGTTGCCACACTTTCCCCCCTTTTCTTTCTTCGCAAGTACCCCACAGTTCCCTGTTCTCGTTAATGTATTGTTTGCCTTGGGTATCTGGCAGTTCTTGTCTTATGAGTTTGCTTCCGCTAATCTATAAGTGACTTTGGTTCCTTGACTGGTCCCTGTATACTCTCCCACAGAAAAGATCCGAAGCTCGTGCAAATGTTGCATTTGCTAACCTTGATTTTGACCCATTTGCTTAACCAGTATTTAGGCTCTTGCATTGGAAATTGGAAATTACTGGTAGTTTAGCAGTCACATCCAATGACCTTATGGGTGCTTTCTTCCTTTTCACTAGCTCTTTCAGGACCTACTAATGTTATATAAACATCTAAATCTACTTTATAATCTTCAATTTAAGTGCATACCTTCACTCAGACTTCATTTGTACATCTTTGCCTCACTTCTTGTATATAATCAGTAATTGCCCCTGGAGGGAGATGTGGGAACTGCCTTGGGATTTTTTGTATAGGTACCATTGACTAAATGATGTTACTTTATATTCTAGAATAAACTCTGTTTTGTTGCCTTCACAAACTTGGTCTAAATGGTTTATCTGATGACTGTATCTGTATTACTATCAAACTATCATTTTCAAAGGAGATTGTAAAATTCATCCAGTTGACTTTTGCTAACTAGTTCTTAATGACATATAGTAATTATTATATAATATATTATTTACTAACTGTCCTTAAGAAAATCCCAGTATCATTGGGTGGTTAGAAAAATGGTGTTTTACACATGAGTCAAGTGTGGTTGTATGAATGGGATTTGCCCAGATTATATCAGATATATATTTTATTAAGTAGAGGCAGGACCCTCCCCCCCCCCAAATCAGGAAGCTCTTTTCATATTTTTTTAAGATCTCAAGAGTTTCTGCAGTTGAATTTGAATGTTATCTGAAGCATTTTAGCTTCCACTGGTTTAAAAAAAGCAAGCCTCGGGAATGCCTTATTTTTTCACTGTTCAATTCATAGCCCTTCTGCAGATTAATTATCCCTCGTTTTTCAATACAGAAAGAGCTGACTGACCTTTGTTTTTGTACATGGTATTTAAATTAAATTACTCTGTTTTTTGTCTTATAGCTGTCCTCTTAGGACTCATAGTTAAAGAAAATCCATATCAATCATGCTTTAGTCTGGGGTTTTTTTTAAAAGATAATTTATTCCCAAATTTAATTTTATATTTGCAAACATATAAAGGTTTAATAAAAAAACATCTAAAGGTTTAATAAAAATGCTGTCATAAAAATGTTGTGATTTTTTTAGAGAATTTTGTTCAATCACATTGGAGATGGTGCTTTGCCCCGAAGCGATCCTAATTTGTCTGGTCCTGAGAAAGGTAAGCATTTTAATTATTTTGACGTTCATATCTTACCTTTCTGTAAAATATCTGTGGTGGCTCTCATAAGAAAAAAAGTAAAGCAATGTACAATAATAAAAAGTTGTCAAGCAGAAATAATATACAATGTAGTGTTATAATGTAATATAATATATATAATGGGTGACACCCCATTTAGTCATCTTCATAGGAGACCCATTGAAATAAAGGACTTACTGTAACCTAGTCATGATTATAAGCTAATGGATTGATTTTTATTGATTTAGTAAGCATGATTTATTCAGATACTACCTAATAGATATATACACAGTTGTAATCAATTTTGCATTCAGTACTATACATATTGCAGTTAAATACCACAGTGGTGTTCAGTAAGTTGAAATAGTGAGTCTAAATAAATGTAAAACAATGGCTTCCTCAGTAGATTCAGGCAGAAGAGAGGCCTAAACCCCTGTCCTTGAAAGATAACCCTTAACCTGGAGGCTACAGAAACTAGTTAAGTAAATTCACTCGAGGGGCCTGAATCGAGAATTTGTAGCCAACTTTGAAAAACTGGCTTATATGTAGTTTAACTTTTGACAGCTTAGAAGACCAATGCTGATTTTTGTCATCTTTATCCAGCTGTAAACAGCACTCCCAGCAGCTGGAGCCTGGACAGCGGGAAGGAAGCCAGGAACATGTCAGAGAGTGCAAAGCTTATGTCTCCTCCTGTGCCCCCACGCCCCACGCAAACTGGTATGTGGATACATCACAACTGTTCTTATTGTTGCAGGAATTTATGTATAGGTTGGGGGGGTTGACCCTCCAGCAGATATCATGTACATGCAGCCCGCTACCAAAATCAGCACAATCGTTTTTGTGACTTTTGTGAGTTTTCCCCACACAACACTTCATCACAGTTTCTTCCTATCTATTCAAAGGGCCTTTGCTGCACAATACCAAATGTAACAATTCACTGATTAATGTATCTATATACTGGCTGACTGGGAAAACTTCAGAAATTCATATAGACATGTGAGCTCAGCAGCCCCTCTGCCTGAGTGATAATCCCTGGCATCCTGACACCTGAGTGCCAGACAGGTAGCCATTCCAGAAATAACAAACCCAGATGAAGACAAAAGGGTGTGATTAACTTGGCTGGGAAACAGGGAAATGTAAATATCTTTTTTGTTACACTTGATGGGTGTTTGGTGGAGGGCAAGGAGAACCATGGGGCAGGGTCCAGGATGCTCAGATTACTGCCACCAGACCTCCCCTTTCATGATGTAACCATGATGTATGTGTGATGTATTTGGGGGGGTGTAACATGGGGATTAGCAGCTAATAAAAGTTTGGGGGTTCCTTTGTTTGGGGTTCCATCTTGTTCCACCTTGTTGCAGGTGGGAGTCCTGTTGTGACAGTCTTCAACAAAGACCAAGCCTACTGGCTGCTGTTTTGCTCTGGTATTCCTGGCTGGTGTCCTTGGTTTTTGTCCAAGGGAGCCCTCATATTTCTCTGTTAACATTACCTAGTACCAGGCAAGGGAATGGTCTGCCACAGGCTGAATTCAGCTCAGGTTTCATCTGAGAAACCAGGATGAGTAGGTCCAGGAGTTGCATGGCTAGGAGACGCGCCATGAGAAGAGCTCATGATAGCCAGCAGCCAAATGTTCCCAGCCCAGTAGAGCAATAGATGGCTTGAAGAGGGACAAGGCAAGCAGACTGGGAACAGGTTATTTTTCAAGGACCTGGAAGGGACTAGGAAGGTGGGAAACAGGCACAGGGATGTTGCCAGAGGGCCTGCAGGCTAGTTTTTTGTTTTTGCAATGGGTCCCATATTTCTTGCCGCTGCCTGCTCTTTTTCAACTACCTGTTTGTCCACACACACACACACAATTGTGTTGCTTATGTTGTGTTGCTATTGGAGATAGCCTGGTGCCTCCAGCCTGGAGAGATATTTTATGAGTCCTCAGTGCAACTGGAGAGGGGGAAATAAGAGGAAGTGTTTTCCTCCATTCTTCGAGGGCTTTTGCAGATAAAAGAAGCCCCTGGGTTGAAAAGTTCTATCAGTGCTCTCTGTCTGGAGCTGCAAAGGCGAAAAGCAAGAACTGTGGGGTGGTGACTTTTATGGTAATGGAGGCAGGGGGCAAGATCCTTTCCTTGTGGAGTTGCTTCCTTGGGGGTCTGAGGACAAAGCCTAGGTTTGTTTTTAAAGGAAAGTAAATGATGAACGTGGACTATAATGACTGGCCATCATAATGTTATTATCAAGCAACACTTACACATAAATAGATACATACTATATAATTCTGTCAGTAAGGTAAAAGCTGCTACAAAAAGGAAAAAATAGCACGAAATGAGGAAAATAGGGGAGTAAAAAACACCACCCCCACAAACACTCTCATAATTCACCAAATTTTTATCTTAGTGTCCATGCGCGTGTGTAAGCTTTGATATAATGTCCATTTTAAGCTTCATTATTATTCTCATTACAATAGAATTCTCAAATCTGTTAAATTCTCCCTTTTTTTTTTAGCAGCATCACCTCGACACCTAACCTCAGTTTCCCCTTCTCCTGCTGGAAGATCACCAATGAAGGTAGTGGCTAAATGGAATTTGAACTATTTTGTGTTTCTTCCTGTTTACAATACGATGCTTTTCTTTTCTCCTTGTAATATTGACACATATTCTGACATGCATATTGCCTTCAGAATCTTAATGTTTTGAGGGTAACTCATATCATAAAAGCTTAGCCCTTGAAACCAGCACATTCATGTTTCCTTTTTATTAAAACAGCTTAGAGAGGTTAGGTTATGAGGCAATAAATAAATAAAATAAGCATATACTTTATTTTTTGATATGACAGCGCCTGTATCTGTAGCAGCAAGTTGGTCCTATGCTTTCAGATGACAGCGGCCTTAAGCTGGAGTGAACACAGAACAACTCATGTGTTTTTATTTTATACCCAATGCCTACAAAAACTGTTACTTCTCTTGAAAGATTTATGCAGTGGCAATTGTTATACAGAATTGCTTCTCCTATCTTGTATTGCCACTGCCTGTTTCTGAGATCTGAAAAGTCAAAAGGTTTAATTCTGGGAAGCAGATTCAGCATTAACAGTCTACAGATTTGTTGTGAAAGTACTCATATCTGGCATTAGAGGGCACAGTGCTACCATTAATTCTAGAGGCTTTTATAGCATTGCTAGCGAATGGGCATGTACTGTAGTGATAAACAAGAGCTCTGCTCAGCTTCTGGTTTTGAAGGTGCAAAATGAGAAAACTGCCCTGCGTTTCTGGTAGGGGCATAATTTCAGTGTGCCATATCACATGGAACCCAGAACTTGTTGCGAAGGAACATTTATCCATAATTTAGCATGTTTTCTTCAGAGAAATACTTTCCTCCTCTACCTCCTCTTTTTTTTTTGATTGGTGGCGGTGGTGGGGGACTAATTCCTTTTCTTTTTACCCAGGGTTCAATACAATCGTTTACTCCATCTCCTGTGGACTACCATTCCTCGGGACTCATTTCCAACTCCCCAGTCTTGTCTGGAAGTTACAGCAGTGGCATCTCCTCCCTCAGTCGGTGTAGCACGTCTGAGACGTCCGGCTTTGAAACTCAAGTCATGGAGCACCCAGTACCTATTTCTAACTGCAACATGTCCGAAGAGCCCGTGAGAAAAGAGAGCAAGACTCCGCCACCTTATAGCGTTTATGAGCGGACACTGAGGCGCCCTGTCCCGCTACCTCACAGCCTTTCCATCCCCATCCCTACAGATCCACCAGCTCTGCCACCCAAACCCCTGCTGGTCCGACCAAACAATCTGGAAAACAGTAGCAAGAGAACTGAACAGGTCCCTCGGCCCAGGCCTCTTCCGCGGAAAGTGTCTCAGTTATAACTTTTTAAAGAGAGGGTCATTTTTTTTTGTAATGACTTAAGTGGAAAAAAACCCCACACACATCTAACATAGGCACTTTAATATTTTTCAGAAATATTCTTTCCAATTGTTTTCTTTTTTTAACTGCTTAATATTATGTTGCGTATTTTTGGCAGATGAAAAGTACTAACCTAGAATGCCAGATAATTGCAAGAAACAGGATTGAAATGATTTTGTTAATATTAGGTACAGCAGATATGGATGCATACCAATTTGAATATGAAGCTCATTTCCCCCCCAAAATACTTTAAGTGAAACTATAATTCCCCTCCACAACTTCCTTTAGCGTAATTCCCTGTACTTCTTAGAGCATGCGGAATAATATGATTTAAACTTAATATATAAAACCAAGGCATGTTCCTGTAACAAGATAGTTTCATTTCTACTTTTTGTGAACATTTTGGAGACTGTTCCCTTACCACTTTTGAACCTGTTTATTAATACATGTACATGAACAAAAGTGATTATGGGTCAAGTGCTTATAACTGCATTGGAAAATCACGAGGATATTGTTGTTGCTGAGTTCATGAAACAAAACACCTTGTTTGGGGTTACTTACTTTCTTTTGGCACATTTTGTAAAGCATATGTATATACATTTTCATACTTTTTTAAAAAATGACATTTTCAGCACTTTGGCAGTGATCTGTCAACATGGCCTACAGTTTCCAGTTTACTTCATAATTCCATATAGCTGCTGATAAAAAAAAATTCCCATGGACAGCTGGTTGTAGAATTTTCACCTGCACATTAAAAATTGTGTGTTTTCAGAGGAGGGAACTAACCTTTGAGGTGTTCTAGTATCTCAGATGACTGTGTCCTTTTCATTGTGATCTGAAATGGCCAGCGCTGTAAGATTAGTAAATGCAAAGAATGGAAAACAACTGGGTAGAAATAAGTGTTCCTGAAAAATAATTGCAGGGGGCATTAACTGTGGGTGAAACATCAGAAATATAAATCAGGCTTTAATAGTGATTTTTTTAAAAAAAAAATTATTTCTTTCTCCCAATCAGCCATCTTGCCCATTTGGCAGCCTTTAAGCCTCCAGACTGCACTTCACTGTACAACAGAAAGCTTAGGAAATATCTGGGTAAAGGCGGGTACCTTTCCCTATAAGTCCCCAAACCCTTGCTCAGTTCCTGACAACCAGCTGTGTGTAGACTCCTCCATAGCTCATGTTCATTCCAGACAGGGCAGCTTCTCATGCCACAATCTGTCCTCTTGTAGAGAGAGGACAAAATTGGTGACATGCCACGTTGTTTGAAAAGGCATTCAAAATGCACAGAGGTGGGAGACTCGACATTTCCCTGCTTCTGTGTATTTTATATATGAAAAAGGAAGCAGCCGCAAGCGATTGCAAACGTGTGCCATTTAAAATCATCGCGGTATCTCTACCCAAGTGCAACTTGCGAAATTGCCTTTGGAAATCTGTCCTGACAAGTAAAGGACGCTGCTCAGAGTGGAGACACTTTGCGCAAGGTCTGCATTCCCCCAAAAGCACGGCACATTCCAGTCTCCCCAAAGCTGGGCCGCCTTTCCGTTCTGTTGCTGTACATTCCACTCCCAAAACATGAGGGAGCCTCAGGAGGGTGAGGAACTGTGGTCTGAAAAAAGGAAAATGGACCCCTCAGTGAGTAAAACAGAAACACTTGTCTGCAAATAGACATTCCGGATCGCAGCCCAAGTCCCTGCAGAACATTCTGTGTTGAAGTGCCCTTACTCTTGCCGGATGACGTTCTAGGTGGCATTTCACTCGAAAGCTCCTGTAGATCCGTTCGAAATTTCGTACTCAGTTCTAGGACCACAGATTAAATCACCTTGAATAAGCAATTTTTCTATCTCTTCTCCACTCCCCATCCCATTTTATGTACTGTTTGCAACATCTGTTTGACAACCGATACGTATGATCTGTATTTTTCAATCATACCGTTAAAAAGTTATCTCCCTGTTTTGTTGGGAAGTGTGTGTGTGTGTGTGTGTTGATTTAACAGTTTGCTTTGTTGATAGCTTAACTCTGCAACATGGTGACCACTTTTTATATTCCCTCAACGAAACCTTCAGCAGGTATATGCTGTTAATGGTAGCTATAGAGGTTTTCTATAATAAATGTTCGAGTATTTTTGTACATAACTGGTTAATTTTAATAAGGAGTACAACTATGTGAAAAAGAAAAACCAGACAGTTGTGTATGCAGTAAGATTGTTATAATTATGCCAAATACTTTATGTAAGGGTGGGGCACGGGGAAAAATATTTGTACATATGTGCTTTTAACAATAATTCTGCCATATTGACTCTACAACTTTGAATGTCAGAAAAATATATTAATATATGTTGAAATATCTATGTTTAGCAAAAGTGTTTATAACTGGAAAAGGAGCATATGGATTTTAGCTTTGTACGTTGCTGATTTTGAAGTCCTGAGATTTCTTGAACTAGCTCTCGCTTATCATAACATTTTCATGTCTGCATAACCAGAATTTTGAAGCTGTAAGCTTACATATTTATGCTGGTTTTTTTTTTTCAAAAAAAGGAAAAGGTATTGTAATTTAAATAAAGTGTCACAAACTGGATAACAGACCTACTTTTATCCCTCTCCCATCTTATACATAGAGCTGAATCAGTGTGTTGCCTGGTCCTTCAGCATAGTCTGAATCAGTGTTATTTGCTCCTCAAGTCCGTTTTTAAAACATATTTGGCAGTAAGCAAAATTTTTACTCATGTGCACGTATTACTGACGTCTGCTTGACAGCAAAACTTTTAATGTAGCTTCTGTTTACAGATGGTTATACTGGTTTCTGAAGAACCGTAAATACACAATAAAATTGATTGATCTTTATTGTACAATTTGTTTTCTGCTGAGTGCTGAGTTTGTAAATTAGTTTGCCATGGAATTAAAGTTTCAGATCCTGTATTCGATCTAACTTCATTTTTGGTTTTAAAGGAGAGAGAAAAATGAACCAATCTCTTTGCTGATCATGTCTCCTTTGTCAGCCCTGCCCCTGCCGACTCAACTCTATAATAGCTTTCACACATTTGCCGGGAGCTTTTAAAGAATATAATTTGATTGGCCATTAAATGCATAGTTGCTCTAGGGAACAAAAGATCTATATCCTAGCAGGTGTGTCTATTGTGGGCAGATCATACTTTTCTATCCATCTCATCATCGTATTTCATCGCTAGACTGCAGGCCACAGCATATCCTGCCATAGCATGTCTTTTTTAATAGCAGGGAGGCATGTGGCAAAAATGTCAGTATGAAAAGCAGGGGTGTTGTGGTGGGTTTCCGGTAGCAAAGGGCAGGAACTCATCATGACAGCTCTCGCAGCCAGGTTCTCAAGGACAGCCCTGAAGCACCAGCAGCTTTTTGGATTTCACAGGGGAGACCGACCAGTTGTGTCTCTGATTAGTCGCATGGCATGACTGCAAGAATCCTCTGCATAGTTAAATGGATAAGCTCCATTGAACTCAGTGGTGCTTTTACTACATAGGTTAATTTTGCAAAACACATGGAGCCTTAACTATTAATTTCCATCTGTGTTTGCAGCCGTCTGCAATGCAGCCTTTAGCTTTATTTACTTTTTCTCTTTTTTTAATGTGAACACTCTTGCAAAAGAAGCATTTTCATTTAAACTCCTAACACGAAGTATAGTCCCCATCAAGAAAAGAATGATTCAGCTTCCACTAATTATTTTTTTCCAAATCTCTGACTTCCTCTGTGCTAATATGTCACGAACAACAGTAATACTTGAAAGACTTGTTATTGTCAAATTCAGTTGCCAGAGCAAGGGGAAGATCTATCAATTATCCTTCTCTTTCAGCAGATAGTAGCACTCCTGCTCTGTGATTCATGTACTCTGTTCTTCTTGCACAACACCACTGATAAAAAGTACCGTATTTTTTGCTCCACAACACTCACTTTTTTCCTCCTAGAAAGTAAGGGGAAATGTCTGTGCGTGTTATGGAGCGAATGCCTACGGGTGGCGGGGGGATCTGCTGCAGTTGTGAGCAGAGGATCCATGGTTCCCCTTCCTTCCCTCCTCCGTGGCTCGCTTTGCTCGCTTTGAAACAGCAAAACGGGAGAAGAGCCACTGAGTGGGGAGAAGAGAAGGGCAGAGAGCCTGGTTACAAAGCACAGATCCACATGGATCCTCAGGATTTTTGCATTGGGTCACCCCAAATTCACCATCAGATCACATAGCATGTCCATGGCTACAGCTTGCACCAAAAAAATCATGCACCCACTGTTCCCTGGGGCCGCAGTGGTGCAAAAACGTGGTTACAAAGCATGGATCCACATGGATCCTCAGGATTTTTGGATTGGGATACCCGAAACTCACCGTCAGATCACGTTTGTGGCCACAGCATGAACCACAAAAATCATACATCCACTGTTTCATTTAGAATATTTTATTCTTGTTTTCCTCCTCTAAAAACTATGTGCGTGTTATGGTCGAGTGCGTTTTCTAGAGCGAAAAATACGGTATATAGATAGTGCTCTTGCTAATGCTGGTGAGAAGTGACAGAATTCTTCTCGTATCATTTTTGTACCTTTTTTGACATTTTTGTTAGATTTTTAAGAAATGACTATACAGTAAACAACACCTATGTTTAACCAAGTGTCTAAAATCTGGCGAATGCTGTCACAACACATAGGACTCAGCTACACAGGTCAATTACAGTACAGTATAACATTAAAGTGTGTTATAAAATTTACACCAGGGGATGCTGTCCATGGAAATATGCATTAATAGCTATATAATTTTTTTCTTAGTGTTCTTTAAATCTGTGTAGATCCAACCCTAATGAGTGTTGCACATCAAACATAAGTTTACAGTTTCACGTATAAAGGGGCTAAAGGTGATCCTTTTTTAAAAACAACAACAACCAACAACTAGAAATATTAAGGGCAGCCTGCTCCTAATTTCCCTAACTTCTTCAATTCACTACAGACCAAGCATTTTATAGTTAACAGCTTTTTAGGTGGCAAAGAAGTGTTTGTACATACTGAGTTTAGTTGTTTTTTTAAAGAACAAATTAAAGCTTTTGTTTCTGGGAAACACTGCAGTCTCTTGCAGAATTATGTGTGCGGGAGGACTTTAAAATCCCTGATCCCTTGTGAGCATCTTGTCATTTTGTAAATTTTGCTTAGTTTTACCACCTCCTCTGGTTTTCCCTTATTTAGTTCCTCACAGACTGTTTTCCTCTTCACCTGTGGGACACACACACACACAAACACAAACACACACACACACACACACAAAAGGCAGAAAGGAGAGCACCTTTCATTAACCAAAGAAATGAACAAACCAACTACAGAAGCACTGCTCATATACGTCCACCAGCAGTGGTGCAGCTAGGTAATTTCGAACTCTGGGCTTAATGGTCTTGATGGGGGCTCTAGATGGTCACAGAATCATTGAACTGTAGTGTTGGAAAGGGACCTGAGGATCATCTAGTCCAACCCCCTAACGATGCAGTTGCCCCATATGGGGATCAACCTTAAAACCTTGGCATTATCAGCCCCACGCTCTAACCCACTGAGCTATCCAGGCATGCTGTTACTTCAGATGGAAGCACAGGCCCCCACTGAGAACATCAGGCAATTAAAAAATAATCCTCAAAATGTCAAAGCCACACCCCTTTTTATACTGCCTTGAATTTACAGAGGCATGTGTGTCAATCTCCTGTCCTCTGGCCATCAGCTCTTGGATGTAGCTTTACTACTGTGTTAGGACCAGCTGAGCAGTGCAAAGCCCCCAAGCCAAAAGAGCCAGTGACTGATTGGGCAGCTGGAAGGTAAAGTCTTACCTCCTTCTGTTGTTATGAAGGAGCTGCTACAACAGATGCTGGGGGCATCAAAAACAGCCCTGTGGGGTAACACAGACCTATCAGAATCAATGCATTGGTTCTGAGGATGTTCAGAGCAGCAACAGGAAGTGTTTCCTACTCTGAGGAGCTTATTCGTGTGTTTGGTTTAGTTTGGCGACCTTGCTAGACAGAGAAAGAGAAAACAAGCAAGCAAGAGCAATCCTCTTTCTGTAATAAATTCCTATTTTTTTAAAACTTCGTCATTTTGCTTAAAAAAAGAAAGAAATGGGAATTTGGGAGGAATTTGGAAGTGTTGCAATAAACTCTTTAGCAACCATTTCACTCATTAAAAGTTGCACCAGCTGTTTGGTTGGGCATGGCCAATAAGGCAGATTTGAGCCATGGACCGTTCCTGAGTATTATTTCCAGAAAAGGTATGTGGAAAAGGGGAGTCAGCTTGAATGGAGGAAAACGCTGTCACTGCTGTTTTGACCTTGCTCTAAAATGAAAAGTTTGGCTGCTGTGACATTGAAGATATCCTAAGTTTTCACCTCATTAGGTATAACTGACATCACTTGGATTCTTGTTTGTATAGCTGCGACAACAGACATGCACTGAAAGTCTATGAAGCAAGCTATTATTCAGACTTTTGGGGGTTTTTTTAAGTGTGTTTTAAAATGTATTGTGTATGCAACACCACCCTCAGATTGAAAGGCTTGTATTTGAATGGTGTGCTGTGTATTCCTTGCACATGCAGCTTTGCAAACTATCTGGTGACTTTCAAGCATTTTTAGAGACTATCCATGGAATGTATTCGAATATTTAGGCTTTCATTTCATTTCATATTGTTAAATGTCAGCAACAATAATTAAATACCAGCCGGTTTGTCTTTCAGTATGCTAACTGCTGTAACATCTGGAATAGTCAAATAATGAGTTGTTGTTTTTTAAAAAAGAAAAACAAATTAGAAGATAAATAACCGTAACTGTTAATGACTTCTGTGATACAGTTCGTGAACTATGGAAGTATCTGTTGTCAACTTAAGTACATGTTTTGCTTCATAGGATTTACTGTTAGGATTGGCACCATTAGTGTGCATTTCATGTGTTCTGTTCGAAAATGATTTGGCGGGGTGGGGTGAGGGATGACAATATTTTGCTGCACTCTGCTGATACATTACTGGCACTGTCATTACCAAGTTGGTCTTTCATGTAACTTGCTTTGGAGTTGTTTATATGCAAGTGAAGGGAACCTTCAAACTGGCTCAGACCCCCTAGTTGAGATTTCTCACTAGTAAGAGGCACTGCTCCATACCGAGGCCACAACATTCTGCTTTCCATTTTGATCAACCTTTTTATTCACAATTATTTAAACCAAACAGGACTCCAGCCAACACTGCCAGCACTTCTATCCAAAGGATAACAGGTAGCAGGCGTGGGGGCTGTTAATTTTTAACTTCAAATCTCCTATGCGATTTTCCAATAGGTCTCAGGATAAGGGGGCCAAAAAAGCTATTAGTAGCAGATTCTGAAGATAATTCTGAGAACTGCATAACTTCCTTTGCAGAGAGAGCCAATATCTATTGGAAACATTTACAGTCAAACTTCCTTGGCTTTGTTGTTGAGGCCATTGATTCTGTAAACCACAACACCTGACTCCAACGCTACTCTCTCCTCTTGAGGTATCTAGAGACTAGTATTCAGAAGCATGCAGTCTCCAATCGTAGACAGTGCTTTTCCCCCTAGAAAAATAGGAGCCGGTACTGTTACATTAAGTGTCACATTTTTTAACCAAAACAAGAGAGGTGCACTGCGTTACTCACCACAAAGTGGCTACAGTAAGTGCCACATTTTTAAATTACAGCAAAAAGAGTACTTCTGGGGGGAAAGCACTGAACATAGTCATCAGGGTGAGTAGTCACTGTGCTGGGAATTTGTCCAAGTTTGTGGCTTTCACTGTCCCATGTGGGAGCAAATGCCAAACACTGCCATTTACCTGGTCGTACATAGATCTGAACACTCCAAAAGCCCTTAATTAAGCCAGCCCTCTGCATTCCCAAAGGAAGCCCTATAGCCCAGAGTAAGCGAAGCAAGACAATCCCTTCCTTAGGCCATTTTAGTCATGCAAGTAGCTCTGCTGCGTTCCTGGTTGTTGACTTTGAAATAATTATATTTGTTCCCTCAATGCTGTTTGCTCGGAGAAATGTTTTGATTAACCAGCATTGTGTTATTGTGCTGAAAAGGAATTGTTTTATTTATGAATGCCGATAATAATGGTCCTGCATATGCTTCTGCTGCTTAGAGAGATGGTGGCGGAGGCAGAAGAAGAGAAACGGTTGCTATCGTCCTCTCCCATGGTGTGCCTGCTTTTAGGACAAATGTCCATCCAGGAAATTTTGCAGGAGTCTAATCACACTGGCGCTCAATAATTACACAGCTTAATTGTTTCTGGATGGTTTGAGAAATGCTTTGGTGCCATTTGTCCTTTCAGAATCTCACCCAGACGCTTATTACTGTGCTTATACATCCCAATGTACCTCTTACTAATTTTTCCCTGTTTGCCTCTTTCCAAACAAAGCAACCTTTTACATTTGCATTCATAAAACCGTTGCACCTCCCCTGTTCTGTTTTCCTGCTGGCAATTCTAGCCCTGCTTCTGTATCCCCATTTTACCTCCAGTAATCTCTGAAATCATACACATGCTCCTCTGAATTAATGCAGTAGGCAAACAGGTGCTCTTCATTTCCAGGTGGGAGAGGGGGGGGGAGCTTAACTTTTTGTAATACCCAATTTTCCCGGGCCACATTCCATTAAGTTAAAACACTGGAATAACCAGTATAAAAACTGAATTCTACTCTGCGGCTAAACAGATTGAAGCACAATGAAATGTTTCAGGCCGCTTTTGAAAAGCAGATTGCTGTATTTGCAGTATAAAAAAGAACTTTAACTATAGAAGACTGGAAATAAAAGAGTCTACATGGTTTTAGACAACAATGGCCGCTTATTTCTTATTTTTTAACTGGCTTTGAGAGGGGATCTAAATGGGCAGTGAGACCCACTTGAGAGTGCAAAACCCTAGCTGTTTAGAAACCATGAATTTGAAGCATTGACCTCCCCGCAATAATCTTGGGAGCCATAGTTCACCCTCCACAGAACGACAGTTCCCACCACCCTTAACAAACTACTGTTCCTAGGATTGTGTTTTCAATATATGGTTTGCATGTAGCACAAGCGGTTGACATTATGTGCCCACTATTCTTGAATACTTGTTGGGGTAAAGGTCTGAAGAGCAGAGTCTGCCCTCCACAGGCTCCCTATATGATTGAAAACTTTGAGAACAGGCATAGGGGAAGCTTCCATCTTCAGAATACTTTTGCATCCCATTCCACCCATGACCATTCTCAACTGCAGAATTTTGAGAGATTACGAGGTGACGTTTTGCATAACACAATAACATGGCTCTGGCACCATTGCCACCGTGACAGATGTGTTTCACAGAAAAGCAAGCTGCACATATTTTGTCTCTCCCCCCCCCCCCCCTTTCTAACGTAAGCTGAGAAGTGGTACCAAATGTTCAGCTGATAGCATGGTCAGAGGCTATTCAATTTAGGCAATATTTGTCAAAAGTGGTGTCTTGCATTTTAGCACCTATTATCTTTTGATTATGATCCCCTGGATACTTGGTTTGAATGAGATCGGAAGAATTATAAATGGCCTCACAAATCACTTCTTAATCTGGTGAAGTAAGCAGAGGGTGAAAAACATCCTGCTGTCATTTCGGTGAATTGTAGGGACAAAAAAAATGTAAATAAAGGAAAATAAATCACTGGTTGGTTCACACTTCATCAGCTGCCTAACAACTTGTAGCCAGTTAATTATACACCCTTAAAATACATGTATAAGGGGAAATGATTCAGAACTCTCTTAATGGGATGCAGGATAAATACATTCCTTCTAAGCATGTAACCCTTCGTGTGCTTTTGTAAAATAGGTTCTCATGACAATGGAATGGTTTGGACCCATACCTAGAAACAAAAAACAATTGTGTGCATTTAAAAAATACAGTAAATAGTTAACAGTACTGTAGGACAAGGCAGGAGCTGGTGCAAGGTGCTGGCTACAAGGATAAGTCAGGAATCCCCACTAGGACTGGGTGGCCCCTAGCCAAGCTCTTGTCTACTCAGCCTCGGTCTTCTCCATCTGTAAGGTGGCTGCAATTATATCGGTCTACCTAACAGGGCTGTGGTGGAGTGTTGTCAGGAGAGCCAAGGTCTGCCACCATTTTACATCATGTTCCCAGCGAAACTCCTTGGCTCTAGATCTTTTTCTTGTTGCCTAAAATCCTAGGCGAGGCCGAAGCTGTTTTAAATTTTGGTTTTATTTAATGCTGTGACCCATCCTGGGACCTTATGGTGAAGTGGAGGTAGCAAATAGATGACGTTACAGTAATGATAAATAACAATGGCTGAGTTCCATGCCTGCGCTTGTCTGGAGTGGCTCAGCATGTACACAATGGCTCTGAAAATGAGTATGGGATCACAGCCTTATTAAACGTTATCAAATTTAATTTGTATAGCGCCCTTCATCAGGAAACCTCAGGGTGGTTCGCAGAATAAAATGCAAGATAAAACGCAAGTAAATGATCTCACCAAGTAAATAATCAGTTGTGTTTGTGTGAGTGCTTAAAAGTATTGTCGCACTTTGAATTATAGCAACCAGATGAAACACCTGCTGTGCCTTTAGGGGCTTTCCTAATGCTGCACAGCAGGCGCCCATTTCCCCAACTACGAAGCGCTTCTCCGGCTGACGAGAGACAGGAGCTCCCGCCTATTTTGACGCGGCGCTGGCGCGGGCCAGCCACACAACCTCGCGCCCATTCGGCCACCTGCACTCGCGCCCCCGTTCCAACGCTTCGCTCTCATTCGCCGAGCCCAGGAGGGCTCGCGAAGCAACCCGATTGGTTGCCCTCAGCCCAGGCCGACCTCTGCCAGGTGGCTGCTGAGGTAAAGTGGCGGGAGGGAGAGAGCGCGCGCTCCTCTTAAACCAGCTCGCGAGGCTCCTCCCCTCCGTTCGGCGAGAAGGAGGGACCGCGCGCGCGCGCGCGCGCTCAAACACCCACTTGCCTACCCGCCCCTCCTTCGCAACTCTCTCTTCCCTGCCGAAAGAGCGCACGCGCGGCTCGCCTCCTTTTTCTTTCTCTCCGCCCCCTTGGCGTGGTGGCGTCAGCGCCGAAAAGCGGTGAGTCGGGGCGGCGCAGTCGCGAGCGGCGTTTCTGTGTCTGAAGGGAAAACGGGAAGAAGGCGCTGGAGTTGCGGGGAGCTCTACGGGGGCCGGCGGGGCTCAAGCAGCCGAAGGCGTTTGGAAATGTGGTGGTGGGGGGGGCGCGAAACAGTTTCGCGTTTTCGCCGTGAAGGGAAATAGAGAGAACCAATTAAGGGTGGGATTATTTATTGTTATTCGTTTTGTGACGGTGCTCCAGTTAGCTCCTTGTTGTGGCGAAATGCAGCTCTGCGAGGCAGGCTTAAGAGGTGCTGGAGCCCCCGCTCTAGGGCAGGTCGGCCGTGGGGCTGTGCCTCTGAGGGGAGATTTCCCCGGTCAGAGGGGAGAAACCGGGAGGACGCGACCGGTCAAAAAGGCTCTTCCTCCGGTCAGCGCAGTGAGGAGGAAAGTCCAAGTTGCCGAGGAAGGGAGAATATGACCTCCTTGTGGTGCTTGCTTGCCTTCATTCTGACAGGAGGGGGAAAAGGCGCTAGTCCTCATCTTGCCAAGGGTATTGGGGGGAACGCCGGGCGTGCAAGCTGCTGCTGCAAAGAACCGCCTCCCCCCGCGCCTCGGTGCAGCACCTTCCCTTGCCCTGAGGTAAATCAGGGAGTGAAGGGAGCTGCGGTGGATGCTCCTAGTCAAGTGTTGGAGGTAAAAGGTATTCACCACTATGGCCCTAATAAGCCTGTGTGCACTTGGAAGTGAACATGCATAGGTTTGACTGCGTTGCCTCCAGATCATCGGTTTAAAAATCCACCACACGTGTCGCAAAGGAGCTTCTCATTCTAGGGAGGGGCTTCTGTTCTGCAGCTGGCTTAGTGGGATGAAAGTCCTTAGTGCACACCCCCCCCCATCAGGTATTCCACCTATATGTGGATTTATATCGCTTACTTAGGAAACACCCAAGTCCAGCAACGCTTCTTCTTGGTCGCTTGTATGAGTTCATTTGTCTTTGCTGCTCAAATGACAGTAAGGATCAGGGAGGAATCATTTTCACTTAAAGAGGGGTTATATAGAGCAGGGGTCAGCAAACTTTTTCAGCAGGGGGCCAGTCCACTATCCCTCAGACCTTGTGGGGGGCTGGACTATATTTCGGGGTGGGGAGTGAACAAATTCCTATTCACCACAAATAACCCAGAGATGCATGTTAAATAAAAGCACACATTCTACTCATGTAAAAACACGTTGATTCCTGGGCCGGATTTAGAAGGCGATTGGACTGAATTCGGCCCCTGGCCTTAGTTTGCCTACCCATGATATAGAGACATAAACTGAAGATGTGTGAAGTGGAGAGCTTTTATGAATAAAACCATATTCTTCAGGAACTTTTGAGGTTCACATGTATGACTTTCTGAAGCTAACCCAAGTGTAATCATTTAATATTGAAAATTGGTGTTGGCATAGAACCAAATAACCTGCATCACAACATCCCACTTGTGCTGTTACTTAGGTTAACCCACCTGACTGGTGCAAGAAATGGGGATAATAAAATCATAGAATTGTAGAGTTGGAAAGGACAACAAGGATCATCTAGTTCTAGTCCAACCCCCTGCAATGACGGAATCTTTTTGCCCAACGTGGGGCTTGAACCCGCATCCCTGCTTGTGAATCCTTTCCTATATAAGAAAAAGCTTTGCCAGTTAAACTTTCCTATGGAGGCTGTTGTAAAAGCCACCAGAGCAAAGCCAAGTAAAGCAAAACAACAAGAGGAAACACTGTTACTATTTAAGTAGGCAAGATTACACACTTGCATTCAATGTTACTTAATCTAAAATATTTGCCACTTCTTGGTTCATAGTCATTACCTTTGATTAAAATCACCACATACCATAAGCATGCATTAAAAGGACAGTAAACCCACTTTATCCCCTACTCTTTGACAACCCTTCATTAATTGTAGTATTGAAAAGGTAACAGATAACAGATCTAAGCAACACTTCGAGTTCGTCTTCTATATGTAAATTTACCCAATTGCCACAATTTCAGCAGCTAGATAGTCTTAAGTTCCATCATGGTCAAAGAGTTGTGGCATTTCTTCAAGATGAACTTATTTTCTGCAACTGTTATTCTAATGATGGTGTTTAGATTTGGAGCCCTATTTGTAAAAATATTTATATTTTATAGTGAAAAGGTAAATTCTCCACACACAGCATATATTGCATTGTTTACATTTCCTTTACTTTGGGCTATAGATGTGTTTGTTTTATTTATGATATTTACATTGTGTGTGTGTTTAAAAGCAAAATGTAGCATATCTCACAAAAGTATCCAGTTCAGCAGGAATTTATTAGGAAACACTAGTTTCAGCAGGCTGCATAAGGAATAGTTGAGCACAATACAGTGATACCTCGGGTTACAGACGCTTCAGGTTACAGATGCTTCAGGTTACAGACTCTGCTAACACAGGAATAGTACCTCGGGTTAAGAACTTTGCTTCAGGATGAGAACAGAAATCGTGCTCTGGCGGCGCGGCGGCAGCAAGAGGCCCCATTAGCTAAAGTGGTGCTTCAGGTTAGGAACAGTTTCAGGTTACGAACAGATCTCCAGAACGAATTAAATTCTTAACCCGAGGTATCATTGTATTTATTTAATACATTATTAGGAGAAATCATTTTAAATTTGGGATACTGTGAAGCTAAATGAAGGGTACCATATTATTGCTTGCAAGCTCTTGGAAGCGATGCCACCATTTTATCAAACAAAAATCTACATATAGCTACTTCTTACAATTGAGACAGACTTCATGCTTTAAATTATCTCTGCAAAATATTTAATCATACTTATTCAAGCAAGATGAACTTGATTTTACAGAATGTGGAGGTCAGTAACTCGGTATACTTTTTGACTCCAGAGTGTAAGCCTAAGTTTTTGGAGAGAAAAATTACTAAGATCCGGAGATTTGGGAAATGTAAACATAATTCAATCCTTTTAAGGATGACTCACTGAATTCTTTTATTGCTGGTTTTAATGGGGTGGTTTTTTATAGAAGTTCTCTACACTATAGTTCTAGAATTAATATGTGCCATATCAGTGCAACACCAAAGGATTCCTCAAATAGGTTTTCACTGTCCTGCGGATTTAATTCAAGTTGTAATAATGTGCCAAAGGATCAGGCTAGGATGCTTTGAGGTTACACTGAGAACACTGAGGGCATTTTGTGCACTTCAAAGCACTGTACCAAAGACTCAAACACATGCGCCTCGAAGAAAAGGAATAGTAATAAAATCAGAAACACAGAAAAAACCAATTTTCCTCATGCTGTTACAAAAAAAAGGCTCACACAATAAAATTAAACTGAGTGACAGAACAGTCCATCTACTAGGACTTTGTAGTGAGCCATTGGATGTCACTTTGTAATGCTGATAGTTAGAGCTGAGATTTCTAACAAGACCAAAAGGAGGGGAAACCCATAAATGTGAAGTCCTGCTTGACAAAGAACCTTATATAGGCCAGGGACCCAGTGGTGTAGCTGGGTAATTTAAGACCCTGGACTTAATAGCCTTACAGTGGCAAGGGCTTTAGACAGCTATATGTACTACTTCAGCTGTGAAGCACACAAGCGACATTTTTTCCAGCCCCACTGGCATTCCATGCTTAACAACAGCTTCTGCATATCTGATAATGTTGGCGCAAACAAAAAGCAGTCTGCCAACCCTGAATAATATTAATACTTTGAGTATGTGCATTTACTCATTTTAATTTCACTTAAATCAGCACCATTATGATAGCAGGAATAAAATGGACTTTACCCATATTCCAAACAAGTTTAACATTTGAGTAGCTGCACACTTAGCAAGTTCAAACTTAACTATCGTTTGGAATATGTGTGGACCAGGACAATAGTTTAAGGAACTTGACGATGGATTGTGGCCACTGAGCCTTAATTTGGAGACATGCCTTTCTACATCTGGATTTGTAAAAGGGTTTCCTTAGAAACAAATGCCTTCACTGTCATGTTCAGTATATGAGTATCCAATATAATAGAATCATGTGTTTCCTTCTGTTTATTAAAGAACCTTGCATGTATGCCACAATGCTGGGAAAAGCTACAACATCCAGCTGATAAACATAATTCAATAATTAGTTGTGTTAATGCACAATGAATGGTATTGGTAGAATTCCCCCCTGCCCAACACACCGACATTGTCTAAAGCTTTCCCTTAGAGTTTATTAGCAATTTGACATAATTTCTTGAACCGTACGCTTTATGCTATTTTTGCAAATTCTCCCTGAAGCTGAATTGACAGGACAAATCTGGATGATCTTAAACTAGGAAACATGTCCAGCTGGTGACTCAGTAGAACGTGCTTTTCCTGACAATTTTACAAAGCAATTGGGACACTTAACCCTTTTCCAGTGATAAGATAATAGGAACATGGTTGCAAACTGCTGAACTGAATGCACTTCTTAAATGGCAAAAGGAACAAATCAAGTTGTTTTAAATAAGCTGCCGCGTGCCATTGCCATTCCATGCCTCTTGCCTCTCCTTATGAAAAGCCTATCATGGGTCATCTCCCCACCCCACCCCAATTTGCTTTGAGGAAGGTTGCTGTGATTTTACTGCTGTTTATCTTGTAATACATCAGTGGGTAATTTTTAAGTGCTTAGACTTGCAAATTTGTGAGTTGAGGCTTTGGGTGTATTACTTGATGAGTTTTGGCAGGCGGCTTGACAAACTGTGTCTTCTAATGTGCAAACGAGTGTAGGAAATAAAAATAAACATTTAAATGTAGAGAGCAATCTAAATAGCATCTCTGCTCCATATGTTGTAGTACCTGCTGGAGACCCATTATAGTCCCTGGACTTTTTGTACACTAACACTTCAGTCCAGATAGCGCTGTGCTCCATCTGCTGTAATCTCTAAGCTGCACAGTATGGGCTTCCTTGGATTTTGACCTGTTATTTGCTGGTTCTTTTGATCTTTGCTAGGCGGGCAATTTGCCATTCTCATTCCCCACCCTTTTTATGGTTGTTGCTGTAAACTACAGGGCAGTGCAATTTTATTGTTTATATCTAAGGCAAATACAAATGTGTGAGCCCTAATGCTACTTACAAGTAAAAGGGCATAGACCTTTTGTTGTTTTCTGTTTCTAGCTTTTCTTGCTGTAGGATCTTTGCATAGTATGACTTTTTTTTAAGGCAACATGGGTGGATATCAGTCTAAGAGTATAGGTTGCTGCAGAAAATTGTTCCCAATCGCAACTCCCCCTCCCCCCAAGAATTACTATTCTAAGGAATGAACACCTGGCTTTGGTCATTGACACATCATTTAGGTTGGATCCCTGTTGACATAAAGTCTAAAATGACTTGCGGGGCTCTGGAGTTGCATAATTTCTCTTTCAATAACTTTGAGAAGTGAAGGTTTGAAATAAAAAAAAAGATCAAAGAAGGCGCTTGATATTTGAATGCTTCCAAGTATTTCAGTATGCTAATATTTCAGTTTTTCATACCTGGATTCAGTTTTGTTACCTGTATTTGAGTGGTGATGTTAAACACAGCATTTCCTTGTTTCCATCTTGTTAGGTTCAGTGTTTTTGCTTTTTTAAAAAAACCCTGGCTCTACTCAATGATCTAGTGCTTTGGAAGCATTTTCTTCTGTTCAATTTTGCATATTAAGCAGCATATTTGTCTGTTTGCACAGCAAATATTCTTTTCCATTGCAGAACAACAGAGATTACAAAACATACAGCTAATAATTCATCTGAAAGTATCTGCTATTAGACAATTGTGTAGTAATTTTATCTGGGTAAATGGCTGCTTCATCCGTTCACAGTTGTGTATTTTTTATTTCCACAGTATAGGGGGACCAGTGGCAGAGACCTGATGATGGTGTAGTATTTGCAGTGGGTGGGGTGGATTGGCAGAAGCAGATGCACATTATCATAGTGCATGCTCAGTGTGTATTTTCCTTTTCTTGGTTGGATGGGATTGAATCTTGGTTTAAAGATGTACAACTATGTTGTCAGGAAAGCTCTATATAATGTTTGGATTCGTTATAAAGATCTGTTGGAAAATAAAACCCCAAGGTGGTTGTCGCCAATGGAAGCCAAGGAGGCGAAAAAACTTAATATGGAATCTAAATGGCCAAAATATTGTGAAATCTTAGAACAAGAGGGTGAAAAAGTGAAATTACAGAGTTATGAGAAATTGAAGTTTAAAGTACGAGATTGGCTTCATTATTATCAAATAATGGAGGTGTCAGGGAACTGCCATCGGAAGGACAGGTGGTGGACAGGCTCCAGGAGAATAGGAGAGACTCTGCAGCAGAAGAAGGAACCAACAGGGGGAGTGCAGGAGTTACAGCGGAGGGGAGGCTCTGGGATACTTCTAGTGAGAATAGTGAAGAGGGAACAAGACCCCCCTTAGGAACTCCCACCCTTCGCCGGAAACTGGCACGCAGAGAGTCACGAAGGCGCATGTCCGTCAAACAGCTTTTATGTTGGCGTAAGTTCCGTAGACGCCCACTGTCAGATTCTACCAGCGACTGACGGAGCCATGCTTTGGGGGCTCCGTTAGTGCCTCGGTTTGGATGACCAGCCAAACCCCAGAGGGATCAAGCTTTTACGCACAAGCAGCTCATTATCCCATCACAGGAGGTATATAAACAAGACAGGAAAATTGGCTTCCAGGTGGAGAGATCAAAACTAGAAACAGAATTGTTAGATTCCAATACTAAAAATCTGTCAAGAATGCACAATTTGTTGCTGAAATGGAATACACAAGAAGAAACAGTTAAATCAGCAATCATTAAGTGGGCACAAGATATTGGTCATAATATCATGTTTGCTGACTGGGAACAGTTATGGACCACCGGTATAAAGTTTACGGCATGTAATGCCTTAAGAGAAAACATTATGAAAATGATTTACAGGTGGTACATGACCCCAGTCAAGCTTGCTAAAATTTATCATCTGCCCAATAACAAATGTTGGAAATGTAATGAAACTGAAGGTACCTTTTATCACCTTTGGTGGACATGCCCGAGGATTAAGGCCTTCTGGGAAATGATCTATAATGAAATCAAGAAGCTACTTAAATGTACCTTTCATAAAAAACCAGAGGCTTTTCTCCTGGGCATGGTTGGCCAATTGGTGTCAAAGAGAGATAGGACCTTTTTTATGTATGCTACTACAGCAGCAAGGGCGCTTATAGCAAAGTATTGGAAGACACAAGAACCACCCACTCTGGAAGAATGGCAGACGAAGGTGATTGACTACATGGGACTGGCTGAGATGACTGGCAGAATCCGCGACCAAGGAGAAGAGACAGTGGAGGAAGATTGGAAGAAATTCAAAGTTTATCTTAAGAATGATTATAAAATTAATGAGTGCTAAAATGTCGAGGTTAGAGAAAAAAGAGGATTCCAGCTGTAAATGTTAAATTAAGTGAGGACTTGCTGAAAGAGATTTGGAAATAGGGATGCAGAAAGGAGAGGTATGGGGAAGTCGGAGAAGTAAGGTTTATGAAAAGAAGGTTTTGAAATTATATTTGTGTGTGCTTATGTGTTTGTTTGTTTTAGTATAGTATATTGTATAGTGTTTAATATGTGTTCGAAAATCAATAATAAAAAAAGATGTACAACTATGACTGATGTGCTTACTTCTTACCTGCAGGCAAGCATTCTCACACTGCAAAATAGTATTGTTTTACTTGCATTGCAAATGCTGTATCCCCAACTTCTGCAGACCACATTTCTGAGTCTTCCTGGGCAGTTTCACACATCCAACCTAGAGCCTGGATAGCTCAGTTGGTTAGAGTATGGTGCTGATAACACCAAAGCTGTAGGTTTGATCCACGTATGGGGGATCTGCATGTTCTTTCATTGCAGAGGGTTATACTATATGATCCTCAGGGTCCCTTCCCACTCTACAGTTTGATGATTCCATGTAATCAAGTGCTGATTGCCAAAGATAAGACTAAGCTGTTGGGTTTTCATTGGGCAGTAGTTTGTTTACCTATTATTAGATATTTACATTTATATCTCACATCTTTCTCCAAAGCAGCCATGGGCAGCAAACATGTCAATACTAAAACAATATAATTTTGTAAAAGGTGAAAAACAACATTCTAAAAAAACATCCTAAAAACTCCTAAAACCTATCACATACTTTCAAATTACTGTATTTTTCGCCCTATAGGGTGCACCGGCCCATAGGATGCACCTAGTTTTCGGGGGGGGGGGGAATCAAGGAAAAAATATGATCCCCCCCCCCCGCAGCTCTGGGAGCAGTCAGTCAGTCCCTTCTCCCTCCTTGGGGAAAAGCTGCTTTCCCCCACCGCCAGCCTCAAAGCCGGGTCGGAGAGTAGCGGGAAGGTGTTGTGCGCCTTCCCGCTGCCCCCTGATCCTCTGAGGCTGGCGATGGGGGGAAGCACTGTGTGATGCCTTTTCCTGAGAAGAATGAGAAAGGAAGGACAACAACGCCCATCATCTTTGCCTATAGGCTACGCTGGCTGAGACTGATGAGCTGTTACTGATTGTAATTCAGCAATATCTGGAGAGCACCGTGTTGACTGTTCCTGTTTTAAGAGTATATGAAAAACAGGTAGCCAAGGGGGGGAAACTCTCAAGTCCACAGATGGGCCATACCTTTATTTGGATCTAGCTAACAACAACAACAACAACACATATAAAAACATCATAAAACGCCAAACATTAAAAGCTTCCAGATACAGGGGCGCCTTCAGATGTCTACTAAAAGTTGTGTAGTTCTTTATCTCCTTGACATCTGATGGGAGGGCATTCCAGAGGGAGGGCGCCACTGCCAAGAAGGCCTTCTGCCTGGTTCCCTGTGACTTGGCTTCTCGCAGCGAGGAAACCACCAGAAGGCCCTCAGCGTTGGACCTCAGTGTCTGGGCTGAACGATGGAGGTGGAGATGCTCCTTCAGGTATACAGAGCTGAGGCTGTTTAGGGCTTTAAAGGTCAGCCACAGCACTTTGAATTGTGTTCGAAAATGTACTGGGAGCCAGTGTAAGTCTTTCAGGACTGGTGTTACATGGTCTCGGTGGCTGCTCCCTGTCACCAGTCTAGCTGCCGCATTCTGGATTAGTTGTAGTTTTTGAGTCACCTTCATAGTAGCTCCACACAGTGTTCCAAGCAGGTGATTACCAGGGCATGTACAACCTCCCCTGCACGGGCAGGTAGGGTCTCAGCCAGCATACCACATGAAGATGGTAGACATCTGCCTGGACAGAGAATAATTGGGAATAGGTAATTAAGCTCTCAAGAAGCCTTCATCAGGTTAATTGTTACGTAAAGCAGGAAGTGAGAGGATGAGGGAACACCCCTCCCATACAAAGTTTACAGTGAATGTTGAAGCCATATGATCTCTTGTGGCCCAAAATATTGGAGATTACAGTCTGGGCTATGCCTACGATTCTGGGACGAAACAACAACAATGGCAATCCCTGTTTGCTTTTTGTTGACAAATTGTATTTCATTACAACTAATGTTTTGCTTAAATGCTATTGAAATGACTTTGTTCCAAATTCTTGCTTTTACAGTGGCTCTACTTTTCTTCCATCTTTTAGATTATGGCACAGACCCTAGGCATTGGGCGAAAGTACATCAAAGCCTTTTTGAAAGGCTTCTTTGTTGCTGTTCCTGTGACGGTGACTTTCCTTGACAGAGTGGCTTGCATAGCAAGAGTGGAAGGAGCTTCAATGCAGGTAACAATGCAGCTGCTTTTTGCCCAGTTCATTTTCACCTGCGTGGAGGCCTCAGTTATAAATTGACAATCCAGTTTCAAAAGCAGGAGAAAAATGCAATTTTCAGCATTTTATGTAAAAGGCCTTTTCATTACAGAGAGGGCAGTTTCCAATGTGTTTGGTCAGGTAGGAGTTTCTTGTGTTTGGGGACTGCAGAACTTAGCAGGGGTTCCCCCCCTCCTTTTTGAGACCTATACTATTTCTTTGAGAGGCTTAAGAAATTTAAAGTATTCTATCTGGCTAATTTAGAATTAAGAGAAGTATTACTTGTTCTGTCAATCATGCCTGGGTAGAATGTGGTGTTGGCAGGAGAGTTGATAAAAAGATGGCATAGCCGTGCGCTGCAGCAGAAGTTGCATTGGGAAAGATGCTATGTTTGAATTGAATTGTATTTTTCTAATAACCTAAGATGGATCTTGGATTTTAAAAAATAATTTCCCTTTCAAAACCAACTTTTCAAAGAGAGATGTTTCCATGACCACTTTCTTTCCTTTTTGGGGGGAAGGAGGGAGAGTTTCTTCTAGAAACTTGATTCCTCCTGATCTTCTTTAATTTTTTGAAGTCCTTTATTTCAGTTACACACATGGCTTGCTTTATTTGTTTTACATCATGATTTGGAACAACCCTCTTGCTTTTTCACAGGTATAATAATCCTCTCTCCTTGTACTTCTTAAACTACAAGTTGTGTAACCATACTCATTGAGTAAGATGTGCAAAAAAGGATTTATGCACTTGTATCCACTTAACATGGCGCTGTGGGTTAAAGCCTCAGCGCCTAGGACTTGCCGATTGAAAGATTGGCGGTTCGAATCCCTGCGGCGGGGTGCGCTCCCGCTGCTCGGTCCCAGCGCCTGCCAACCTAGCAGTTCGAAAGCACCTCCGGGTGCAAGTAGATAAATAGGGACCGCTTACCAGCGGGAAGGTAAACGGCGTTTCCGTGTGCGGCTCTGGCTCGCCAGATGCAGCTTTGTCACGCTGGCCACGTGACCCGGAAGTGTCTCCGGACAGCGCTGGCCCCTGGCCTCTTGAGTGAGATGGGCGCACATCCCCAGAGTCTGTCAAGACTGGCCCGTACGGGCAGGGGTACCTTTACCTTTACCTTATCCACTTAACACAGGGACGCGGGTAGTGCTGTAGTCTAAACCACTGAGCCTAGGGCTTGCTGATCAGAAGGTCGGTGGTTTGAATCCCCACAATGGGGTGAGCTCTTGTTGTATGGTCCCAGCCTCTGGCAACCTAGCAATTCGAAAGAACGTCAAAGTGCAAGCAGATAAATAGGTACCACTCTGGTGGGAGGGTAAGTGGCGTTTCTGTGCGCTACTCTGGTTTTGCCAGAAGTGGCTTAGTCATGCTTGCCACATGACCTGGAAAAACTGTCTGCAGACAAATATCGGTTCCCTCGGCCAGTAAAGTGAGATGAGCGCCGCAACCCCAGAGTCGTTCGCAACTGGACTTAACTGTCAGGGGTCCTTTACCTTTTTTATCCACTTAACATAATCATTCATAATCAAACACAATCAGATTAAAACATGTTACATAAGCATAGAATTTTATTGTTGTGATTGGACTGTTCAGGTGTATATATTAATTTCAATATTAAAATGCTGTAAGTTTCTATTATTTTAACTAACCTGAATTTAATTGTGTCTGATTTTACTTGAGGCTTCCTTATCTGGAATGTTTATAGCGTCAGGGGAGAATGCTCATTTCCTGATTAATAGACTTCTCTAGTTAAGGTAATCTTATGGTGATGGAGGGCGTGATGATGGTAAGGACCAGGACTGGAGTGCCCATGCTTTTAGTCCAGCTGGGTGCAGATCTTGAAGGTTTTGACACAGATGGCCTTTATAAGAGGCATGTTTCTGCCTGTCTCAAATGTCACTATACACCAGTTTTATGTGGTGCTACGGTGGGAAACGTGCCTCGTTTCAGGATCAGCACAATTGGAGACTGTTTTGACAATTATCCAGCTCATATGTAACACAAAACCAAACCATGATTTCGAATGAACGAGCAGGTGTGCTGGTTTCTGAACTGGAGATTATGGCTGGTGTGCTCATTCCCAGGTCCTGCAGCTGCTGTGCTCTTCAGAACTAAGCTATGGTTTGACTTAATGTTACATCTGAATCTGAGTTAGGGTTAGCACCACTCCATGCATTGTAATTAAGGTTTGTTCTTGAGTTTGAAGCTTTCTGGGTGAGTGGAACTGCATAGTCACTAGGAATGCATGACACAGCTCTTGGTGGTCTGCATCTTTTCAGACTGAATGTGATTGATCTCATGTTCAAATGCTCCTCCAAAATTTGTATATATCCATGAAGATGACAGGTTAGCAGGTTAGGGAGAAACCTAAACTAGAACCCTTCTCCCAGTACAGGTGTACTGAAACTGAAGTTAGTGCGAACTGTACAATATGTGAACTTTGAACCTGCAGTGTTACCTATGGAGTAAAATGAGGAACTAGCGCTTGGTGTTTGAACACATCCAAAATTATTATTATTATTATTATTATTATTATTATTATTATTATTATTATTATTATTTTATTTAAAAGATGTTATGGGATTGAATTGATAAGGATATATTCAACATCCAACTGACAGCGCTTCTGTAGGTACATGTTTTCTTTCTCTTGTTTTGCCTGAGGAAGAAAAACATGACAAATCATCTTTTTCTTTATCTCACACTCCAGAGAGTGAATTATGTTGAATGTGTTTGAAAGCTATAGGATGTGATGGAAAGTGAAGTTTAGTCAGCATGACGCCTTTCACTCATCAATAACACACTTGCATCAGATATATGATTGTCTTGACTCTAAGCTTTCACCGTGCAATCCACAACGATTGGATTTGTAATAGACCTTTTAGACTCCTAGCTGGTTTTGTGCACTCATTATCCTATCTCATGCTGTGATTGAAATTAAAAGTTCTTTCAAAAAAGGAAGGAAATATGGCTTACTCTTCTCTTTTCAAATTTCCTTTTTTGTTTTTGTATTCTGAAGTCGGGAAAATGTAGTGCACCCTCAATTATGGGATAATGCTGCCGTGTTAAAATAACAAACAATTTATTCCAGTTCAATTAAAATACATATCATTGTTCATTTTGTGCTGATTTTGCAATTGTTCAGTGCCAGAAGCCAAATAGTTAAAACTTTTAAACCTGAGTGCAATTTACCTTATCGTGATCTCAGTTTTACATGAACTAATATCTGATTAATGCACACCTTATTGTATCACGGTTGGATCATAATTTTCTAACCAGATTAATTTCTCAGATTATTACTGTTCTCTTGGAGCTAAGCCTTGATGCGCTCACCCAAAAAGTTATTAACATATTTCAATATTAGCATATTTACTTAATGACTTGCGCATATGTGAGACAGAATGCAGCTGGTGGGATAATTTGGTTGTTTGTTGCTATGGATTTTGTATCTTCTTTTTGTAAAGTTTGCGGGCTGGTTCAGGGTTTCATGCAAATGAAACTTCTTTGTTTGTTCCATTAATTTTTATGTGTAAGCGCAAACATCACAGTACAGTGGTACCTTGGGATGCAGACGGGATCCGTTCCGGAGCCCCGTTTGCATCCTGAAGTGAATGCAAACCACGTGTTTTGCCGCTTCCACGCATGCGCGTGATGTCATTTTGACCGTCTGTGCATGCGCACACGGCAAAACCCAGAAGTAACGCGCTCCATTACTTCCGGGTCACCGCGGAGTGCAACCCGAAAATACTTAACTTGAAGCACATTTATCCCGTGGTATGACTGCACTCTTAATATAAACTGGGAGTGGAAAGTCTGAGGTCATTGCACATGCTGAGACATACAGGAAGTACTAGTAGTGACAGAGCATGATTCATGAGCAGGGGTGCATACTTGAATAAAATATTGGGGGGCAAGTAAGCCCCACTCCACATAACACAGCACACACACACCGTTTGAACAGCAGTGCCCATCAACTTTGGGGGAGTCCTCTCAAATATTTTATCGGGGTGGTGACAAAGGGACCTCAGCCCCTAGAAGTTGGCTCCTATGTTCATAAGTTTCAGAAGCCAAAGATTATATGTCTTCCCCATCAGAGACCCTTTTAATACTTGAGAAGTTTAGTTCTGTTCGCTTGAGGTCACAAAACTGAAAAGTGGGCCTGTCATTTGACAGGATTTTTCAACTGGTCAGTTAAGAACAAAGGAAGATAGGATGATGTAGTCCTACCTAATGTATATTATAAATATACTTAAGTTCATTTATCCTGTAAATGCCCATTGCCAACCGCAGTTTTACAGTAAAACACAATAAGCTTTACCTACTTATCAAAAATGAAAATTCAGCTTTCTATTTATAAGTATGATGCCTATTGTGAAACAAAACAAGGCACGTGAAATGAATGTGTGTGGTGGTTTCTCTGACAGCGGAACAATTCAAATGCATGGCTTCCATTCTGAGTAATTTGAATGATTTTGCTCTCAGTATATTCCCTTTTAAAATAGCTTTTATTTTCAAAGGCCAGTACAAGCCTTATTCAGTCTCTGTTTTGCTCTGAGAATGAGGAATGATACAAATTACTGCTTGATTAATAAAGCAGTTTTGTGGGGAAAACCTAATAGGTAGGTAGGTGTAGAATAATAGTGAAACGTTGCAATTAACTGAGTGAGAACTGCGTAACTATCCATCAGTTATGGATGGTTTTCTTTTGCATAACAACATAATATATGAATACTGAATTAGAATATAAAAAGTCTGAGGTAGAATGCTAGGAATGTTGCACCTGGCCAGAAGTCCTCCAAATCTTGAATTTCGGCCTTGAAATGTATTGTTATCAGTCATCAGACATATCAGCCTGTCTTGGATCACTTCAGAGACTTTTAACAGTTCGTAGTCTGATATAAAACCAACTTCTGTAGCAATGAGAATTGTTAGAAGGAGTAGTGAGAATTCTTCCCTCTGATTGACAGCTGGTTATGCTGATATGCTTCTAGAGTTCTCTAGAGGTTGGTAGAAAGCTATGTCTTATTCAAACCCCCAACTCAGACTGCTGTATAAAGAGAACCCCGCTACATGTTCCTTGAAGTTTGGACATGACTTGACTTTTCTGTGGGATACAGTGAGTATTATATTCTGCATTTAAAGGACTTCACCCCCTGTGCAGGCTGCCTCAAGTTATGACAAAGAGAGATTTCAAAATTTATATGGGAAGGGAAGAGATCCAGAATTAAACATTTGATCTTAATAGATATAAAGGACAGAGGAGGCCTCTCCCTACCAGATCTGAAATTATACTATGAGGCAGTCTGCTTCACATGGTTGAAGGACTGGTGTAAACTGCAGGATCTGGATCTCCTGGATTTGGAGGGCTTCGGCAATCGATGGGGATGGCATGCTTACCTTATATACGGAAAAGCCCAAATCCATAAAAACTTCACAAACAACATAATTAGAAAGTCACTTTTCGCAGTCTGGAAGAAATACAAAGAACTGTTGGAGCCCAAAGTTCTGTGGTGGACCTCCCCAATTGAAGCTTCCGTGGTGAAAAGGAAAAATACTCAGTAAATCTGGCCAACATATAAAACTCTTTTAAAGGAAGAAGATAACCAATTAAAATTAAAAAGTTTTGAGGAATCGAGAGAATACGTCTCAGATTGGTTCCATCAGGTATATGAAAAATTTAAATCTGACAAACAAAAGAGTTTCGTAACAGAAATCTCTTGATTCAAATCTGAGATAGTAAACTCTAAAAGAAAAACCCTCTCCAAAGCACACGAACTCCTCCTTGACTGGGAAGTCAAGGAGGAAGAGGTCACTGAGGCCATCGTTAAGTGGTCCCAGGACTTTGGGTATTCAATAACCATGCCACAGAAGCTTACCTCCTGGGGATCACAGATTTGGATATCCCACAAAAAATGAAGAGTATATTTTTATATGCCACAGTGGCAGCAAGAATTCTTATCACTACAAAGTGGAAGAGTGATGAAATCCCTTCTATTCATGATTGGATCCAAAAGTTAACAGATTTTCGGAGTTAGATAGTTTATCAGAAAAAAATAGAGAACAAACCAAAACAGGAATTCATCTCAAAATGGGAAGTCTTTAAAGTTTATTTGAAAAACAATTACAGTAGTTTAAACTCTGTCGCAGCATTTGAATAACTTTAGTAATAGATTTAAGAAAGATCTGAAACCTTAGATAAATCAATAATTAGTTAATTAGTTAATTAAAGAAAAAAAGTGTACTGGCAACAAATAATAGATACAGTGGTACCTCAGGTTACATACGCTTCAGGTTACAGACTCCGCTAACCCAGAAATAGTGCTTCAGGTTAAGAACTTTGCTTCAGGATGAGAACAGAAATCGTGCTCCGGTGGCTTGGCAGCAGCAGGAGACCCCATTAGCTAAAGTGGTGCTTCAGGTTAAGAACAATTTCAGGTTAAGAACGCACCTTCAGAACGAATTAAGTACTTAACCTGAGGTACCACTGTAATTGAAATAAGGAATGGACGGGAGGTCGGGTCTATAGTCCAAGGACCATTTTTTGTTTTATTGATTTGTAATTAATATTGTCCATATCATGGTTGGGTTTGTATTTCTTGCCTTGTTTTTTCTTTTTCTTTTTTGGTGTATCAAAAACCAAAAAGAAAAAGGGAAAAAGAGGACTTCACCCCCCTGGGGGGCATACCCCATTCTCTCTTGAGATATACAGATGCCAACAGTCTAGAAGGAAGGGAAAAATAAAGTATGTTGCCCTGTGCTTGCCAGTTGCTGAGGAGCAGGCTGTCGGTCCATGCTGTGCATATCCTTTGTGTGCTGTGCCTGCCTGCCTGCTGCATAGCCTCATATGATAATTAAATGGCAAGCTTAACTTTCCAATAGCAACCCAGATTACGATCCGTCCATTAGGAGCCCCTCCTATCATAAGACCAAGATGGCCCTGGTTGCCCTAACAGATGATCTCCGCAGGCAGCTGGATCAAGGCAGGATGGGGCTGCTGATTCTTTTAGACCTGTCAGCAGCCTTCAACATGGTTGATTACGAACTTCTGGACCACTGCCTCGCCATTGTGGGGATCCAGTGCACAGTCCTTCAATGGCTGCACTCGTTTCTCTCTGGTTGGGGATAGAGGGTGGCGCTTGGGGGGGGGGGACTGTTGTTGCGCCGCTCCTTGGTGTGTGGAGTGCCGCAGGGTGCGATACTCTCCCTGATGCTTTTCAACATCTTTATGTGCCCCCTCGCCCAGCTTGTCTGGAGGTTTGGTTTGGGCTGCCATTAGTATGCTGATGACACCCAACTCTATCTGTTGATGGACGGCCATCCTGACTTGGCCCCAGATACACTGATCAGATGTTTGGAAGCTGTGGCTGGATGGTTACGTGGGAGCCGGTTGAAGTTAAATCCTTTGAAGACAGAGGTCCTTTGGCTGGGTTGGGACAATATGGGATTGGGGGGCCAACTCCCATCTCTTGCGGGGGCGCAATTAGTGCCAGTGCTGTCCGTTAAGAGTTTGGGTGTAATCTTCGACGCCTCCCTTTCTATGCAGCCATAACAAAGGTGGCATTTTTTCATCTCTGCCAAGCCAAGCAGTTGGCTCCTTAGCTCTCGCGCCCTGACCTAGCCACTGTGATCCACACGACGGTCACCTCCAGGCTTGATTATTGTAACTCACTCTACGTGGGGCTGCCCTTGAGACTCACCCAGAAACTCCAGCAGGTGCAGAATGCCGTGACAAGGCTCCTTTTGGGGTCTGCCGCGGGATCACATTCACCTGGTGCTATACCAGCTGCACTGACTCCCATTGGAGTACAGGATCAGGTTTAAAGTGCTGGTTTTAACCTTTAAAACCCTATATGGCCTAGGATCCTCGTACCTACAGGACCGCCTCTCCTGGTATGTCCCATGGAGGACCTTATGGTCAAATAAAAACATCTTGGAGATCCCGGGCCACAAGGAGGTTAGGCTGGCCTTGACCAGAGCCAGGGCTTTTTCGGCTGTGGCCCCGATCTGGTGGAATGCTCTGTCACAAGAGACTAGGACCCTGCGGGACTTGACATCTTTCTGCAGGGCCTGCAAGATGGAGCTGTTCCACCAGGCCTTTGGCCAAGGCACAGTCTGACCCCTCTCTCCTTCTGTAATCCTCATAAAACTCTAGCTCAATGGTTGCCATTAATTTGATTCTGAATTGATTTAAAAATGTATTTTAATTAATTGACTGTGTGGTTTTATGTACACTGTGCTATTTTTGTTATATTTTGTTAGCCGCTCTGAGCCCGGCTTTGGTGGGGCGGCGGCGGTGGGATATATATATATATATATATATATATATATATATATATATTAATAATTTATTATTATTTTCATGCATCTGGCTTGAAGATTGTGTGGCTGTTTTATTCCATCATATGTTGAGTGTGGAAAGAAAGGGGATCAGAAAAGGGACAGCGGATCATCATTTTTATTGATTTCTAGTCCCAGCTTACCACTGCCAATCAGGCAGGCAGATCCATATCAGATGGGAACTCTGAAAATGCACAAAATAGCAGTACATTAGTTAGTTAGTAGGACTGAACTGAAATGTTCCCTTTTAACAGTTGATGAAATATAAGGATAAGCATTTTAGTGGGGAGGTGAATGGGGGTGGGGGGCTATAGCAGTGGCACTTCTCTCTCCTTCTTCCATTTAAAATAAAAAAGCCCTTGGAATGATGCTATGTCACAATGCAGTCTTGTTCCAGAAGAAATGGGGGGCAGGAAATGGCAGCCACCAGCTTTAACATCTGGGGAAACTGGAAGTAAAATACAGTGGTACCTCAGGTTACAGACGCTTCAGGTTACAGACTCTGCTAACCCAGAAATAGAACCTCGGGTTAAGAATTTGGCTTCAGGATGAGAACAGAAATTGTGCAGTGGCAGTGGGAGGCCGTATTAGCTAAAGTGGTACCGCAGGTTAAGAACAGTTTCTGGACCTCCAGAACGAATTAAGTTCTTAACCCGGGGTACCACTGTACACAGCTTGATCTCAGTTGATTACAGCCGCAGGAATTGATTCAACTCAGTTTTTTATCAAGCTATAAGGAGATCACGATAACTTTGGTACATATTTGACAGAGACTCCTTTTGAATGAAAGACACAAATAAGTGTCTGTTGGCTTGTTAAAAACACATTTATTATACTTGGTTAGAAATCCTAATTGGGAAGCTGGAGCTTATCATTTGAGCTATGTAGGTAGGAAACATGAGAAAGTCAGTCCTTTGTGTTGTATTGAACAAAGGAATTGTGCTTGTAGAATGACTTTGACTTGGGCAACAAAGCTTTCCCTCCCTCCCCTTACACATTCCTGCTCCTCCTCCTAATCTGACCTGGGTTTCCCCACAACCCTCCAGAGCAGATTTGGATGGAGTGTGGCAAGAGGAGAGATGGGGAGTTCCATTGCATGAACAGAGGTAATTCAAGGGGTACAATTACTCCATTGATACAACCCTTTGCTTTCTCTGTTTTTTAATTTTAAAAAAAACCTGTTAATCATACACAAAATCAGTAGCATCAGCAGAAGAAGCTACTACTGCAAGTGAAGAGCATAATTAAACGTTGTTTAGATTTTATGGCCTATAGCTGCTGAAATGAAGGAGAATATGAATAAACATCACTATTGACAAAATTGCATGTTACGCCTGATTACTTAATTACTCTCAGTGTGTATCGTTACATGGAAGCCAAATAAAAGAAAAACCCATTGTGGTACACTGGTAGTGTCTTATTAAATCATTAAGTAATCTACTGAATATTGAAATGTTTGGTTCACTGGGTAGATCTTCTCTCCCTGTATCATTCACTTGTTCCAATGATGGATGCTGCACTTTAATTTGGCTACATTCCTTTTTTTAATAATCTGTACAACTGATTTAGGTCTGTGTATTTTCCCGGACAACACCATTTGCACATCTACTTCCTGCCCACAATCTGATCAGTTCTCCATCAAGATTTGAGATATGGAGCTGGTGCATGACCAGATGTGTTTCTTTTTGAAAGAGGATGGTGACAGGGCCACATGATAGCTATTCGGATCTCCACTAATGCAAATTATCACCTGCCTTAGGAAAGAGCTGTATGGCAGGAACAACCCAGGCCTCTTGCTGTGGGCATTCTCACCTGCTCTGCTCCCAGAACTAATGGGGGGGGGGATTCATATGGAGAGGTTGCTCTCCTAGACAGCTAGAATCTGTGTAGACAGAATTATGAAACTGTGTACTTATAAGAACTTATACGTATAGGAACCAAGCATTTTTTAAACTCTACCTCTGTCCAGGACACCTGATCTCATCTTAGTCATGAAGGAGGAAATGGGGGGGGGGGGAGTGTGACTCTTGCAGCATCTTCAACTTTCTGTATTTTCTTTCCCACTTCCTCATCTCTACATTGCTGACCTCAGTCTGGAAAAGTGGGCAGAGGGCCATTGAGGAGCAGAGATGGATTTAGGGTAGCACAACTGTTTCCACTGCACTGGGAAGACATTGCAGGGCGTCACAATGGTGGCATTGTAAATTGAACAGAACAAGGTGGGGGGGGGGGGGAGAGCTGAATTTTGGACTTGCACAGCACTGCTGAAATTTGAAAGACCAAAGTTTACCCCTGCTGGGGAAGAAACCCTGAGAGCCACAGGTAGCCCACAGGTTGCCCACTTATGTGCTAGCTTGTGCTACTTTTAAATCTTCTGGAATAACTCCTAATAGGTCTAATTGACAGCAGGGAATTCTATCTTGTAGGGGCCTTGGTTGAAACAAATGTGCCCCTTTTCTGTTGTTCGGTGTCAGACCTTGTGGACTCTTATGTAATGTGTCCTCATTGGGTCTCATGCACTTCATGTCTTTATGTGTGCACACACAAACCAAGCATTTTTGAAAACTCTGCCTCTGAAATTTTTGGAGATGGCTGTTTCTGTTGAGGAGGCGGGCCCTTCACCATATTGGACTCCTAACAAATACCCGACAATAACCTCTACTGCTATTTATTTCCTGCATTAGACTAATGCTATGGAGAAAAAATACCCCCGTTTGCTTTGTAGGAAGATGTTTTTGTTTCTGTTTTTGAAACTCATTAATGAGCAGCAAAGTAGAATACACTTTCAGTATAGAAATGTTATTTGTTGGACCGGGAACACTTCCTTGAGATTAGGAACAGTATTTTTAATCTCATGGTTTCCTGTATTCATTTGTTGTGTCTTATTTTTGTCATTGTCAGGGCAAAATGAAACTGCTCTTTCATTTCTTAACAAGTCATAAATCATTTTTACTATGGGGGTATTCACTATTTTCATACTGATGAGTTGTTTATGTAAGCACATAGTCTCCCCCCTCCCTGCATTTTGCTATGGAAGTGCACCTTCTTGCAATTGGTTTTGTGTTAGTCATAGATCAACAAAACCTATTGTATAGAACATCTGAAACCCTTTCGTATAATGGGTGTTTCAACAACCTTTGCATAATGTTATCAATATACATCTCATTGTATATTCCATTCTCTATACTTGATTTCACTTTGGTGAGCAGTAACATTCCCCGTGACCTTAAGGGTGAATTTTGTGATATTGAGAGATGTATCTGTGGCACAGAAGTTACTTCTCAGCTTCCTTCCTGTCAGTTTTCCCTGTGAAGCAACAAAACTCTCTTTTGTAGCCTGAGCTTATAGAGCAGCTTGATGGGGTTGAAATAGAGTGGTATGTTGGGAAATTCAATTTTAAAGGAATGACAGGCAGATGCATGTGTAAGTTTATCAACTGGGTTGCATCAGTAGCCCAGGTGTTCTTTAAAATAAATGAACATTATCTTAAAATGTAGTCTGAGATGATCGGGGGTGGTGGTCCTCCTTATAGATAATATATTCCATGGACTATACATATTAATCTTAGTTGATTGAATTTTGCTTTTCATACAACAGAACTCACATCTCTCCCTGTCTCTTTTTATCTTCTTCTCAGCCTTCTTTGAATCCTGGAGGAAGACAGGAATCTGATGTAGTTCTTTTAAACCACTGGAGTATTAGAAATTATGAAGTGCAACGTGGAGACATAGTTTCACTGGTGTAAGTAACTAAACTAAACTTCAATATATCTGCATTCTTCTTTGGTCCATTAATGTTCTTCAAAGGTTTTCATGTGAAATGCTGTTACGCAGTTATGGCTGCAGACAAGAACACAACAGATTTGTTGCATGAGTAACAAATTCAATTATTACTGTTGAATTCCAGATCTTCAAAGCGTTTATCATCATGCATCTGAAAGCGCAATGCCAGTATATGTGGCAATACATACTTGTGAATAAGAAATGCAAACGTAAGCAGCCTGCAGTGATGCAGCATTAATAATGATAATTATATGAATAATAAGACCACAGTGAAAGATGGTAGAAAAATATGTTGAATTGGTTGGATTAAAGATTTAGATATGTTGCCCCCTAAGCAGATTCCTCTTAGTGTGGAATGCAATACTTGATCTGCTTTGATGTAGATGTTGGCATTGCTCCATTTCAGGAAGAAGTATGATGTGGAAGTTGGACCAAAATTGGTCATTTCTGAAACATTCCTGAAACAGTTGTTGACTTATTCATGGAGTGAGTAGCCATTAGGTGGCACTGTTTCTCTGTTCAATGCTTCCCTCCATTTAGATAATGTAAACTGCCCTGATCTTAATGCAATGTAGAAATGGAATGTCGAATTGTGCAGAACAGACACAATGCCATTAAGCGAATTGATGGTACATGCTCTAATGACAAAATTTATTTTTTAGCTTTATAATCAATGCATGCACTGAACAGACAGCTATGAGAGTTGTCTTTGGTTTTCCCCTGCTGAAAGTTGTCCACATTGGAACTGGTTGTTGGGAAAGGTATATTTTTTATGTATACTGTTAGAAATTCTCAAGTAGCGTTTATTGGTTGTTTCTGTATTAGCTGCTTGCTGTTGCATTTTGCAATAACGCTATTATGACTTTTTTTGTGTGATGATCTTTCAGCGGTAATGTTGTGAAGCTCATTCTTATTTATGTGCTTATTATATGCATAGTTGCTGCTTATGTCTGATAAGGCTCCGAAAACAGGATGCAACAAACCCACTCCTAAGTAAGATTAATGCACAGATACCCATATTCAACGACCTTGTGTTGGAGGAACTGTAATTACTTTGTGGAGGAGCAAGAAAACAAAGCACTCAGGCACAAGCACTGTCGAGGGGAAATCTGCCATCTTTGCCCTTTCTTGCCTCCTTTGACCTTCCATGTCCTTCATGGGCTACTTTGGACTTCCACATGCTACAGGATAAAGCTTTCCCCCTCCCCCTAAAAAATAACATTCAGGATTGCACAGCCACAGTTGTCCTAATTTTTCTTGCTTCTTTCTCCTCCTAATGTCAAGAGAAACCTCACCAGTCATGTGTATGGGAAAGGGGTAACCTTTCTTGAAAGGTTCCCAGGCCCCTTGGCTCTGTAAGGGTCTAGTTTGGTTTGGCAGCCTCAGACAGTTGAGACGTAGTAGGAAGGTGAAGTGGTGGTGGCTGAAGGCTGGTATCCAGGGATGGAGAACTGCGGTTCCTCCCCTTCCGATTCCAGGGTGCCCAGAGGGGGAAACTGACTTGCTGGTTCTTCCTGATACACTGCCCACATAGCCCAGAGCCTCATTTTGGAGGGAGAAGACTGCAACCAGCTGGTGTGGGTAGCTGAGCAGGAGACAGTGGTGGCTGAACTGGAGTCAGAGGGGCAGAGAGTCTTGTTCCCAAGATCCAGGTGCTGTCTTTTTAGGTGGGATCAGACAAAGTGTGCATCTGCACACATGGAATTTCCATAAGGGAAGGGAGTCTTGCAAGTGAACTTGTCATACCCTGTTGTTAAAAGCTGGGCAGGAGAGCCATGCCAATGGATGCAACATCTTCATTGCTTCTGTCCAGTTCTGAATCTTATGCCTTGGCTTTGGAATAATGACTAATGGACCCTTGGTGTGCTGCTAAGCCTGTGCTGTTACTTGCCTGAATAAATATCTCTTTCTTATGCTAAGGTGCATGGTAAGATTCTGTAAACTACTGTGTTTCCCAAACACTTGGTTTCAAAGGATAGTTGTGGTTATGGTGGAAGTGATGCCCTAGTGGTGTACATCAATCAAAGGTTACAATAAAGACTATAACATTTTACGAACCCTTCTGAATAAATGAAATTTTGGAAACCTGAATCGGACAATGCTTCGTTTTTATGGGATATCATTACTTTGTTATATTTCAATAAAGTTCTCCTTGCCACCTCCTCCCAAAAGATTATGATCTGCTGAGAAGTTCAACAATGTGTTGTGAATTCTTTGGGTATCTTCTTTCCTAACTGTTATGCCCCATTTTCTGCCATTAAAAGTGGCACCTGAAGTGGTGTACAAGCATAATAAAGTAATAATAGAACATAATTGAAGCAAAAACCCAGAAACAATGTAAATTAATAACTAGCACAGTCAGATTAAGATTCTGTGCAGAGGAAACCAAATGGATGCAGCTTTTTGGTAGTCATAAATACTAGGCAGTGAAATGTAGTGTAAGTTATTGATGGTTTGAAATAAAGCATGCAGTGTCAGTACATCCATAAATAATAGCCTCTTTAGTAAATTATTAGCTGAAAATGTTGATGTTAAATCTGCTGCATCTGATCATTATTGTTTTTGAAATACAACTGACTGTAATCAGCAGCTGCTCTTTCCAAAGACATACAGCGCTTACTGATTGGAATTGTTGTGGTGGAATTATCCTGAATTAAGCTTCGCCACCCCTCGCCTGATTTCATTCCACCACACTACCTAGGCACATCTTATTTTAGTTTAGGTTTGTTTGTACCTCAGAGATGGCAAACATTAATCTTTGGGTTTCAGTATACTGTAGACAAAATGAAGACATAGTAGAATTGGTTAAACTGAGGGCGGGGGGGAGAATAATTGAAGAACATTGTCAAAATTGCAAGAAAAATTTGAGGAGGTATCCCAGCATACAGTTCTTTCCGTTATTTAAAATTTAGTGTGACATGGTGGTTTATTAACAAAAATAAACCACAGTTCTGTAATGCAACAGGTACTATAGTATAAAAGGAGTGTTTGAAATTGAGAAAGAAGCACTAGCATTATAACCAGTAAAACTAATGCAATAATCTCATGTTTGAATGCAACCTAGGTTCCATTAAGCAAGCTTGGGTAATAAAGAACTTTTAATGGCTCAGACCAAATAGAAATAGATTCTTGGTTCTAAATGTTTTCTGAATGCTTTAAAGGCCGTATTTGCACCACAAAATTACAAAGAAATTTAATTTCCCTTGATATTTTCTAGTGTCTCATAGTTTGAGCCGCTTTTGTAACTCAACTGGTGCTCAAACCAAATGTTCTCTGAAACCATTATAGTTAATATCCATTGATAATCTTATTCATTCTGATAGTCTCAAGTATTGTCTGTTGTAATTATGCAGCACTGTCCACATCATCTAAGGTTTGTGATTAGAGTAAGTGAATCCTAAGAGCATTAAATACATCAGTAAACCTTTGGAGTGCTCTTCTGATCTATGATAAGCAGCTTTCCCAAACTAAGGAATAGGAAGGAATAGGAGACCAGAAAAGAAAAGAAAAGAAAGAAAAATGTTAAGAGATTTGTAGCTTGAAAGAGACCAATTTAAAAATTTAAAAACATAAATTAAGCAAATCTAAACACCCACCCTAATCTTTCTCTCAAGGGTTTGCCAGTATTTTCTCTGCAATTGCTTTCTTCTGTGTTAAAATGATGCATATGGCTCTTTAGGAATTCTTAAAGTTGCATCAAGACGGGAAATCACCAGCATAAATATCCCATTTAGTATAGAAAAGCACAGCTGTTACTATATTTTAATTGGAAGCCTTGGTGCTGCCTGACTACCAAGTGAGACACAGATTCCCCTTTACAGATACATGCATTGGCATGGTTACAATGGTTTCGCCAGCCGAATAACATGTAAGGATTTGCACCCATGCAGTTCTTCTGAATCGCCTTTTCCTGAAACCAATGAGCAGATGGCAAAACAGTTACGGTACAGAAAGCAACTGTCACTCCCCTGCTGCATCCATTCTTTTCTCTTTCTCTCATAATACTAGCACTCAGGTCATCCAATTAAACTGATTGACAGAATATTCAGGACAGACAAAATGAAGTACCTCACACCATCATATAATCAATTTGCTGCCGCAAGATGATGTGATGGCTACTAACACAGATGGCTTTAGAATGGGGTTTAGCAAATCCATAGATGAAACATCTGTATCAATACTATTAGTTATATGCAACCTCCAGGCTCAGAGTTAGTATGTCCTTAAGTACCAGTTGATGGGAGGAACAACTCCCCAAATCTTGCCCTCTTGCCTCCTTGTGGCCTTCTAGAAGCATCTTTCACCACTGTGGGGAACAGGATTTTGTCTGATCCAACATCATCCCCAGGGACGCGGGTGGCGCTGTGGGTAAAACCTCAGTGCCTAGGACTTGCTGATCGCATGGTCGGCGGTTCGAATCCCCGCGGCGGGGTGCGCTCCCGTCGTTCGTTCCTAGCGCCTGCCAACTTAGCAGTTCGAAAGCACCTTCGGGTGCAAGTAGATAAATAGGGACCGCTTACCAGCGGGAAGGTAAACGGTGTTCCGTGTGCTGCGCTGGCTCGCCAGATGCAGCTTGTCACGCTGGCCACGTGACCCGGAAGTGTCTGCGGACAGCGCTGGCCCCCGGCCTATAGAGTGAGATGAGCGCACAACCCTAGAGTCTAGCAAGACTGGCCCGAACGGGCAGGGGTACCTTTACCTTTACCTTTAACATCATCCCCAGATGTTCACATATTACAGTGGTACCTCTACTTACGAACGTGATCCATTTCGGGGTGCCGTTCGCACCCCAAAAAGTCTGTAAGTAGAGTGCCACTACTGTGCATGTGTGAAACGCGTTAGAGCATTTCTGCGCATGTGTGAAGCGCGCAGATCGCAGGTCGAACCCGGAAGTAAACACTTCTGGGATTTGCAGCGTTCGTAACCTGAAAAGACGCAACGTGAAGCAAACGTAACACTGTACTTATGACTGTACTTATTTACATGATAGATTTCAAAACCGTCTTTCAGGATAAATTGTCCTTTGAAGGCAGTTTATGATGGTCCAAAATAAATGTAATAATTTGCACAAAAACAATGAGAAGAGCAAACAAATGAATAAAGCAATTCACCAGCAAATAAAACAACTTTAAAATTGTAGTGGCCATGGTAGATATAACAGGTATGAATATATAGAACCGTAAATCATACAAAATCCAACATGAATGAAAAAGTCTTTAGGGCCCTCGCAAATGCCAGTCTGAGAGGGGAGGCAGGAGGAGTGAATGAATTTCCCTGTGAGAATATTCTAGAGATGCATGGTCATCACAGAAAAGGTAGTTGCTAGCCTAGCAGCCCCTACAGGTGGACCAGGAAGCAGAATCTCAAATGCTGAAATTGAGACCTTGGTGGTTCATACAAGTTCCAGTAGTTTTTCAGGTAGCCTGGTCTTAGACCATTCAGAGTTTTACAGGTTAATGCCAGCACGTCAAATTGGGCTTGAAAACAAATAGGCAGCCAGAGAAAATGGTGCAATGTGATTAAGGCTGGGTGATAATATTGTCCTAAGCCAGTTTGAAGTCCATATTGTGATATTGGTTTCATAATTTTTGACTCTGAAATATATCACGAATAAGGATGTGTGTTTGTGTGTGTGTTATGCAAAAATAACAATGCAGGAAAAACAACAACCATGAAGCCAGCCATTGCCTCTACATAAGGTAAAGGTAAAGGTACCCCTGCCCGTACGGGCCAGTCTTGCCAGACTCTGGGGTTGTGTGCCCATCTCACTCAAGAGGCCAGGGGCCAGCGCTGTCCGAAGACACTTCCGGGTCACGTGGCCAGCGTGACATCGCTGCTCTGGCGAGCCAGAGCTGCACACGGAAACGCCGTTTACCTTCCCGCTAGAAAGCGGTCCCTATTTATCTACTTGCACCCGAGGGTGCTTTCGAACTGCTAGGTTGGCAGGCGCTGGGACTGAGCAACGGGAGCGCACCCCGCCGCGGGGATTCGAACCGCCAACCTTTCGATCGGCAAGCCCTAGGTGCTGAGGCATTTTACCCACAGCGCCACCCGCGTCCCGTGCCTCTACATAGCTCCATCCTTATTTTAGACATTGTAATATATCAGTATATCACTCGGCTATGAGTGATCGTCAAAGAAGAAGAATATCACAGTGTTTATTTATCTGGTGATATATCATGATGTTGAAAACCAGATATTGCCCAGCCCTACTGCTCCCCTCTGCATAGTTCCATCCTTATTTCAGGCATTATGATGTATTGGTATATCACTATGCTTTGCCCAGCCCTATATGTGCTCTGAATGCCTAGCTTCTACAAATGTTCTTGCTGCCACATTTTGCAAGAACGGAAGCTTCCAAACCATTTTTTCAGGTAGACACACATAGAATCCATTAGGGTCATGTTTTTGTTTTTTAAATATATTAAGAGGGTTTTTTTGTTTTTGTCTTAATTTTGTCCTGTATAGCAAGCATTTAATATCTCTCTCTCTCTCTCTCTCTCTCTCTCTCTCTCACACACACACACACACACACACACACACAATTGTAAGGATACAGAATTGGGGTCCTAATTTCACATTAAAGAGTTTAGCAGCAATGCCAAGCCTTTTGAACTTGGAGGTTGTGTGGATTAATGCAAATGTGCCCCCCCCCCCGTTTTTGTTTTTAAAAGCCAGCCTTTAGTTGTCAATATCCTCTAGCAGGGAAGAACACTGTAGGAGTGCATGATCATGCATTTAAATATGTTTCCACAGCATCTCGGCTGTAAGGTCATATCCAACAGCAAGTTAAAAATAGACTGTGTTGAGTGTAAAGGGGAAGTTAAGCAGACACAAACAATGCAGCAGGCCTTCTGGGTATACAGGATGCCATTATCCTTTGCTTGCTAGTATTATATTTTCTCTCTTTGCAGTAGAGGCCACATTTCCCTTGCTACAGCTGTTATAGAGCTTGTCACAGCATAGATACTGTTTCTAATTTTATTGGTTTTCTCTAAGCAACACATGCAACACGACACAAGTAATATGTTTACAGTGTATTGTTTTTGAAAGGCATGGCTTTGAAAAATGTGCCCAGTGTATCACTGCAAGTTTACAAAGAGTACTGAACCACACAACTGAAGTCTGGGAGTTATGCGCAGTTTGGCCAAATATTTATTCAACAACCAAAATCCCTTCTTAGCCAGTCATTGTTGACAATATTGGGCTAGATGGTCTTCTTAGATATAATACAACTTTTAATGTTATTACATTGCTTTTTTGCTTTATTTCCCGTGGTCTGCCCTTGATGGATGTTGAAGGACAGTGTAAGAATACATATCTTGAAGATCAGGCAGTTTTGATATAGAGGACTACCTTATTTCAAAGGTCTAGTGAAACTGTCTGCTTTCCATCTCCCTTTCATTTTCTGCTTAGACTTCTTTTTGGGATAAAGCAATGTTAAGTTTACAGTAGTGAATATTTCCCTTTAGAAAGACTTTGCATGCCAGCAAGCTGCTTAGATGCATAAATTTATAAGATTGGAACTGGGGTGTTTTAACCAGCAGTGCATATTGTATGTTCGTATCACATAATAATGCGCTTAATTAATGATCACCTTCTCTTTAACTCTTTCCACTATTCTCCATCAGGTGTTTCTTGGCATCTTGATTGAAACAGCTTGTATTGTGTTGGGAAAATGTTGCCAATTTAATTGGTACCTAAGCTCTTCACCTTGAATTTACCTTTAATGTAGGCACAATGCATAATGTACTATTATACTATTATTTAGAGGTAACGAACACCAAGGGCGTTTGCCACTCAGGGAAAAAAATGTTTCGAAAATGGAGATAAAATCAATAAGTAAAACTTTATAAATTGATGGAAATTGTACCTGTTCCTTCTGGTTTGGTGACAACATAGATATGTGGAGTCAGACTCTATGCAGAAATATATGTGAAAGCTTAAGAAGGGCAAGATTTGCTTTGCTTTCAAAGTGAGGCCTCTGTTCACCGAGTTGTGAATTTCATGGGTGTTTTTATTATTATATTTATGTCTCACTCTTTCTCCCAGGTGCTCAGCATGTGGTTTTCCCATTTCACAATCTTTCCTCACAACAACCCTGTGAAGTTAGATTGAGATATGTTGATTGGTCCAAGGTCACCCAGTGAGCTTCATGACTAAGTGGGGATCTGGGCTTCTAACCACTATATCTCACTGGGTCAAACTTTTCATTAAATAGTATTCATTAAATAGTTTCAAGTACCCAAAGCACACAGTTCTAATACTTAGGAAGCCTAGATGATGACCATTTCGTACAGTGTATATTGCTTGCAATGGCATGAATAATAATAATAATAATAATAATAATAATAATAATAATGTATTTATATGCCACCCATCTGACTGGATTGCCCCAGCCACTCTGGGTGGCTTCCAACAAATTAAACAATTAAGCACAGTTAAACTTCAAACATTAAAGAACTTTTCTATACAGGGCTGCCTTCAGATGTCTTCTAAAAGTCAAATAGTTGTTTATTTCCTTGACATCTGATGGGAGGGCGTTCCACAGGGTGGGTGTGACTACCGAGAAGGCCCTCTGTCTGCTTCCCTGTAATATTCACTATAGGAATCAATGTGAAACTCACGTACAGATTAGAGCATTTGATGACAGATACACACATTCTTCTTCATGTATTTGAGAGTAGGGAAGGACCTCTGCAGTCTCCCCCCCCCCAAAAAAAAGAAAAAGAAAGTCCACAGTTACAATATACAATGTTGACATTTGCATGGGTTTTGTGTTAATTCTTCTATGGAAGTGGTCTTTCCTTTTTTGCTACATGAAAAGCTCAATTATATGCAAAGATGCACATGTCAAAAAACATTCTGTACTACTTATCAGCTCTCATTTTCTTTCAATGACACCATTTAGATTTAAATGCATTTGGTGTGTAAGCAGAATTCATATGCTTGGCTTAAGTATAACTCATTGAAGGGTTCCTAAATGGTACATCCTGCAATTTAATATTTATGATTCTCATAATATTCCTAAGCTGGCCTAAGGGAGTCTTGTTACCAAGCTAAAAGATGTGAGGTCAGCTGCAACTGACTGTAACAGTATTTAAACGATTAAGCCATTTGTGGAAGAATGAATTCTGCAAACAAATATCCTGTACAACAAACTACCCATTCATTGTTTCTCTCATGGCAAAGAGAATAATCCTGTGATTAAAATATTACATTAATTATATACATATGACTTGGAATTATTAATATATTGTTTAAACTAGAAAACAGACGACACAAAATTTCAGCTGTACATAAATGATGTTCAGAGAATCCATTGTTTTCTAACCTGAAGTTAATCATTCACTGCTTGAAGCAGATTACTTTTCCAAGTTCGTTGAACAAAATGAGAAAACTATTGCTTTTTGTTTCTATTTTAATCTATAGGTGGGGCTTTTTGTTCATATCCTAATGTACTTTAGCTTCATCAAAGCTTCTGGAAGGAATTAAGGACCAATAAAGATAAAGAGTTTCTGTAGACTGAGGTTCTCAACTGTCATTCTATGACACCATCACCAGATAAAGACAGAGTGCGGGGAATGAAAGGACTAGGCACACAGAGATTGCTAATCCTGATTTATTTCATTTATAAAAAAATATATACACTGTATAGTAAAATCATAAAAAATAAAGCTTAAGCAAAAGAGTTAAAACAAACACCAGTAGATTGTGGTGTGTGTGTACTCTTAACTGCCCACATAGGCCTGGCAGAATAGAAAAGGCATTTAAAAGTTGGTGCAGAAGGTGCCCTCTGAAACTCTGTTGGCAGGCTGCTCCACAGGACAGGGCCGGTTTGCATAAAGATTTGTTTTTTTGTTGGTGGCAAACAAGCCTAACCAACTTGGGGAACTTGCAAACAATTAGAAGAACAGAAAAACAGTCAAAAAGCAAGGAGGAGCAGCAGGAGGATCCAGTGATTGACAGTGTGTCCCCTGCACCCCAAATCTGGATAGCAATTTCCATAGGGATAACCATGTTAGCCTGTTGCAGAAAAAACAGCAGTCCTTGTAGCATAGTCCTCTTCAGCCTGGGGTCCCCACCAGCTTTGCAGTGGTTCCAGTCCTACCTGGCTGGTCACTTCCAGAGGGTGATGCTTAAGGAATGCTTTTCAGCCCCACGAAACCCTCAATGTGGGGTTTGTCAGGGTTCACTTTTATCTCCCATGCTGTTTAACAGCTACATGAAACCAGAGTGGAGTCACCTGGAGATTTGGAGTACCTTGTGAGCAATATGTTGATGACACAAAGGTCTACTTCTCCTTGACACCTGCAAGTGTGGCAGTGGATACGTTGGACCGTTGTCTTGCCTCAGTAATGGACTGGATGAGAGCCAACAAACTGAAGTCCAGTCCAGAAAAGACTGAGACACTGTTAGTGGGTGGATTTCTAGACGGCATGGGTGGGAGGTTGTGTCTCTGAAGGCATGTAGTTTCTGTATCCATTGCTGTCACTTGAGTCTGGCCTTGGTGGCATGGAATTCCATCCTTCCACTTCATCTGGTGGCCCAGCTGCACCTCATCTGGACAGAGATAGTCTGTCTTCTGTTGTCTATGCTCTACATTAGATCACTGCAATGCATTATACGTGGGGCTGCCTCTGAAGATAGATTGGAAACTTAAGCTAGTGCAGAATTCAGTGGCCAGATTGCTCACTGGGGCAAGACGGTTTGAGTATACAATGCCAATCCTGCCCTGACGGCACTGGCTGCCAAATAGTTTCTAACCTATAAAGCCTTAAACAGCTCAGGCCCGCAATACCTCAAGGACCGCCTCTCACCATATGAGCTGACTTGGAACCGGTTATCATCATCTGAGGCCTTTCTTCATGTGCCTCCTCCACAGGAGCTCCAGAGGGTGGCAACATGAGAATGGCCTCTTTCTGTGGTGGCTCCCCCTTGTGGCATGCTCTCCCCAGGGAGGCCAGCCTGGCACCTTTGTTAGCTTTGGCTAATGAAACCATCTATGACCTTTTAAACTGTGTCTGGGGTTGTTTTTGTTTGTTGTTATGGCGTGTATGTTCGTGTTTTTATATTGTAAAGCCCCTAGTGATCTTCCGATGAAGGGTGTTATAGAACTTTAATAAATTCCCATCATCTCCTGCATAGGGATGATGAGAGTTTCGTCAACAGCTATTGTTGGACTAATAATGTCGGAAAAAGTAACATTGATTATGTTGTAAGCTTCTGTGGACATCAGCTGAAGTGGACTCCACATAAAGTTCTGTGATAATGAATTGTTGGCCTTAAAAGCTCTTTGATATTTTCCCCCTACTGCAATCTGGGCCTTGGGAGGTATCTGATGAAGTCAACTCCTGACACTTCTTCTGCCCTGTCCGATAAATCGTTTAGCAGAAGGGATGTTCAGATCACTTCCCAGATGTATCTCAACAGATTTTTTTTTTTAAAGCAGTGATAATTCTGTTTGTGCGAAATGTATTTTAGTAGAATGGAAAGAGAGTCGGTAATTATATGCACAGCAACTCAGCAGCGTTTTCAGTTCACAGGTTTTGCTAATGCAGCAACAGATAAACCACCGAGGGAAATTTGAAGTTGAAAGGCTCTTCATCTCGCCATTTATAAAAGACCTCCTGGGGCACTGTTCTAGAAATTTCTTATTGGCGACCATTTATATTGTAGTGCAGTACTTCCCTTGTGTACTGGTACCAGGTTCAGCAGTGCAGCTCTTGGCTGCAGCCCATGGGGTGCTACATCTTATCCTGAAGATAGTTGCACTCAAGATATGAAAGCTAGTAGTAGGCCTGATGCATTTAGTAGACTTAGTTGCTCAAAGTGTCACTTCCAGATGTGCCAAATCTATTAATTCTACTTTAAATGGCACCTTCTTTTTAGTGTATCTGTTACTATACTGAAATCTACTACTGTATCACTGCTGAGTGATGTGCTTGTATACTTGTACAGGTGAGGTCCATGGCTGAGCTCCAAGCTCGGCAGAGCTTTCAGTTTTCTAGAAAGAGGCAAGTACTGACTTCCGCAGTTGATAAATCAATGGAACAGTTGGAAAACAGACTTTTCAGCTGCCTCATGTGACATTTAAACAGCCCAGTTTCCTGCCCCCTTCCCCAAGCAGATAGTTGATTGGGCTGCAAGTGACGTTGCAAGTCTTTGGCTTTGTGTTGCTGGCTACTGTTTGCAGCCTGAGCCTGAGATCTTGGATCACTTTTAAGTGCCCATCATACTGAGCTATAAAGAAAGAGCCTGAGAATCACAGCCAATCCTATGCAGTCTGGGAGACATCCTTCAACCCCTGGGGTTGTAACAGGCTGATTTGCAGTCCCAAGATTGTGGGCACTGACAGCAAAAGAGAGTCCTAGTTGGGATACACCTGGAATGCATTCGATTACTGTGGAATCCAACATTGATTGTCAGCATCCATGCTGTCAGGCTGCAAATAGCAGACCTGGTCTAGGAGTCCTGGCACAGCTTGCTACTTTGTGGAGCATTTGCACTTTCCATAAACTCCAGCTATAAATGGTGGAGTTGCACACAGTCCACAGTTTGAATTCAGCTAAGTTTGAAGGGGCTCGCTTGCATGAAATTGTTTTAATTATTAGAGCAAGGGTGCTCCTATTTTTTAGTTCCCCTACTTTGGAGTCTTGCCCTACCCCTAGTGCTTTATGTTAGCAACAGTTAATGCTTCTGCAGAAGTATCAATATTTTTTTTAAACAGGTATTATTTCATTTTTAAAATAACAAATAATTATTTAGAGATGTATCATTAAAGCCACATTATTAAGTCAAATGCTGCATGCATTGGGTTGTGTGCAATAAAAAAAGAGTAGCTGCTACCAGGGGACAGCAAATTTTTTCAGCAGGGGGGCCAGTCCACTGACCCTCAGACCTCTTGGGGGCCGGACTAGATTTTGAAAAAAATAATGAATAAATTCCTATGCTCCACAAATAACCTAGAGATGCATTTAAAATAAAAGGACACATTCTACTCATGTAAAAACATGCTGATTCCCGGACCGTCTGCGGGCCGGACTTAAAAGGTTATTGGGCTGGATCTGGCCCCCGGGCCTTAGTTTGCCTACCCATATGCTACACTATATGAATGTAGTATAGCTAATATACAATACAGCTGCAGGCTAAGAATTATTATTATTTATTAAATGTTTGTACCTTCCTATATCCGTAGATCTCAGGGTGGTCCAAAACATAAAAATTTAATATAAAAAACACAAAATGCATAATAAAAATAAGAACAAAGATGTATAATGAAGGCGCCAGTCAATCCTCCTTGTGGAGAACATTCTACAAACAAGGAGCCACTGCAGAAAAGGCCTGTTCTCATCTTGCCACCCTCTGGACCTCTCGTGGAGGAGGCACACAAATAAGGGCCTCGAGAGGATAATCTGAGAGTCTGCACAGGTTCATCTGGAAAGAGGTAGTTCTTGACGTATTGCGGTCCTGAGCCTTTCTCTCTGTTCTTTCAGGAAGTTTTGAAATCCGGTTAGCCATACCTCATTAATTTTTTACTTTAGCAACAAATAAATGCTCTTAATTGGAAACTATCATAATTACTTTTACTGTAAAGGGAGTATGCAGGGGAGTTTTTATGAGATTTATTGATTTGTTCCTTCAAATTTATAACCTGCCTTTTCTCCCCAAAGGGACCACTGGCAATAATAAAACCACATTTTTTTGGGGGGGGGAACGTAAATCAGCTTATGAGCCTATTACAGACAGTAAGAGTTCTGTTGAACTCTTGCTCAAGTGAACTCATGCTTTGCATTGTAGCGCACAAATGTATTAGGACTTTTGCTATCATATGACAAAAATGCTGGAAAAGAAAATTACAATATAAAGTTTAAAGGACCATAAAAAGGCCTTGAGAATGAACATCTGCAAAATCTTATGTGAGAGTTTGCAAAAATGGAAGAACTTTTTTGGAATTTAGGCTCATTTTTCTTACATAACACTCTTCTTCTTGGTCGTATACAGCCTTTATGTGAGCACAATGTGCTTTCCATTAGTGAATACCTTTGGATCTATCCCAGACTCTTCCATAAGCTCCATCAAATGAGTTCTTCATGCCACAGAGCAAGCTAGCGAGAGGCCTTATTTTGTGTAGATATCAAAAAATATGATCAGGTGAGTGCTCAGAACAACATTTGGTTCCTCAAGCTTGGCTTTACCTTGGTGTGGCTTGAACGTATTTGACAGTATAGTGGATGTTTATGATCCTTGAAAAAAGCTCCTATGGGAACTTCTCTTCAGTTTATGAGCCAAATCTGAACTGGCATAAATTTGAAGTTTCCCTGAAATCACCGAGGCTATGCTAAATTACTCTAGCTGATGACCTTCCCCTCAAAGTTCTCAATTCATTCTGCTGTGTAGCCTTGCTTTTTGCAGAGCATGTTACATTTCATGTAACAGTTTACTAAAATGGAAAATGTCACACACCTGTCTTTTCAGGGAATGAAAATATAGTCATTGGTGACTGTCTTGCAGAACATTCAGCATTAAACTCAGAGGAGCTCTGATCCAGAAAAATGGAAGGGGAGATCTGCATACATGGCTTCTGTTGTCATTTTCAAAACAGCAGTACTGTTTTGCTCTTCATCTTTACCTCCTGCTACTGTTCAGGACAATTATGTCCTGATTATGAATATATGAGTATGAATATATATTACCCCTTGAGTGGGGTGAGAAACATTTTCCAGATAGAGGTCTTCATTCCTCTCTGGGCAGCTTTCTGGGGCCACAAGCCAGTAATGAGCAAAACCAGAGGCAAAAAGTGGAAAAAGGAGGGGCAGTAGACTAGTTTCTGCACTCACACATGCACTTTCTATGCCCCACAGAAGCATCTGAGAGGAATTAGCACAATTCAAGTCAAGTAAACCATACACAAGGAGGGTATGAAGTAGGTGTGGTGAGGGGTGTCGCCTGAAGAGAATCACAAAGGCCAGATAGAGAGACATAGAGCACCACATTTGGCCTCTGGTTCTGAGATTCCCCACTCGTGCCTTACTGAATCACACTCATCATTTCCGTATCCACACCTGGTTCAGTTCAGCATAATGCACCTTCATTCTTGTGATGACTAGGAGGTCACACTGCTGGTGACCGCACACATATCGTTGGACATCCATGCCCTGACACAAATGTCTGCACTAATGTCCAGAGACATTGTAGCATGATGATTGCATAAAAGGGGGTCATAACTAGATGAATTCCACTGACCAAGACATAGAAGCAATTCTAGGCTTGCTTTTCTGGAAACTTTGGTGAAGCTGCTGGTGCCACATGGACAAGGAGCCTCTACCCCACTTATACACCACAAACAGAGTCCACAGTGGTAGTACTAGCAGCAGCGATGCTTTAGGCGAGATGTGTCACATTCACGTTAACACTGTAGTTTACAGTACCCTTGATGGATACCACTGCTGATTCCTCTGTATGGAAAAGTAAAGGAAGCTAGGGTTTTTCCTTCACTCTCTTACCTAACGTGGAAGCACAACTGACTGCAGTGTTCTCACACTGATTGCAGCAGTGTCCTGGTTAACACGGCTGCATGGGGGAAACCAATGGGAGGAGGTGCCACCCTTTGAAGATGCTGTGCGTGCTGGGAGCAGTCCTCGACTAATGTGTGATCAGGGTTAATTCCACCCCTGTGTTGGAAGTGTTATGCGCAAGTAAGGTAGTCCTTTCAGAATAATGCTAGTTGCACGTTGACTGGGGAATTTATCTGGTTCATACAGCATCATTGAGGGGCCTTCACTTCCCCACTTCCCCTTTATTCATTCAGACTGAATGACTGAAGAGGGCTTAATTGCACAACGTCTTTCATGTGTTTGCTGCAAAAGGAATTAAGTCTGTTTTGTGCTTCTTGAAAATATCCTAGCATAGGCTTCATCTTCTGGCATGCTTTTTCTTGTGCCAATATAATATACCAGTTGGAGAGTTGGAGGATGGATGTGTGAGAGAGAGCTTATTAATTCCATCAAAGTTGAGATTTTTGCTGCAATCTGTGCAACATCTTGTTTAACAAGCCACATCTTTCCAAACTCTGCTTTCATTTATTCATTGCAGATGTTTTCTAATTTTTAATATAGGTAATTTCATATTGGTACAGATTCAAAGAACTGTGAGTGGAAGTGGGTGGATGGGAATGTATTGGCTGTGTTCTGTGAATAGTAGCACAAGCTGTTTGAACACCTTTTCAGCTGGCGTGCCAAAGTATTGGGGTTTTCATTACCTTTTGAGGAACGCAAAACAAAGGGAGAGCCAGACCATAGATATAAACTGAAAGGGGCTATAAAAAGTTTTGCAAAAGAGCATGTACAGTGTGTTTGGGGTCACTGTTCTCATGCCTCGCTCTTCCGATAGATCAGAAACAGACTTTCCACAAGAGGAAAAAAAGAGTCTTGCTGGATCAAGCCTAATGCCCATCTAGTCCAACATCCTGTTCTCTCAAATGCAACAGTACTTTCCCCACTTGTGATTGCCAGCATCATGGTGGGTAGCAGTCAATAGCCTTATCCTTCATGAGTGGATGGTGGCTCTTTGCTAGCAGAAGGGCATCTATGGACCCAAGCCTATGTTTAGAATAAAGTAAACATGACTTGTGAGAATTGTGGCCTCCCCGGTGTGGCAAAATTGTTTGACATGTGCTTACGGAATAGTGAAGTCAACTGTGGGAAGAATACTAGCATTATAGTCAAGACAAGAGCCACCAGGGAATATAAAACAGCAGTGTGGTTTCAGGACTGACACTTGGGACTGATCTTTCCAAGATGGGAAATAACTAGATTTGATTGAAAGAAAAAAAATGTAGGAACAAATATTGGAGGCTAGTATCTGATTCCCAGTCCTGCCAACCGCCACATGAAATTAGTAACAGCGGTAAGCCCTGGTTTCTATTTTAGAGACTTGTGGCTCCCAGCCACTTTGTTTCCTCTTGGTACTATTGATACTGGGACCCATTTGAATGAAGCTGTGTACTAATTGGTTCAATGGGATTTTTTGCCTTTGTGACATGCCAACTCTAGGGATGAGGCAGCTTAAAACTGATATTCCACTCTGCCCACGCACCAGTACTATATTTCCATTTTTCTTTTTAAATCCTGCAGAATTTTAGATATTTAAAGACATCCTGAAAATTATTTTTGGCTGTAATTTTCTGACACTTCCAAGTAAGTAGATAAGTGACTTCTCACCTTTATGCTCTTGAAATCCAGATTGCACCCAGAAAAAATGTGTGATAGTTTTTTAAAAAATCATATGAGGTTCTTGCTAAGGGAACTTTTTGTTTGGTGTTCATGATACCTGGCAGCTAATAGTTTGTTTCTTCTTATCCCCTACTAATAATTATACATTTTAGAGCTTCAGCGGTAATTTTCAGGTTTTTCCACTCAGTGATAATGGGGGAGCAGGAACCAGCATCAGTGACAGGCAAGGCATCAGTGGTTTAGCGTTGCCATATGTCTTTCAACTGTCATTGTAAATGACCAATTTAATGAGACACGCTTGTACTCTACATGGGTGATTTTTGCCTGTCTTGCATATAGTTCTTGGATTCAGATTAAGGGATTTTGTGTGCCTTAGTAGTGACATTAATCAACCATCATAGAGGCAGGAATCATAACAGTGAGTAGCCCCTGAAGACAGGGTGCTGACAAAGATAATGAGATTTTGTTACTTTTATTGTAACATGAAATTGTGATCATAATTTTTTGTCATAATTTTTATTTTAATAACAGATTGTGTAAATTTCATTTTCTTTCCTTTTCCCTCCCCCTTTTCAGTATTGTTCCCTTTTTTGCATGTAAAACGCAAGGAAATAAAATTTTTAAAAAGAAAAAGAAGAAGAAGAAAAAGACAGGGTGCTGACAGAAACTTCAAAATGTAAAATTAGTAGACTGATATTACCATGCAAAGTGAGAGCATTGAACACACAAAAGAGAACACATCTTATTATGTAGCAAAACGGAGACTTCTTCATGGTTTCACTGTAAACATGACAAAATGTATAGCTGGTGTTTATGGGTATTTATGGAGAGTACCGGATTGCGAAGGCTGATTTAAAGCAACCCTATACACGTGGGGTCAAGCCCCACATGGGGTGAAAGATTCCTGCATTGCAGGGGGTTGATCTAGAGATGGCTCTTGTGGTCCCTTCCAACTTACAATTCTATGATTCTGTGTCTTATCTGAAGTAATCCCCAGTGAGTTCAATGCTACTTACTCCCCGGTAAGTATGGATAGAATTGCAGGCTTAATTTAATTAGCTGCTTGTCAAAAGAGACAATTTAAAGGAAACTATAGGGTGCACTTATGTTTTGAAGTAGTGTTGTAGATTCTGCTTAAGAGATAGCACAAGTAGTTTTACTTAAAAGGAGCCCAGAGGATTAGAATGGGTGTTATTGAATAAGTGTTATTTCCTTGGCAGTAGCATTGCCAGCATTTCTCTTGAGTGTGCATTAAGGAAAGTATAGTAGGGAGCTCTGAAATATGCACTGTGTGAAGTCATAGGCGCCGACTCCATGGGGCCTGAGGGGGCCCGAGCCCCCTCAAAAATTCGTTTGGGGGGGCTCTGCCCCCCCAATAATTTAAGAAAATTATTACCGTAAATTTCGCTCTATAACACGCAGATTTTTTCTCCTAAAAAGTAAGGGGAAATGTCTGTGCGTGTTATTGAGCGAATGTGTGGTCCCTGGAGCTGACTCGCTGGAGCGCAGGGGCAAAAATAGGCAAAAATCAGGCAAAAATAAGATCGGGCGGTCGGGCGGAGGGAAGGCGGAAGCTGCTGCTTTCCTGCATTCTGCCTCAGGGTCTTACTGCCCACTCGCTTCTTTTGCTGCGTTTGCTCAAACTCAACAAAGAGCAGGGAATCCCCTGCCCTCCTGGCAAGCAGAGGGTTAAGGAAAGGATCGAGTCCTTCCTCCTAATTCTTTCCTAGTCACACTGCGTGCAGGCTCCAGCCCACCACCTCCTCCTCTCCATGCTCTAGGGACTCGCAGGCAGCCGAAAAACAGGTGGGAGAGAGAGAGAGGGCTGGCTTGGGGGGGGGACTTTTGCCTTCCTTTCCTCCCCCCCACCCCGTTAAACTCCTCCCCTGCATTCTTAGCCAGCTGCTTCTCCACAGACCCCTCTTGTGCTTCTTGTCCCTTCTGTGTTTTTCCTTCTCTCCCCATTTAAAACGTGGTGACAAAGCACGGATCCACATGGATCCTCAGGATTTTTGCATTGGGTCACCCCAAATTCACCATCAGATCACATTACATGTCCATGGCTACAGTCTTTACCAAAAAAATCACGCACCCACTGTTGCCTGGGGCTGCAATGGTGCAAAAACGTGGTTACAAAGCATGGATCCACAGGATCTTTGCACTGGGTCACCCCAAATTCACCATCAGATAACATAGCATGTCCATGGCTACAGCCTGCACCAAAAAAATCACGCACCCACTGTGGCCTGGGGCCACAATGGTGCAAAAACGTGGTTACAAAGCACGGATCCACATGGATCCTCAGGATTTTTGCATTGGGTCACCCCAAATTCACCATCAGATCACATAGCATGTTCATGGCTACATCTTGCACCAAAAAAATCACGCACCCACTGTTGCCTAGGGTCACAGTGGTGCAAAAACGTGGTTACAATCACGGATCCACATGGATCCTCAGGATTTTTGCATTGGGTCACCCCAAATTCACCATCAGATCACATAGCATGTCCATGGCTACATCTTGCACCAAAAAAATCACGCACCCACTGTTGCCTAGGGTCACAGTGGTGCAAAAACGTGGTTACAAAGCACGGATCCACATGGATCCTCAGGATCTTTGCATTGGGTCACCCCAAATTCACCATCAGATCACATAGCATGTCCATGGCTACATATTGCACCAAAAAAATCACGCACCCACTGTTGCCTAGGGTCACAGTGGTCTAAAAACGTGGTTACAAAGCACGGATCCACATGGATCCTCAGGATCTTTGCATTGGGTCACCCCAAATTCACCATCAGATCACATAGCATGTTTAGTACTGTATTTCTATATTACTATAGTACTGTATTAGTTATTTTCAAATACTTAAATATTTTTAGGGTGTAAGACCCAATTAAAGCCCGTTATTTACATACAGTATTACAGTATTTACATACAGTATGAAGCATACTGTATTAACTTTATTAACTGTATTAAAGCATTAACTTTGAGATATTATTTTTATTTAATGAACCCTCAGCCTTATTCAAAGTAAGCTTAAATTAGCTATTTCACTTATTAATCAAAGTGCTATTACTGTGCGACAGCAATATTTTATGTTTTATTCTTTTAATGATAGTTTAGGATTTATTTAAATATCATTTCAGTCTTTTCAGAGCTATATATTCACTGCTCTGTAATAGTCTATAAGCATAATTGTTACTGTAAATTAAATTAGCTTTTTACGAAAATACCGTGCGTGTTTGTTTTGTTTCTTTTTTCAAAGCCAAAAAGTGTTTCAGGCTTGTCGAGTTTTCCGGAGTGTGGAGTTATAGAGAGTCGAGTTTTCGGGGTTCTAATGTTGATCATATGACTCTAAAATACTTTAAAAAAACTTTAAAACTCACTAATTTTCATCTAAAATTTAGAAAACTTCCCGGGGCAGGACCCCGGTATGGGCCCCCCCAATATTTTTTATAAGTTGGCGCCCCTGTGTGAAGTTACTATGAAGCTGCTTTTTTTTAGTGGCCTCGGTGTGTGGGCTGAGTTATGAGTTCTTCAGTGTCAGGAGCTGACTAGAAGAGTCTTCTCAAACCATTTAGGGAACAGACTGATTGTTGGGCTGGATCTGCTTAGGAAAATAATTTGACCTTGCTTACATGTTTGGCATAATATTGAAATTGTTATTACATGTTTTTGCACAGTGAAGTACCACTGTTTTTCTATATAATACCTGAAGGAAGATAGAAGTCAAGCAGCAAAAAACACTTGAGTTTAAACGCGTTGAGGATAGTGAGGTGGTTGATAATGAAATATGGTCCTGTGGAGGGGTCATATAAGAATGGAAAATTTGAAACCAGAAAGGACAAGTGATGAGAGAAAGTTTAATGGTTTTATGCAGTGACTGATGGTATAACTTTAGGGAGGTGTCAAAGTTATGCAAGGCCAGTGTTCCATTAAGCCTGGTAATTGCTTTTAATGACAGTGCTATGCGTGGAACTTAAAACTCCTTGACAGATATTTTCCTTGGCACTGCAGTCCGATCAGCAAAAAGAGGCCATTACTTTACAGAAAAGCACACACTTTACCTTCTTACGTTATGGTGAGACGACAAATTGAAAGTCAGGTTTGCAATATGCTAAATGTCTGAACAAGTAGCTTACTGTTGAAATGAATAGTTGTAAAATACTGGCTAAGTGGAAAGTTCAAACTCAGTAACTAAAACTTTTAAAATAGACACTGGTGTTCCTTATGGATTGGCAAGCAATTTAGTATGTACATAGGATATGTATCTGTTGTGATTTAATGGAGTGGCCAGAGGACATTCTTTTGAGGATTGAGATGAAGAGACTATTAGAATTTGGAAATTAAAGGACGGAATACATTAATCAAGGAGGAATTTGGGCTAAGCAATGTTTTGACAAGGATGTGTCTCCTTGGGAAGGCTTTTTCATTGCTGTTAATATATCCTCCCGCTGCACAGGTACTGTGGAGCATTTGCATTATGATTTAGCCTTTCCTTTTTGATTTTCAATACATTTGTAAATCAGTGTGTATGTAACCTGTTACAAGCCCTTGAGAGTGTGACCTGAAGTATGTCTTCTAAATAAAATACAAATGAAGCCAAAACATAAATCAGAACCCTAGCACAGACATTATTTCTCTGCTATGAATTTCCTGACTTGGTTTCTTCCTCATAAAACAGGGGAAGAACAGCACCATCCAATCTATGGTGCTGCTTAGATATGACCCCCCCCCCTCCTACTGATAGCATTATTTTATTCAAATTATATTCTATAGTGAATTGTGGGAAATGATGGGTTGTAGTTTGAACAGTTGTTTTCAATATCTGTTGAAATTGCCTTCTGTGCTGTTCTCAACCATATGTCCCAATATAGGATGTTGCTATCAGAAAGTGAACCATTCATCTTTTGAGTGTGACTTTTTGGCATATTGGTTATACTACAGATGGCATCAAGTTGTCCTTAATAACAGCATCGAAAGATGCCTGAAAGTTGTCAGAAGCTCTGGAAGTTAATTTCTGTAGAATCGTTTGTTTTTGGGAATCCGACCATTGGGTAAAAATAAATGCTACACAATAAAATGCCTTAACATTGTTAACTATGGTAATAATACCATGGCATAGTTGCAAAGACAAACCTTCATTTAACACTACCTTTTACAGTAAGTATATTTTGCATTCCTGGTTTCTTCAGAAGCTGCTTGAAATACCAATGAAACCACACTTTTATTTTTGGATAATATAACTGAATACACCTCATGGAGGTAACACACAGGAAGAGATCTTGTAACCTCTTGATAAACTAAAGAGCAGAAAGACACTGGTACTGGATAGCCATCACCCCAAAATTTACTCAGAACTTACCATATTTTTTGTGTATAAGATGCCCCCATGTATAAGACGCCCCCTACTTTTGGGGATCCCAAATTTAGAAAATAGGCATATGCACTATCCGTGTATAAGACACCCCCAGATTTTAAACCTTATTTTAAAGTAAAAAAATCTCATACATGGAAAAGTATGGTAATTGTGAACGTTCAGGTGTATAACAGAACAATGCTGATTGTAATTAAAATTTGCCTTCATAATAGTTAACAAATCCCCCATAAATCTTGGGTTAGGAGAAATTTTAAGGCACAGATTTCTGGCCAATTGGAGCCCGATTTTGTGTACCCCACCTTAAAACATATTAGTAGCTATTTTTACTCAGACTAACTTTGAAAGCCTATAGTTCTCTTAAATGTGTCTGGCACTTGTTTCTTTTCTTAGGTTTAATATTTCATGCAGCATGAAGAAAACAGTGACCAAAAATATGGTAAGATCTGGTCAAATGCCCAGGGGATTGTTCCTTTCAGGTAACATTACAGTGATGGATCTGTGAAGTAAATTGAACCCTGTTGTTTCTTTCAGAAAAGAGGAAAGGAAAATAAGTGCTTTTTTTCTTTTTTAAAAAAGGGTATAATGCTATAGGATGCTTGTACTTTCCACTGGTTGTACAGAATGATTATATAGTAAATAGAAAAAGCACTTCCATTCAAACTCAGGTTTTAATTTTTCGAAAATATAGATGGGGCATGGACTACAACTCCCATCATCCATAGCTTACAGGACCAGTGGTCAGGGATGATGGGAATTATAGTCCCAAAACATCTGGAGGGCCAAGTTTGGCCATGCCAGTTTTAGGCCACTGACAGTTTACAACTGAGTTTGTGATAGAATTCTTCATGTTCATGATATGCAAAGCTTTTCTTAAAAAAATGGACTGGATTTTTTTTAATTTTTAAAAAGAATAAGCAGACACCATTGTAATACTGCATGTTCACTTATGAGAGTCACCTGGTTATATGTTATAAAGGAGAACTGTTTGATGTGCTCAGTTATATAGATCTGCAAACTCTTAGCTGTGGGCTGATATCAATATTGAGCAATAAATCTACTGTTGACAAATTGCTTTCTAGGCAGACATCTTAGACTGATCGAATTAAGGGCAGGAATTGATTTCTAAACTTAGAATCAAGGTGCACCGGTGTGAGATACAGTGTGTACAAAATGATAAATAAATTATAAACCTGGGATTTGGAAAAAATAATAATTCCTATTTACTCTTCATCTTCAAAGGTGCATAGGCCGTCTGCAGTGCAGCTTGAATAATGATTAATAGGTAGATATGGAGGGGAGGGATGCAGCTGTTAAAAGTTTCTGCATATCAGCCATAATTACGTTACTCATTGGCTTTTTACCAAACAGCATCTCATCCAAACTCCCAAACAACTAGCCTGTGTTTTCAGGGGAAATGCTGCCCCTTTCAGCCCAGACTGAACCATTTCTAGAATGGCTATTTCATTGACTATGAGCACCTCTATCAATGAAGGATGTAATTTATACACCTTTACATGGGAATAAGAGTCATTGAGCTCAATGGGGCTTACTGATGATTAGACATTTACGGTATAGGATTGCACTGTTGATATGCTTCGAAGTAAACATGCACAGCTTTGCTTTATAAATGTTACCACCCTACTTTGTGTAACTTCTGTTCAGGATCTACTGACCCCTAGTGAAATACAATTTTATTTGGATGCATTTAAACACACACAAACACACCCACACCCACCCACCCATCAGGCAGTACTATTATTGATATGGAATTCCCCTCCCCCTCTCGCAGCAAGCTGAAGACCATTTCCTGTTTGGTAACTAAAATCAAATTAGAGGATAGGAAAATAAAATAGTTTTCAATGAGAGATATGGTTACATGTCCAGTACATTATGTTATGTAGACGAACAAAGTACAATTTAGACTGACTGAATTATAGGAAAGTCGCTCACTTAGTTCTATATTGATTTTATTTAATTTTTGCTAAGGAGAAAAAGCATTTACAAAGGTATTACTTTATTACCCTTTCAGGCAATTGAAAGGGCAACAATCTGTATTCATAAAGGGATGATGTGCATCAGAGTGAACGCAGAAAAAATCCAGAGTGAATTTAAACAGTATTTTTAACAGTGTGCCACATTGTTCTGTAACTTTGTTCTGCATTTCAGAACTCATGTACCGATTAAATAATAAATGTAGTGATGACCATGATTATCTTCAGTTTGAGACTCTGCAAACTGGCGTGTTTCCCAGGGGCAGCCCCACCATTTAGAGTAAGGTGGCTGATATTGGGTGTCATATTGCATTTTTATTTCTGGGGAGGAGCTTCTGGTATTTTTTCCTTCAGGGGCCAAAATAACTTGACCAGCCTTTGATCCTGTGCAGAGAAAAAGTGGGGCAAGAATGACAATGTGCTTCCTTGCCTCAAGCAGCAAAATAGCTTGAGTCAGTCCAGATGTTTTCCTAAGGGAAGGTTTAGTCCCTTAGTTTAAAATGTTTAGTTTAATGCACTTAGTTTGTAAAGTAATACACTTCAATACACTTAGTTAATACTAAGGGTTTTTTATGGAAAGCAGCAAATACAATATAGTGCTTGATGCACTATTGGCTGTGATTCTATAATTTTCTTCAGGTTTTGTTCTAATTCACTAGTCCCCATTTCATTACATCTCACATGCTCGACAATAAATTTTAACGTAAGTGAAATTGAGCATTTTAATGTTCTTGATGTTGGCATTGCCTTGACACTTCTTATAATTGAAATAAGAGCTGATCTTAGGATAAAACAGAGGTTTGGGCCGTAATTTTACACAAAGAACTGGCTTCACACATAGCAGTAAGGAAAGCTATAACTTGGTCTGAATGTGTGGGTTCACTGAGCAAAGCTGCTGCATTGCTGTGACCATGGCATGTCACTCCTGCAAAGGTTTGTTATTGGGTTTACAGTTTGTGGTTTGTCTTGAGGTGACAATCCATGAGCCCAGGTCCTGATGGTATGTTATGCCAAACCATGGCTTAGTCCATGGTTATGTGGCAGCAGATGGACCAGCCACAGTCTCCATAGCGTGCAAGCTAGTGCAGTGTTTTGTTCACAAGTGTTATAATGTTGGTGTGATCATCTTTGTTGAAAATGCAGTAGTTTCTACTTGTCAAGCGCCACAGATAATAATAGCAGCTTAACAGCTGTTCTGGAATTACAAATTGGGTTTTCCATAGGCCCCTAATGCTCATCTATGAACGTGTTTCTCCATCTTGCCCTACAAATATCCAGTGTGCGTAGAACAATGCAAGTGATGTTTTTCATAGGCTTGGGGTCATGAAGTTCACAGACAGGTTGGAGATACCAGCACTGAATTGTAGGCATTCAGTTCCTGCTGTTGGAAGGCACAGTGCTGAATGTTTATTCCCTCTATATTATGATTTAATTTCTTATTTCAAACAATTCAAATGCCACTATAGCCATATGTGGAATATGCACATGTGGCACATAACCATGTGAAATTTTCACCTGGGGTACTTGCCATTTCACTGCCTTTTTTTTTTAGCACCAAAGTGGCAATATTTGTTATCCTTGTTGGGACATTAGTCCTTGTACAGTAGCTTTCCCTGAGTTCTGTACCTGACATTTCCCGAATGTCATTAGACTTGGTGGAACATTTAAACCAGAGGGAGGGAGTATGGGATAATTGAATGTTAAGCCCTTTCAAAATGGGCATTTCGATCCCCAAAGACCTGCTTAAAGTGAATAAAAGAGTGGATGCAGTTGCCAATTTTCTACTTGGTGACTAAATATAAGCTGCGCAAGCAGAAGTAAGACCCAGTAAACCTGGCTTGCAAAAAAAAAGTGTAAAGTTGCTACAAGCTTTAAATTCCTCATCGGGTCAGGAAGGCAGCTGTTTGAGCATATATTATCTAGAGGGCTTTCTTCCTCCTGGTTCTTGAATTTTAACCATGCCAAGAGCTGCTCTGTGTCTTGATATCATTCTCCACCATCCTTCTTCATGTGTTGTAGGCAGCCCCTCAGCAAAAGATACTTATCAAGCCAGAGGAAACAGCTTAAGCTATTCTTTTGTTAGCTTTTAGAAAGCATAGGAGCTCCAAATGAATCCTGAAGTTCCTGGGCTGCCTGCTTGCAAGCACTGTGCATAAGAAACTCTTATTATTGTAGGTCACTGAATTCATTTTTAAAATGCCAATTGACATCATTCCTTTAGGGAATTGTTAGTTGCAGCCTCATACCGGAGTCTAGCAGAAATGTGGAAAGTTAGGGGTTTTTGTTTTGTTTTTTTTTTGTTTTGGAAAGGATCTCACTTCAGTGTGTAGAAGAAGTTCAGGTGGCACCTTTCCAGCATTTCAATTTACCTAAATGGACATAGCTGGTTTACTAGAGATTTCCACTGTGGCTGTCTTGTTTTAACATGCTTTGGGAAATTGGCATGATTTCTCCTAGCCTTGGCACGGAACTTGATGACTCCGGCTGATACTTAGCTCCTGCTTTAGCAGAAATTGGTACTGTAGCACCAATAATGGCCACAGCTGCTTAGTTGAAAATGAAAATAGGAATACTAAATGCATGAAGAGAAATGACCAAAGACAAGCTATCTAGAGCTATTTGTGGAAAAGAGTGATTTCTGATTGGGAAGCCCTAGCCAACTTGTTACTCATTATATCCTCCTGACATGTTGCGTACATTTTAATATCTGTCAGGTAGTCAAGTACACTGCATTCTTACCATCATTAAGCAATACAATTTGCTTTTCACTTCATTACAGGGGAGCTCAGTTATATTGCTGCTCAAGTTAAAAATCAGGCAACTGCTTATTCCAGAGATTTAAAATAGCCACTTAAAAAACAAACCAACAAACCCTGAAGTCTCAGAACTTCAGAATCCACTTTTCAGCCTTGTCAAAAGCTTCATTTGTAAGTCTGGCATTCAACCATTTCAAATAATTCTTACCCTCTGCCCTCTTCTCTAAATTAGAAAATATGATGTGAGATAGAGGCTGTATATTTCATTTGCCACTGAATGAAATGACAGGATAGTGTATCTGGATAAATGTTAATGAACAGGACTAATGTTAGAAAGCCCTGCATATTATGACTATCACCTAATTCTCTTTTTGTATGACGTCCAAGGAGCTTAACATTCCAGTTGATCGAGATGAATGTGAACCCTCCCCCACTGCCCAATTCTGGATTTAACCCACATACCTATTACAAATAACTGGAGAATTCTTTGGAAAACAAATGATCATATCTGATACAGTATCTTATTTTATTTACCCTTCCTTTTCATGCTGTGAGAAGATCACATTTATCTTCTGGAGTGTTAAGCTGCTTGAAGGCTTTTCCACATGTTATAATGTTCTTCCTTGGAATGGATTCAGCTTAACCATCCTAAGGCTTACTGAATGCCAGCTTTGACCGTGTGGCATTTAAACATACCGTATTTTAATGTCCATTGGTACCATACTTCTACTTTGCTGAATATTCAAGAGAACACTTATTTCAGTAGCTAAAGGGAGCCAGCACTTGTAGCTGTTAATAGTAGCTAGTAGATTAGAATGTTAACCTGGGCTTTAAAAGCCACTTTGAACCCTGCTTATCATGTGAGCATCTGTCAAGATGTAATGCTATATCACCAGTAGCTTTCCAGAGGTAGTTGGACCAAATCTCATCATCCCTGGCCAACATGAACAATGGTCAGGGCTGACTGTGTTGTACTACAACAGCACATACAGTATTGGCTACCTCTGAGAGGAATTGGAACTGGTAGGCTGGTTCCTGATTTGCAGCCCATGGTTTCGTAGAGACCCAGTGTTATATCTGTACAGAGCCTATGATCAACTCTCATGCTTTCACCTATGACACTGAGGTCTACAAACCATCTAATCAGATAGTATGCCAGAGACAAAGCTAAACAAAAAACTCACTGCAATTTTTTTGAGAATAAAAAGTCCTCTTTCACACTTTGATATATTTTCTTTAGAAATGTGTACTTGTTTCAGATGCCAATGAAATGGATCACTAGAATGTTGTTTGGGACCTAGCTAGTTCCACATTTCAGGAGGTTTTGAGTTTGTGTTTCTCATACAACAGTTTCCCAAGCCTTGTGGAAAGACGCTTTTGAAACCCAGGAGACTTTAAAAACTAGTATGTGTTATGGCATATTTGTCTTCTGTGTGCATATTTATAAACACACACACACACACATATTTTCAGATGTTGCCTTGTTGTTGTCTTGAAAACATTTGCAACTACAAAACTACTAAATAAATATTCTCATGCAAGAAATGTGAGAGCTGTTGAGTAGTCCTAGTCAGATGAAGACAAATTTTGCATTTCATATCCCTGCAGATCATCTCCTTGTTTATTTATTTCAAACCCTTCCCTTCCCTTTAATATGGAACTCAAAATGGATGGGCCTCTGTTAACCTTTCTGAAAATAATGATCTGACTGAGATCATGTTTGGTATATTCCAGCTCAGTAGGCATATTCTTTGGGAAAATTATAAGCAAATGGCAAGGATGGATTATGTCCCGAGAAGCAGCCCCTATAAGACATTTGTATGCATAGTTATGGCTGAAATGCAATTACATAAGTAAACAGTTTGGTTTCTCCAGTTCTCGCTATCATATCAGAAACAGGTTTTAGCCATACATAATTCATCTCCTCATTCCACTACATAAGAGAATGAGAATTTAGGAGTACAAAACTGACTTGTAAGGAGGATTTATTAGGAAGCTCTGACCCACAATTATCTGGGAGAAGATAGTTTTGGCAAGTTAGTTTTTCTCGTGGAGGTCAGTGCTTTCTTTCCATCATTCTAAATTTATTGATGACAAAGTGTATAGTTTCAAATGGTTTGCCAGGGACACACCAGATGCCTGAATTCTGGACTGGTTTATGGCTAATTTAAAAAGGCTAATTCTTTCCCCCCTCAAACTTACAAGTGTGAATATATTTATTGTCAAAGCAGTCAATAGTTTGACAAGCTAAGTAAGTCCAGGAAAACCTAATTGGGTATTTTCCATTCCACATAGCATTAGTGCTTATTTTTAAGAGAGTCCTGGGAGTAGCTGTTAGTAAAGATATTGATTACTACTCTGCTGTTAATAGTTGGTTGAGTAGGAGGCTAGCACTTCATAGAAGCTAACCCAAAATTTAAAGGGGTGAAAATGTTGTTATTTTCACACATTTCTAAGAGACTTGCTATGCTGTATTCTCTCTGTGTATACAATTGTTTTTTTCCCCTAAAGAGCTGACAGAAACCAAGGGTCATGATCTTCTGTGTGTTGCTAATTCAAATGAAGACTGCACATGAAATGTCTAGGGATTTACTCTGTATGAAATCCCTACAGAGATTTGTATCATAGTTTCTGTCTAAAATAGTGTATCCACAATAAAATAACTAAAAATATGCAATTTTACAAACCAAACTGTCCAGATATATTTGGTGCTTGGTCCCTCAGCTTTGGTATTAAAAGAAAAAAAAGTTTTTATAATGTATCTGACTTACATCGCCCCATTTAGTTTGTTGAGTGCTAAAATAAGTGTGTTTTTGCCTCTTGGTGTTTGTGAATGCTTAGTCTCAAATATCTCATTGCAGTATATCAAGAAAAGTAATAGATTGTGCCATAGAGCCTGTGATCCCACTATAGAAAGCAACCCCTATAAGAAAATAAATATTTTTAAGGGTGTGTAGTGTGCGAATCTATATATAGCTGAAATGCTACTAGTGGGAGCTTCATGGAAAATGAATACTTTCTTAAAGCAAACACTGCAGTGCTCATGCACATCATAAAATTCTGCATAAAAACCGATGATCTAATTTGAAGTATTGGGATGGCACGGTTTCATTATTAAAATACAAACATACAAAAAATACAGTTTGGGTTCAGCTTTCATACCAAAAAACTGCATTAAGTTTATGAATACTGTAGTCCAGATACATTTGAATGCACTTCTTCTACAGGGTGGGTGTGTATAGAACCAGTATTGTAACCTCACACATGGAGACATATACGGCACATAGGTGCAAAGATCCGCCCCCCCAGGTTACTCAGTCCCAAGCGCGCAGGAGGGCGGAACTGGCCGGCCACCTCAGCGTCTCGCTGGCTCGGTCGCCCCCAAACTCGTGGCGCAGAGCCGCCCACAGAAGAGTCCACTGCGGCACTCTGACTAACGGGCGGGCTATTCTCCAGACTCAACTCTTGGGCCCTGGACTCTCGGCCTGGTGCCCCTGAGAACCCGGTGCCTGGGTGCCCCGCACCCCTAGCACCTATGGGTAAGATGGCCCTGCATGGAGATTCAGGACTCCATTGGCTGTCTCAGGAAGAATCAATTTGTCCCATATTTATGCATGTTTGTATCTGTGAAAAAGTTAATAAGAACAGTGTTGAAGCTCAATATCTGTATTAAATATCTAGTGATCAAGTGAAATTTAGTGATTTAGTCCTAGTCATGTAAGGGCAGAAAGGGTTTGTAGTTGGACAAAAGTTGTAATAATTGTAAGATGAACACAGTGGATCTCAATATTGCAGGAATAGAATTTTAGATGCATAAGTGTAGTGGAATGTCCTATGAAACACTCTGAGGATAATCGTGTTAACCTGTCCCTGACATTGTAATGAGTGAGCTGCAGACTTCCTGTATGTGCACGGGAAGCTTTTAGAGCAAGACTTGAAGTGTGTGTATGGAAGAAGGTCATGCAGAATCCATTAGCAAACTTCTTCTCTCCTCAGATTTTAAAAATATAGTCTGCTTTGTTAGAATTAAGCCAGAGCAGTGGTTGACTATTGCTTATTGAAAGCTGGAATCCAATTGACTTTTATGATTTATTTTTTTTTAAAAAAACATGCCAGCATAGCTTTATGTGTTGTTTCAGATTTTGATCTGGTTGTGTTTATCTTCTGTTCACATATTTTTTACTTCTCAGGATTGTAGGTTTTTGCATTCCCAGTAATGTTGGGCATTTGCACAAGCAGTGAAGCTGGCTGTCTATATCCACTCATAACAGCAGTTATTGGGATGTCCATTATTGGAAATAACAGATGGAGGCGATGTGAAGATTATCACAGTCAATGTCATTTGAGGTGGGGAAGAAATCAAAACCAAAATGGGGTTGCTAATGGTTGGGATTGCTGATATTCTGAACATATGCAAATTGTTTATTTATCTTAAAAAAATATGATAGTGCTGTAGCAAATAAACGTCTGGGCTGAAAGGAAAAACTCCAGCAGCATTGAGGAATAACAAAAGGGTGTTTATTGCTAGCAATAAAGGCTCAGTGGGATCACTCTCCAAAAGCTGAGCAAGTCCAAAAGGGTGGGGCCTGCTAATATACATAGCTGTTATCTGTTAAAGCAATAAGGTAAAGGTAAAGGGACCCCGGACCATTAGGTCCAGTCGTGACCGACTCTGGGGTTGCGGCGCTCATCTCGCTTTATTGGCGCTCATCTCCTTTCATATGTAGAAACTTAGGAATGTGCTTACAACCTTGGGAGTTAAAGCTGCTCCTAGCACAAAATAAGGCACTTGCAAAGAAACAATAGACACAAGGCGTCTAGTCTGGCTAGTTAGCTGAGCTAATAGGTCTTTATGTGCATCAGTGCAAGAAGCTGCAACGTAATTGTCAGAATACAGACTATTATTTAAATATAATAGTTGGTTCAGATACCCAAAGCTAGCTGAAAGTAGGGCACTAACTGGGGTAGGAACGTTGGAGGGAAATGTGAAGAGTAGTCCGGTTTTTCATAACATATTGCACGTAAATGCCTATTTATGCAGGCATATCCTAAGAATTTGCAGTGAATAAGAGCAAAGTATTATGTGAGAAATAATAGTGTGGACTAAATAAGCACCATATGAAAATCTTGCTGTGTGTGTTTAAAAAAGAGACAGATTAATTGAGAAACTGAATCACTGATGAATCACAACCTGCAGGGAAATGAGCAGAGCAACCTGGTATCCTGAGTTAAGCACATCCATTGAGTTTTTATCATATCGTTTTAAGATGGTAGGGTTATATTAGTTAAGTGTGTTATTTCTGTGCACCTCATAGTATATTGAAGAATAAATGATTTTCATTTACCATGTCATTTCCACTACGAAAATTGGCTTTCGAGTCAGGCAGAAAAATGGCCTGCAATGCAGTAAAACAAAATGCCCCAAGTGCTGGCCGTAAGGGCTCAAGAAGGAAGAGTGGAGGTTTTGAGGTTGATGTGTATGTCATGATTTATAACACGATCCCTGTTCACCAAGCTCACTAGGTGGCATTTGATGTTTTAAGGGGGAGGTTATGCAGTGTAAAATGTGCACCCAAAAGTGTGTTGCTTTTCTTTGTCAGTCCCTTGAAAATAATACTGTCGGGTGCTGTAGAAATAAAAAGAAGCAGTCATATTCCAATAAGTTGGGATGGTTTCTAACTTTTGAACAGATTTATCCAAATTTTAATTGGAACATTGGCTATCAATTGGGATTAGCTTTAGTAGCTAGGAGTGGTGTGCCAGTGCTCTTCTGATTAGCAGTTGCAGGGGAAGAACCAAGATAGGATGGCTGTCTTCATCACGCCTTGTTTTTATAAACTTCCCAGGGGTGTTTGGCTGGCTACTCTGGTACTTTGGTCTAAACAGTTTCTCAAATGGGTCTCCAGCTGTTTTTGGAGTATAGTTCCCATCATCCCTGGCCACTGGTCCTGCTAGCTAGGGATGATGGGAGTTGTAGTCCAAAAACATCTGAAGACCCATGTTTGGGAAACCCTGATCTAATTCAGCAAGACAGCTCTTGTGTTGGTTATTGCATAAAGTACACACAAACTAGGATTAGTTCAAACAAGACTGGTTCAGAGCACGGTTTATGATAATGGTTTGTTAGCAAAAGTCACCTCCCCCTGCCAAGGGCCACATTCCCTCAGATTAAGTCTATAGGGGCAGAACTAGTGGTGGGCAGAGAGGGGGAGGTGGCACACTCCATTTTCTCTCTGTCACTCCCTTTTTGCCACTTAGAAGAAATTATGCCAAGAACTTCAGGTTTCTCACACCTGGATTAAAATTATTGGCGTTCTCCCCACTCAAACATGACAGGAGACTCTTTGTTAGTTTAAAAGCAGAAGTAGATTCCTTCATTCTCTGTATGACCACACTGGAGAAAAGAAGGGAAAGGTTAGTTACATGAAAGGTTAGTTACAACTATTTCATGAATTTCCGTAGAACTGATATGTGACAAGTTATGCGAGTTCGCGTCTCCGCTCCTCCACATGCAGCTGCTGGGTGACCTTGGGCTAGTCACACTTCTTTGAAGTCTCTCAGCCCCACTCACCTCACAGAGTGTTTGTTGTGGGGGAGGAAGGGAAAGGAGAATGTTAGCTGCTTTGAGATTCCTTAAAGGGAGTGAAAGGCGGGATATCAAATCCAAACTCCTCCTCCTCCTCCTCCTCCTCTTCTTCTTCTTCTTCTTCTTCTTCTTCTTCTTCTTCTTCTTCAGCAGGTGAGTTAGTGGGCTGGCAGAGGCAGGGTTGACCTGCTTGTCCCTCTTCTAAGCCCAGCAGAGAAACCAGGTGGGCTGTCAGAAGAGTAATGTCCCTTCCTCCTTGGTCAGTATAGAAATACAGCGGATCTGTTCCCCTACCTGCTGTTAACTTTTCTGGGCTTGTTTACAAGACTGGATAAACTTTTTGTGGGCCCATCCCATTATGTGTTCTCCCCCTGCTACTGCTCATTAGTGTGTGTGTGTATGTGCAGGGCCCCCAGGGATGAGCCGTTGTCTAAACCTGAAGCATTAAATGGTGCCCTCAGTCTTTACCCACAAGCAAACTTGCCAACTGACTGTCAAAGAAACTTACTTCACTGGCCAATGAGAAACTCTGAAGCAATTTGATCAAGAAAAGTTGTGCTTTGTATTTCATAAGAACAGGGTCTATGCTTCATGGAAATGTGGGACTTGAGGACAACAACAGTCTGGTTGGAACACACGTCAGTGAGGCTCACAGTGACTCAGTTTGGATGTAATCCTGGCCATAAATCATAATCAGCGAAGTAAGTGTCTCCCTTTTGAGAAACAAAGGACAGAGTGGCAGGCTCAGGGTTACACATCAACAAGCTTTTGTGGTCTGTTTCTCTCAGAACCTTGGTTTTCTCATTGTGATTTATCTGGCAAGAAGCAAACCATGAATGTTGCTTCACATATAACGCTAAGTGAGTTGGCCAATTTTTGTTTTGCCGCTATTCTAAGGGAGGAGCAAAACAGGGCTTGCTTCAGCTGCCTGCACCAGCAAAGTTTGCACACAGGTTAATTTCCCTTAAAATGTGAATGAAACAATTGTGGAACTTTACTTTTCAGTACAGTAGTACCTCGGGTTAAGTACTTAATTCATTCCGGAGGTCCGTACTTAACCTGAAACTGTTCTTAACCTGAAGCACCACTTTAGCTAATGGGGGCTCCTGCTGCCGCCGAAGCCCGATTTCTGTTCTTATCCTGAAGCAAAGTTCTTAACCTGAAGCACTATTTCTGGGTTAGCAGAGTGTGTAACCTGAAGCGTATGTAATCCGAGGTACCACTGTATATAATCCCCCCCCCTTAGATGAAGAACTAGTCAATGAGCACGTAAATAAAGTTGATGTTCATGGGTCTCACTTTTGAATATACAAACTTGCACACCAATTAATATATCGTGAAATAACTGGATAGTTCATTGAGGGGGGGGTTATTTTCCCTCTCCCCGTTTGTATTTGACACTTGGGTAATGTTTGACAGATGGCATCTTCCGTTGCCTGCTTCTCATTGAATTTAGAAAACGGCTGAATGTATACTCCTTAAAAAGTTGTCACTTGCAAAAGCTTGTTTGCTCGAAGCAGCAGAAAGAAATGACAAACAAATCAAAATGTGTAGCATATGAGAGGCTATTAGATGTGTGGCTGGACAATCTCTGGCAAAAATTTTTTTGTAGACAAGTCTTTTAATTAGCTTAAAACATTTTTCCATTGAGCATGCAGCGCACATTCATCCCCTTGACGGCACCTTCATTAGAATGTTTTTCACACCCTGATATATCATGCTGTGAACCTGACACACAGCTTTGATAACACTTAATTTTGAGACAACTATTTCACCATTTTATTTGTGAGAACTGCGATTGCTGGCACTTTTTGGTCTCTGTTTCGCAGTGACTGTCAAATGGTGGCAAAGAGCTTGATTTCCTATCAAGTATATGAGATATTCATGCAATAATACTAGTGCCAGTGGGGCATTAGACACCCGCAGTCTTATCGGCTTAACCTCACAGGACAGCTGCGAAGATAAAGGGCAGGGGTTCCTAGGGGTAGTATACAAATTTAAGAAAGAGACACAAAGATAAGGAAAAAGCTCCTGAAAAAAAGAGTTTCTTTGGAATAAGTTGCAGTATTGATGAGCTGGTCAGTTCTGATCTTTTGCGTTTGGAGGGTCTCTCTGCAACTGCCCCCTCTAATATGCATATTTTTACACACGGCGTGCGGTGTTAGCACAGTAATTGCTATTTCCTATCACTTTGCTATGATGCTGCTAGTATTATGACTTTGTTTTTAATTTTCCAAAATTCTTACAACTGTTCATTGTTGGGATCCAATTTATCATGCCATCTACAGAAATTCATTTCTGACCATAGCTAAAAATGTTCAGCTTGTCAAGTACTCAAACAGCCATGCTTATTACCACTAAAAGATGAGTTCTGGCTGTCTCTGACACTAGCTATTTTACACTCTCACTGGGGGAAATAGAACTGTTATGAATATATTACATAGTAAAGTGCACCAGTCATAATGATGCACAATAAGAAAACCATGCAAAATATATGTCAAAGCCACAATGAAGTTTCATTGCACGTTCCCCCCATGTATGTTGCATATATTTGTACTTCAGTAGTTTTGAAATGAAAGTCTCGTGCTCTGTTTAAGATTTTGAGGTTGTAAACAAGAAGTACAAATAATTTTTTGTGTGCTTGAATCATGGAATGCTAGATTATTCTATTTAATGACCAAGCAATGTACAATCAGATGCCAGTTAACACATAACATTGTAGCTAGAATATTAGTAACATGCCTGTTTCTTGAAAAAGTTAATATATTGGAGATGACAGATAATGATGCACTTATCTGCAAAACTATATGGTTTATAATATTTAAGAGCCAAAATGTATAAAAATAATTATACAAAACGAAATAATTGGAATGCAACCAACAAACTGCATAAATTTGACACTGGGCAAATCAGTCCTGGCTTCAGCAAAGCAATTCAGATTGGAACATTTTACATATAATAATGGTTGGGCTTACCGTAAATCTCAGCCAATTGCAGGAGGAGGGAAATCCAGAATTCGGATGTAGTCTCCAAGAATGCCTCTTCATATTTTTTCAGTAGAAAGCTTGGGGAGCAACAGATTGCTCCTGGTTGGCCTTGTAATTGCCATGGAATAGCAGGAAGTATGAGAAATGCTGCAGAATTTTGTTTATAGAAACATGACAGCCCCCAACTGTATTCGCGCTCCTCACTGTCAACATTTAAAAGTTGGTTAGCCTGTATGCGGACCCAGACCCATCCAGTGTCTCCATAGATTATTTATTGATTTTTATATAAAAATTATTTATATCTTAAGTGTCCTCACTGTGAGTGGGGCCATTATTATGGAAAACAGAGACTGGGGACAATGACTTAGAAATTGTTGTCTCTGTGTTCTACAGTTGCTGCCATAATTTCACTATCTGTTTGGAATGAATAGTTTTCATACTCATTTAATATAAATCACCAAAACATATTTATGTGAATGTGAAATTTGGATTGTATACAAGTTAAGGATTTCTTATGTTATTAAATTTATATCTGAAAGAATGATTTGTAATTGCCTATATATATATTGAAAGAATATATATATATAATTTTTAAAATTGGGCATTTTAACGATGTGTTGTTTGATTCCCCACTTCTGTAATCGGGTACATTTCTAGTTAATATTTGTTGTTTGTGTAGCAGATTTGGCTGTTAAGTGGCAGAAAATTCAATAGCAGCTTCAGTATGATGGAAAACGAGTAGTTTTATAGGGGTAGTAATGGTATCTGTCACACGCAGGTGGAATAAAGCATTATGAGCAGGGTTGTTGAAAATAAGCATAAAAATCTATTCAGTAGATGAAATATTCTTGCTGACTGTTCCAGGTTGGAAGCATGGTCAGTTTCAAATGACTGTGTTTCCCTGTTCATTTCTCTTGAAGGTAAAGCCAGGCTACAGCTGTTTAGAATTATGTGAAGCCTGTTTTATTGGCTAAATTTATACTGAGTAAAAATTACAATTAGTGGCTTGCATGAGACTTACTGTTCCATTTGCAAGGAGTGTATTCTAGCAACTAGAATGTTAAATCCAGGTGCAGACTCTTAACAAGTCTGTTCAGTTCAGACTTATTTCACTTACCTGTAGAATGGTAACGCCACACATAGGGCTACTGATAAGAGAAACTATTGTGGTGTGTTTTGCAAAATTATTAAGAGAAATTGTAATTTTGGAAGTATTTGGGTAAAATAAACAGGGTTACAGATGCATCTTCAAGAAAACATTTTGTTTTAGGCCAGAGCTTTCCAAACTTTTCATGTTGGTGACCCTTTTTAGACATGCATCATTTTGCGACACAGTAATTCAGCTTTACAAGCAAACCGGAGGTAAAACTAACCCCTTTCTAGCCCAGGGAGCAGCAAGGGGACTGTTCACGTGACAGACCCACATACTGCAGCCGACACACTAACATGTCACGACACACACTTTGAAAGCTCTGTTTTAGTCATTCATTCACTGCCTAAAATTTTCGTTTATGTAGTGGATTATAATACTTAATTTCAAAGCTAATCAGTCGGTCTGCTCCAAGCATGATATCACTCTTCGTCTCCACAGAGATCTTTCTCTCTATTCACAGTAAAGTTTCCCTTTTAAACTGATTCAGTTTTTTTTTAAAAAGGTATGACCTCATCTGTTGATGACTCTTTTTCTTTGACAAAGTACCTGTGGTCTCCCCACCCCCACCCCACTCCTGACTAGCACTTTAGTTTCCTGACTACCTTAATTCCTGATATTGCAGATTTACAATTTGACATTGCTCTCTCAGCAGCAGCCATAATTTCCTATTAAGACAATGCATGTCTCCCAGGAAATAAAACATTTCCCCCCCAAATGCTGGTGCTCTTTGGCTTGATACCTAAAAAGGAGGAAATTGCCATGCTCATAAAGAGGTTGCCTGACACTGGCCAGGAACATAGTTTATAATTATCTGCTTTTAGTTGCAGCTGGTCATGGTTGTCCATATTTCCTCTTGGAACATTTCACTGTCAAATCAAATGCATTTCACGGTTGCATGTATTTGATGCCCTGTCTTGTATTTTTTTGTTGCACTGTGTTAGAAATACGATTTCTCTTGGGGTAGAAATGAGACTAACCTTTAGTAGCAAATGTTTCTACTCCTTGTGTGTAGGGGCACTCATGCATAAAAGCCAGCCTTGCCATTAAGCTTCATAATTAGCATAACGCTACACATGAATCTCCATTTTAAATGCAACAACAGTGAACAACCTGTGAACTGCCTGAAATAACAAGGTAGGCCACAGATTTGCCCTCCCCCGCCTTAGGTTTAGAAGTAAGGAAACAGGAAATTTGTTCTTAACAGCACTTCTAGAGATGTGATCCTATGGAATGTTTTCCCCTTTAACACTGCAATCTTATACACATGTCTCTTTAACAGTACAACCCTTTAACCTCGTTGGGATTTGCTCTCAGACTGGGGTGCCAACTTGAATAAAATATTGGGGATAGCAGGTAAGTCCTGCCCTGAATAATCAATCAATCAATCAATCAATCAATCACAAGACACGCCATTTGAATGGCAATGCCTATCGATCTTTTTTGGGGGGTGGCCCCCTGTAATATTTTTATTGGGGGGGACTGAAGGGACCTTGGCCCCTAGGAATTTGCTGCACCTAAATTTCCTGAAGAGTGCTCAAAGTACCGTAGCCAACAATGACAGGATTCTGGATAAGGTCCTATTTCAAAGATCTTCTTTAGTTGGTAACGGGGTGGAGGGGGTGGGACTCCCATGAGGAATTGAGAATCACAAGGGGTCTTTTGGTGTAGCAAGTGGTACATACATTTTGAAAAGTAAATGCACAAAAGATTGACCTACGTATGTAAAATGAGAAGTGGCTGTAGATTTAAAGCAAAGTCTAAGGGTGGTATCCAAATTTTATCCTGCGAGTGGACCCATTAAAATTATTTACACCCATTAATTTACATCGATTCTGAGTAGAACTAAAGTTAGTGACAATCCCTAAGTGTCAAGTCTCTTGACTTGGTGTCCCCCTGCATTAAAAGTGAATTATTCTTTTTTTGGCAGCCTTTGCTGCTTCTGATGAATGGTATAAAATTTGATAGAAGAGTTTTCTTTAAATGACTCTTAAGCAGCAGTAGAGTGACAGGCAGAACATTAACCATGACAATGACATAAATAGTATGCTTACTTTTTTTTTTACTATTTCTACAGAGATCTGTTCATTGAAGATTAATCAGTGTGGAACTTGTAGCCTTAAGGGGAAACGAAATTGTATTGCTCATGTGGGTGGAAAGTACTTTTAGGGATTTAATTACTGTATTGATGGGAGCAGTTATAAAATTACACAAATAAGAAGTCCAGCGACAGAAAGATTTAAGCAGTAACTGTGGATTACTATGTAGCAGCAATACAACATATAGAGAAAAACAGATTAATTCAGTTGATGCTCTTCCAAATCCTTAAAGAATCAGCTAACATCTGAGCTGAACACATTTAGGATTGTAAATGTCTTAATTAACCATGGTTAAAGCTACACAAATTAAGTGAAAGGGAGAAGAATTTTAATTCTTAACTTTAAGTCTAAACAGGATGCTACTTGCGTGTGGATCACTGTTGTCTTACTATCCCTGTCCTGGAGAGGTCACAACTGGCACAACAGCCTAAGCTAGCTGAAAGCAGTCCAGTGCCACTGTGGACATTCAAGTAGGGATGGCAAATTAATTATCTTTGGTTTTCACCAGTTTCTTGTTGTCATTTCAGCCCATTAGTTTACAAATATATTTAGAAAGCCTGCATGGACGTTTATATGCTTTTTCATGCACAGTTCTCCTAATAGACACATTCCCCTAATATATATATATATATTGCCGCATTGCAAAATTTGGAGCTGTGCACATATGGAAGGATAGTTGTGTTTCAGTTGCACATATGGAAGGATAGTTGTGTTTCAGTGCAAATTAGGTTGAGGCATTTTAAAATGTGAACTGAACAAACCCTCCATCCCTATCCTAAAGCAATAAACCTTGATCAAAGACTTCTCCCAAACTTTGAACCTCATCTTTCAGACGGGGTACAAAACAGATTGAATTATCTGTCTGCAGTGCCTCTGTTTAACCAGGACTGAATTTATGTGGACTATGGGACTTCATAACACAAGGACCATTGGTCTGAATAGTTGGGAGAACAGTAGTTCTCCCAAAACTCCTCTCTGAATCTAGCCACGTAGAAAGGAGCAGAGCCATACTATATCATAGTTCCCCCTCTTCCAGGAGGACATTATGGTTGATTTATCAAAAACTGAAGTTCCAAGAGAATCAACAGGGCTCTACCCCCACCTTGCCAAGAAAAGATAATCCTTATATTGAAATAAAGCAATAGAAAACTCCAGTGTGAAATATGTTCTATACTAAGTATAGGAAAACTGTCATGTTAATATCCATTTGTTGGAATGAAACTTGTGTTGAAGTAGTTGTAACATCATTTTATTTGGATCTGACAGGCTAATCATACTCTAGTTTGTTAATAAATCAAATAGTATATCCTGATGGGTAAAGTCATTCCTTCCTTGAAATGTGATGGGTCTCTGAAATTTAAAGCAGCATGCAATGGATATTAGATGCAGCACTGACAAAATTTAGAAGCATCTGTCACTCTTTGAGCTCTAAAAATGAGAAGCTGAACCTCTAACACAATACTGAAGGAATTAAAGAATGGCAGGGCCTTGCTGATGCACTTATTCACTACAGTCTTGTACACCTTAATCCTGTATGACTAGCAGTCACTCACTTATATAGTCTTGTGGAGCCTATCTGAATTTACAAGTGCCAGGAAAGATTAAGATTTATTTGGAAGGATTGTGGAAGAAAAGAACATTACTTCAATCATGTCTGACAGGGTGCAAGTTGGAAAATTCCGAAGTGTTTTGTAAATTCAGTGATGTGATATGTTTATGGACACATATCAAGTAATATAGCCAGTAATGTAAATAAACAACTTATTAACTTAATTTTAAATTAAATCAACTATATTTCCGAAGCTGAAGTGCTGCTTGAATTATGGGGAGAAAGTCTGGGACCTTAACTAAATTCAAAGGTCTGCCCTTGCCTCATTCATTCCAACTTGTGGCTTCTCCATGGTCTTCTAAAACAGTAATTAAGGAAGGTGCCATTAAGGTCTTGTCTGATCACCTCTAATTAGAAGAGCTGCGTGTTGAAGCCTCAGCCAGTACAGTGGTACCTCAGGTTAAGAACTTAATTTGTTCTGGAGGTCCGTTCTTAACCTGAAACCGTTCTTAACTTGAGGTACGCTTTTGCTAATGGGGCCTCTCACTGTCACACTGCTGTCACTGCGTGATTTCCGTTCTCATCCTGAGGGAAAGTTCTCAAGCCAAGGTACTACTTCTGGGTTAGCGTAGTTTGCAACCCAAAGTGTTTGTAACCCGGGGTGTTTGTAACCTGAGGTTCCACTGTATAACTAAACAAAGCTTACACAGTGGCAACAAGAAGCCAGTGAATAATGTAACAAAGATATATAGGGAGGAAGCAACTAGCATGTTTGGTTTGGGGGCTTGAAACTCATACTGCGTACAACTACATACAAATTACAGTATAATATGAAGAATCATATTGTCAAAGCCTACGTGCAATCCTTGTGGGTCTATGTGAAGACGGGGTTGATTTCGGGTAGAAATGTGTACTGATGACATTTGTCCACTTCCCAATACTCACTCACATGGGTTTTTGACCGCTTTCCGGTGCTAAAATGCTCCTCGAATAAACTGGGTACACTTTCTCCTTGAAGAAAATACACACAAAGAGAACTTAATACACAAAGGGAGGTCCCCCCCCCTTTTCTATGAGGGATAATATTATTCTCCTTTATTCTGTATAATATGTAGATTGGACTTTAGATGATGAAGTTGTGATGGAAAATTGATATAACTCTTCAGCACAAAAAGTTATGGACATATTAAAACTGTTATTTCAGCTGTGTGCTATAAATTTTCATTTCCATGGAAATTGATCCTGTTTCTCTGATAGATTCAAAATTCACATAATTTTAACAATGTAATAAATCCCAATACAACAAATGAGAATTTGCTAGATTGTGTGATGCCTTGAAGAACTTTTGGCAAAACTGAAGTTGTGCTATGTTAAAATATCAGCCTTTGCCAACTCTAGTAGAATACATATGGATAGTGTTAGAAACTCAGATATATATGCTAGGCACCAAATGGTTCCTTAAGCCAGGGCTACAATCACCAAAACGGAATCTCTAGTTGCCATTTTGGGGCCAGGCAACTTGAAAGTCATATGTTTCAATACAACTTTTTGGTCCCTGAAATTTGCTCTGATTGTGCAGATAAAATCCTCTCACAGATAGGATTCTACAGGATTTGTTGCAAGTGTGTGAAAACAGCCAAGATCCAAAGATCCCTACACATGCACCTCCAGATGGTGAAGACATCAGGTGTCATCCTAGCACCCAGACATCTTTGCTTGGTTACAAGTGGCCAATAGCCAGGTGCGAAATGCAGATGGGGGTTTAAGTCGAAAATATTTGGAGCATACCAGGTTGACAGAGGCTACTATATCAGTATCAAACTTTATTTCGGTCACAGACCAGCATTATATATTATGCTGATGTAGTCTACTACTTTTGGTCATTAAGAAATAATGTCCTGGAAACCCCAGAAGGCTACCTAATATTATCTGTAACACAGAGCCTAATCAGACAGTCGTTTATTGCAGAGCAGCAGACCACGGAATATGCCTCTGGTGCCCAGCTATAAAACGAACTTTTTACATGTTTAAAATGTGTTCCAGTCTTTACGTCTCCCTAAATGAAGTGAAGCCAAAAGATTTTGTTGTAACTATAGGCCTGTCAGCACTTCCTTTGTACACATAAAATTAATTATGTTATCCGTAAAATCCTATCAGCCATGGAAAGGAAATAATTAAATCCCAAAATGATTATTAATTTAAATAACTATTGTGATTGCCTATCAGATATGCAGCTATCTGATTTTTGAGTTGACTGATGTTGATGGGTTGACAGGAATGAAAGACTATCTTACGCCATGTAATAATAGTTTACGGATGGATACAAACAATAATAGGAGAAGAGTGGAGCTAAAAGCTGTGACAGTCATTGAATAACGTGGTTATTGCTACAGGGAATTCTGAACTGGTATGCTTTCTTTTAGCTTCTGTGGTAAGTGATGAGTAGTTTATCTTACCATGTTGTAATCATTATGAGAGATATGTGACTAAGTCATGTTCTGAGTAGACCTTTTGAAAGCAATGGACTTACTTTAGTCCATTCACTTCAGTGTGTCTACTCTGAGCATGACTTAGTTGGATAACACCTTATATTCCATTTCCAACATTTGATGCATGTTTTGTTTCTAATGTTTTGTTTCTGGAATAGTGTTTAAGTCATTCTTGTGCATTAGTTTCAAACATGTATGCTGATTAATTCATATAGCCTCCTAAACCAGTACCTTTGTACGCTACATATTCATTTCCAATAATGTTTTTAATGCAAGTCACATACTTGTGTTAATCATATTTGTTAGGCCGATTCTTGTTATAAAATACATGGAAGTTCTTTCCAATAAATATTGGTGGGCTGTCTTACTGCACATCATGTACAATACCATATATTTATTTAAAACTATCCTGCCTTTCTGCCTGGGCAGACCCCAAGGTGGCTGACAATAAGGGAAAATTAATACAGTTAATGAGTTCTAAAACTCTGGGAAAGAATGCTTTGAGATGCTCACTCTCCTGGTGTTAGATGCCCCTTCTTCTGCTGCTGCTGCTGATGCGAACCTGCTGATTTTCAGATGTTTCACTGTGAGCACTTTGGAAGGTGGGAAGAACAGCTTCCCAAAGTGTATTACCTAGCAACTAGTCCCTGGGGCATATTGACCTCACTCAGGCAGCTGGAACAATCTACAACTTTGGCCTCTTCCTAGTAGTGGGGTATTGATAAAGGCTCGTGGTGCACAATGTTGGAGAATGACAGCTCCCCAGAACTGCTAAAAGTGTGGCTGTTCTGCAGTTCATACTCTGTTGCCCACTTCTCTTTGGGCTTAAATATCTGTCTATTCACATGCGATGCCACTTTACATTTTTGAGGGTGGTTTGACATACCAGCATGACAGTTGGATGGGGTAGTATGATGATAGCGCAAGTAACATGGAAAATATTAAGATAACTAGGGGTATAGAGAGTGCTGATAAATGGATAAAATAATAATCCATGAAAAAAATGCAGAGAGAGAAGAACAAATGCTGAAATAAAAGCATGCAGTTGCACGGACGTGAATAGTACTAAGCAACATGATTCTTGATTAGTTCATAATTATGAGCAGTAGGAAAGGTAGCAGCCTGCTAGACATGATCTCATATCACAAGGAACACTCCACTTGAGGCTTAAAGAATTAGAAGGAAAGGGGCTTTTGAACAGAATTATGTGACAGAACATGGTATGAAATCATAAGCTTTGAAAACAGTTTTTTTTAATGTATAAAAAAAATCTCAGATTGGAGGGGGGAGAGACTCTGCTAACATTTTAAACCTGTTGCTATTTCCTTTTGCCCTTAACCCAAGAAAATAGTGGCACACACTGAGAACTGATTTTCAAGCTTGTTTCTAAGGCCAGTGAAAGTTCAAGCCGTCAGAGAGGATTTAGAGAAAGGTCACCTAGTTTTCCTTAACTGGCATGAGTAGGATGTCCTGCCCTGCATTTGATTTTCTAAAATACCCTTTATACCTTTGTGGTCTGTGTACAGACATACTTGACAATTTTATGACTGTCTTGGGCACCCTTGTCATGCATAAAGCAGCCCACCCCCCTTTATTTGCACATTTTCATATTCTGTAACCCCAACATTTAATATTCTTTTTTTTTTTAATGCTGCAGAAAAAAAAATGCACATGGTCTCGGAAATGGTGACAAAACGACACCAGGCTAATCAAATAAGAAACAACCAGTGGTAGCTTCAAAACAGATCTGGGTACAAAAATGATGTGCATATTTGGATAACATAAAATTTCAATGAGCTCATTGAAAACTAGTTTTTTTTTAGGAACAGTGTAGAAGCAAGCAAATATAATATGTGCATTATGTTGTTTCTATAAATGCACATGTAATTAAACTGTTATGTGATTTCCTAAAGTTAATGACATGACTTGGGGAGATGCCTGAGCTGATGGAAATGGTATAGAATAATGTGCAAAGTAATTTGATTAATAATTGAACTGAGATTAATAATTCAGATGAGATTAATTTGCATAAAATGATGCATTAATAAGCAAGTGGCTAGCATTCAAGTGTAAGAAATGAGAGAGGGATTTCACACAGTCAAAATGGGTAGTCAGACATTCTGTTGTTCCTTTCACTATCCAAAAACACCGCTCACTCTTAAACAAGACAAGAATATTTATCCGTTGATCTCTTTTAAAGTTTAGCTTAGCTATACCAGCTAACTTGAGAAAATGACTTTCTAGTGCTTGGTTTGCACTTCCTAGTGGAACGGTCATTATTTATGACTTTGCCTACCAACCCTTTTCCATTAATTGTCTGTTTTGAGAACTGCCTAGCCATCTCACAAACGTGCCTTGAGGTGGGTGTCATGGTGCACCTTTCTGCACTTCGCTTCGCTTACCCTTAGGCACCAATTCTCAAAGTTAAATCATAGTGCATATTATGACCATCTGGAATGGAAGCAGTAGAGGGAGAGGGAGAGCCAAACAGACCTTGTCTCTCAGCACAGCTGAGAACATGTGGGACAGTGTTACAAGAGTGAGCAGAAACAGGAGGAAGGCAGTAACTGCTCATTGAGCAGAACCCAACCAAAGGTCATTTTAAAAAGCTACATCCAAGTATTTATGAAGTTTAAAGTCCCACCTCTCTGCAATAGTCTTGGCTGCAACAACTCTAAGTTTTTCATAGCTTTAAATGTACACTTTTGGCAAAAAAGAAAATGGAAAAAATACTAAGTGTAGGACAAATGACAACACTCACAGAGGTTAAAACAAAAAAGGGCTTTGATTGTCACTGCTTGGAAGGAAATGCAGGATAATGGAGTAGCCGGTTATTCTTTGTGTGGCCTGAACTTCAAGGTCTGGTCAATGCTGGAGACAGAAAACTGGTCTTGACATATTGTTGTTCTGACCAAGCTTTGACATTCTTATTTTAATATCTGCAGCATCCCAAAATGCTGTTGTTAGTTGCTGCTCGTTAGTCTTAATGATTTCACAAACTGTCTAAGCCATTCAAGATCATTTTGCCAAAAAGCACCTACATAATATATACCAAAACAGAATCTGGACAGCATCCTTTTCTGCCCTACATATGCATAATTCTGTCTCTGTTAAAGTACCCTGCAGAAATTGTCATTGATTTCACCTTAGCCATAATGTCACAGACTATGCACATAAAGTTTAAGGAGCCAGAAAGTATTATATGGCAATCATGTTTTATCCCTGTATAATTGTATTTTAATGAATTGCTTTCTACTCCAAATTATTTTATTTTGCTTGATTTACTTGACAGCATGTATAGAATAGCAGACAGAATTTGTCATCATACAGGATCTGACTACTTTGGAATTCTCAAAAATCTGTTAAGATTATAATTAATTAATTAAAAGAAGTATTTTTTTCCCTACCACGTTGAGGCTTTTTTTCCTACAAGTGGTATATAAATTCTATAAAATTAAAAAGAGTGCTTCTAATAGACTTTCTAATATTTTATTGGCTTTTGTTTTTCCTTAATAAAATCAATTAGTAAAAATAATAAAATACATAGCTGCACTGGATCATAGCAATTTGTTGTGCAGGATCATGCAGTTAAAGTAACTGCAATCGGAACACAAACTAAATTGGGTTAAGGAGGGATAAAAACGGGTAGAATAGATTCTGACAATGTTCACACAAACTATTCCAAATACAGCTACCAAACGTATGAGCGTTTGTTCTTTTTGTGACATGCTTTGTGTTGTTACGCATTTTGTATTTTCATTTTCTATTTTTATGTTATAAACTGCCCTACGATCTTCGGGCGAAGGGTGGTATGTGAATCAAATAAATGAATGAATGTAGCTTGTTTATATGTTTCAAAGGTAGATAAGTCTACTGACTTGAGTTTCTACTGAAATGAGGCTGCATTTTAATGTTGTACTTTAATCTTGTTTTTAAGTTGTATTTTAATTAATTGTTTTTATACTTGGTGTTAGCCGCCCTGAGCCTTGTCTTGGCTGGTAAGGGCGGGGTATAAATAAAATTTATTATTATTATTATTATTATTATTATTATTATTATTACTGGCTCTTTGACCAACAAGCTTTATGTGCTTCACTTTTTTCTTTTAATTGAAAAGGGGGTAGACATCCAGGGGGAAAAAAACAAACATCTGGCAACCCCAGCTGCCATTGCACCCAGTGTGTTTTGACTGCATGTGATTTTGGCTTTTTGCACTATCCCTGGAAGGTAAGCCCTGCATGAGTTGAGGCTCCCCTCTACTGCCATTCTTCTGAAGGGGGAAGGCTGAACTGATCCTTGCAACAGGGAAAAGAGCAAAAAGTCCCCATCCAGGCCTGCTATAGTCAGTCCCAGGTCACTTGACTCTTCCATAGCACAATTGTTTGCTCCCCTCCTCATTTTTTTACAGGGGTCCCACAACAAAGTTTCTAATGGGAGTAGAAGGGAAGATGATATTTAACAGCCAGCCTTTCCCAAACATCCTTGGTGACTGTAACTGATAGCAGAGAAACATAAAAAGACCCTAGAAGAGGCCCATGGCATCGGTGTTGCAGGCACATGGTTTTGCCAGTGTGAGGCACTTGCCAAGAGGTAAACTTTGTGATGAGCCTCCAGATTTGACACTGCGAAGTCACCTTTGTCAGTAGGCACTTTGCATCTTTATTTTGAGGGAGGAATGGGGAGGGGAAGTGCCCCAAAGGAATTTGTAGAATAAGGAATTAATTTGTTGGAATTAGTTGGTGTGTTGTGCAGATACCCTGCGGCTTGCACACGTGAGCAGCCACCATGGAACTTTTTTGGGGGGGCCCTTTCATCATAAATATTGAGGGGCTGTGACCCCACCCCAACTTGGCATCTATGATGTGGGTCACCCCTCAGGACAAAGTTGAATCTGGGTAGTGCATTAATTTTTGTCACATTAACCTGGCCCCACAGTCTCAGGGATAAATGTGCCCGCACTGCAAATAAAAGAGCTTAATTAAAACTAAACTAAAAACCCAAAGCCCAACCACATCCTGTTTTTCTGGTATTTCACATCATGAAGCTCTGCCCTATAAATCTCAGGCTTTATGATATGGAAAACCTGGTAGGCTTAAATAGAAACAACTAATGCATGTAATAAAAAAAGTTCTCAGTATGGGGGGAAAAACATATTGCTTTATACTATTGAAGTTTTGTTTTGCCATTGTACAGCCTCAAGTCATTGCTGACCTAGCCAGCAGCTAGAGGTGAATGTTGTCGTGTTCCTCAGAAAGAACAGTAAATCAACATGTTTTACATCTTGTTTTGAAACAATAAATCTGATCTCTTATCATTTTGGGGGAATATATATAGTTACGGGAATACTTCAAGCCTGCTTTTGCTTCGAGCATGAAAGAGAGGGCAAGAAGAAGGGCTATGCGGCCAGACAGGACATTAGTCCTCCCGCCAAGAGAAGAGGCAGACTGGTGGAAACAGCACCTGGTGTCATGATCAGTAGAAGTAGCAGGAGGAGGAAAGACTGCCAAGTAGTGAAGGTGCTGAGCCTGCCAATAAATACTAGTTAGGATTCTGCGTGTGCTACTTGCTACTGAATACCAGTTGTAGGGGATCATGAATGAGAAATTGCTGTTGTGTTCATGGTCTTCATGGAGGCATCTGATTGGCCCATATGAGAAAGAGGGTGCTAGACTAGATGGTCTGATTCTGCGGGAGTCAGGTTATTATGAGGTATGGTAAGCCTGCACCCACATCACCTGCTGTAGTTCAGGTAGCCCAAATTCCAGCCAGATATAGGGGTCAGGAAGAAGAGGAAGGTGTCAGTCTCTATAATCTTGTCAGACCAGAAGTTCAGCATGACCAAAAAGCATAAGTTGGGAATTCTCTCTCTCTTTTTTTTTATTTTAAAAAAGCAATCTCATCTGTCAATGAGCGTAACTGGCATCATCCTGTACACATGTAAGTAAATGTGTGACATAGGCTAAAGAAAATTGATTGAGCACCTGGGGCTTATGAATCGGTGAGGAATTAGCCCCAGCACCTAGTAAACAAATGTCATGGCCAGCTTAGACACTGTTGAGTGGTGGAGACACAATCTCAACTCCCTATTTGTCTGCTCTTGGTATTGTCAAAGATGCCCTACCAACTGGGGGCTTTGGGAATCTGGTCTGTAGTAGTAAGGAAATATGAACCTTTGCTAATAATACAGAATGCTAATATCTAGATAAGAGTATATATTAAAAGCTAACTCAGGGCATCAACCCTCCTGGTACAAGCACAAGCACTCCACACATGGAAAGAATTTTATGTGACTCACTGTTGGCTTCCTTCCTACTGCAAGATGTCAACCTTAGCTTTCAAAATATCCCACAAAGTCCAAAAATAACTGGCTACTCCATTTTCCAGCATTTCCTTCCAAGCAATGACAATCCAAGTCTCAATTTTTACCTCTGTGAGTTTTCTTGCATTCTGAAAAAGGTACATGTTGCACACACATTCATTTATGTATCCGTTTTTGGAATTTAGTTATGCCTGTTTTATGGACTCCCAAGTCCTTTTGAGTTAAGCAAGGCAAAAGTAAATGTTCAGAAACGGCATTTGTGACTTCAAGGTACAGTAGTGTCTTGTTTGTTTTTGCCTTAAGAGAGAAAGATGACCTTTCCTTGTTTGTCCATGTTTTGGCTGAGCTGTATGTAATAAATAATGAAATTGCACAGGAAAGTTGTCAGGAACATGACCACAGAACGCATGCCCTCAATCTGTTTTCTCCCAGGTAATCTGCTTGTTCGATTGCTAACAGACAAGTAGGGTGGGGGGAGGGAAGGTGATTTACCATGGTGTCAAAAGCAAGGTATCAGTGAAGGTCGATGCCAGGAATTTTGCTTGGTCAGTGATCCAGGGGAATCAATCTTGAGGAAAGGGCAACTAGGCAAATTGAGACGAGAAATGGTAAGGCGCAGCGTGAATCTGTGGCTGTTGTTGTTTTACGGTACTATCAAATTGTGAGAATCTGAGAGTTGTGATTGCATCAGTAAAGTAGGGTTCTTACCAGTGTGTGGTGCCAATGTAGTCAAGGCTTTTTTCTTCAGATGTTCAGGTTAGGGGAAGGGCCATAGTTTAGTAAGAGAGCATAAGGTCTTGTGCAAAAGTTGTGCAATTCTATCCTGTACATCTTCAGGTAGGGCTGGAAAACTTTCCTACAGGTAAGTTTCCTATCAGATAGTTCTGATATCCTGGATAGCTGTTTCCAGCCAATGTGGAGAATAATGAATTAGATGGATCAATTATATAACATGTATAAGGAAGTTCCTAAATCTGCAAATCCTACAAAGTGCATAATTGACAGTTTTTGTCTGGATTTCAATAATCTAGCTGCTTGGTGAAATCTTTGCTGGGGAAGAACTATCCTTCTTCTTAACACTGAAATCTGAGACAGCACCAAATTAATCTTATGGTAGCATAACTGGCTTTTCAAGCACACACACACACACACAAATATGAAATGTTTTTTTCTTGGGCTATTCACCTTCTACCAACTCTCCCATAGTCCTCATTTTAGAGCTCCTTAATTGTCTGGCCTTGAGATGTCTGGTAATCTTTTTAAGCACTATCTTTCCAAAATCACATAAGTAAGGGATTTTTAAAGGGTGAAATGGCAAGCAGGCATAATCAAGCAGGCATTATAATAGAAGAGGTAGCACACATGAGCTAAGAAGAGGCAAATTGGTTCACTTGGAACGAAGGATCATATTTCAGGCCTAATTGATTAAAGGTAGAAGAGTGTTTGGAAAGGAAACATCATATTTTATTCTAGTGAAGACAACGGAAAGTAAAATGGAATATAAAATGTGCAGCAAAAGCCAGATACATAGGATTTGTTTCACACAATACAGTTTTCCCCTATTCAAGCGGTTCTGACTCTTGCCATGCTTATCTGGGTAAAAGCAAACAAACAGAAATTTTACCTATATTTTATGGACAGATGACCATAGTATTTCAAATGAATGCAGTGCAGTTTAGACCCTGAATAATACAAACTTTTTCATAAACAGAATAAAAAGCAGAAAAAGGTACTATCATCAAAAGTGCAATAGAATAGGAAAACATAATCTAAATGTATGCTACAGTAACTAATATTTTGCTAATGAAGTATAAAAAAACAGCTGAAATTAAGTATAAGATCAACATTTGAATCCAAAAATGTTATTATGTAATCATGAACTTGACAGTAAAAATCTATTTAGTCTGCATAATATGCTTGTGTGTGAGGTTCACTAGACTCATTCTCCTATATGATGCCTCTAGCCTCTTGTAAACATTCAATATGGGAATGCATTTTCAAGGAGGAATCAACTTGTTTTCATAGTAAAAACAAACCATTGTTTTTAAAAAGCCATTCGATTTATAAAGCACTAAACATATTCAGAACTATCCTGTAAAATACTTCTGTGGATTCCTGATTCACCTTGAATTATGATAATTCATTTTTTTTAAAAATAAACTGGACACAGACACTTCTGTTTTAAGAGAGTGGTCTGAACAGATGGGAAGCTGAGCATCACAGCAGTACCTAAAATATGAATTGCAGTTTGAAGGTCTTATTTTAGGACAAAAAATACTGCTATATAAATATGACACATAATAAAGAAATTGCATGCAGGTCTTGGAAATGAGTTTGCAAACGGAAAATAAATGTTTTCAACAGCTGTTTGAACTCATACCTCCACAGTGGAAAGCGGCTTAATTTGCATAATAATCTCTAAAGCAAAAAAATTATGTTCCTTGCTGATTGAAGAAAAAAGTTACGTTTCAATGCCAATTACTGTTTACCTCAGTTTTTAATTACTATTTGGTATCTAATGAAAGAGAGTAAAACACTTGGTGTGGGAGGGAAGCTGGTGGTAGCTTAGTCATTGCCTCCAGGTATTAAAAAGCATTCTTATGCTGAAGAAACTGAAGTAGCCTTCTTTTGTTTCTTTAAAAATCTGTTTACATTTTTATATGTTTTTTTTTAAATGTTATTGCTAACCATTCAATATACAAATGCTTTCATATTGTAGAATTATCTTCATCCATTCTGTCACTTTGACATGCGCTCCCACAAACTTTAAACAGGAGTTAGGCTTCTGGAACCATTATTTGACAGTTTCCTCGAAAAGAACATAATTGCAGGTAGTAATTTACTTCAAAACACGATAACAAAGCACATAGATAACACATCCCCCCCACTCCTTTCACAAGAGACAAGTTTATCTTCCTTAGTTCTACAGAGAATCCCTAAAACCAATCGTTTTAGCAGTCTACTTCCAATATACGCTGGATTTACAGGGGGAAAATTACCTTTAGAAGTCTTTCTACCCACCTGGGCACCAAATAATTGAAGGAGCTCCTCTTATTTATTTATATTCATTTAGAGCATTTGTACATTGTACATTCAGCTAAAAGCACTCTCAGAGCGGCTTACATACAGTCAAAACAAGATAGTCTAACTCTAAGACACACAAGGATTGAAGAGGAAACTCAGGCATTGATTCTATGATTCTATAGAACAGGGAATATACAGATCAAAATACAGCATTTGGGTTGACTTTAAAAATAATTTCCCCACTACATCTTTAAGAACATCTTTGGATAAAATCAAAGGCTTCTCTAATCCAGCATCTGTTTTCCTACAGTGTCTGATGCCTATGGACAACTGTTCTCTCCTGCTGTTGTTCATCAGTTCCCATATTGAGACGCATGCCAACTTTGATGTAGCCTGTAGCCAGATAGGCACTGAGAGTCATATCCTCCATGAATTTGTCCTTTTAACAAAACATACAAATCGAGAGACATCACAATACTCTGCTCCCCCCCTCCCCGCCGCAAAACATCAATCCTAGCTGTAGATTGCAGCAGCTTTCATGTTTCTCGATTACAAGGGGAAGAGAGGAAACGATCATTCTTGTGTTGTTGTGTTATCATGGAATACACACAAGCAACTCCTAATGCTTCATTGTTGTCCGAAAGCAATAGGAACACTTGTGTAGTTGCTCTTTACCTTGGCCCAATTGTCATAAACCCATCTGCAGTTTTTAGCTCCACCACTGGAGCCCCAAGTTGGGAGTTAGTGCTGCTGCTTTCTCAACTTTATCCTGAAAACTAGCCAGTTTTCAACCAGTTACTAACTGGATTTGGCCAGATAACTATGGAATACTGGTCCAGCAGCTAGGCTGCAAGAGTCAATCTGTTTCTGAGGTAGGATGGGACTACTCTGTTTCATTAACAAAACAGTGTATTACACTAGATCATAAAAAGCAGGGTAAAATGAAAAATTGCTTGGGAATTTTAGATAGTAGATGGAATTCAAATGTCTGGCAGTTCGTTGGATTCATTAAGATACACGAAAAGCCCTAAGGTGGCGGCAACTAGGTGGCAATGTCTTGGTGTGCAGTAGAGCTGTTTTCCCCTTTCTGTACACCGGAAGCCATCAGTTTAATGCCATTGCTCCTCAAATGCTATCGCTGTCTGTAAACTTTATTTTCAGTGCAGAATTTCACGCTTGTCAGATACATGGCCTGTGTGATATTGGTGGTTGCATCAAATGATGTCAACACTTTCTTGAAATAGCCTATGTTTAGCATACTATTTTACTGCCTCCACCAACTATTTTGTGAAGGAGAAAGTCATCCATGAAGCTCTGAATTTTGGGTGTTTAAGTTTAGGCAATAGATTGAACATACTAATTGTGCATCTGTCTGCCTGTCTAGCTATAGAGGTATGTGCATGCAGGGCTATGCTTCTACAAAAGAGGTGCCAGAACTCACCATGAATGCCTCCCTTGTTCTCTTATAATGGTAATGGCACCCAGCTGAGAGGTGACGGAACTAAGTTCCAGTGAGTTCCAGCAGAAAAAAGCCCTGTGTACGTATATGTAAATGAGTGTATGTTTCCACCAGCCTATCCGTGGTTGATACAAGCAATGTCCATTCACTATTGAACAGCATTCTGGGTAATTTCCCTATTAGAAACTTTCCCTCTATATTTTAAGAGCTCAATCATCAGTCTAATGAAACAAGTGATCATACTGAGATTATTTGAGAACCATACCAAGCTGATTTTGCATCCTGTTGTGTAGTAAGCAAAGTAGCTGCACCAACACAGTGAGGAACATCAGTATTGCCAAGTTTGGAATGGTCTAATACTTTGGTTGGACAGTGTTCTCGAAGCTACCAGCATGAGTTTGACCAAACTACGGGAGGCAGTGGAAGACAGGAGTGCCTGGCGTGCTCTGGTCCATGGGGTCACGAAGAGTCGGACACGACTAAACGACTCAACAACAACAATACGTTGTTAGGGTGCTCTAGCACAGAAATGAAATGAGATTATGTTTGGCATGATCAAGACTAGGAATGCTAATCTAGTTTTGATAATCTCTTTTCATTATCACGGAGTACCCATGTCAGTGCTAGTTTGTGCAGGTGACAAGTGATGATACTAATCATGTTTTGAAATGACTGGTGGCAAAACAGGGTGGAGTCTTGGCGCAAGATCCCTCTGCAGATATTCCCACTTTACCATGTCAGTTTGTACCAGGCAGGTAAGCAATAGCATCTCCTAAAAGTTGTTTTGCTTTGTTTTTTATAAATAGATATAAGTAAGTGCCAGGAAGAAATGTACATAGAGAATCGGGTGAACATAATATCATTATGAAGCCTGAGTTCCATGCATATTGATTGATTGGTTCCCGGGAGGCATCCTAAAGCAATTTACACAGAACAATTGCATATATAAGCAGCTCAAACATTTGCATAAATAAAAACAGCTAAAACATTTGCCTATAGACAATTACAAACCATTTTATATATAAACAATTTAAAACCACAACACACATATCAAAGGAATTCAAATCCAATACAGATACCAGCTGAGGGAAGTCTTCACTTACAAGGCTTGTTGAAAGAGGAACACCTTGAACAGGCACCGGAAGGACAGCAGAGAAGGTGCCTGTCTGATACATAGTAGGAAAGAATTTCAAATTGTAGATGCTTTTATATTTAAGTGCCAACTCCAACATCAGGCCTCCTGGCAAGATATTTTCTGCCAGATGCTGTCTCCTGCAGAATGCAGCGACTACCTTCTATGTGTCCAAGTTTCAAACTGTATAGGGCTTTGTATACCAGCCAATCAGCATCCAGTACAGATGTACATTACATATTTCTGATCTGAGAGTTTTAGTTGCGTAATGGTGCATGCACATACAACCCAGTCAGATGGGCAGGAGATAAATAATAAATTTATTATTATTACTAGGGTTTCTTACCTATGACCAGTTGTTTTTGAGGTAACTTTGCCATCACGGATTATCTGTCACCATATGAATTGATAGTTCTACAGAGTCGTGACAGTGTAGGAATAATATTCATTGGCATGTTTGCTGCAGAGATCTAAATAGAGACTATTGTGGCGCGGCATCTCTTTTGCTTGTATTTATTTTTGATTCAGCTGTCTCATGGCCAGTGGCTAGTACAATAAAGTTATTTGGATTGGATTGGATGTTTACATGTAGACTTTTTTCCATGTAAACTTTTTAAATATTGGTATCAAAATACTCTGGTTAAAGTAAAATTATAGCAATTTGTGCTATATGCACAATATATTATAGCTTTTGCCTCCTGTTACTTTAATTTTGTGGTTTTCCCCCTTGTGATCATTATAGTCATTAGTAGGGACTACTCTTTAGAACTGCAAAGGTGAAGGCAACACATTTTGGAAACAACATGTTTTTTAAAAAGACACTTCCTTTCCCCTTTTTCTCTTTCTCATATGAACAAATGCCTCAACTAATCTAGTGTGAAACAGATGTTTTCTCTAGCCTCAAGTGGGCTATGGAATGAAAGAAAAATTATCCCTCTTAAAAATAAAGACATTCAAAGTTTCAAACTGCCATATAACCCTACTTTTTCTTTCCGTTATCTCTGAGTTAGAAGAACAGCGTTTTCTGCTCCAGATATCCCTGGATGACAGATGGCTACTTGGAGCAATTGTTATCAACTGATGTTAGTTTAATGCTACTAGTGGTTGTCTAGGGGTTCCAAATTTAAGAATTATTACGGCATGTTTAACTTGCCAGGGCCTTATTAGAGGAGTGATACTTAATGATCCTTTGGTACTTTGGACAAAGTTGATCTAGAAACATTTCCAGGAGATATTAAAAGTCCCCATAATAAGAATAATTGCAATTATTTATTGACTGCTTATTGTTATGTAGCTGCAAAATGTTTTGTACTGTGCATATTCAGATCACACAAAGCAATGAGGTTTAGATACAATTATTGAAATATGTAAAATGACTTTGATAATGCTCTGATTAATCTAAAAATATTGTTTTGATATTAAACGTAGGAGAACAGGTTTTATTCCATCTGGTAGACTACTGAACATTATGCCATTCATTTCATTTTTCAGTTATATAGTATTACCATTTAGTATAGAAAATATATACTAGTACTAATAGTATACACTAATATACTAGTATCTTAATGTAGCTTATTGCTTTTATTGCTTATTGTGCTTTACATGGTTGTGTCATGCCCTAAGATGTGATGAGGGGTGAGATATATCTATGCCATAGATAGAAATATAAGCCAGTTAATATGCAAGAGTATTGGATAACCAGCAAACTTGCTTCAGATTCTGCTCTGTGAAACTGAAAAGGTGAAGGTGACACCCTACTACCTCATTATATTTTTCCATCCTGCCGAGTGATTTCATACCCTGCAATAGTTCTTCCATTTCTAGAGACTAGCTACAGTTTTTGAATGTGACAAACAGCATATATATTTAGTTCCTGGAAACCTTACATCAGATTTCCCTGTTACACTTGAATCAGCTGCACAAGGAATGCATTCTGGTGACATGAGTAATGACTTTGCCTAGACAGCCCTATATTTTAGATATAACTAAATCTGGATTGCAGCAGTACAAAAAAAACCCATAAGCTATAAACAAGAGGTCATTAGTACACACACACACACACACACACACACACACACACAAAACACACACACACACACAAACACACACACACATGGATCAGAGGTACTTTGGATGGGAGCATAGATATAGTAGGCTACTGGCATAAAAGAAATTACTACTTGTTTCAGATAAGATGCTATTGGCAAGGATTACCTGTACATTTGTGTGGTTCTTCTCCTGTTAATATATTGTTTTTGGAGGCTTGCTTTTAAGGGAAGGAAAATACTATAACTGGGTGGTATGCTTTCTGTGAAATAGAATCTGGTGCATGGAGCAAATCTGGTTAACTGTGTCTGTAACTTTCTAATTCTAGAAAATCCTGTACTCTCCCCATACACTAAGGAGAACGGTGAGGGCATTTAGGAAGGGCTCCTGAGAAGGTTCAGGGTCTGCATAGCTTCGGAACTGTGTTGTTCCAGAGCTCCCCTAACCCTGAACCAAAAAGCCTGTTAAAAGCAAAGAAAAGTATTCCTTTATGTATTTGTATCCAGAAATGCTTTCTATATTACAAATCAACTTACAACCCCTTCTCTCAATAATACAATCAAAAGATATAAGTAAAAAAATAAACAGCACAAATAAGAAGAATGCTAGTTAAAAGTAGAATTGCCTTTAACAACATCTAATTGTTAAGCATTAAAAGATGACTGAAATGGTGTTGCTGGGTTTTTTTTTGGGGGGGGGGGGAATCACCCATGCAAAGCAGAAAGAGAAGGAAGCATGGGTCCAAGTCATTTTCTTGTCCTGTGCTTTCCAGGCACGGGTCTGAGCAGTTTCGCTTTTGTCCTGCTACTTTCCCCAGGAAAACCTGCTCTTTAGCGCTAAATCAGAACAAATAGCAATCCATGGAAAACCCAATGCTTGTTTGTTCTGATTCAGCACTAAATCATGGGTTTATCACCCTGTGTCCCAAACGCATCATTTCGCCTAGAGGCTAATTTTCCCTTGGTAGAATTATGGATCTGGTGCAGGATACTTAACTATTGGCTTCGCCTACACTCACATCCCCCTGGTCTAATATCCCTAGTGCTGCAAGATTGTCACAAGAGCACCTGGACTAAAATTGTCTGTCAAAAACTTCACTTTTGTGGTTTATCACCACAACAGCTAGTGGTACCTCAGGTTAAGTACTTAATTCGTTCTGGTGGTCCTTTCTTAACCTGAAACTGTTCTTAACCTGAAGCACCACTTTAGCTAATGGGGCCTCCTGCTGCTGCCGCACCGCCGAAGCATGATTTCTGTTCTCATCCTGAAGCAAAGTTCTTAACCCGAGGGACTATTTCTGGGTTAGCGGAGTCTGTAACTTGAAGTGTATGTAACCTGAAGCGTATGTAACCTGAGGTACCACTGTACTCACTTTGGGTCTAAGTAAAGCAAACAGTCTAATTTGTCACCGCCTAAATGATACTGAGCGTCAGAACAACTTGGCCACAATAAGGGAATTTTGCCCATGGTGTGACTATTTTCCACCTTCCCAGTTTGACACTCTGGCACCCTGGCTCAGGGATTGATCTACTAACCGTCTATGTGCCCCGTGTTTTTCTAATTCCTATGATTTTTATTTTTTACAAATTGGCAAGGTTTCTCTGCATGTTCCGTAGTTTCATTTGATCTCTCATATTTTTATAGCCATGATAAATGCTTTTAAAACAGCTCATATGAATTGGAAGCAGAACTAGGAAATTGGATGCCCATAATCCATACATATGTATTGGCCCTAGGGATACTTTGAAGAAGTTGCTTCTGTGAATTTTGATGTGAACTGATCTGTACCTCCCAGACTAATGTGCAGATTAGAACATAATTATCCTTTGGATTTCACATGCGCCTAAATTTTGCCATTCACTACTCTGCTAAAAATAATGTACCCAAATCAGTTATACACTTTGTTTTTCTTGCTGTTACTGAGTAGAAAGTTCTCAGGAAGCAGGTTTATTTACCGTATTTTTCGCCCTATAGGACGCACTTTTCCCCTCCAAAATTTCCCTTGATTTTTTCCCCCTTGATTTCCCCCCCAAAAAACTAGGTGCGTCCTATAGGGCGAAAAATACGGTATTTTTTTAAGTATGGGAAGCGGAGAGGGGCCTATGTGAATGTATTTAATTAGGCTTGGGAAACATCATGTTTTAAGATTAGAATATCACTGCAAGAGAGAGCTGTGCATCTTTGGTGCTATTAAGGGACTCATGTCACATGCATGCAGTAGACCTTAGAATGTTTTACTGCTTGATGGGGAAACATTGGTGTCCTTTTTATATCTGTGCATTGTTAGTGCTTCAAACGCCTGTATTTTTAGACTTTCAATTAGGACCCTGTAAAAGCTTTTCTATTCCTACTTTGTGGGTCTTTATAGATTTATCTATTTGCTTGAAAATTGTTCTTTGAATCAAGGTTTGCAAAACTGGATTGTTCCAAAAACAAACACGGCAGTGTGTTTGAACATCCTGTCCTTTGCTTTCTGTGAATTAACTGCGTTATGATTTATTTCTGTTTGTTAATCGCTATATAACAGCTATTTTAATTTGGAATGCTTGTTAGTAACAGTTCAATGGTCCTCTGAGGGGCACTAGATAACCTTTTGTGTCTTTCTTGGGAATTAGTCAATGCTCCTTGGAGATCTTTATTATTTTAGGATAAATAAGCCTATCATAAATACCAAGAGAGGCTAGGGATTTGGACAAGATGCTTCTGCTGTACTTTTCAACCTCAATTAACAGTAATAAAGCCTCTATTTATTCAATAAGTGTAACTAATTAAAAAATAACAACATGCAGAACTTTTTATAATACATATACAGTGGTACCTCAGGTTACATACACTTCAGGTTACATACGCTTCAGGTTACAGACGACTCCACTAACCCATAAATATTACCTTGGCTTAAGAACTTTGATTCAGGATGAGAACAAAAATCGTGCAGCAGCAGCGGGAGTCCCCATTAGCTAAAGTGGTGCTTCAGGTTAAGAACAGTTTCAGGTAAAGAACGGACCTCCGGAACGAATTAAGTACTTAACCCGAGGTACCACTGTAATATGTATAGTTCTACACAGTGGTGGTTGGTAAGCATTGGAGCTGATGGGGCAGTGGGCAAGGCAACTAATGGAAGACAGAGACAGCCAGGGGTCATTGGAGATGGAGTCAACTTTTTCTTGTTTTCTCCCTCTCTACCTCCCTTGCAAAGATATTGTGGTCTCTGGCTGGGCCAGTGAGTCGCGTGGCTTGAGAGTTTCATGATAACATGTTCATACAATATAAGAAGTTATTATGTCTTCCTAGCTGTTGATTCAAAGGATTTGTCCACCATTGATACAGCTTTTTCATTTACTACTACTTTCTTTTTCAAAACTGCAGATAAAACTCTGGCAGAAGAGATGCACCAAGGAAAAAAAATGAACTATTACAGGCATCTTGTGTGCTAGTCTGGGACCTTCATATTAAAATACATTTCATGTCATGTTGTTGAATGTCAAAATACCTCACATGATGTAACCCAAAGAGCAGTTAAAAGCAGTTAATCTCAAAGATCCAGCAGTAGGTTTATTCATAGATTTCTGTTTCATTTACATTTTATTTTTTTCTAAAGCATAATGATGAATACTATGCAGGAAATCTTAGCTGAACAGGAAAAGAAAACAAATCTAGAAAGATTGTGTCAATACAAAACTTGATAAAAACATAATCAGCTGAAAGCTGATTTGCTCCTGCAATCCTTTGAAGGAATGCAGGTATTCTTTACATAAAAAAGAGAAGAATTTCTAAGGGTAGTTACGTTCTGAATAGTAAATATGTGGCGCCCAAGGATTTCTCTTAAGTTACAGCAAGTGAACAATAATGACCGTATCTTTTCTTTTATGCTGTCTCACACAAACATGGTTTGTTATAAGAAACCACATTCTTGGTAATACCTGAAACAGGCCATGTCCTCATTTATTCTGCTTCTCTTCTCTGCCAGACAGTTACGTTTTAATTAGTGTACTAGGATATCAAACAAAGGTTTTGGAACCTCTAGTCAAAGGACGCTGTGACAGTAATGAAGGCATGGGTAAAAAGGACTTCACATGGATTTTTTGTTGTTGAAAAGATAGAAAGCAGCCTGTGTCAGTAGGAGAGGTACTGCTAGGTTCAGTTCAATCAATTCAGTTCACCTGTCACTAGGAAGCAACCTTATACAAAGTCTGTTTCTCCCACTATTTACCCACTGTTGTCTACCCTTGACTAGCAGCAGATCTCCAGAGTTTCAAGCAAAGGTCTCAACATTGCTTGCAACCTGGTTCTTAAGGAAATGAATATCCAGCAAAATGCAAACAGGTTAGGAATAAGTAATGTTTTAAACTTGTAATGTATGGCAGGAATATAACTCTGTTCTCATCCCAGGACATAATTTAACGTTAAAGTGCCTGGAATATCTCATTTTATGCCTTGATTGAAACTTCTGCTGTGACATTATAGCATCTCTAACCACCATCATCTTCTGCCAGAATCGTGCACTCCCATTTTGGAGGGAAGTTCCTTCCGCCTGGAACAAGACTTTTGTACTATTTCCACATGTCTATTGTACTAATCTAGGATAAACACGTAGACTTTTAACAATGGTGAATGCATGGTCTTGTGCATGTTAAAAAGAATAGTGAGTAACAACGCTGAACTATAAATCACCTTTAAGCTCAAATCTCAAGCTCATTTTAGATAGGTCAGTAAATATGTATGCTCAGACAGCTGTGGCTATAATGCAGCATAAAGATTGGGATGCGTAATGGAAGTTTTGATTTGTTTTTAATGGTAAAACTAGATTTATAGCAGAACAGAGCTGGGTTTGTGACCATGTCATTAACGAGTTATGAAATGCTATAGAAAAATATCGTTGTTTAAATACTCACACATCTCAGTTACTAGTGGCATGGGAACAGAATCATTTCAGGTAACGTAGTCCAGGGAGATAGACATGTTAGCTTGTTGTAGCAAAAATAACAATGCCATAATAAGTATGCTAGTCTTTACTGTTCTACAATATGCTTTATTGTTCAGATAACAACTATTTTTTTAAAAAAGCTTTTATAAGCTTCTTAATATTTTAAAATCTCTAAGTGGTATACAAAAACACAATAAAGCGGCATCATAAAAACGCCGATACAACATAAAAATCAGTAAAACAGTATTATAAAAACAAATATTGAAGACTAACAAGGTCCAATCATAAACAAGGATGTGTCATCCTGGTAGCTGAGCACATGAATACAGCCAGCTTTGCTTTTTCCTAGACTTCCTTGCTTTCCCCCCAGTCTCCTATGTCTGATAATATTTTGAAATTTGGAGTACACCACTATATGTAAAATATAATAGCACAGGACATTTGGTGGTAGAGACATACTCGTAGTAGCTTAGTGTGTATATGATGCATAGCAGTCAACTTAACAGATTTGAAAATAGGGGGCCAGCAGCCTCAAAAATAAGGGATCAGCAGCCAAAATAAGGGATTTTCTGGGCACAGGTATGTTCAACTTCTGAGCCCCTCCGAGCCAAAGGCAGAAAGCCCAGCTAGCAGCCAAACAAAGCCTCAAGCGGTTGTTCCCATAGTGCAGCAACCCGGCAAAGGGGGTGCAGCAAGGAAAACCACTGTCACCTCTCCGCTGGGAAGCGCTGAGCAAAGGCAAGTCCCCAGGCAACGCGGCCGATTTGATCGGCACAAGGCATGCAAGCTGCACCCCCCAGTCATTCTTAGACTCCTTATTGGGTGAGCAACGCAGCCAAGCAACACAGTTGGAGCCTCCCTCCTCCCTGGCCGGCAGGGAGGGAGGGAGGGAGGGAGAGGAGCTGCTTCCTTTGAAACCTGGGAAATTTAAGGGACATCATCAATAAGGGAGTTTCCCACCAAATAAGGGACGGTTGACAGCTATGATATGATGCAGTAGTGGAAAAGTCACCATTAGGGAAGACGGTAGTGAAAAGCTAGGACATCTGCTAATGTATGGTATATCCCTAACTCATTCTGAATTTAATGTGCAGTCCCCAGTAATACTAATACACTACTACAGTGGTACCTCAGGTTACAAACGCTTTGGGTTACAGACTCCTCTAATCTGGAAGTAGTTGCTCCGGGTTGTGAACTTTGCCCCAGGTTGAGAATGGAAATCACGTGTTGGCAGGCCCCATTAGCGAAAGCGCGCCTCAGGTTAAGAACGGTTTCGGGTTAAGAACGGACCTCCGGAACGAATTAAGTTCGCAACCCGAGGTACCACTGTATGTCATAATTACTAAGAAATGCTAAAGCAAGTAAACAGCTGAAAATAAAAGCAAGATGAAACCCTGTACTCACAGGGTCTTTTCTATGCAAGCAGCATATAAGAGCAAGGTGGGCTTATCTCCACACACTCAGTTCAGTAAAAGATTAGCTGTCTTATGCCTGACAATTGTGAGCAACTCTGGGAGCCCCAAATTTTTTATTTTATTTTTTGGCTGGAAAAAATAAATGAGTAGGAAAAAAATGATTTAAATAGTAAAGTTCGTAAGTTTTATGGGATTGCATATTATGTGGCTTCTCATAAAACAAGATCCATATGGCATCTTACCTGATACAGCATAATGTGCATTTATTTCATTTCTTAATCATTCCCAGCCCACAAACATGTGGCGGCTAACACAAACATACTAGGTGGGTATAAGATAGAAGCCCCACCTATCACTGTCTTCTTGGTTGGCTGTGATGGCTCTAAAATATTTCCCCACCCAATCAGAGCATCTCAAAATATTTTAAATTTCTTCTGGAGTGTTGGCTGCTCTATCTGCTGCCCAGACACAAACTTTGCCAAACGTGGGTGAGATAGTGTGAGAATATAGCCCCTAAGCAGAAATCTCCTTTCTGTTCAAACATGCTTGCTACAGTATTGTGATACTATGGAGTGCAGCGTGAAATGCTGGCTAATGAAGCATTGCTAATAATAAGGCAATATGGTAGATAAGATTTGATAAATTGCTCTTTCTAGCAGCACTACAGCTCCACTTCCAAATAACTGCCTCATCCAATCATTTCTCTAAGCAAGTTTCCAGATTGGTGGATAAATGAAGTGTTATGTCTCTTCTCCCTTCTGTTTTCTTTTATACTCTGAGCTGGTCCTGTGAAAGGGAGATTCATTTATTGTTTAGTTGAAATGGAATGACTGCAATCCTACAAACAAATTGGGCCTCGGTTAGGTGTGCTTTGTCATAAATAATCACAGAGGAGATTGGATTTCTCTCCTTGCCAATGTACTTCAGCTGTACATTAAGCTCACAGCACATAGAAGGGACTGAATCATTGCTCACTTGAATGATCACTGAACAACTCACACCTGTCCTTGTTTTGCTGTGCTGTTACCATCTCTATTTCCCTAAAGCATATTCAGCAGAACTTTATAGCAAAAGAAACTACCCTTCCATTTTTCTAGGTTTCTTCCTTGACTCCAGTCATTTCCCCCCTTCATATAAAATTCAATGATGCATGACTCTCTGAGCATTATTCTTCAGGATTGGGGTGGGAGGGGTATCATTGCATAGACTAGTTCATAGCAGTTTCATGGTCAGGTCAGCAGATAACCATATTTCATGTACAATATTAGGTCACCTGGAAATGTGGAAGCATATATTTCCATCTGTGTTATAAGTCTTGCAAGCAGCTATGTCTTCCTTTACAAAAGCTTGTTTTTAGTTTTGCTCTTTTTCAGACTTTTATAGTCTTCAGTCCTATAGCCTTACGCACATGCATGGCGGTAGCATGAAGTGTCCAGCCAGGAAGCTTGATGTTCACTTAGTACAAGCCCTTGTGTTCTGTCTGTCTGTCTGTCTGTCTGTTTGCTTGTTTGTTTCAGTCATGATATAAATAAACATGGTAGCAATAAAGGGTTGGATGGAGAAAGGTTATAGTGTACTGTATTTTTCGCTCCATAAGACGCACCTGACCACAAGATGCACCTAGTTTTTAAAGGAGGAAAACAAGAAAAAAAAAATATTCTGAACGAAACAGTGAATGTATGATTTTTGTGGTTCATGATGTGGCCACAAACATGATATGTGATTTGACGGTGAGTTTGGGGTAGCCCAATGCAAAAATCCTGAGGATCAATGTGGATCCGTGCTTTGCGTCATTGCGGCCCCACACAACAGTGGGTGCATGATTTTTTTGGTGCAGGGTGTAGCTATGGACATGCTATGTGATCTGATGGTGAATTTGGAGTGACCCAATGTAAAAATCCTGAGCCTCCCTCCTCCCAGGCAGCCTCCTTTATCGCTAGCGTCCCTTAACTCCCTCCGATCTCTTGCCGACCAGCTGCTTAGTGGCTTTGTTTCAACACCCACTTCCCTCTTTCTAAAAAGAAGAGCACGATCTACTTTTCGCCCCTGGGCAATTCGGCTCTAGGGACCATGCATTTGCTCCATAAGACGCACAGACATTTCCCCTTACTTTTTAGGAGGAAAAAAGTGCGTCTTATGAAGCAAAAAAAAAAAAAAAAAAAAAAAGGCATATTCCACTGCCACACTGCCAGAAAATGGGGGAGAGGATTTTTGTCTCCCCACTTCCCTTTAACCTTTTTACAAACTCTCTCCTGTTGACACAAATGTGAGGCTGGCATACTTTCTTTGACCCTTCTGGATGTGTGTCAGAAGAACCCACCTGGCACGCATCCAGAAAGATCAAAGAAAGCTTTGGATCCAGTGGATCTCAGGCCTCTCTCCAATATGCCTCTGTAACACCCTGTTTCAGTCTTCCTTCCCACAGAAAACTGGTGGTGGTACAGTGATGGTGGTAGAGCTTTCTCCTGCCATATCAGGGAGGCCTTCTTCAATGATCATGCCTCTCTGTGGCCCCTAGCTGTCCTCTAGCTGCCTAAGATTGTTCCCTAAGTTAGTTGACCTTAAGTCCTATTGATTTAAATAGGATCTAAATTCAACTAAGATGTGTAACTATGACAGCTGTCACAAGTCATTGCAACTCTTGGTGAGAATACACCATATAAATACCACATGGTTTCTCTAAAGATAAATTCAGCAAGTTCCTCTCCCCCCCCCCTAAAAATGTTAAATTTGAAAAGGCCACAGTGGAACCTTTCTAAATCCATGCTGTTTTGTGAAAGAGAAATTATGTTTAGTGTTTTGCTAGTGAATTTCATAATGAGTAAGGTCGAAGGGTGTACAGCATATTTAATTTCAGATGGTGACTAACACACACTGAATACAGCAACTCGAGGCCTGCCTAGCCACACTTGGAGCTTCCGGACAAGATGAGGAAATTTTCATTAGACCAGAGTGGACTGTCCTGGAGATGAACCTCTGAGGAATGTGACACAAAAAAGCAGGACTGCCAGAAGCCATGCTGTGTCTCTGGAGTGTCAAAACTGAAAAATGAACAGTGGTTCTAGACCTCAGAACACACTGTTGCTCTGTGAGAACTCAGAAAAGGATGCAGTGATGACTAAGGTCCAGCATGGGTTTCTTAAAATCAAGTCAAGACAAATCTCATTTCTATTTTTGATAGACTAGGGGAATGCTTTGAACATAGCGTATCTTGATTTCAGCAAGGCTTTTAACAAAGTCCCATATGCTATTCTTGCAGAGAAGATGGTAAAATGTGGGCTGGATGAGTGAACTGTTAGGTGGATTTGTAGCTGCTTGACTGACCACTAATGGTTCCTTATCATCCTTGAAAAAGCATCAAGTCAGGTGCCAGAGGATTTTGTCTTGACTCATTGTTTTTCAATATATTTATGAATGATTTGGATGAAGGAATTGAGGGGATGCTCATGAAATTTGCAGTTGACACCAAACTGAGAGGAGTAGCCAATGCCACAGAAGCCAGAATCGGGATCCAAGATCACTTGAACAGATTGGCAAACTGGATTGCAGGGATTGGAATAGATTGGATGGGATGCCTTCCAACTCTACAGTTCTATGATTTTATGAATATACAAGAGAGAGATATAATTCCAGCTGGTATTATTCTTGCTAGTTTTCTAAAAATTAAGTATATAGCACCAAGAAAATAAATGACTGCTTAATCTAAAAAAAAAAAAGGAAAAAAAAGCCATGAGTTATCTGCCTCATGTTTGATGTATAACAAAGTTGGGATGCTTATAATACACAGTATAGCCCTTGCCCGGGCATAGAAATCCTGATCAGATCATAGAATCATAAAATGGTAGAGTTGGAAGGGACCATGAGGGTCATCTAGTCCAACCCCCTGCAATGCAGGGATGACCAATGTGGGGCTCAAACACACCACCCTGATATTAAGAGTATCATGTTCTATCAACTGAGCTAGCCCTGTCTCTGAGAATGCTCACCCTGGCTAAGCACTTGTTTATATTGAAATAAGTATTATGGATCATCTAATGTCTTAAGAGTTCTGATTTCAAGAAGGCTATTCTTATTCTTGCCTCTTTATTCCTCTAAGGCTAGATGGAGGAGTAAAGACAGCTGAGACATGTTTTAAGGAAAACCTAACAAAGCAGCAGAATTTAGACTTACAAAATAAATGAGAAATTACCCTGATGGCCTCTCATGATGAGATGGCATTGACAGCAATAGTGAGAAAGCAAGAGGGTTGGAGAGGGATGTTTATTTTGGAGAGTGTTGTATTCAAGAGGACAAAGAGCTATTTGAGTTGATTTTTTTTTCCAGAGAGAGTCTGTGATTTCAGCTTGTCAAGAATTGACAAGTAGATTTGTAAGTCATCATCACAGAGATGATAGCTGAATCTATTACACTGACTGTGATTTTCCCAAAATAGAGTATAAAAATGAACAAAACTTTTATACGTCACTGTCGTCTCAGAACCATTATCTTTTTGACAGTTGGCCCTTTCCTAATACGTTTCTTGGCTAAAAGTTGCATCTAAATAGCTGTGCAATTGGAGTGAATTCAAGCCACTTAATTCACACCTAGTTCTTATCCCCCCCCCCGCCAACTTTTCAGTGTTCATATTTAGAATTTCAATAAACACACACACACAAACGGGTTAAACAACTTCAAATGATTTGGGGTAAAATATCTGAATCTACTGAAAGTCCCCTGACAACATTGTCAGTATTAAACTGGCTCCTACATAGTAATAAACTCAAAATGGTTTTTTTCTTGATGATGTCTCATTTGAAGATTTATTAATTTATTTTAGATATTTCTAAGTTGTCTTTCAAGACTATATCCTTTCCAAGGTGGCTAAATTTAGCAAAAACCCTACAGATTTATTAAAAACAAACATTAAAGCTTACAATTAAAATAACAACATAGCAGACAGTTTATAAAATGTCCAAAACTATAAAAAATTGAACATAGCACCAAAGAGTTACTGGTATATTCATATTTTATATGAATAACACAGTTTTATCTGCTCTTCATTCAAAACAATTCCAATAAAGGATACAATAAAACATATTTTGTAAATCATTACAATAATAAATACGGTACCTTAGAAACTTCTACTTAAGTTGTAAAAGTAAGGATAAACAGTCATTCTTTAAGGTAAAATATAATATAACCACACTGGATGAAAAACTGCCATATGGAAGTTATACCACAGGGACATGTAAAAAAAAAAATCGATCAGTTGAGACATTTTCCTAAAGGTGCAATACTCAACACAAATTGTAAGAGGCACTGGGAATCTTTATTCAGCGAAGTATTCTGGGTTTGTTTGTTTTTCTTGTAGCGTTAAGTTATAGAGAAGATTGTTTTAATATAACATTTCAGTAGTCCCTTTCATCATGGAGAATATCTAAGATACAGTGGTATCTCAGGTTAAGTACCTAATTTGTTCCGGAGGTCCGTTCTTAACCTGAAACTGTTCTTAACCTGAGGTACCACTTTAGCTAATGGGGCCTCCCGCTGCTGCTGCTGCGCCGCCGCGTGATTTCTGTTCTCATCCTGAAGCAAAGTTCTTAACCCGAGGTACTATTTCTTGGTTAGTGGAGTCGGTAACCTGAAGCGTATGTAACCTGAAGCGTCTGTAACCCAAGGTACCACTGTATGTAATGCAGAAGAGGGCAAATGCTGGAATTGTCAAGATGCCAAAAGTGACTTTTTCCATTGTAGCAAAGTTGTAGGAAAGGAAGTAATTCCTGGAAAGCTAATGAAATATTTCATTCAGATATCTTCTTATCTTGTTGCTGAGTCACTGAGAACCAGTGCTGTTTTTCTAGAAGAAGAGGTGTCAGAACTCACCATTGTTTTACAATGGTGCCCACCTGAGAGGTGCCAGAACTAAGTTCTGGCTACGTTTATTTTAACAATCACTTGGATTTTCTTTGCTGAAAATTGGAAATTTAATCAAAATCCCAAGGAAACAATTACTCATTAAGATTTCGAATCACTTATCAATAATTAAACTGATTGCTTTCCCAATCTTCTTGTTTAAGTAGCACATGATCCAAGCCTAGGAACCAAGGCCAGCACACCCAAGAGGCATCTTGAGGCAGTCATTTCAGGTGGCAAGTTGGGGGTCAGCTGTGAAGGGCAGCAGAACTGGGCCCTGAGTCATGCGCTACTTCCTGCCTCCTGCACTTACTGCCCACTGCCATCTCCTCTAATGCCACGCCGCCAGCTCCTCCAGTGCCTCCTGCCACCACAGCCTGCTCCTCAATTGCCCCCACCTCCACAAAGAGGAGGTGGTGGTAGGGGGCATCAAAGGTGCAGGCAGTGGGGGCTGCCATTTCCTGTTTTCCTTCAAGTGGCAAAACGTCCTGGGCCAGGCCTGCTAGGAACCAGTTATACAATAGGATGCATAGCTCTCAGCAGACCTTTCTGAACTTGGGTTGATATAGCCACCAAATCTGTATCTATTCTAGATCAACATCATATTGATGCAAGCATACCCTTAGCATTGTAGATGCATGTAGCACTAATGATGACTATTGCATTTCTTCTAGCAGCAGATAAATACCACATTTTTCTGTGTATAATAATTTTTTTTGCGTTAAAAATGTAGTCAACAATTGGGGGGTCGTCTTATAAACGGAGTTTACCTTCCCACTCATGCCATGAAGAAGCTGCCGGAACCAGTGTGCACACTTCTGACAACCATTACTGGCTGACTGCTGGGGGAATTTCTTCATTTTTAAGCAAATGTCCAGGTTTGAGCGTATGTTTGGGGTGATTGGGGGGTTGCAGTTTGCCTTCTTGGTTCGAAAAAAAAAAGTTCAACAACTTTGAGGGTGATTGCCCCCCCAAAAGCTCATCAATCCGATCATCTGGATTTCCACTTCTAAAGATATGGCAAAATATTGATTTCTTAATTTTCGGTTCAAAAAAATAGGGGTCATTTTATACATGGGGGTGTCTTATACACAGAAGTACTTTCTTTAGTCTCTGCATAGAAAATATATCCCTTTTCCAACTTGCAGCAACAACCTACATATGCTACATTTGCGTAAATATTATTACCACTTTGCCATACCACCTTTACTTTTTGCTGAGAAAATGACTGAAATGAACAGGAGGAAACTTAATGTTTTCCATCCAGCACAAGAGTGTCCCCCCAGATGCATCCTTAGTCATTGACCAATGGCCAGTGAAGTTGGGAGTTGTACTGAAGGGCTACAGATTTTCTGCCCCTGCTGCAGGGTGTGACAGTGGTTATGATTTTGATTCCTTTGCTTATTACAAAAACAAAAGCAAAGCGATGTGTGCTGCTTCCATATTAACATGGGATTTCTTGAACTCTCAGCATCACATTGTGGGCTTGCTAAACTGAATAGTGGATGCTGAGAATAAGGAGGTTTGAATGTATTTGACTATGTTGAAGGTATTTTAACTTGCAGCTAAATGGGCATGAATAAATAATTGCGGCCACAATATTCTATTTAACGCTGCTCCCGGAGAGGGCAAATGAGCTCTATTTCTTTAATGCTGTGCTTTTTTCCCACTGAATGACTGCGCCTTGCCATCAGTTTTAATTTTTCTATCGTCAGGGAATCCTTCCCACATTAATTTATGTGCCAAAGCACACTGCATATTGCAGAGCATCCTGAGGGCGGAGAAGTGTTTTGGAGAGTGCTTTCAGGTCACAAGAGGCTTCTTGGGTCTTGCCATAGCTCTGTGTTAATAAGATAAGCTTGCAGGCAACCCCACTGTTACATTATAGGGAAGGGAAATGGTTTATTCCTGTGACCATCAACAGCAAAGTGGTTTGTAAGTCTCCAAGGCTCATCTCGATGTATGGAAGTGAGAGCTGGACCATAAAGAAGGCTGATCACCGAAGAATTGATGCTTTTGAATTATGGTGCTGGAGGGGACTCTTGAGAGTCCCATGGACTGCAAGAAGATCAAACCTCTCCATTCTGAAGGAAATCAGCCTTGAGTGCTCACTGAAAGGACAGATTGTGAAGCTGAGGCTCCAGTACTTTGGCCACCTCATGAGAAGAGAAGACTCCCTGGAGAAGACCCTGATGTTGGGAAAGATGGAGGGCACAAGGAGAAGGGGGCGACAGAGGATGAGATGGTTGGATAGTGTTTTTGAGGTTACCAGCATGAGTCTGACCAAACTGCGGGAGGCAGTGGAGGACAGGAGTGCCTGGCGTTCTCTGGTCCATGGGGTCACGAAGAGTCGGACACGACTAAACGACTAAACAACAACAACAACAACAACAACAACAAGGCTCATCTCACTGTCTGCTCACTCAGTGGTAGCCACTGTGTGGTTCTTCCTTCCTACGGGTGTAGCTGGACTGCATCTTTCATTATCTCCAACCATTGACCATGCTTTAGAGGCTGATAACCAACTAGATCTACTGTCAGGGACTGTCTGGACACTGAGAAGTAGTGGCTGGATTCTGATGAGTGGGCACCGGCAGAAGAGACTGACTTGGATGAATGGATCAGTGAACCGGGGGAACCTGTAACAGCCAGGAGACAAATGTCAGAGCCAGGGGAAGCTGCAGGATTGGAGACTGGTGTAGAGTCAGAGGCTTCTACAACTCCTCCTCCTCCTCCCCCCACCTCTCCTGCTCCACTATCTTCCTAGACCACAAGAGGATTGAAGCAGGAGGAGGAGCAGAAGGTTACGCACAGGCGGAGCCTGTGCCTGCTTGTGTGCAGCTCATATGGGGAGATACATAAGTCAGGGTCGGGTGCGGGCCTCACTGTTGCGGCAACTGCCTCATTGGGTGCACACCTAGAAGTAGCTGAGAGATGTAGGGCTGGTGGATTGCCTTTTCCTAACTTGCAAGCATACTTTTGACAATACATTCCTCACTCAGAATATTCTTGCCTGACCACTCTGTAATATCTACTGAGCACCGTTTTGGCTACTCTACACTAACACTGTGATTGTCAGTTTACCGGAATGTAAACTCTCTGAAACTGTGGTTTGCCTTAGTTGCAAGGTATTTGCGTAAAAGCAGGCAACTAGTTTTTCTTATTGCAGTTTGGTTTTCAAAGGTCTATTATTATTCAGTGAATGAAATTTCAGCATGAATCAGTATCCTTGTATTGTGGTGATTTTACACTAAGTATGTTTCTTTGTCATTCATCGTCTGTCTTCCCCATGACTATTCTTTCCTATACATTCTTTAAAAAGCATTTCATTTTCATGTTACTATGGAAACAAGACACCATATTACAATCTGAGCATATGTCTCCATGTCAAGATGAGGGATGTTGGGTGCGACAGGATGATTATGAATTCAGTCTCTCCAGTTTGCTCCAGGTCCACAACCCTAGATGTAGAAAAGAATAGTGTCTGAGGAAACAGAGAAAAACCAAATCCTTTCAATAATGTTAATTGCAATCAAGTGTTTATAACTTGGGATATATTCTGCTGGTGCTTGAGTTTGGGGAAGCATCTCCAGTGTGGTTCCTTCCCATGCCTTTTTGTTAATGTGAAGATTTTGGATTTAATTGGTGTAACAATGCATAGAATTCATGATAAATGTAAGACTTACGTGACAAATGTAATTTGTGTCTATGTTTTTTGCCACCTTGTAGCCAAAATACGAATTTATCTTTTTAAATAATGATACTTAACACTTCTAGAACACTTACAGGTGTTTAAAGTTAAAAAAAGTATTAGTTTGTTTTGTTTTATTGCTTGTATGTTTGCTGCCCTGAGCGCCTTTGGGAAGAAAGGTGAAATATCAATTTGATAAATAAAGATAAAATAAACAAACTGCTTCACATGCAATATCTATTTGTGATCCTTACAACAACCCTGAATTGTAAGCCTGTTTCATCTGCCATACTGAATGTGAGGGCAAGAGTGGCTTGTTTAAAGATTCCTCTTGAGTTCACTAGTGGCGTGTTTACTAGTGGGGTGCTAAATGGCTTTCCGTTTACTTTGGACCCATCTCTCTGCCTTTTAAAATAGTTATTCCATACCCTGCAATATTTTTCTGATGAAAATGGGGACATGGTATTCCATACCCTCCAACATTTCTCTAGTGAAAATAGAGATGTCCAGTGCTATTTTTCTAGAAAAAGAGGTGCAACTCATCATGAATGCCTCCCTTTTTCTCTTATAAAGGCGATGGCACCCACCTGAGAGGTGCCAGAACTGAGTTCTGGTAAGTTCAGGCTGAAAAAAAGTCCAGGGCATGGCCTATTCCATACCCTCCAACATTTCTCTGATGAAAATAAAGGTAAAGATAAAGGTACCCCTGCCCGTATGGGCCAGTCTTGACAGACTCTAGGGTTGTGCACTCATCTCACTCTAGAGGCCGGGAGCCGGCGCCGTCCGCAGACACTTCCCGGGTCACGTGGCCAGTATGACATCGCTGCTCTGGCGAGCCTGCACCAGAGCAGCACACGGAACACCGTTTACCTTCCCGCTATAAAGCGGTACCTATTTATCTACTTGCACTTTAAGGGTGCTTTCGAACTGCTAGGTGGGCAGGAGCTGGGACCGAACAACGGGAGCTCACCCCGCCGCGGGGATTTGAACCGCCAACCATACAATCAGCAAGTCCTAGGCACTGTGGTTTTACCCACAGTGCCACCCGCATCCCTTTCTGATGAAAATAGGGATGTCCTAAAGAAAAGCAGGACAATCTGGGATCAAATCAGAAACCGGTACGGCCTCTGTAAATCCGGGACTGTCCCTGAAAAATAGCGACACTTGGTCTGTTATTCCTAACTTTTACCAATAAATGCACAGCGAACTGTGAAACTTCACCTGGAAGTTAATGGTTACAGAAGGAGAACCACCATGATTTAAATGAGAACAGATAGAACCTAAGCATGCTCTCTTGATCTCCACACCCTCTGCTGGCATAGTTTGTGACACGGTCTGGCACTTGTCAGCCGTAGAAAGAAGATAACTCCTTGCTTAGGGGTGTAGATCTGTGCGCTCAGGGGACCACATGGATCATCTGTGAGGCACCTGTTCACCTCTGTTGCCACAGTAGCCTTCCCCGCCACTTCACCCTTCAGAGTATCTAGGATTGCATGCCCAGCAGCCTAGAGACACTAATGGAATGGAGTCGTGTAATGAACACAGCATATTAGATAGATGAAAGTGGTGTGATTTCTGAACAAGTGTTTTTCAAGGAAGCTTGATTTTCCAAATAGAGAGGAGAGATTTGTGTCTTAGTAATGTAATATGTTAGAATGATGGGAAGATTTCTTTATTTTCTGAGAGGACTTTCTTTTATTAAACTGAGGGATAGACAGCAATATTTTTCTTAGAGCCCCATGCTGAATATTTGTAAGTAAACGAGCCCGTTCTGACATTAATACCATTCTTGGATTTACTTAGTGGTATAAAACCATTCTTCTGTTTATGGATATAGAGCTAAATTATATCAACGGTGGCACATTTATGTTGTGTAAATAATTTTCTTGTGTTCAGTGATGTGCATTCTTTAATGCAATATGGATTTGTGCCTGGATTCTAGAATGAGTCACCATCCAATAATGTTCAGATTTCTGAAAATGGGGAACTGCAATGTATTGAGCATCTGACAACGTGCAAGGAATGAGACTTCTTAATTTCTTCTAAAATTTAGATTTATCTTTTATTTCTCAAGTGAGAGCAGGCACCAGTGTGAATAAAAACTGGGGGGAAAACAACGACACACCACTTGCATTGTTTTAAGCGAAATCTCCTTACCTATGGCCCCTATAGAGCAATTGGAGGAGACGCTTCGCTTATATATATTTTTGTGGAGTTATTTTCATTTTCATTCCCATTCTTTTATTGATTTAAGAATTTAAGAAGTAAGCTTGAAGGCAAATACACTAATCAGATCACTGTAAATTGTAACAGATGGGCAACTTTCATAAGAGATCAAACAAAAAGCTCTCATGTTGCTTCTGGAGAAGTTTCAGGCCCTGGGAAACCTCCAGAGGAAGAGCTTTCCAAAAATTATGAAGCAATATGTCCCTGGCCTTAGCCAGTGTGTTTGTAACACCGTACACATTTGTGACACCGCTGTGCCTGGGAACGTACTATGGCCCTTTGCAGTTCCTTTGTGCTTATTGCTCAGGTGGAACCTGATGAGGACTGCCAGGCCAGCATGTGTGATTCTTCCAAGAGCCTGTTCAATTTACAGGACCATGAGCTAATCTGGATTCTGTCCAACCTAGGATCAGAAGTTGGTAAGCATGCTTCAGTCATTCCCATAAGGCTCAGTTTGTCTTAATTCCTGTTTGAGATGGTGCACTGAAAATTGTACATTTACCTGAAAAAGGAACTCTAAGCCAACCCCAAGCCCTTGTTTTGGACTTACAGAACAAAAAGAGAAGGACTGCTTTTTATGAGGCGCTTCAGATTGTTTGATGTCTCACATCAGTTACAAAAGAATTCACACACATATACACATCTCACCACTCCCCCCCCCCCCCAAAAAAAATATGCTTATGGCAACAAAGAAAGGTTTGGAACCAGGGCTTTTTTTCAGCAACTCATGGGACCTCAGTTCCGGCACTTCTCAGGTGGGTGCCATTGCCATTGTAAGAGAACAAAGGAAGCGTTCAATGTGAGTTCCAGCACCTCTTTTTCTAGAAGAACATCACTGTTTAGATCCATCCTTGTGCGTATGTGACCTTGCTCCTCTTGGCTGATAAAAACTATCAGGGAGGGGACAGCTGGCTGGGACAGGGACCTGCACCCCTATATGGATAAATGTAAAGGGACCCCTGACCATTAGGTCCAGTCATGGCCAACTCTGGGGTTGCAGCGCTCATCTCGCTTTATTGGCCGAGGGAGCCAGCATACAGCTTCTAGGTCATGTAGCCAGCATGACTAAGCCGCTTCTGGCGAACCAGAGCAGCGCACGGAAATGCCGTTTACCTTCCTGCCAGAGCGGTACCTATCTACTTGCACTTTGACATGCTTTCGAACTGCTAGGTTGGCAGGAGCAGGGACCGAGCAACGGGAGCTCACCCTGTTACGGGGATTCAAACCGCCAACCTTCTGATTGGCAAGTCCTAGGCTCTGTGGTTTAACCCACAGTGCCACCCGCGTCCCACCCTGCATGGATAGGTATAGCCTAATTTCTGTGGTCTGTGCTCCAGTAACCTCTAGGTTAGATTACTGCATCATGTTATACATAGGACTGCCTCAGTCTGTAGCTCAGAACAGCTTCAAGGCTCCTGTTCTCATCTTATAGTTCTTCATCTCCATAATGTAGACATGGATCAGAAGGCTCCTTCAAACAGAGGACCATCCTTTGTAAAGTTGGATGCACGGGCACTCTAGAAAGAAACAACCCTGCAAAGACTTACACTGACTCTGAAGAACTTAATCCTGACTCTGTGCTTTTCCTAATTAGATCATATTGACATGGAGTTACAACACTGTTTCTTGTCCTGCAGTTCCTTTAATTGGAGAGCATAGTTCCAGAATAGTGCTTCATGTTGGTGTTTTAAGTTCCTTTTGCATCAAAGGGATATACATGTTTACTCTGTCCCTGCTTATGCAGAAGGAAGCCCCTGCTTCCAGGATCCTGTGAACCATAGAATAATATAATTGTACAGTTAGAAGGAACTCTGAGGATAATCTACTCCAACCCTCCAACCCTGCAGGAATATGCAGCTGTCCCATACAGAAATCGAACCTGCAACCTTGGTGTTATCAGCACCACATTCTAACCAACTGAGCTGTCCAGCTGCATCATTTTAGGTTTTAGGTGGAGAAAACTGCTCTTAGTTTTGGATTACAGTATATAAAAACAATTAAACATGGTCCCCCCCTTCATTGCCAGCATTATACAAATATATATGTGAGGTTTGTTCTGCCAGTAATACATGAATTTCCAGGACACACAGGGCAATTCTATATCTATTTACTGCTCCATGAAATAATTCCTGATATAACATATTCACTTGCCAGATATTGTGCTGCTATGATTGACATGTGTCGGAGGATGGTATGTGCCACACAACAGGTCTAAAACTGAAGGTTACATCTACCAATTTTATATTCTGCTTGATTTATGTACCTTTTTTTTAAAAAAAAAAGTCTCCTGGTCTATCATTATTAAGAGAATGAGTATGCCCTATCTCCTATTTAGCATGTTCTACTTCTGTATGTTGGTGCTTTTACCTTATGCTGGCTTATGACCCTAAGAAAGATTTGACTTGACTATAGTATATTATATTTTAGTTGGTTGGAAAAAAATATTTCAGAACTCTTTGCATGCTTGGTCTGCATTAATCAACCCACCCACCACACCCCTTAGTGATATGCCCTGGCATAATTTTAGAAAAACTCTCTTTAACCAAGAGCTGTAATTATAAAAGAACCATGGTTTTAAAGTGAAATAAGACCTTCTTTTACTGTACCAAATGCTCTTTATACATTTCCATTTATGCTAATGTCAGTAGCAGTGAAATCAGTTTTAATCTTCTTTTTATTGAACTTTATTATTTAAGCTGAGATAAGCAAACAATGAAGCATAATGGAATCCTTATTAAAGAAGAAACACGATCAAATATAGAGATTAAAGAAATATCTGCATCTTGCAGAGACTTGCAGAAACTAGATTTTATAATGCCAAGTTTTTTGTGTGTGCATGTATTCTTTTCTTTTCATGTATTGCAGTGGAAGAGAGCAGTATCTTCTTTTCCCTAGTACTTCTTTAATAGAGAATTTCATTGTAGTGATTCTCAGGAAATCATTTCTGAATTGTAAATGCTGTGCGGTGATGGGTTAAACGAAGTGCTCTATAGTCCTTTAAATGACATTGCTTTAAACAATCAAATTGGTGTACTTCAAGGTATGAATGGAAGATTGTATTGCTAGTGATTTGTTCAAGATATATAATTTGACTGGTACGACACATAAATGCCTGTTCTGGGACACAGTATGACTTTAACAACTGAGACACATCTGTGAGCATCTGTGTACTTGATAGTCGCCTCCCTTCCAACTGTACTGTGTATTCTCAAAAAACATTGTGGTGGTTCTTATTCATTTAATATCCTACTTCTTTTTTGGTAAACCTATAAAAATAGCATCCCAGCCTTTAGAAGTCATGTGCGTATTTTTAGCAGTTATGGATAATTATAGAGGTGGGTGAAGAATTCACTATGAATAATGCATTATGTGAATTTAGCTCTTTTTGTTTGTAAATTATTCATAAATCATTAATGTTTTTTGAAAAAAATGTATTATTCATAGTTCTTTAGCTGTACTAAGAACTGCAGTGCTAACTACATTAGGAACCCCTATTAGTCTTTCTTATCTAGATTGTCTGAGTTATGTGCTTTCACTCTGACATCTTCTTTGTAGCCTTGTAGCAATTTTGTGGGCTGGACCTCAAGAACTCTTGCTGCTCTTGATATTTGTAGCCCACTTGGATAATGTCTGTATTACACTTCTTACTGAAATATAATATCTTGAAAAATTCAGTGTCAGGGATCAGCAATCCAAGCAGATTTTCTGGCAGATTTGGGACAAATATGATGATATATTGAGAACAAAGGTTAGGGAGCCAATCCAGTGACCCTGATTGTATTCAGAGTTGGATGTACAAAATGATGTGTATGAGTGGTGATACCAAGGCATGAAAAACTATAGCCAGACTGTCTCTGTGCAGAAGCAGCTGGAGTACCAGCTTTATTTGCTGAAGAGTAATACTATATGCCATTTGGGCATTCAAAGAAATGTTCCCCATCACATTCATTGATTCATTCATTCTATACAGCCCTATACCCGAAGGTCTCAGGGCGATTCACATAAAATATCAAATATATAAAATCAAAACAAAAACAACAACCCAATAACCTTCCCCCAAAGAGCCAGCATTTTAAAAAAGGGTATAGGATGTAGATCAAGTCAGGCAAAGGCCTGGTTAGAAAGGAACATTTTTGCCTGGCGCCTAAAGGTGTATAGTGAAGGCACCAGGTGAACTTCCCTTGGGAGAGCATTCCATAGACGGTGAGCCGCTGCAGAGAAGGCCCTTTCTCGGGTTGCCACCCTCCTGACCTCTTGAGGAGGAGGCACATGGAGAAGGGCCTCAGAAGATGATCTCAGGGTCCAGGTAGGTTCATATGGGAAGAGGCGGTCCTTGAGGTATTGTGGTCCTGAGCCGTTGAAGGCTTTATAGGTCAAAACCAGCACTTTGAATTGGACCCAGAAACGTATCGGTAGCCAGTGCAGTTGGACCAGGATTGGTGTAATATGCTCAAACCATCTTGCTCCAGTGAGCAACCTGGCCGCTGAATTCTGCACCAGCTGAAGTTTCTGAACCATTTTCAAAGGCAGCCCTATGTATAATGCATTACAGTAATCTAACTTTGAGGTTACCAGAGCATAGACAACAGTAGTTAGGCTATCCCTGTCCAGATAGGGGCGTAGCTGGGCCAGCAGCCAAAGCTGATGGAAGGCACTCTGGGCCTCTGAGGCAACCTGAGCCTCAAGCGGCAGCAAAGGATTCAGGAGTACCCCCAAGCGGCAGCAAAGGATTCAGGAGTACCCCCAAGCTATGAACCTGCTCCTTCAGGGGCAGCGTAACTCCATCCAGAGCAGGCAACCTCCCAGCCATCCGGTCTGAGGAACCACCCACTAAAAGTGCCTCAGTCTTATCTGGATTGAGCTTCAGTTTGTTGGTTTTCATCCAGTCCATTACTGAGGCAAGACCCTGGTCCAGCACTTCCACTGCCTCACCTGCAGATGTAAAGGCGAAATAGAGCTGAGCGTCATCAGCATACTGCTGACAACGTACACCAAACATCCGGATAACACCACCCAGGTTTCATGTAGATGTTAAACAACATGGGGGATAGAATTGAGCCTTGCGGAACCCATATTGGAGGTTCCACAGAGCTGAAAAACACTCGCCAAGTAAACATCTAAGTGGGACTGGAACTACCTAGTTCAGAGACTCGCTCCAGAAGGATACCATGGTTGATGGTATTGGAAGCCACTGAGAGGTCGAGAAGAATTAACAGGGACACGTTTCCCTTGTCTTTCGGCAGAGGTCATCATACAGAGCAACCAAGGCTGTTTCTGTGCCAAAACCACATGACTATGAACCTAATCATACAGGAGTGCAGTCTCATCCAGGAAAAGCCAAGCTTCACCACCAAGTGCTGATGAAGCACCTGCATAATCAGGATTGAACTTCAGTTTAGTGGTCCCTTTCCAGTCACTAACTGATCCCAAGCACCAGTGCATAACCTCTACAGCTTCACCCAAATTTGAGAGAAAGGAAATAGAGCTTGCTGTTACCAGGATGCTGATGGTGCTGCAGACTAACACCCTGGATGACCTGACTCGGTGGCTTTGTATAAACGTTGACTATAACGTATGTTATGCAATAGAGCCCTGTGGGACACCATAGCACAGTTGCCATGGGGCATTTTCCCAGCACCATCGAAGCAAAAACAGCTGTCTGGCTGGGAGTGGACTGACTAGTGAACACCAGCACCACTTTCCCTTCTGTGCTGCAAAGGGCAGTGATCTGCCTCCGCACTAGCAGAGACCAGAACCAAAGATCCCTGTAATCTGTTAGGGACAAACTGCACAAGGGGATGGAAAATTGAAGGAAGGCCCACATGGCGAGAGTGCCCAATCTACCTTAACCTTCCACCTTGCTGCAGAACAGAAGGGGTCAGAGCGGTCCTAAATTGGCCAGGTTTGCTTCCGCATGATTGCCTCATCCCCATCTGCCCTTTCAGAAATTCCTGTCAGAGTCTCCTTCAGGTAAGAGGGTGTGGGGCAAATTGATCCCCACCAGTGGCAGGAATGCCATTGTGTGTTCCTCATTCAGGGCAATGCTATTGACAATAACAAATAGTCCTTTGTGTTGACTCTTTCAATGAAATCCATACAATTGCTATTGGAGAGTTGGTTTGTTGCTTGTTCCACATTTAGTAACAGAATATTCAAGCCTTTGCTAGAAAACTTAAATCAGTGACATCATCTTACAACAGATACTCTGCCCATGGACTACAGCTGTTGAATTTCTCCAAACCGAGGGGGATTCATTTCCAGGAGAGATGGAAATACAATGAATAGACATTTATGCTATAGTCCAATGTCAGGCAATCTGAAATGTTTTCTTTTACAATTGTTCTTGAAATTTCAACCTTAAATCTGAGGCAAGTTTAGTGGATTAGCTATAATAGTTCTAGAATATACTATGCCAACTGAAAACAGCTTTAAAGGCAATAAACTATTGTTGGAGATAAAATGCAATGTTTGTATGGTGCTTTTAAAGTATTGAATGGATTCACTAGTCCTTTGTGGGTATTTTCTTTTGCATTACTCACTTGGAACGTATAGCTTTTGTTTCTGCCGAGACAAGTGAAATGTACATTTCTGATATTCAGGATTTTGGCCAGGAGTTGAATGCAGCAGATTTTTATACACCACCTTGCCCTTGACCCCTTTAAGGAGCCCCAAATGATAGTAGAATCCATCAAGAGAACATTAGTGATGGTTGCCATTGTCAACATGTCATGAGCTGCTGATATAAATAGCTGTATCATTCAGAATAGACTTGATGAAGGGAACAAATGACACATTTTTATTCACTCATGGGGAAGGATAATAATTTGGGGGGTAAAGCCAAACTTATATTTCATGATTTTGTCCTGGTAAATATAATGTACCAATGATCAACCAGAATGTGCTTTTTCCTTTTTAATTAAGAGCCACTAAATAGGAATGGAGCGGAGACAGCAAAATTTACAAAATCAATCAAGACCATGCCTCATTCCTCTTCTGTTTAATGCACATATAATTTAGAAGAAAATATCCATGTGACGAACTAAAAAAACACTTTAGTGGACCTACAGCTCTGTAATATCATTTGCTACTACTGCTTTGCATCCTGCCTAGCCTTGAAGCTGAAGGCACTTCCTTTGGAGTAGGAAAGTACATTCCTTATGTCCTCATGTCATCTCCAGCTGGACTTAACCCTGTGAATCTTGTGCCCATTCTTCACTCTACTGACCATGGTTTGTTTGAGGAAAACAGAGCATGATCCATGGTTTGAACATTAACCGTATTCTGGGGCATGTGGTTTGTTTCCTCTGCATGTTGGCTGGTAAGAGCAAAGAGGCTCTGATGGATGTGTTCATGGTAAGCACCTGACTGGTTTGTGACATGCAAAGGAGCACAATATATATCATATTGTTAGTTATAATGACAACTAAATGGTGTATTTAAGACAAACTATGCCATGAAAACTCCATGAGCATGTATGCCAGAGGTTTCTACTGCTTATGTAGGGAATATTCATACATCTAATATGTGATGGCATTTAGATATGAGTGCATTAAACTATTCTGCATATCTCAGCCTCCATTTTGTGATATATAATTAAGACATGCCAACATAGGCCCCTACATCGCTTGTGATATTTGTTTTCTTAGAGAAGAGAGCTCAGAATTTTTATTAAGGGTCTGTTTATATACCTGGAGTAAAAATAATCTAATAAAAACAACAACACATAGAAAGTTTATACAAAAATTCTGAGCTTTGCAAGTTATTATGGGATAATAGTAGCTATATTTCATTTTATATATATGAGATCCTTTCCTCGTTTATATTTTTATTAGGTTTTGTATATATAAAAACACATTCACAAAATGAACGGTAAGCTATAACATATAACAAGTGTAACTTAAACCACTCGACCTTGTGCCTGTAGTATTATTTCTGTTCGTTTCAAAATGTTTCCTACATAAGTTGATGCATATTCTTTGTTTCTACCTGGTTTAAACTATGATGCAGAAATCTGTTATTTAAATAAAATTATTTGAAACACTTCTGGATGTTTCCAGAAATATCTTGGGTTCAGGGCCAATTCTCTATGTCTGTCTGTCTGTCTGTCTGTCTGTCTGTCTGTCTGTCTGTCTCTCTCTCTCTCTCTCTCTCTCTCTCTCTCTCTCTCTCTCACACACACACACACACACACACAGAGAGAGAGAGAGAGAGAGAGAGAGAGAGAGAGAGAGAGTTGTAGCATTGGTTGTTGTTTCCCCATATGATCTTTTCTGTGTAGAGGATTTTACAGTGACCACCTTTTGTCATAATTGCAGAAAAGGTTCTAGGTCTCCCTGGACTGTCTGGACTGCATTTATCCTCTTCAAAACTGTGGCCTTTATGAAAGGGCATGGCGTAAAAGTTTGTTTTATTTCTTTATAAAAAATAGTTACGTGCGCTCAATATGTACATGCATCACACCGAACCCGGAAGTGACCTGGAAACGTAATAAAGATGAAACTGAAATGTCACTAAAAGGGTGAAAGAGAGCAGGGAGTGGGATGTTTATAGAATTTTCCAATGGGTTTCAGTTTTGCACGATTTCATCGATGTGCTCGGTGCTTCGGAACGTAATCCTCATGTAAGCAAGGGGCTGCCTGCATATCACTAGTCATAAAAGATATATTTCTTTTGCAACAAACAAACATAAAATCTCAGAAATTTGCTAAATATTATGAATGTGTTAACTGACTTAGTCATAGAAAATAATGCAAGGGCATACAATATAGCTTCTTGCAAAGCAAATATCACCACCAGGTTGGTACTGGGGAATATCTTTCTGGCAACTGCATTTGTGGATAAGCACAAATATAAAAGACTCCAACCAGTCCTTGGCTTTCCAGAGAAAAGGACAGACCTTTACTTTAAGTTGGGCAGGAGAGACAGATTATGTTCCTTCTTCCAAAATCTTAGGCGTAAGTGCTGGGAGACTTGGGGGAAATGTTGTCATTCTAGCCTGGCAGACACTGTCAGGTTTAGCTTGTGAGCAGACCAGAACTGAGGCCTGGTTTGAGCCAATGTCAGTATCAAAGGGGTAAAAGACAGAAGCCAAATGATTGTCAAGTAGTCAGGAACTATAGCCCTGCTGACCATAAATTTGAGGTCAGCCTAAATATGTATGATTGAAGCTACCTGGAAGATTGCTGATTTGAAAGATAGATAAGCTAAAGATTATAAAGGGCCACTGCTTCTAATTGCTTGAAAATATAAAGCATTTTAGTAACTGTGATTTCACTTTAAGTGAAAGCTTATTAGCCATTAATGGAATGGAAAACCCTAAAGGGCACTAGTTTCAGTTTATCATGTTTTCATGCCACAGTTGTATTTGATTCAACATGATTGCTTCTATTAATAATTATTTCTAATTGGGGTGCTAAGTGGTAATACTCTAATCCATTTCTAGCTATGTTTTGAAAAGCTATTAATGTTTGACCAGCTGCACCGGAATATGAATGGAGATGTACATTCAAATAAACACCTCAGTTGAAAACAATACTGTGCCAATAGATGGCATCTACGCTAATGCAGGCATTCCAGTGTGCATTTAGATCAGCATTTTACATACACACCCACAGTTCCTGGTGCAGCAAGGGACACCTGTTTGAAAGAAAAACAGGTAGAAACTGAGTTTAAAATTCATCTAATATTGTAAAGCAACATGAACTTTATTGAAACATTTGACAGGATACACATTTAGTAAACAAGATTGCAATCCTATGCAGGTGCACTGAATGAAAGGTTATAGGATAGGGTGGAAGTCCTAGTGTGTTTGGCAATGTGCCTAATATGCAGACTGTCGTGTGACAAAGGTATGTGAGAGCAGAAGCAGTAAAGGAAGCCGTAAAGGAGTTTAGAAATGTTGTGAAATGCTGAAAAGCTGCAGAATCATTTAGCATGTTGAATCACTGTGACTCATCTTGAGGATGACCCATTCTCTGTACAGTGGTACCTCGGGTTAAGAACTTAATTCGTTCTGGAGGTCTATTTTTAACCTGAAACCATTCTTAACCTGAGGTACCACTTTAGCTAATGGGGCCTCCTGCTGCCGCTGCGATTTCTGTTCTCATCCTGAAGCAAAGTACCCAAGGTACTATTTCTGAGTTAGCTGAGTCTGTAACCTGAAGCGTCTGTAACCCAAGGTACCACTGTATAAGTATTGTATCTGCTTGCAGGCAGACTCAGTGTCACTCAGTGTCTGTGTGTGTCTCAGTGTATGAAGGTGGAGCCTGTGCTCTGTGACGCCTGTGCTCAATGGAGACTCTGTGTGACTCAGCAACTCTATGTATGCTCTGAAGCTAGTTTAAGCTTCTGATCACTATGCTGTTATTTGCAAACAAGTTTACTTTAACTCGGTAAAGCTATTATTTTTTTACTGAAGAAGACTCTGCATTATTAATTTACGCTGTGCGTCACAGACATCCTTACAGATGCACCTTGGTGGAATATACCAGCAGGCAGTGTTTTTTTCTGGGGGGACGCAGGGGTGCACATACCCATAAACATTTTGTGAATCTTTGTACTTTTGTCCACTTACTGTATTTATTTTCCCCGATTTGAACTATAAAATGGTGATTTTCTTGAGTCAAAATGAGAGTACCCCTAAACATTTTTTATTTTTAATTTTTTTAAGAAAAAATCATTGCCGGCAGGCATATATCACGGGCCAAATGGCTCAGTCTAGGAATAGGTGGGATGTGGGCGGCACAGGAGTAGAGACAGATTTTTTAAAGACCTAATCAAGCAGAAGTCATAGAAATGATATGAAACAGAGTTCCAAGTGCAAGAAAAAAGCAGGAGAAGAGGGGCATATAGTATAAAGAATGGAATACAGTAGCACATTTGAGTGAGATGGGGGAAAGTGCATCCCCCTTTCTTTACAGGATGTATGCACACTTTACAGCTGTTAATTAAGGAGAGAGGAGAACTGCCAATTGCAAAAAAATTAATTATTCTGCGCATCATTTTTTGTTTTTATTTACTATTTTTTAATTAAATACATAAAATGTATCGACAATAAGATTTATGTATGGACACTATCTTGCAATTTGTTACCATTTCTTAATTACATTCCTTAATTAAATTGCTACTCCAGGTAACTCATTATCAGTAAGATAACTTTGATACAACAGCTATATGTGTTCACCTGCACTTTACCAATAAGATACCGGTGATAGTTCTGCATTTTTTTAAGGTGGAGCTATACCTGTTTAGCTTCAGGTAATCTATTCTGTTTAAGTTTAGTTCAGTTACACTGAGAAATCTTTCAGATTGCTGTGGTTTGTTTTTTTTAAATTAAAATGTGGTCTATAGATATTTAAATAAATAAATAAGCTAATCTTTAACTCCTCTCCAGGAGTCTGAATGTTTACATGGGTTTGCTAGGCCAAAGAAAAGCATGCCATTGCATTACATTCAAATGAAGACCGAGCTATCATGTGATAATTGCAATAATAATGCAAATTAATATTGTACATCCTGCTGTAGTGTAATTTAGTGTATAATATAAATGTTCCATAAACATTTAGGTCTATTAAACAATGTTTGGGGCTGGGAGCAGAATCAACAATTTGGAACTTAACAATTGCTTATCCTAGAGTGTACCGTTAGGGAATTTTAAAGAACCTAGTATGTGCTCTCCTGAGAGATCTGAATAGCAGGAATCCAGGTTTATTAACATCTGAATGCATTACATAACATGATGTGACCACAGATAACTATTATGAGATTATGAGCTCAGTAACAATAATGTTGAATGAATCGGACTAGAACAGATTTTAATCTTCTGTTCTCCCTGTAATGTTCTAAATTCTCATTCTGTATATCTCTGTGAGAGGAACTTCATTCCTTTATTAAAACCTCAATATCTGCATTTGTATTTGTAATGCTGGAAACACAAAATTGAAACTTGTATGCTTGTGAGGGATATAAAGTCACACTTTAATAGAGGAGGTAAATTGCTCCTTCCAAGATTCAATAAACTGGAAGAGCATTCATTATAAATGTAATAAAAACTTATGAGTCCCATTTTATTAAAATTACTACCCCAAGTTCCTGACAGGGAGTGGGATTTCTTAGGGGAGAAGGTAGTGACATTTTACGTATAGTAATGTGACTTATGTCTAATGTGAGGTCCACAGAAGTGAGACTGGTGATTTTAACATCGTTCCTTAAGGACCCTTCTAGAGTTAAAACTATCCAGTTAGCTTCCTAATCATTGTTTATTGGTAAGACAGAGAACTGGATACAGTAATTTCTATTTCTTGAATGATGTACCATAGTGTTTTTAAAGCAGGGTTTGGGGAAAAACCTAGGGGTTCCTCAGAAGCCTTTCAAATGTTTCTCAGTGGACTGGTTCAGACATGACTTAGTGTTACAAGAATGAGCCTAGGTGATCCTAATGGTTGTGCAATGCCTTCCTTCAGTGTGGTTGAATGGAGACATTAAGGCGCTTTCCCTTCCAGGTTTTGTTAACCATAGTTTGTCATGTCATCTGAACTGGACAAGATACAGTTACTATTAACTATGGTTTGCTGAAACAAACCACAGTCGGTGTAAGTCACTCACTCACTGAGAGTCAGTGTGATATAGTGGTTTCAGCAGCCTTTTCCAATCTTGGGACCCCAGGTATTGTTAGACTACAACTCCCATCAACCCTGACCATCCATGGTGACTGCAGCTAATGGGAGTTGTTGTCCAACAACATCTGGGGACCCAAAGTTGGCAAAGGCTGGGTTGGAGATGAGAATAGGACCTGGAAGGCTGGGGTTCAAATTGCCACCCAGCCATGAAACTCACCAAGTGACCCTGGGCCAGTCACCGTCTTACAACCTAATCTACTTCACAGTGGTGTTGTGAGAATGAAACATGATGGAGAACTATGCATACCACCTTAAGATCCCTGGACGAAAGGTGGGATATTAATATAATAAAAGAAATAATAAACATCAAATTTAAACCATAGTTTAAGAAATAATTTAGGATTTAGATGTAATGATAATCTGTGATTAATCTAAAATGGAAGTGGAAGCTTCCAGTTTCCTCCCTGTGGCTATGCCAGAGGAGGAGAGAAGAGAGGGAAGATTGTCATTGCAATGCTAAACCATAGCATTGTGTGCAAACCTGCCTATGAGAAAATTGCTGACAATTCCCCCTCCCCCCCAAAAAAAACACACTTGTCAATCACTACCAATCTGTTGCTATAGCATGTAGGCACACAACATTATCTAATGTGTTATTTTAGATCATACTGTCAGTTTACAGGAAGGGTTAAGAGAGTTGGGAAAGTTCCCACGTGAAATCAGTTCATAGTCTAGTAAACAGTGTGCCCTGGAATCATATTCTGAGGCAAATGTCATGGGGTACAAGTCAGTATTGAGAAGGTTGTCTCATGGTGGAAAGTTGAAACTGAAATGCTATATAGAGTCAGTGCTATTTTTCTTTTAAAAAAGAGAGGTAGCAGAACTCAGCAAGCACGCTTCCTTTGTTCTCTTATAATAGCAATAGCACCCATCTTTGAGGTGCTGGAACTGAGTTCAGGTCAGTTCCAGCTGGGGAAAAAGCCCTGTATAGCAGGCATAAGCAAACTCGGCCCTCCAGATGTTTTGGGACTACAACTCCCATCATCCCTGACCACTGGTCCTGTTAGCTAGGGATGGTGGGAGTTGTAGTCCCAAAATATCTGGAGGGCCGAGTTTGCCTATGCCTTCTATATAGGCTTATGTTGTAAATTTTCTGCAATTTGTGTTCCATACATTAAATAAATTACAATATAATGTATTGCACAGCATCTTTGAAGGAAGAAGCATAGTTTTGATCCTTTTAGGACTCTCTTTTTTCATTGATTTGCTGCCTGTGTATCATTAATTTTATTGCTGACCTTTAGGCAATTAGTATGATTTTGTTTATCAATCTTAGAACAATGTAAGGTTGTTGGCTCTACTTACAATAAAATACCTTTTGTTTGATGGTTGTCTCCTCTCTTATGAAGTAGTACTGGATGCTACGGAAGGTATAAGACCAATAAATGTCTTAGTAGCTTCAGGCAAACTGCTATTTTTTTGTTGCTTTAGGAAGTATGTTCATCTTAGAGACCCCTTTTGAGTTATTAATAGACCCAAGTAGTGGAAAAGAATTAATGAATAAGTTTTATCTCTTATTTTCTAATCTAATGTCTAAGCATTGTAGTTTTATGAGAAATAGGATAAGGAAGAAATTCTAGCAATAGAATGGCCTTTCATCTAGAGAAATGTGACTACCAGACTGATATCTGTCAATGGTAAAAGAGTATTTTTAAAAATTAAATATTATATTGTACTGTTGTTTTAAATACATTGTGGATGAGTTTGATTAGCAGAGAGTAGTAAATTTTCTTTAAAAAGTATAGTGTGGCAAGTAGTATCTCTGGATATGGACTATTGCTGTTGTGTCTAAATTCTTATATTTTTAAATAGACTCATTCTGATTTGCGAAATATGAAGTTTATTGGGAAATTGACCTTTTTATGTTTTGGAATACACTTTTTAAAATTGGTGTTATTTTGGGGGGGACGGGTGTCCTTCTTTGTAAATACATATATTAATCCACAATAATTTACAGAGGTCTTGTATTTGCTTTTCCTCACATTTCTTTGTGTTGCTCTTAGTTTTATACTTGGCAAGTGAAAACTGTCAAGAGAAATAAATGCCGGCATCAAATCAAAGCCTGTGAAATCTGGTGTCTAATCAAATCACACCTGGCATCAATCAAATCGGCTCCAAGAGTAGCACACTCTAGTTCAACAAAGGACAGCATGGATGGTGACGTGTTGTATTACAGCTGAGTAGAAAGGAAAGCCTGAACAGCAAAGAGAAACTAGCTAACTTCAAGATGCACGTACTTACCAGTGAGAGAGCCAGTGTGGTGTAGTGGTTAAGAACAGTAGATTCGTAATCTGGGGAAACTCTACATGCAGCTGCTGGGTGACCTTGAGCTAGTCACACTTCTCTGAGGTCTCTCAGCCCCACTCACCTCACAGAGTGTTTGTTGTGGGAGAGGAAGGGAAAGGAGAATGTTAGCCGCTTTGAGACTCCTTCGGGTAGTGATAAAGCGGGATATCAAATCCAAACTCTTCTTCTTCTCTTCTTACTCTTTTCCTGTCTTCCTCTCATCAAAACTAGGTTTTGTTTTGCTAGGAGGTAAAGAGAGTTGTGACGCTTCTGAAGTTTACCATTTACTCTATCTATATTTAAAGCTCCTACAACCTTGTGGGCTGTATCACCTTCAGAATTCACATGTGGAACCAGGAGCGGAGGAAGGTGGGTGCAGTGGGGGTGGTCCGCCCTGGGTGTCACCACTGAGGGGGGTGACAAAATGCCGGGCGGCACTCACTGCAGGGCCTGCAGCACGCCCAAGCCACATGTCTCTCCTGGGAGTGATGTGGTGGCTTGGGTGCCTGCAGGCTCTGTGCTGCCCCAAACAGTCCACCTGCCACCTCCCTCTCAGCTGTAGGGTGGCTGAGTGGAAGGAGGCAGGCAGACTTCTCGGACGCCCCACAGAACGTCTTGCCCCAGCTTGCCCCACCCCGTGGGCGGCTGGGCCCACCCCCGCGAGTACAAGTTCCTTTGCTATGCAGGTTTTCTATATGCATGCCATTGTCGCAAAACTTTGAACAATAATCAATTCAAAATAACCCAGGTAGTGCAAAACCTTTGCCTGATGAGCAGGTTCCAGTTAATTTGTGTTAGAAAATGATGCTGTATGGGAAAGGGGGAATAGAGCTGATATTCAGAACTCCATTTTTGTGCTTATATATGATGTGGTAAATTCATTGCAATATTTCCCAAGTCACTTTTGCTTGGTGATATTTTTTTTTTAAGCATCCCTCTGTATGGTGACAGCTGGTATTTACCATGGCAGGAAAACTAATAGGTTCCAAGACTGTAGTGAACCCCAACTGCAAATTCAATTACATAAGGAAATGATTTGCTTGTTGGGTGTTAGTTAGGGTTGCCATGTTTCATCAATGTTCTCATTACCATTTAGGTTCCTGGGTCATGCAAAATATTATCTAGTGCCATACCCAAAATCCTCTAGAGAGTGGATCCAAATAAGCTCTCTTATCTAGTATTATCATCGCAATTCACATTCTATGCAGTGTTAAAACCGAGAAATTGGCTCTGCTCTCCCATGTATTTACCGTATATGCAATTATTCAAAACGGGGAAAAAACACTTGACATTATTTTTTTGTTCTTCCTCACCAGGCTTTTAATTCCCTTCCATTTAATGTATTTCCCACCCTTCTTTCCTTTGAACCCCAAAGCAGTGTACAAATATTTCTCAGGTGATCACCCCTCCATGCACTGACCAGATATAGCAAGTTGGTGTCTTCAGACCATACCCTGAAACCAATATCCTTACCTTACATGTGACACAGCAACAGCTATTGGGGCAGTGGACAATGATGATGATGGACAATGAATAAAATATGAGACAGTGGCAGGTATGAACCTATGAATCTACCTTTAAGCAGGTTTCAGGTTCATTGACACCCTGTATCATAGACTCATCCTGTTCATGTGCAGAGGTCTATGAAATTATGGTGGATGTTCATGAAATAGTAAATTCCCTTGTAACCGATGAGTTCTTTATTTAAAACATACTTGTAACTTTCTCTGGGCAGGACTCATTGCTTTCAGATGGTTTCTGGTTTATCTATTCTGCCTTATCAAATGTATTATGATATTTCATGTTCTAAAACCTCGTGGGTTATATCCAACAGTTGCATGAGCAGAAGGCAATTCATTCAACCATTGGCTACAACCCATTACTTTTATGTTTGGATAGCAGTGTTAATTAATAAACTTTAGGAGGGAATGAGTTATGAAGAGTACAAGTGAATAAATAGGCTCATAAAAACCCTAAATGCAATGATATCCGGTCAGAAACAATAGACATTTGTTCAGTAATAAATACACAATTCAGTAGCACACTACAGTGAACCAGGACAAGCTACTTAATGTTTTCTTGAAGGTTAAGACCTAGATATAAATTGAGAGGAAATAAGGCAGTAGAACCAATGTAATACATATAATTTTAAAATATTTGTGAAATACATGCAGGAAAGATGCAGATCAATTGATGTGGGGTTGGAGTGTGCAACAAATAATGGATAGTGAGGAATAGAACTGAAATAACTTATTTCATTCTTTATGAATGAACACCATTAGTACAAATAGCAAATAAATGGCATGTGCATGTAGGTGATTTTTTTATAAAGTAACCCACATTGCACATCTATGTTACTTTACATTAGAAGCAGGAACCTGGCTGGGCACTCAAGGAATAGAAGATGATTCTATCACTGAAAACTCCTAAAGCAAGTGCAGCAGTCATGAAATAAGGGGACATGCCCTCTTATGGATCAGTAACTGATAAAATAGGAAAAAGTGTAACAAGTGGGGTATACAAAAAAAATGTATTGAGATCAGTGCTTTTTAACTTGTTCATTAGTAACCTGTTAATAGGTAGGAAGCTTTGGAACGCACCATATCCAAATATGTATATAAAGGGCTGGATTAAGACCCGGATTAATCTTTCAAGCATTGAAAAGATCATGGTGCCCCCCATATAGTTAAAAAAAAATACTAAACCATAAAATTGAAAATGAAAATAAGAAATGAAGCAAAACATAGATTTATTGCAACACATAACAGGATCTGATTTTCTTCCATCATTGCAATCTATGTTAGTAGGACATCCCTGGTTTAGATGGGGATAAGTAATAAAAAGAAAACAGAAAAATGAGGGACAGTAAGAAAGCCTATCAGAGTTCTGATTTCCCCCATCATGACTACTTGGGTGCTTTTTGTTTAAAAAACCCAACAACCATCAAATGACCTTTTTAAAAATAATACTCATTTCTGTGTGTGTCCCTGCTTTGCTGATGCCCTAGGCATATGCTTAGTCTGCCTGTTGGGTAGTCCAGCCCTGTATATACATTTAAAGAGATGGTTTTTAGTCCCTTATTTATTATCTACTCAGTATTTCGATTATGTTGTTCCTTTCGTTTTTGATGATGCATTCTACAGTGGATCCAAATGGATCTCTCTTTTTTTACAGAGTATTTTTCAAAGATTGAGCATTTTCATGTGATGACTGGGGGCTCGAAAAGTCTTTGTGTTGCAGGGGAAAAAACCTAGCAAAACTCTGTACTTAGGGAACAGAGGGGACAAGGGGGTTAGAAAAAGTGCGTCTCAGAATGTTTCCCTTTTTTTACTGGTTTTTTTCCATCATTACTTCACACCTTTCTCTGGAACATCACATGCAGCTATATTTTCTTTTTTTAAAAAAATAATATTTATTGAAAATTTCCAAATATAACAAAAAAAGAAAAAGAGAAAAAAAATAAAAAAATAAAACATCCACTTTAAACCTTATTTTCATTAGCATCTTTCCAGGACTTTCCCCCCCCCCACCCCCTTTTGTATTCCAGTTCCTTCAAATAGATTCAGCAAGTTCTTACCCCAAATTTTGGACTTATTATCATCAACCCAATATTAAAGATATTTTCTCATCCCCTAAAATCGACCCCTGTTCCCTTCCACGAGTTCCCCTCTTTAATATGCAGAACAGAATAAGATAATAAGAATAAAAAATAAAGTATAGTTTTACACCCTTTGGATTCCAAATTTCCCTCCCCCCTTTCCCGGTTGCGTTCCCCAATGTCCATCAATGTCTGCTGTCATCCTGGAGATCCCACATCTAGGCCGCAATCCTTCACAAATCCACTTTGCCGTCTTTTTAATAGTCTTTTGCCGTCTTTTTGGTCGTCTTTAGTTTCAAACATCCAATCTTGGAAGGACTCTATCTCAAGAAGGTCCATTTTTTCCATCCAGATCTCTATATTTAAGAGTAAAAACTCCAATTTTATTTCTTTAGACCTTTCAAATCTGGATGTCCCAAATGTTCCCACTCCCAGCTTTGTCCAATTCTTGTTGTTGTTCTTGTTGTTCTTGTTGTTTTCTCTCCTCACTTTCCTCACTTTCCTCTGGTTTCTTTTCCTGCTCCACTGCAAAAATGTTCTAATTCCAAAAGCTTCTAATTCCTCTACAGAGGCTTTGTTATTCAGGAACAAAACCTTACGTCAAGTCCCTTCCATTCTTCAATAGATAAATCTATTGTCTTTAGTGTAGAGACCTCTGTAGACAAAATAGTGTTCCATTTCTGCAGTTTTCCCAGGAGATAAAAAGTCCTATTCAAATTCCATACCAGCAATACTTGTAGTGTTCCACAGCCCCTCTAGAGGGATTATAGTAACTCAGTTTCCTTCCAGATCACACCCAACAGTCAAAGTAACTTGTTATCCCTTGTTTTCAACAGTCTATATCAAATTGTAACAAATGTAACCGGCAAAGCCCTCGTAACAAAGTTCTCTTTTTATCCTTCAACTTTGACAGCTCCTTTGACAGCTGTCAAAGCTTCTATTTCTCCTCGCCAGGCACTCTCGCGGATCGCTCCCGGTTCCCGGGGGGGTTGCATTTTAGCTCATACGTTCCACTTTTCTCCTCCAGCACAGTCTTCTAATTTTCCATCGTAAAATTAATAACTTTATCAATATAAGGTGGCTCTCGATCTTAGTTGTCAAATCCTTTGCTTTAAATCCTCTACAACAGGGGGGAGACAGACTTCCCTTTTGCACCTCCCCCGCTCGCTCCGAATTTAATTTTTTTTCCTTTTTAAGTCCGATTTCCGATTACTCACGGGTTGTTCTTTTTGTCCAGATTTTCAATGGAAGAAGTCAGCGCTCCCCGTCAAATGGCATGCGGCTTCACTCGGCAGGGGAAGCGGAGGACTCATAGCACCACACCATCCCCCGTCCCCCGCTCCGGAGCCTTTAAAAAGGCTCCTTCGCGGGTCGGGGGGGCGCAAACGGTGCCTGCCGAGTCACCATGTCCATGGGTTTCAGCGCCCATGGTTTTTGAGGGTCCCCGCGTCGCCGGCGCGGTAGGAACCAGCCCCTGCCGAGCAGGCTCCCTCCAGAGCTCGGAGGGAGTCCGCCATTCGGCGATGGCGCCAACCCGGAAGTCATCATGCAGCTATATTTTCAAGGGTCTGTCTGTCATCAAGGCAGATCCCTCATCTGATTGAACCTTGTGTCTAGAAAATGATTGTTCATAGGATTCTTAAGTACAGTGTCTGGTGGAAATGCAGTTTTGCAGGCTTGTTGTCCTGTCACTTTATGCAACATAAGAACTGACGGTAAAGTCTTGTCACTAGGTGAAACCTAGCAGCCTGCTAGCACCATACTCTGCAAATCAGTGCTTTTTTCTGGTGCTTTATGAAATATTAATGGGACGCGGGTGGTGCTGTGGGTTAAACCACAGAGCCTAGGGCTTGCCGATCAGAAGGTTGGCGGTTCAAATCCCCGCGACGGGGTGAGCTCCTGTTGCTCGGTCTCTGCTCCTGCCAACCTAGCAGTTCAAAAGCACGTCAAAGTGCAAGTAGATAAATAGGTACCACTCTGGCGAGAAGGTAAACGGCGTTTCCATGTGCTGCTCTGGTTCACCAGAAGCGGCTTAGTCATGCTGGCCACATGACCTGGAAGCTGTACGCCGGCTTCCTCGGCCAATAAAGCGAGATGAGCGCCGCAACCCCAGAGTCGGTCACGACTGGACCTAATGGTCAGAGGTCCCTTTACCTTTACCTTTATGAAATATTGTTGTAAACTGCCCTGAGACCTGTGGGTATAGGGTGGTGTGTGTAAATAAAATGTCGATAGCATCATACTAGTTGTTCTTACTGCCTCTGAAATCCTTACAGCACATTCAGTGAATATAATTTTGGCACAGAGGAGCTGCTTTTTCTGTTAAGCAAAGGTTTCCTGGCTCACAGGAGCCTGCCTTGCAGATGTTTGGCACCTCTTGAAGAATGTATAATATAATGTGCAACTAGGCATAAATTATTTACTGCTCGAGGCGTCTTTTTTCTATTTTCTTAAAATGCATGGAGTGTTAAAATAAACCATCATTGCAGGGCTTGGGGTTTTTTTAAAAAATAAATTAAAAATAGTATATAATTGGTGGCAGCAAAGTACAGAGAAGCTCTTGAGATGGTTTTGAAAAAGCAAGCAACACACACACACACACACACACACACACACACAAACTACCCTGGAATTGAATGACATGTCAAATAACAAAATGTTGTTGTTGTTTTAAAAATAAGAGTACATTTAATGTTATAGTTGTATTCATTACTTTTCAAACTACCTTGGGGTCTTTTTTAAACAAAATAATAAAATAGTTACTTTGCTATTTTGTCCCTGCCCTGCCCTGTATCCAGTTCTCATTCTATGGGGAAAGTTTCATTAAGTTAACGTGTAACTGGTGACCGTATCCGGATCAGCGACCAAGCTTTATACCGGAATGACGGTGTCCACTTATCGGATCTGGGGAACGACATTTGGTTAGCTAGTGTCAGCAAAAGCATCTGGGATTGGTTGCCCCTTTGAAGGTATTGGCGGCAAGCCTTTAGCTCGGGTGGCTAAATTTCTAGGGGTATTCCGTTAAAGGAATCTGGCGGTCGTGTATTCCGTCCGAAGCCTGCTTGGCGGGAGGCCATGGCACGACCCTCGGTGACTTCAGGGGTGAGCCTATAGTTGGATTAGCATCAACAGGTGATGAACCCCTGGTGAATAAACCCACTTGTTTCGCGATCCAATGCCTAAGCCAATACCTTTTCATTGCTGTAATCAATAAAGTTGTGGCCTTTTCTAGCCCATTAACCTTATATCACGTGTCCCTGTGTCTTCATTTTAGTTCGCGGGGGTCGGGTCCTTGAACCACAAAGACTCTCCTCCCTGAAAGAGAGGGGAGTGGTTGTGGACGGGAGCCCGAACACCGCTCCTAGCAGGGGGCGTTGCCCCCTGCCTCCAGCTCACCTGGCTGGCACTCACGCCTCCCCCGGTGGCCGTCCAACCAGGTGCCATGGGGGGGGCATCTCCAGCAGCCTTTATGCTGCAGTGCCAGCCTCTCCCCGGCCTCATTTCTCTTTGTCGTCCTGTGCGAGTCACCCACCCTCCACTCCCTTTGAGTTAGGGCTTAGGTCATTGGCCTTGCTATGGACCTTAGGTTGGTCGCCCCGGTTGCCCGGGGTGCCTGGTAGGAGTTTTTCCATTTGGCATTAGGCTTTTTGGTTTTCTCGCCTACCTCGTAGCAATTGTCACAACTTTTTGGTGGTATTGGTGGGTAGGTTAGGCATTGGAATAATGTGTTGTGGTGTGTCGAAGTGCTAGGTGTGGCCATCGCCTATGCCTTCAATTTCTAGGGGTATTCCGTTAAAGGAATCTGGCGGTCGTGTATTCCGTCCGAAGCCTGCTTGGCGGGAGGCCATGGCACGACCCTCGGTGACTTCAGGGGTGAGCCTATAGTTGGATTAGCATCAACAGGTGATGAACCCCTGGTGAATAAACCCACTTGGTTTCGCGATCCAATGCCTAAGCCAATACCTTTTCATTGCTGTAATCAATAAAGTTGTGGCCTTTTCTAGCCCATTAACCTTATATCACGTGTCCCTGTGTCTTCATTTTAGTTTGCGGGGGTCGGGTCCTCGAACCACAACAAAATGTTGTTGTTGTTTTAAAAATAAGAGTACATTTAATGTTATAGTTGTATTCATTACTTTTCAAACTACCTTGGGGTCTTTTTTAACAAAATAATAAAATAGTTACTTTGCTATTTTGTCCCTGCCCTGCCCTGTATCCAGTTCTCATTCTATGGGGAAAGTTTCATTAAGTTAACGTGTAACTGGTTTTAGAGAGTTTTGACTTCAGGAATTCCTTTGTATCCAAAGTATGACAAAGCACCAAGAGTTCCATCATTCTGTCTCTGTGCCTAAGGAAAGCAGGTGGGCTTGCCTTTTCCCAGTGTGGTGTAGTGGTTAAGAGTGGTGGACTCGTAATCTGGTGAACTGGGTTCGATTCCCTGCTCCTCCACATGCAGCTGCTGGGTGACCTTGGGCTAGTCACACTTCTCTGAAGTCTCTCAGCCTCAATCACCTCGCAGAGTGTTTGTTGTGGGGGAGGGAGGGAAAGGAGAATGTTAGCCGCTTTGAGACTCCTTAGGGTAGTGATAAAGCGGGATATCAAATCCAAACTGCTCTTCGTCTTCTTCTTCTTCCAGCTAAAGGACTCCCAGTAGGGGATGACTTGTTTGCAGGCCTCTCAAATCCTTGTGCTGGCATCGAGGTGCTCCAATGTTACTAAATCCAAGAAGGTCTTGACTTATCCGAATAGCTCGCTCATGACTTCACTACAACTTGTGGTGTCCTCAAAAGTCCCCTCTGAAGTTTTTGGCTTAGAAAAGTTGTTTAAAATTGCAGAGCTGTTGAGAATATGACTAAGAGGCCACCTTAAACCTCATCTTCGCTGCCCCTCCTTGGGCCATCTCTGACAGCAAGCTTATGCAATGCCTTCAAGAGAGCCTTGATTATTTTTCACACTATTTCTTGCAGCGCCTCAGATCCTTGCTTTCCTATTAATCAATGTTATCCCTTTGGCTAGAAGGCGCATAGCGTAAGTACTTTAGTGACTCAGACCTGTCTGTCACTTCTTCCAGCAAAATAACTTTGCGGTATTCCACATTAGATTCCTCCCCTCCCCCCCCAAAAAAATGCTGAAATAGGAGCAAATGCCAAGATGTATATTTCCTACTGCAGTATCCTGGTGATGCTTTTCCAGTTGGTTCAAAATCTGATTGAAGACAACAGATTGTCTGCTAATAAAACACTGTCTTTGAACTGTTTGTTCAGGATCAAAATGAGACAACATGGGATGATGATGATGATGATGATGATGATGATGATGATGATGATGATTTGAACTGGGCCACATTTCCTGGTTCCCAGCATCAGCCATCTTTATTCTGGTGGGTACTATTTTCCCTTTTCGAGCCCACCTCGAAAAAAAGCAAAAGCTGAGATGTAGTGGTCATAATATGAAAAACACAACCCTGGGGGATTGCCTGGATACCTCTAAAATCTTGCTACCACTTGGTAGAGATTGGGGGTGGTGGTACACAACCGTTGTGATAATTTGTTTTGGGAGTATGGGCAGTACCGCATCCCGTCAGTGCAATGGGACTTCTGCCCACTCCTACCCCTGTGCATACCTCACAGCGGTAGGTTCAAGGACTTCAACAGGAATACAGTGGTACTTTGGTTCTCAAACGCCTTGCTTCTCATACATCTTGGAACCCAAACACTGCAAACCCGGAGGTAAGTGTTCCGGTTTGTGAGCTTTATTCGGAAGCCGAATGTGCCCCGTTTTGAGTGTTACGCTGAGGTCTGTCTGTTTTTGCGGCTTTTTGTTTTGTTTTTGTTACTGTGTGGAACCCAGTTCAGTTACTGATTGATTGATTGATTGATTGATTGTGTGACTTCAGTACATTGTTGTTGTTTAAATTATTTAAATTATTTATTTTATTATTATTAATTGACATCCAAGGATATCATACACAATCTTAAATACACATACAAAGAAAAGGTAAAACTAATAATAGTAGCAACAACCTTAAATAATTATACCATTAAATATTGATTTAAACTTTTACATATAAGTGCTCTTTTCTTATACTTTCTAACTAAACAAAAATAAACCAAAGTAAAATCAAATAAACTAAACTATGTCAAAATAGACTTCTTGTCATTTCCCGATATAAGTTACATTTACAACATTGAATGTACTTATACTTCTTACCTTACTCTTAATATACTTCCTAATACTTTCTTCTAACATATTGTACCATTTTCCCTTATTTAATAATGTTTAATTTACACAAGGGTCATTCAAACGCTGCCCTAGAAGTTATGTCATTATTATATTTTGTATAATATATCTTGAACATATCCTATTTTTGCGTGAATGCTTGTTTTGAATTTCCCCTTAACCTATTTTTCAATTTAGCTATTTCTGCATAGTCTTGCAACTTATTCTGCCATTCCCTTACTGTTGGTACTTTCCCCCCCTTTCCAGTTCCATTGCAGTACATTGTTTATTCCTTTCATTTTATGGATCAATGGTCTCGTTAGATAGTAAAATTAATGTTAAATTGCTGTTTAAGGGGTTGTTTTTAAAAGTCTGGAACAGGTTAATCTGTTTCGCATTACTCTCTATGGGAAAGCATGCCTTGGTTTTGGAACAGAGTTCCAGAACAGATTAAGTTTGAGAACCAAGGTACCTCTGTAAAAGCACAGGAAAGTAGTAAGAATAAAATTGCTTCTGGACAATAGATTCAGCAGAAATTTCTCCCAAAGATTGTGAGGCAAGACCAAACATGCTAACCACAAAAACAACCATCTTAAGCGTATGCCTAATACTACATATAAAGCATAATAATAGCAGTGGTGGTAGCATTCCCGAAAAGCTTATAAAAATAGAACTGTGTTTACCTTTGCAACAAAAGAATGTTTAGAAACTGTAATTAACAAAGCGTTCTATGTTTGGAATTTGTGTATCTTTTGTAGAAATAGATAAATAGCCCTTTCCCCTAAATCACTAGAGACTGAAAAATAGCCTGTACTTGGAAAATTTAGAGAAAGATAATACTCAGCAAGATTCCCATAAAAAGCAACAAGGATATAACAGCCAGTGCCAAGCAGCTTAGAGATCAGTGCTCATAGCTACTGGCCAAATATTTAATTTAGCATGAAAATGGTGTGAAATTGTGTTTCAGAACATAAAATCTACAGGAAAATACAGTGTTATTGTTTGTTCTGACACTGAAAATTGGCCACTTTCTGTAATTTCACATAACAGTGAGATATTAAGAATTATCCATTGACATATCAACAAAGCCTGACAAGAAATGGTGTTGTAAAAATCATTTCCAATCACAGATGCATAGCAGTTGTCACCCAAAAGCAAATAAATGATAGCAATTAATTTCTGGGCAAGCAACTGGAAAAACTACAAACTTTAATCTCAATGGATAATTATTCCAGTGCCTTTCAGGGCAGCTCAAAACTCACTGAGGCAACACCCCATATTAGTTCACTCTTGGCATTAGGTTTTTAGAACGTTACAGGCAAAACCCCTGATTCTTTGTGGGCCACTGAGCTGTGATGCACATATGGAACTGCTCTGTCTGCAAAGACATTTCTATTTGCTCTAGTGAATGGATCAACTCTGCATTTAGGTGGAGATCTTTGCAAGTAATTGCTGCCTTATTTTACATGAGTGGTAAAGTTTGCTCATGCAGACTGTGCTAACTTTGGAGTACTCACAGAGCTCTGGATCAAGAGCTCTGTGAAATGTACTTTCCTTTTCTTTCCATCCGGAGAGATGTGCATGTTTGGTAATGCGTGATAACTGTAAATAGGAAGATGGAATCAGATAAGTTGGAGGTGCTGTGGTTGGGTAGTTCCTGTGTCTAGGAGTTGCTGGGAGTTGGTGGAATTGCCTATCCTGGGTGCGGCTGCACTCCCTCTAAAGCAGGCATGGCCAAACTTGGCCCTCCAGATGTTTTGGGACTACAACTCCTATCATCCCTAGCTAACAGGACCGGTGGTCAGGGATGATGGGAATTGTAGTCTGAAAACATCTGGAGGGCCAAGTTTGGCCATGCCTGCAAAGGAACAGGTATGTAGTTCTGGGTTGCTTCTTGAAACACTGTTGTCACTAGAGACCTAAATAACTGCAGTAGCTAGGAGCCTCTTTGCAAAGCTTCAGGTGGCACATCAACTGCAGACATTTCTCAACAAGCGTTGCTTGTGTACAGTTACCTTTGCTCCAGTAAGTTCCAAATTAGATGACTGCAATGCACTCTGTGTGGTCCAGGAACGGTCCAGAAATTGGTGCAAAAATGGCATCCATGGTGCTTATGAGGCAGTGGGTCTAGCACAGGCTTTTGGAGGAGTGGTGGACCCAAGAATTGTTAGTTGATCCCCTACAGTTGGGTTGATATGGAAGTGACAAATAATTTAATGCTACCTTTTTATTGTGTCTTAGACTTATCAAGCCCATGGGCTTTTTGTGTGTCTAGCATATAAGATGCATATTTGTTTTCTTGTTTGTTCATCCAACTTTTCCTCAGATGCTAAAGGAAGGAAGGTGGATTGTTAGAAATAACTGTATGTATTTGCCTTTCTGAACTAGTATTTGAAGCTGGGATTGCCAGGTCAACCCCATGTCCATGGTGCCTCCCTGTGTCTGTAAAGAAAAAGTAAAGGGACCCCTGGCCATTAGGTCCAGTCGTGACCGACTCTGGGTTTGCGCTGCTCATCTCGCTTTATTGGCCAAGGGAGCCGGCATACAGCTTCCGGGTCATGTGGCCAGCATGACTAAGCCGCTTCTGGCAAACCAGAGCAGCACACGGAAACGCCATTTACCTTCCCGTCGGAGCGGTACCTATTGATCTACTTGCACTTTTATGTGCTTTAGAACTGCTAGGTTGGCAGGAGCAGGGACTGAGCAACGGGAGCTCACCCCATCGTGGGGATTCGAACCGCCGACCTTCTAATCGGCAAGTCCTAGGCTCTGTGGTTTAACCCACAGCGCCATCCGTGTCCCTCCCTGTGTCTGTGCCCAGTGCTAAATACAAAATGATATTTATGGCATATTGAGAACTTTATTTATTTATTTATTTGTTTGTTTGTTTAGTATAGCCGAAGCCACTCCAAAAGATAATACATAAAATAAAAATGGAATAAAATACATTAAACCTTAATAAAAAGTTATTCAGCAGTTGTACTGGTGGAAATTAGAAACATTCCTGTGTTTGTGCTTCTAAGGCTAAGTGGGGTTTTTAAATATGAAGGTTCCTGTACAATACAAAATAGTATGAGGATGTCAAATTTATATTTAATAAAAGTTAGCTCTTATTATTTAAAAATGGCAGGCTTTCTTTGTGCCTTTGTTGCCAGCCTACATATAGTCAGCTTCTAGCATATAATAAACGTCAAATGTTCACCTATTGATTTGCAGCTCCATGTCATAAGACCTCAAATAATGCAGCATAACCAAAAATAGTAGGACAAATTCAATCTCAAAAAGAGCCACTCTGCAGGATTTCTTCCACTTGCAAAGATTTCACCAACAGCCTTGATCCTGGACTCATTATAAATGCTATTTTGATGAACGAATCCCATGACATTTGTAAGAGGAGATATATAAGCAAAGGCCATTAATTATAATTCAGACATTGTGGGGGGGGGGTTGTCTTGGAGAATTTAGGGTCACATGGATTGCACTGAAGTCGGTGGGAGGGTTCCATTGAATTCAGTAGTTTTGTCTCCAGCTGTTTTTCTTCATGCTTATTCTTGGACTTGAATTTTCTTAATCTAAGTATCTCTTCAGCTGAGTATGAAAGGATTAGAACAGCTCTGTTCTGCAGCCTTAATACTTAGGGCAGACTTACTTATCATTAGGTTTGGGTAGACAAGGATACTTCTTCATTAAAAAACAGAAAAGCTTCCTGTTCAATGTACAATCCAGTTTTTTATGGTTGTAACCTGGGCGTCTACTGTTTTGGGACTCCTTTTTTTTAAAGAGTGGAACACTGGTGAAAAAATGTTTGGTAATGCGTGATAACTGTAAATAGGAAGATTGAATCAGATAAGTTGGAGGTGCTGTGGTTGGGTAGTTCCTGTGTCTAGGAGTTGGGGGAATTGCCTATCCTGGGTGCGGCTGCACTCCCTCTAAAGCAGGCATGGCCAAACTTGGCCCTCCAGATGTTTTGAGACTACAGCTCCTATCATCCCTAGTTAACAGGACCGGTGGTCAGGGATGATGGGAATTGTAGTCTGAAAACATCTGGAGGGCCAAGTTTGGCCATACCTGCAAAGGAACAGGTATGTAGTTCTGGGTTGCTTCTTGAAGCACTGTTGTCACTAGAGACCTAAATAACTGCAGTAGCTAGGAGCCTCTTTGCAAAGCTTCAGGTGGCACATCAACTGCAGACATTTCTCAACAAGCGTTGCTTGTGTACAGTTGAATTCAGTAGTTTTGTCTCCAGCTGTTTTTCTTCATGCTTATTCTTGGACTTGAATTTTCTTAATCTAAGTATCTCTTCAGCTGAGTATGAAAGGATTAGAACAGCTCTGTTCTGCAGCCTTAATACTTAGGGCAGACTTACTTATCATTAGGTTTGGGTAGGCAAGGATACTTCATTAAAAAACAGAAAAGCTTCCTGTTTAATGTACAATCCAGTTTTTTATGGTTGTAACCTGGGCGTCTACTGTTTTGGGACTCCTTTTTTTAAAAGAGTGGAAAACTGGTGAAAAAGAAAAGCTCTTTGGAGGGTATATATCTTAGTTGGTAGAGTTGGTAGACTCTTAATCTCAGGGTCATGGGTGTAAGCCACACATTGGGCAAAAGATTACTGCATTGCAGGAGGTTAGACTAGATGGCCCTCATGGTCCCTTCCAATTCTATAATTCTATGATGTCACATATCATATATACATATGTGTTTGATATAGGGAGTGGGAGGGGCTTCAGGGTTCCAAGGAAGACCTCTGTGGGCACTTGTGAATCTATAGCCACCATGTTGATGACCCCTGCCATAGACCTTCAAGGAGGTGAATAAATGGATGAGGGTCAGCACAGAATATTGGATATCCTCAGGTCTAGATTACCCAGTATGTGTCTCAACAAATGAAACTGATGTGTAGAAAATGTAACTTGAAAAAAGAGACATTGCATATACGGTGGTACCTCGGGTTACAAACGCTTCAGGTTACAGACGCTTCAGGTTACACACTCCACTAAGCCAGAAATAGTGCTTCAGGTTAAGAACTTTGCTTCAGGATAAGAACAGAAATTGGGCTCCGGTGGTGCGGCGGCAGCAGGAGGCCCCATTAGCTAAAGTGGTGCTTCAGGTTAAGAACAGTTTCAGGTTAAGTATGGACCTCCGGAACGAATTAAGTACTTAACCCGAGGTACCACTGTACCTTTGTAAACTAATAAATCTTTAATAAAACATATATTTAAAATAAATAAATAACTTAGATTGCCCAGTATGTTTAAGGAGCAGAAAGAGTAGAAAGGCAAGAAGAAAGATAGAAGAAGGAATTGGGCAAGGAGCAACAGGAAAGGACAAGAACAATAAAGCTGTGTGCTTAACATCTGGCCTAACATCTTGCCTTTACCAGAGACAAATTACAAAAGTCAATCCCATGTTGTTCAGGATTTCACCCTTAATCTCACAGGCATTCAGACATGGTTCAGTGTTATGAGGAAACTAGGGTGATACTTGGTTTAAACTCAGTTTTTAATATCCAGTCACTAAACGCATGTACACAAAGGAAAAACTAGGCTGAGAACCTCTGTGTGACTTAGGGGATTGCTCTTACATATTAATAGCATCCATGGAGGGTCTCATTAATGCTCACAGCATGGGAAATTCCTGCAGATGTCTAAAAATATCCACGCTGAGGGGGGTGCTGCTTTGTATTTTGAACCTGATTGCTTAGAAAGGAAAGCCTTTTTCAAGACACAGAAAATCCCACATAAAAACGAAGTTGGGTGGACAGTATATAACATATACTAATCCTTTGCAAAGTGTATTCATGAATCTGCTAGCTATTTTGGACTTTTCCTGTTTATCCTGTATAATAGCATTATAATAGTATTTTCCATGAAAACATGAGAAATTGTCTTGATTGCAACCTGAAGTTATGTAGAAAGCTCCAGTGTGAATTTGATGTAGGATATTAAAGTTAGCTATCCAGAAGTCTCACCTCATTCTTAACCTGAGGTACCACTTTAGCTAACGGGGCCTCCCACTACCGCCATGCTGCCGTCGTGCGATTTCTGTTCTCATCCTGATGCAAAGTTCTTAACCTGAGGTACTACTTCCGGGTTAGTGGAGTCTGTAACCTGAAGTGTCTGTAACCTGAGGTACCACTGTACATCAATCTTGTTGTGTTGCATCCTAAAGGGCAATTGTGTGCCATTGTTTCAACTCATTTAAATATAGCTCCAGTTTGCTCTTCTCTTATTTTTTTGATTACAAGGGTTTGTAAAGGCAGACAGTCTTTTTAAGAGTTCATTGCAAACTGGAATGTTTAAAATTGTTGGCTTCGCTTCCTGTTTTTTCTTTTCATTCATAAGTTCCCCCCTCCATAAAAAAGGTAAAGGACCCCTGGACAGTTAAGTCCAGTCAAAGGTGACTATGGGGTGCGACGCTCATCTTGCTTCAGGCCAAGGGAGCCGGGGTTTATCCACAGACAGCTTTCTGGATCATGTGGCCAGCAGGACTAAACTGCTTCTGGTGCAATGGAACACTGTGACAGAAGCCAGAGAGCACAGAAACACCATTTACCTTCCAGCTGCAGTGGTACCTATTTATCTACTTGCACTGGCGTGCTTTTGAACTGCTAGGTTAGCAGGAGCTGGAACAGAGCAACGGGAGCTCAACCTGTCACATGGATTTGAACTGCTGACCTTCTGATCAGCAAGCCCAATCGGCTCAGTGGTTTAGACCACAGCGCCACCTGCTTCCCTGTACTTCTCCAATGAGTGGTTGATAAATGAATTAAAGAACCATAAAGGTAGTGTAAGTGGTCATGGAGAGAGGAAAGACTATTTCTTTTTCAGTTGACTATTGTATCATATCCCTCAAGCTTTTTTTCCCTAGTGATATTCAAATTGGTGAGGATTCATAAGTTCCATGTTAGTGCTGAGGAATTTAAGTGATGGCTCACAATCTTCATTTCAGTTGCAACAAGTTTTGTAGTCTAACTGAAGAAAAGAATGTCAACTAATAAAGAGCTGAACAATGAACAAATTACTTTGGGAAGTAATGAGCTCTTTGCAATATAAATGGAAGCCTAGGCACATTGTAAGTCTTATGAAAGTCTTATTAGGACGGATTCTGTTCCACCTCAGTTCTCAAACACATGAGAGAAGAATCAGGAGCTCTTTGCATGCTTATAATAATAATAATAATAATTTTATTTACGGCTATTAGCCCATAAAATATGTACAAACATAAAAGCACAGAAACATAAAAACCAATACATCTAACAACAGAAGGGGAACACCACGATGCAAGGGTGGGTCATTGAGCAGTGACAAATAACAGCTTGGGGCCCGGAAAGATCCAAGGGACGGTTCACAGAAAAAGGAGAACTGGAGACGAGATCCGTCATGCACTCTCATCATAACTGTCCGATTAGTTTTTGTTGTTGATGTTGTTTTTTGGTGGTTTTTGTGTATGAGATAACCGCATTCAGGACTCTCGCCACCTGCAGAGTTACAGAAGGATCTGTATCCTGCAAAAGCAGTGCGGCATGTGACTCAACAGGTCTGCCAACCAAGCGCAGTAAAGCAGGACCCAGGAATTTAGTCCTGGCTATGCTATGTAAGGGACAGTTGAACATTATATGTGGAAGAGATTCAACTGTTTTCCCGTCACACTCACATAGCGGAGACACCAAACCCTTGAAAAATCTGTGGCTCAGCAGGTTCGATGGAAAAACATTGAACCTTGCACGAATAAATGCAAGTCGGTGTGGTACAGATGAAAGAGATGACATGTATGATGGAAGGCCAAGTGGTGGGGTTATTCCATGATACCTGGGGGAGCAGACACCCCCACCCCTGGAGAGGTTGTGTTGATTTTCAATGTCTGCTAATCTTTGCTCGATAAGGCTTTTGGCTGAGTGTAGGTTCATCTTTAAGGAGTCCGCTGGGGAAATTCCGATGCTCAGAAGTTTGGCATGGATTTTCCCTACCCACGGATTAACAAAGTCATCCCGCCAGAGGCACTGAAAGAGGTAATGGTCGGGAAGCCTATGCCAGCTGGACAGCCAATAGCCAAAGACTCGCATCCAGATGACAGTCTCCAATGATGCAATCCTTAGCTCCAGATGTATGGCTGCATTGCTCACACACATGGGGAGTTTCATGAGGCGACAGAGAAACTGATTCTGCAATGTCCCCAGCGATGTTAAATTGGACCCTGGGGCCCAGAGCGGGGCAGCATAACAGAGGGTGGAAACCACTTTTGCGTGGTACACCTTCAGTGCAGAAGGGATGTGGGAGGCTCCGTCGACTGCAAAAAATTGGAGTAGAGTGTAAAGTATTGTTTTCCCTTTGTTCAGTAAATACTGTATCTGTGGCTTCCAGCTTAGGTTGTAGTGAAAAAAGACTCCCAGGTATTTAAATTGCATGCTTATATACACATAAACACACATACACATGTATGTATGTATAACATAATTTAAATACAGTCATACCTCGGGTTACAGACGCTTCAGGTTGGTTTTTTTTCAGGTTATGAACTGCCAAAACCCGGAAGTACCGGAACGGGTTGCTTCCGGGTTTTGGTGGTTGAGCATGCGCAGAAGCGCTAAATGACGCTTTGCTCATGTGCAGAAGACCAAATCACAACCTGCGCATGTGCAGACGCGTCGCTGCGGGTTGCAAACACCGGGTTGCGAACGTGCATCCCTCATGGATCACGTTCGCAACCCGAGCATCCACTGTATCTTCTTAAATATATACAGTAGGCCTACAGAAAATTTCAGGAATGCCTAATGAAGATTAACTTTGAACTGAATAACTGAAGCAAATCATTTATTCATTGAAAAATCAACTTATATATATATTGTCTTTTCTGGAGACATAGATATATTGTTTTGTAACATCTGCTGTCAGCAGCAATGGCTCCTTAACAGGAAATGTTTTAATGTGCAATTTATCCATTTATTTTATTAAATGGTATTTTTAAACATAATGAAAATGTATGATTGCTTAACAAAGCAAAAAACATGACATTTACTAGATTTTAGAACATGTACAAACAGGCATCATATTAATTCAGTACAATTGGCTTTTTCAAATGTCTACGTACGTTAGTTAAAACGTGATGCAAACCGCCAGTAAGAAAATGCTGTGTTAGCTGTCTCGCTAGAGGCTCAGCCTTTTTTTATGTTTACCATCTAATTGAAGCCCCCTTCACCCGTTATCCACATACCACTTCTCTGAGTAGAACCCCTTTCATGAGGATAACATGTGAATGGAGTTACAGAATGCCTTGTACGTCCATGGAAAAAAGAGAGACTCTGATTACAGGTAAGACCTCTCCCTTACAGCAGGTGCTTCTAATCTCAGCTCATTGCATACAGTGAAGATACCAAGTAGCCTGACATCTGGCTGGTTGATAGGGGATCAAATACTTATTTTACTCATTATAATGCACATCAATCTCTGACTTTTGTTTTCTGGGTTTCTGGGGGCTTTCCTGTTGTTGTTCTGTCTCTCGCAGGTACAATAAATCTACCATTATGGACTGGTCATTTCTTCGTCGGAGGGCAAACAGGCAAATCTAGCAGGGGAACAAATACTCCCCCCCCCCCTGACTGTACATGCACTCTGGCACTTGTCATTGATGTTCTGTGCACTGGAAGCTGTTTAGTCATGCTGACCACATGGCCTGGAAAAGCTGTCTGTGGACAAACACCACCTCCCTTGGCCTGAAAGCACAGATGAGTGCTGTGCCCTATAGTCAAATTCAACTGGACTTAACCAGCCAGGGGTCCTTTACCTTTACCTTACAACATAAAACATTTGGATGTTCCCCATCCCTGTTCTAGCACAACCTGCCATCTCTTTCAGTACTTTGCTACTGCCTATTCCTGCTTCCCCCTTCCCATTATGTGCATGAGTGTCCTCTCTTGAATCCCAACTTCTGTATTTCTTATCTTCTCACGTTTTCTATCTGAAATTATACAAATCTTCGCATGACAAGTATACATACAGACAAGTCTTTACATCTTGAAATGCTTCGTTTCTTATTTAATGGAAGGCAAACTCCTGGTCATCGTGAGATTTCACACTCATCCTTAGTAATCTGTCTTTAGCATCCACCCATGAAATAAGTTTTCACACCTGGCATCCTGTTAAACTCCCCTTGCTGATGTCAGGTTGAGCTGTAATCAAGGGCGGGGGTGGGTGAGATGAAAACATATTCATTCCTTTTTTAATTCAGAAATATTTAAGGCCAAGTTGTATTTACACATTTTGTCCTATAACCGTTTAATTCACTATGCATAGAATTCTGCTATGGCAGGTAACAACTGTTTTTAACGCAGAAAGGTTGATGAACAAAAAGGGCCCAAGTGATGCCTTATTATTAGTTTGAGCATGTATTCTTTCAAAGCTGGTAATTTTTCTGTGTTCTTGTATGGCAAATGGTGTTTGGAATAGAACCCCTCTGAAAAGTGAGCTTGAAAACCCACCATTATCTGTCCATTCCATTGCTTGGCTTGTAGCTCCAGGCTGCTTACTCATGTGAAAGCAAACACATTTTACATTTAAAAGCACTTTAGCTCTTGGTTGGATAAAGTTTCTCTTGAAACTGGCAAAGTCAGAACAACCTCAAGGCCCTGCAAAAATGAAAAGGGAAAAAAATGCATTTCCTGTACTTTGGTACATAAAGAATGGAATATGTCAGTCAGTCAAAAGAGTTTTCTAAATAAATACAAATATTTTTGAAAACAAAATGATTTCCCTTCTAACTTCTTTTAACAATGTCATTTCCAGTCTGGATATTTTAGATTCCTGAATTACGGTTAGTATTTTCTAGCATCTTGCGATAAAAAGATACATTTTAAGCATTTCAGTAGCTCGTTATTTTCTGCCAGGGGTATTAACTCTTGTATATATAAAGGCACAGTTTACACATAGATATTATGGTCTGTTGCATTCGGAACCAAATGGTTTGGCCAGTGTAGCTACCATATTGTAAGCCCAGAGATGTCTAATCTGCTTTCCAGTAACTGTGCTTGGGTTTTCCCCATTTCTTTGCCACAGATTCACCATTGAACATTATTGAAATCTTATGCAGGCTTTGCTGCTGAGATATGGTTCTATAATGATCACTGCTCCTTGACTGAGACAGCATGGGTTCCTGTGGATCAGTGAGCACACTTGAGGGATTTCCTGGCTATTATGGTTGGCATTCCTGTTGAAGCCCTAGTTTCCCCCTGGAATGGAGAGGTAAATTGGGTGGTTGACACAAACAATCACTCCCAAGTGCCATCTTTTGCTGTGCAGAACTGTGTCTGCTTGATATACATCTGAATCTAGGGTCATGAAGTAAGTGGGAAGACAACTGGAGCCCAAGTGGAAAAAGCTCATGATGAGTCTGATTGGACGGAAGTGAGAACCCATTATCCAGCCTACTCTGTGGCAGTGATGGAGGTGATGAAACAGTTCATCAGTGCCACCATTGCATCCTCTCAGTGTCATCCAGTGAAGCTTTTCTGGGTGGTGAAATCTGACCTTGTGAAATCTGACCAAGGGGGAGATGTAGTAGAAGTTGTGATTCATTTACAAAAGTCTTTGAGTATATAATACCCTGTATCTGGCATTATGCTGACTCCACAATTAATGCAGCGTCATTAGTGGTAATGTCTGGAGTGCTATGTATATGGTCTCCTTTTGTTGAATGGCATTCAGTTGGAGTTTGAGCATGTGCACAAGGTGCTTAGTTGAGTCTGACCACTTGCATAGTCAATTCTTCCTCTTGTTAGTTTATTAAATCCAGCAGGGAAGAGAAGTCTATCTGGGTTTTAAATGCCTTACTGGGAGAAGGAGCATCTCCAGCTTATTTAAAAGAAACCACCATCCAGCTACTCCTGAAGAAATCTATTGTGGAGCCCGTCACTGTTAACAAGTCTAGTGGCTAACAATCCATTCCTGGATAAGGTGATTTAAAGAGTGGTAGTTGGCCAACTCTGTTCTGTCTTCGGTGGAACTAATTATCTAGTTCCATTTCAGAAAGTTTTTAGACCTGGTTTTGTCACACAAAGTGTCTTGGTTTATTTCTGGACTGGTCCTTAGCGAGAAAAGAAACACCAAGCTGATTGCAACTCCATTGATTCTTTCATCTCCTTAGCAGCTTTTGACACCATCAACCATGGAATCCATGGAATTCCTAATTTGACAGCTGTTTCCAGAAAGTGCTGCTTGGAGAATTCCTTAGCAGTCACATTTTGGGATTCGAGAGGGTTCTGTTTAACAATTAAAGGAAACCAGGTATTTTGTTTGAGGTGTCACCAGAATGTGGAGGACACTCTGTTTCTCATCATACACAGGTGAGACATTGACTGTCCTGAACTAGCACTTCGGCACAGTGATGGATTGGATGATGGCGAGCAAACTGAGATACAATCCGTATAAAGTTGAGATACTGCTGGTACGGGGTTCAGCCTGTTCTTTTTTTAAAAAAATAACTTTTTATTTGATTTTCAAGAATATAAACATACAACAAAACCAATTCTGAGTCCAAATATCAAGATTACTCTGAATCTCCTGACTTCCCCCCATCCCTTCCATGGGTCCTATTGATCCTATTTTCTTTTCTTTTTTAATCATTTTTATTAAGTTTCCCATTTTAACAATCCAAACAAATCACATTGAATGTTCCAAATTATACAAATACATATCAAATAGTCAAAATATTCTGCCTAAATTATACATTTTTTTTGGGATTTCCCATGCTTCAAGTTCGGGGGGGGGGGGGGTTCTCTGATCATCTCATATCTCTGCTGCCTTGAATAGTCTTTCCAATAGTTCCTTTAAATCTTCCTGTTGTTAACCTTTCTCTCTGAGTTGTTTCCACAAACGAGTTGAAATAAGCAATGATCTATTGATCCTATTTTCAACTGCATACCAATACTTCACCAATTTTTTTATCTTTCTATCCATGCATTCTGTTACATTACAAGTGTGTTTAAATTCCTGCCAATGTTTTAATCTGCTTAAAATAATCTTGTATATACATTATAAAATTTTCCCATTCTTTTTTAAAGTTCTTGTCTTCTTGGTTCCTGAGTTTCCCGGTTAATTTTGCCATTTTGGCATAGTCCATCAACTTGGTTTGCTATTCTTCTCTGGTCAGGGTTGTCTCTTCCTTCCATCTCTGGGCTAGTAATGTCCGTTCAGCCTGTTCTTGATGGGGTTACACTCTTCCTAAAGGATCAGGTTCACAGTCTGGAGGTGCTCATTAACCCATTCTTGCCATTAGACACCAAGTGACCTCTGTGGCTCACACCATTTATCACCTTTGGCTGATGTGCCAGCTGTGATCTTGCTTGGCTAGAGACAGTTTGGCCACAGTTACCCATGTCCTAGTATTTACACTATTGCAATGCGTTATAAGTGGGGCTGCCTTTAAAAATGACAGAAATTATAGTTAATCCGGGATAGAACCCAAATACTATTTATTGGAATCAGATAGTTTTACTGCATTATGTTTGCAGCTTGTCAGATGCATTGGCTTCCAGTATCCATCTGGGCCCAATGGTTTGGAGCCAGGTTTGCTAAAATACTAACTTCTCATTTATGTACCAACATGAACCCAAATGTCTTCTTCTGAGGCTGTTCTCAGACTACCCCTTGCTCAATGAACTGAGGTGGGTAACCCCTAAGGAGTAACATGATTCGTGGCTTTAAAATAAGCACAGGCCACATATAATATATTATAATGCACTAACATGCCTCTCGGCTTCCATTGGCTTTACCCATTCTGGCAGCATATTTTCAATACAAAAGTTCAAGCCTGTCATTCAGAAATCTGTGTATTCTACTTTCCTCTCTGAAACCGCAGGAACATATTACTTGCATATCTACTTGAATGGGATTTTTCATTTGTAGCAGAATGGGAAAGCATATAGTGCCTATTCACAGTCAGAAGTTCACGGGCAAGTTTATGAAGTTGTGTGTGCTGCTTTGAATTCAGTACTTTCTTTACCAAGGTAACTGAAACGTATAGAAAACCTCTATAATGTTAGTATTTGGTTATATTCTATCTGACCCATACAGGGTTGTATCTGACTAAGTCATACACAGAGAAGACCTACTAAAATCATGACTTAGTCATCTCCATAGATTTCAGTGTGCCACTCTGAATCCCAGTTAGTTGACTATAAACCAATATTTACAAATAGTTGCTCTTTTTCCCTTTAGCAGTTAAAGTGAATGTTAATAATACAACAAATATTTCTTCTCACGTGAAGTTTATATTTAAAAATAATTTTTATATGATGTGCCATAAATGTTAAAAAGGATGCTTATGTAGTCGCATACACTGCTATTTGGTTATCTATGTTACTGTACTGTGTAATGTAGAGTTGATGTCCTGTACAATCAAATACTCTTACTTGAATATTTGCTGTCTTTTAGTGCGTATTGGTCTTTCCATTTTGTTAATTAAAATCAGTTATATTTGTGTGTGTGTGTGTGTGTGTGTGTGTGGTTAAAACCTTTTAGCATTAGGAAATAACTGTAAAGTTCACTGTAGCACAGACTTTGGATTTCTACAAAGGTCATTACTTACATGTTATTGATTAGGTGAGTGTGTTTAATCACTTGCCATTAGGAGGTTACTGTGTCACCTAAATCCTATTGATTCAAATTGCGCCAGTGAGGCAGTAGCAATATATCTTATTGTCTGTTGTGTCTTTCAGTAGCTTTGTGCAAAATTATGCTCTTTAGCTGGAAGACGATCTAGATTAGAAGGGGGTTTTTTGTTTGCTTTTTTGCATCACTAGGAACGACAATGGAAAAGGAAAACGAATGATGGAACAATATGAATTAAGTTTCTGAGTACCACAACTTGGTTAAACATTAAGTGTTTTACAGCCTGGGAGTTACTATTATGATTCAGTCATTTAGGTTGTTCCCATAAAGAGAGTTCACTTATTCTTTCATTGGCACTGGACTTCATTAAAATACCATGGTATCTCACCCTAAAAAATGGAATGAGTGACCATATTGGCTGTAGACCGGAAGTTTAAAATGGGGCCATTATTCAGCTTTGTTACACATCAGATGGGGAGGCAGGAAAGTTATTGGCTGAAACACAATGTCACACGTTATCTATGTACCTATAGCGATGTGTCCATCACAATAGGTTAGCAGTCATTTTGTTTAAGTTTTGTTTCCAATTAAAAACTTGTCATTAGGCTAGTAGATATTTTATTAATATATTATTTATAATCCAGATTTCTTTCCCACCCTTCTCTATATGGTTCCATGGCAGGTTAAAACTATATAAGAATGCAATATTAAAATCAGTTAGAATGATTTAAAATAAGGACAGGGTGTGTCCCAAATGCACACACACACACACACACACCACACATATATATCATGTGTCAAAGGCCAGTGCAGAATAATAGAATAACAGAGTTGTAGAGTTGGAAGGGACCCCAAGGGTCATCTAGTCCAACCCCCTGCAATGGAAGAATCTAAACTAAAGCATCTATGGCAGGTGGCCATCCAACCTCTGCTTAAGAACCTCCAAGGAAGGCGAGTCCACCACCTTCTGTGGGAGACTGTTCCACTGGTGAATAGCTCTTACGTCAGAAAGATTTTCCTGATGTTTAGTTGTAACTTGAAGCTATTGGTTTGAGTCCTACCACCCAGAGTAGGACAAAATACAAGCTTGCTCCCTCTTCCATGCGACAACCCTTGAGATATTTGATGTTGGCTGTCATAGCGCCTCTCAGTCCCCTCTTTTCCAGGCCAAACATACCCAGGTACAGTGATACCTCGGGTTAAGAACTTAATTCGTTCCGGAGGTCCGTTCTTAACCTGAAACTGTTCTTAACCTGAGGTACCACTTTAGCTAATGGGGCCTCCCGCTGCCACTGTGCCACCGGCGAGCATTTTCTGTTCTCATCCTTAAGCAAAGTTCTTAAAACAAGGTACTATTTCTGGGTTAGCAGAGTCTGTAACCTGAAGCATCTGTAACCTGAAGCATCTGTAACCAGAGGTGCCACTGTATGTCTATAGCAGGCAACAAAAGCTTATACAGTGAAGGTGCCCAATTTATGGGTGGAAAGTGCCATAGTTTAAGGGCTGCAACAGAAAATACCTTCTCCTGGACTACTCCTATTCAAACCTCTGAAACCATTCTTTTTTTTTATCAATAGACTTCATGTGCTTTTTCCAAGAAATGATACAAAGAGACTCACAATGAAAGAGCAAGCCCACAGATCCCTGTCCCCTGGCCATGACTAGTTGCTCTTTTCCACACAGGTTGTTTGATCACTTAATGTCATCAAAGCTGTTTTTGAAGCTCTGGGTTTGGTGCCATGGTGCAAGCCCAAAGTATGGGAGATTGCACCTAGGAAGAGACGGTAGAGAGAGCAGTTGTGTATGGCTGGCTTGCTTCCTTCCCCTATGTGATTTCACAGCCTGGGTGCTGTGAATGAACGCAAAATCCACTCAGGCAAAATGGTAAAGCCAGAGACTGTAATGATAGTGGATATCAATAATTCTGTCTCTTCTGAAGAGCATATGAAAAGTTGGAGCTGGCTTTACTTTGAAGCCTCTTGCAAGCCTGCTTTCTTCTCTAGTGATGTGCGGGTTTAAAATTCACTGACCTACCCTCAACTTTCAAAGCTGGCTCTTTTCCAAGGCTCCTGTTTACAGAGGCTGCAGCACTCTTTGCTTAGCAACATATTTAATGGGGCCACGGGGAATTTGGACTTCCATCTAAATGAGTTTAGAATGCCAAAGAGGAGGATCAGGAGTTCAGGTGGAAGAGAAATGAAAAGAAACATTTAAAATACTGGGTCACTGCAAGTAACCACCTCCTTCCTTCTGGCCTTCATAAGGATGCAGTTTTATATGTGCTTTTAAAGTCCCCACTGCAAAGCAATAGCATTCAGGGGTTTCTCGTATTTTTTTTTTTTTTAATGCAGCAGAAGTGTAAAAGTTTCTTTGTCAAGTGCGTGTTTCTTCTTTCATCCCAGTTGTCCAGGATTGAACCACTGCAGGGAAGTGAAAGGCGTTTAGTACTTCAGTGCTGTGAAGAAAACAAAGGGATTGGGGGCTGGGAGATGCATATTAGGTAACAAAACGAAACAGGATATTCTGTTGACTGTGGATTATTGTGGATGTGTGTTTTCAGTCACACATCGATTAATTAAACAGGGAAGAAAGTTTGTGGGGTTTTTTATACTCAAGAGTAAATAATAAAATTACTTGCATTTGCATTGCTGCTTCTTAATATTCCGGCTGCGCATAAAAGCCTGTATGTGACCCGATTTTGTGAAACTCTGCAGTGGTTGATGCTTTGCTTGGGTGTCCAAGATCTTTTCCATATCATCGGTTGACAATTGATGGTAGTCCTATTTACCTCTCCACATGTTTATGCTGTGTGCATAGGGGCGAACGGGACCATGGCTGCCAGCCCACACATCTGTTAAGGGGAGCCCATTTCACCACAAATATTGATTGCTGCAATCTCTCACACAGCTATGTTGATTTCAGTGTGGATTTACCCATGCATAATTCCAAACTGAAGAAAACACTGCCTGTAATCATATTGTGCGTGTAAGCACTACACTGATGATTAAAGAATCAGATCACCAGACTAATGTTGCGCTGTAATAAACTGGCAAAGTGGTTGTTGCATCTGTAGATTAGCTTTTGCTAAAAATGGCATTCTGACTACTTGGAGGTATGTCTCAAGTGACTCCCTGAGCCAGATTTTTAATTAGCTCAGTTTCTAATGTGGATGTTCTTTTCTTCCTGCATAGTTTTAATCATCTAGACTAAAATGTTGCGCTGCACCACAAATGCCAGAGAGGAAGCAATGTTTGCTGACCCAATTCACATTAAAAACCACACTTTTTTGTAACAGTATTAGTTAACCAGCTATATGTATACAGTTGCTCTTTGAAGTCCAGGTTCATTATTTATTTTGAAGCATATGAGCGTTTACATATATTCATCACTTGTACCAGTGCAATCTTTACTCAGAATCAAGCCCCATTGTATTCAGTGAGTCTTGCTCCTAGATAAGTGTGCATAGTATAGAAACTCTCTTAGTGCTTAGTCTTGTGTACACCAAAACCCCGTTTAGATCACACTGCTTATGCGGCATTGTGTTGCTAAGTGTATCACAAGGTATTCACAACATGATAGTTTAGATACTTTACAGATCTGGTGTTGCATCCCATGCACAAATGTGTATTCATGATTGCGGCCGCTCTCCAGTTGATAGATAGATCAAGCCTTACACTCCCATTCCTCCTGAATTCCTCTCCTGCAGTATTCCCGTGGAATGTGGCCTATCATTTGTATGGGAAATTGAAGCCCCAGTCTGCAAATTCAAAGTCAAGCACTAGCTCAAAGCCAAATAGAAGTGGACTGGAATTAGCGAAGCTAGCTGCAGCAGCAGAAACAGAAACAGAAAGGTGCATTGGAGATAGAAAATTCTGATCCAGGCGGCCATAATATAGAGAAGTTAAATCTGTCCTCTATAGCTTCCACCTCAGCTCACATTTCCTAGCCCTCTTCTCCAGCTATTGGCATCCTCTTCAGGTGTGAATGAAGGGAGACATCTTTGTAGGAGGCCTGGATTTGGAAGAGATCCAAAGCTGACACATCTCCACTCTTTGGTCTTCAGCAAAAACGCTTCAATCTCAGGTAGCCTCTCCTGCTTCTCTTGGCTAACAGCAATGACCACTGCTACTTACCGTATTTTTTGCTCTATAAGACTCACTTTTTCCCTCCAAAAAAGTAAGGGGAAATGTGTGTGCGTCTTATGGGGCGAATACAGGCTGCGCAGCTATCCCAGAAGCCAGAACAGCAAGAGGGATTGCTGCTTTCACTGCGTCACGATCCCTCTTGCTGTTCTGGCTTCTGGGATTCAGAATATTTTTTTTTCTTGTTTTCTTCCTCCAAAAACTAGGTGCGTCTTATGGTCTGGTGCGTCTTATAGAGCAAAAAATACGGTATATAGAAGGTTACTTGTATGTCCATGTGCAAAGTTATGCTTCATTCCCATTGTGGCTTGCCTCTTAGTAGACATGTATAGGCTAATCCTCTCCACACAAAAATACACCAGTTTACAATATCTATATTTCTGAATGTGCTACAATCAAATTAAATTAAGAAGGATACTCGCAGTAGATAGCTTTAACTTTTATGCAATTAACACTTCATTGTCTTACGTTTCTCAGTGTCTTTCTCAATTAAAGCAGCAAAGGTAGGAAATATGATCTCTCCCAACCCTTTTGATTATTGAATAGACATAATAAGAAAAAAATAGCTTAAAAAAAAGAGAGAAATAAATGCTGCCCAGTTGTTGATTTGATTTGGATCAATTGTTGGGAAAGGCAGGGGGGAAATTAAATTGGTTCTGTCTCCATAGCCTTACACATAATTTTTAGTGAAAGTGCAGTGGGAGGAATTATTTTCTTTGTTTTGTTCTGCATGAATCTGAAATAATTTTCTCATTAATGTAACTTCAGCAATGAACTCTCTTGCTGTGTTTGGTGAACTCTAAACAATAGTCCATCTTGTTGTCGATGGAATGTACTTTGGTGGAATGTATTTAAAGCATAGACCAAACCAAAGCAGCAGGCATATAAGTGATAATGGCCTTTTACTCACAATTGAATAGAAGCAAGTTTCTTGCTCAATATCTTAAGGGAATTGCCGATGATACGATTGAAGCCAAACTGAGATATCTACTAATTGATGATGACCCCCTAAAATCACTCATGGTTGCCAGATTCCTGATCAGAGTCCTATCCCTAAAGAAGAGAAACGGTCTCCTTTGTGATTCGGATAACCCCTTTAAACCATGACCTATGTTTTAGGTGATAGCACCATTGTTTTAAACCATGATCTATGTTTTAGGCGATATCACCATTGATATCCTTGATTAATTTATGAGCAGAGGGCGATGTATAGGTTACAAATTTATTGTAATGTATGATGGTGGTTTTTGTTTTTGTTTTGCTTCGGTTATTGTTTGTCTTTTGTAAGTTTTGGCGGTTTTAAATTTGGAGGTTTAAGTATAATATGTTGGTATGGGAAACTGTCGTGTAACGGGCCAATGGCCGTAATAAAGATCAATCCAATCACAATTGAAAATTTTATTTGTACAGATACAGACTCTTTATATGTAGAAATGCACCTTTTGGAGTTTTGTGCAGCCTTGCTTTATTTTCAGGCAGAATTGGGTTTTTGGATAGTGTGAAATGAGTGATGGAATGCTTTTTGTTTGTTTTTTTAATGAGGAAACATGACATACAGTTATCTGAGGAAGGATATTATAAAAACATATGGATCAGGCCAACGGCCCATCTGATGCAGCTTCCTGTATGCAGGAAGCCTGCAGATGCATATAGGAAGCCTGCAAGCAGGACCTGAGTGCGACAGCACCTGACAAGTAGACTAGTAGACTGTGCATAATTGCATGCATGCGGTGCTGGGACTTTAAATGCTATGGTGGCACTACAGCTTGAAGCAGGAAATAATAAGAACATCAGATTTGGGGATCCATCCAGGGCTGTCACTCTTGTCTGCTTGATGTTCTTGATGTTCCACATGTGGCCTGCCCTTTGCCTTCAGGTCTTTCCATCCATAGCTGGATGGAAACTGGATGGATGGTGTTATGTACTGAGTTGAATAGGATCCAAAATGCAGTAGTCTGATTGGTCCTAGAAAAATAGGATTCAGAATGCAGCAGTCTGATTGGTCCTAGAACAATAGGACCCAGAATGCAGCAGTCTGATTAGTCCACAGGAGCCACCCAATCCAGCTCCAGGTGGAAGTGAATCCACAACCTGATTGGCCTACAGGAGAATCCCGGAATTAGCCAATCACGTGGGGCCCATTGTGTAAATAATGTATATAAAGCAGACATTCTGAAGGAACTTCCATTCCTCCTCACCACCAAGAGCTGAATAAAGAGCATGAAATCCACTCTCTACTCTGAGTATATTTCAGATGGATACTGGCTTCTTGTCTGATTCTGATGTTAATGAATCCCTGTTCCCAAGTACTTGATGGTATTTCTGAAAATGAAGCTAGTTTGGTCAAACATTACACTCCTGAAATGGTTGCTTATTTCCCTGTCAGACCTCTGAACACTCCTATAATTTTTTTTGGTCACTTCAGAGAGATAAGCAATTTGTTCTGTAGGAACATACATTTGCGTTTCTGCATGCACACACAAACACAGAGAGGGAGGGAAGGAGATTGAGAGAGAGAACACTGTGTCTTCTGCAAATTTTTGAATGTTTCAAACTGCATTGCTAGGAAGTATTCTCCCAGGACTCTTTTTTTAACCCAAATAAATCAATTCTGTATAGGTATTCTTGTAAAAATAGACCTTTCAGGTTGTTTCATATGTGCTCCTTTGAAGAACTGTGCAACCTACCTGCACTTTTAAAACAAATATGTCAACATGTTGTGGTTCTCTTGGCACAAAGGTTTTTCCAACCTGTTTTTTGAGTTTCAAAACCTTGCCGTAACATATTTCCCCCCTTTCCCTAAGCCAATTATCAGAATTTTGTATAGTGTTGAATTTGGAAATGACCACATCCTAGGCAGTGATTCATACATTAAATAATTACTCAGGGAGTAACTTCAAGATGTGTGTGTTTGTGCCTAGTCACTGGGAGAGGCTTCTGAAGTTGCACTGAAATGCTGGTGGAGGTTCTGTTTTGACTTGCTATGTAACATTTAACAGGATGGAGTCATGCTTCTCCCTTGTAATGATGATGTATGGACAGCACACATGCCTGAGACCTGTGCTTTCCCTTGATTGAGATGTGCAGGTTCCTCCTTTAATATGCCAGGCACTCATGTCCATGTACATGCCAGTCCATGTACCAGCATGATGTGACAGGCTAGAAGCACAGCTTAGTAGACTGCATTCAGCAGTGAGTTGGCCCAGAATAAGCACTGCAGATTTGACTGGGTTGATCTGTTTCTCCAGAACCTGGAGGATGCTGGGTTGTGCTATCTGAATCCAGTGGGGCCTGAGGGTGAATTACACAGGAACCGTGAACAGAATATGTGTGAGTCAATTACACATCCCAAGATTTACACTTCTACCGAAGGAAAACGCACCTTGCAATAAGTGCCATTAAAAAAAAATAATGAAAATGAGACTTGTGCATTGGGAATTATTTCTCTGCCAAGCAAAAGATTGTGTGGTCTGTAATGCCCTGGCCTTGTGAAAGAGCACAGTTCTATTTCTATTGTACAGTTTGATTAATCCCATAGGAGACTGATTGTAGCTTCTGTGGCTGTTAGAAATGGTTCTTTAATTCCCAAACATATTTGCTTTGACTTCCAGCTATGCAGCTCAGGCTAAAAAGCACAGTCAAGAGTTATTTTCTTACACATTTAAAGACCTTAGGGATACATATTCAACTTGATCATGTGGGTGTATGGGGCAGTCACCCAAATGAAATCCACTTCTGTCGGGTCCCCTACTCCAATCCCATTTTTGAACTGCTCTTCCATCACTGTTTGTCTTTAGGAGTTTTCAGATTCCCATAAGAATGAAAGAGCCCAGAATTTGGAGCCCAGCATGATTTGATTATGGTGAATTTGAGTCAGCAGCTACTTTAGTGGGAGGCAGATGGGGCTGTTTTCCACTCTCATAAACTGTAACATTAAAAGGGACATCAGCTAATTTTGTATCTGGAAGAGGCCATCTGGACTCTTTTCAGCTGTACCCATGCTCTTAGGTAGTTCTTTTTTCATTCATTTTACTTAACATTAGATTTTCCTTCCTGGTGTGGTGGGTTTTATTGTTTGCTAACCTTAAAAAGCAGACACGCTTTGAGAGCTCAAGCGGCATAGTGGCCAAAGAGACAAAACTGCAAATCTGGGAAAACCCAGTTCAAGTTGCCTTTGCCATGAATTCAGTAGAATTTGGCAAACCACTGTCTCTCAGGCTCAGCCCCCTATTTCCAATATGGACGTAATAATGCAGCCTTAACTTACAGTGTTGCTGCAAGAGTACTGAACCCTCAATTTGGGGACCTAATCCTGTCCCCAAACAATCCCCTCTCCCCCCAGCACTTCTGATTTGGGTGCTAGTGGCAAAATGGGGGGGAAAGCCCATCAGGAAAAAAAGATGCAAAATGGATGTTGCTCAAGCCACACACACTGAGTGCCACACGCCAAGAACACCCGTAGTTAGAAAAAGGCACTAATGCTACCCGGGTTTCCATTAACAACTCAGAATTGAGGAGTATTCTAGGTACCTGATGAATTGCAGAATCTTCCTTTATGCTCTATGGCCTGGAAAAGCAAGCATCAGGATACTTCCTCAAGCTAGAAGCAGGCAAATGTGTGTTACATTTAGAGCCTTTAGATAATTCAGTCAGTCCCTTCTTGTTTTCTGCCTCAGCTTCCCTTTCTTGACACCCTCCTTCTCAACATTCCTTGCATTTTTGAAAGCCTCCTTCTCAACCTCAGTTCAAGATTCAGTTCCTTTTGCATTTTCTTCCATTCCACTTGAAAATGCCACATCCCAGACTGGATTTGCCAAGGTTTGAGCTTCATCACCTACTGCTACTGAATACGTGGCTTGAGGTCATTGTGTGACAGCTAAACCAGATGTTTCCTTGGCAGTGTGACAAAAAGTAATTGAATAATCCTAGAATGGAGAAGACCATTTCCTTACCTCCATGTCTTCCTTGTCAGCCAGCAGTCTCCTTGTGCTTGTCACAGTCTCCAGGTGTTCTCTTCCTATTGGTTCTATGATATCAGCAGCAACATATATTATAAGTTTGAGTTTGGCTCTAACTTAAAATATAGAGGACCATAAAGCAGAGGTGTTTGCAATAGATGAGCAAGTTAAATGGTTGCCTCCTGGGAGTTTGGCTAGAAGGGCACTTTTGCTGCAAAGCCCTATCTCATGGCATATCTGTCTAGTAGTAAAGGACTAGAAAGGCTGCAGTTTCTGTGACATTTGGTATATTAAGTGCTTATTAGTACAGATCATGTATGGTTCACTTGCAAATCAAGGGCTCGGGAGGGCTTTTAATGGAAACAGCGAGCAATCCAATCAATTTGAAAGGCTCTAATTGGCAGTGGCGTAGCGTGGGTTGTCAGCACCCGGGGCAAGGCAAGTAATTTGCACCCCCTAACCCGTGGATTTGCGCCCCCTAACCCTAACCCCCAGATGTTGCGCCCGGTGCGGCCGGCCCCCCCTGCACCCCCCACGCTACGCCACTGCTAATTGGTCTTTATATTTGCAGAGTTCTGTAGAGCAAAAGCTTACACTTCCTAGGTTTTTCTCATAGCATTTACAAAGCAAGTTGTCAAAGTTTGGAAAGGGCCTTTTTGGTGTGCTTTGTACTCTCCTTTCTTGACATCAGCAGCCATATGAAGCAGAAAATTGTTGTGTGTGCTTCAGCCACATTATAAATACTTAGCTGCAGTATTGCTTGGACATACAGCTTTTTATTGCCTTTTTAAAGTTTTCTTGCCTTTTTATTTTATTTTATTGTTTTGTCTTTTTGTAAACCACTTTGAGGTTTATTTGGTTTTTTCCCCCCAATCAAGCTTTTTTATATATAAATCAAGATAATTAAACAGTTGGTCTGTGAACACTTAGAAAAGGATTCTGCGATTACTAAGACCCAGTGTGGGTTTCTCAACAAGTTATGCCAAACAAATCTTGTTTCCTTTTTTTTTTTTTTGATAAGTGTTATAAGCCTGATGGATCAGGGGAATACTGTTAACATAGCATATCTTGATTTCAATAAGACTTTTGACAAAGTCCTCCATGAACTTGCAGAGAATCTGTTAAAATATGGTCTGGGTGAGGTTACTGTTAGATTTGTAGCTGTTTGACCAAACCCAAAGAGCACTCACTAATGCCTTCTCATAAAAAAGTGACTAGTGGGGTGCCACAGGGTTCTGTCCTGGGCCCATTGTTGTTCAACATCTTTATAAATGACTTGGATGAAGGAATTGAGGAGATGCTCATCAGACGGCACCAAACTAGGAGTTGCTAATACTGCAGAAGACAGAATCAGGATTCAAGATGGCCTAAACAGAGCCACACAGCCTACCATGCACACCCTGAGCTAGGCTGCCATCCTCTGGTGTGGTGGGGGATACTATATCCTTTTGTCAGTGTTGAAATGATTCAGCAGCTGTCAGTCTGGTCAGCTTCTGTTCATGGAAGCAGAAGAGTGCCATATTGCCCTTTGCCTCAGGCAGCAAAATGTCTTGGGTCAACCCTGGCATTGGCAGGCAACTTTTCACACTCTGAAGTTGACTCATTGTAGCCAAAGTACAATGAAGGACCATGAACATTGGGGGTAGGGGGCTTGGTTGAGCACACAGCATTAACTTTGGAGACTATACATTAAACCAAGCTGAGTGTTATTACTTGGAATGTCTCCAAACTGACATCTTCTGGCTAGAAAGAGACAGAGCAAGACTGTTTGGCAGGAAACTGTGAGGTTTTGAGAAGAGCAAAATACTTAGGAGCTCAATAACCACTGTGCAGTTTGTTGGTTGGCATCAGTGGAGGTAATTATGTAATTAATGGAAGTTGTTAATTGTGTTGCTGGCCATCCAAATTGTATGATTTGTCAGGAAATTCATTTTACAATAAAAGAGATTGATGGATGTTGAGAAAGAAAAGTTAGGGAACATAAGAGCTGCTATATTATCCTGTGAGCCTTGTTAGAAATGCAAGAGTTGTAAAATGAGGCGGTGAGCACCCTTAGGAACTTTTGGAGGTGGAGGACATATTTGGATGTCTGCCCCTCTGGGTTGTGACCTGTAAGGCTAGACATGGACTGCCTTTGGGACTGCCTGATCTCACCCACCAGGAATTGTGGGGCCCTCATCTAAGACTTGGGTCAGGAAGTGTCCATATTCATCTTAAGAGTGAGGCTTAAGTAATGGGCTATAATCAAACCATGTGAGGTGGCTCACCCAGGTTTGGTTGGGTTCTGGTTGCTCCCACATGGTGCTTACCCTCTGCTGAGATCTGTATTGAGTAAAACATGGTCCCAATTCAATTCCACATACTCGTGTCTTGCCTCTTATTTACCTATTCCAGGTGAAAATTAAGGAAGAAGAGATAGTAAACATGGGGCTGGTGTATTATCTTGTGCACTCTTATAGAAGAGCAAGATAGCACCTGTATGTATCATTTTTCGGGGGGGGGGGGGAGAGACCTTGATCTTGTTCTGCCTACTATGTGGTTGCTTATTTTTGTTATCTTCTGCACCTGCCTGTCAATGGTAAAACAGAGATAAAGAAATACACCTGGGATGATCCGTAATGAGACCCTCTATAATGAGCAATATATGGTGAATACAATAGAATTGTTAGAGGGTGGGTGAAAGCGCTTAATAGTCTTACCCAGCTGCAGTTCTTTATCTTTCTTTCAGTACTGACAGACAGGCATACAAGACAGGAAGCAAGGAGATAGCAGGTAGGACCAGATCAAGCTATTCATTTACATAAGAAGGGCACAGGTGTTATCTTGCTGTTTTATAAGGGCACTTAGGATATGTCAGCTTCAGTGTTTAAATGGTGAATAAAATGTCCATACTGCACTGTCATCACCATTCTTTCTCCTTTTTCATCCCTCAGAAAATATGTGTTGATCTTACCATTTTAAGAGGGAAGGGCTGATGGCCAGTGTTGTCTAAGACCTTTTTTAAAAAACAACAAACCAACCAACCAAACAAACACATTTCTTACCTTTCTCTTCTTTTTGCAAGATAGCTCTTTAAGTAACCATGATATAAGTATTTAGATTGTAGTGCTGTGTCATAGCTTACCTGTATAAGCAGCTAGTGAATGCACTGAACCACTAGAACAGCCTTCTCTAACCTGGCCATTGGATATGCTTGCTTGGAGCTGATGAGGGTTATACTCCAGCTCTCCGCAGGTTAGTACACAGGAGAAGAGGGAAAGCTGATGGATGTGCAAATATATATATAAATAAATATTTGTTCCTTTTCATTCTAGTTAGCCAGCTTATGAAGTATGAATGGGGATGAAGCAGTGGATGGGGAAGCCACTGTATGAGATAATAAAATGTTGGCAGTGAATACACAGGATGATAATAGAATCATACAGTTGGAAGGGACCGCTACCTGCAATACAGGAATCTTTTGCCCAATTAGGAGTCTCATGCTCTACCAGCTGAGCTATACAGATGTTCTGTTACAACTTGCCTCAAGTATAAAGAGTAGAAATATGTAAAATTGGAAATGTTTGGGTAGTCTACCCTGAGTCCAAATGTATGGGAGAATGCTCCTCATATATCTAGACAGTAGTACATGTAGACCTGGACCTTGGAACTGATGTCCAGAGCCCTGTAGCTCAGGTGGTCCCAACTGGCCACCCAGAGAGCAGCTGATGGAGGGAAACCAGCAAACAGGTCCTGCCGGAGCATGCCATGACCTTTTGGGACTAATGTAGGTTGACACAGCTTGCTTGCTTTCAAAAGCATTTTATAGTCAGAAGAAAGCTGACCAGGCATGCACATGTTCATAGATGCCTTTTATTTTTACTTTTAAAACACAGTGGGTGAGTTTCAATGCTGGTGCTACTCAGAGTAGTTCAATTGACATTCATGGGCACGGTTGACTTAGGTGCTGCCTAGACAGCATCTTAAAAAGCAGAGACATCACCTTGCCGACAAAGGTCCATATACTTAAGGCTATGGTTTTCCCAGTAGTGATGTATGAAAGTGAGAGCTGGCCCATAAAGAAGGCTGATCGCCGAAGAATTGATGCTTTTGAATTATGGTGCTGGGGGAGACTCTTGAGAGTCCCATGGACTACAAGAAGATCAAACCTATCCATTCTTAAGGAAATCAGCCCTGAGTGCTCACTGGAAGGACAGATCCTGAAGCTGAGGCTCCAATACTTTGGCCACCTCATGAGAAGAGAAGACTCCCTGGAAAAGACCCTGATGTTGGGAAAGATTGAGGGCACAAGGAGAAGGGGACGACAGAGGATGAGATGGTTGGACAGTGTTCTCGAAGCTACTAACATAAGTTTGACCAAACTGCGGGAGGCAGTGGAAGACAGGAGTGCCTGGTGTGCTCTGGTCCACAAATAGCCGGACACGACTAAACGACTAAACAACAACAACTTAGGTGCATTAATTGTAATGAATCTGCTCTGAGTAGGACTTGTTGAAATACAGCCCAACTATCCTTTTCAACAACACAGTGGTGCTCTTTCCAAGTAAATGTGTTTAACTTCAGGGCAGCCAAAGCAAACCAAATTTTATTCCAGTACTTATGATGGTGCTGTGATTAAAGTGAATTTAAAATGTGGAACTGCACATGCTCACAGTATTTATTTATTTTCCAATCAGGTTTGGCAAACTTTTTGTGTGTGGAGGTGGTGGTTTGTTTTCCTGTAAAGTATCAAGGCTGCAGAAGTGGTTGTAAAGCATGTAACTTCAGCATTGGGAAGAGAGATATTAAGTGACTGCTTCACAGCTGAAGTATTTCACATGGCAGTCTAAAGTGTCCCATCCTACCATTAAGTCTAAGATCTAAAATTCCCTAGTTCCACAACTCTTTGGGTGAAAAGCAGAAATATGGTGACAGGAAGGCAGAGTCACTTAAACTTCGTCTGTGTATTGTAACATCTAGAAGCCACCCACATTTGGCTTTGTAGGTATATACAACCTATTTTTTTATTTGAATAATGACAGTAGTTTTAAACCACTAAGGAGGACATCGTCTACATTCTGTTTCTGTGTTTGAATGAAATCCTGGCATGCATGGTTATTAGACATCTATCTAGCTTGTGTTGCCTCCCCTAATTTTTATTTCAACCTTTTGCAAGTGGCACATTTAGGAATGATTTTTAAATGATGATAAAATTATACAGTTCTGGAAAATGTAGGAGAGTAAATGGGATTGCAGCTATGGTGTACAAAAGCATGGCATAATTAATATGTGATTCTTAAGCATTTTATAAAACAAGACTCTTTCTCCTGGAAGAAAAACCTACACTGTATATTCTAAATTTACCAGAAACAGAATTTTCTCATATCAGTTCAATTCACTATTTTTAGTAAAAACTTTACGAATACACAATAGCCCTTTTCCATTTTAAACCATCAAGAAAAAGTGTGTGAGAAAATGTATTTATTTATGAGATTCACTAAGTAGAAACATTTTTATGTTATATGGATCCTTACCTAAGTTAACCTAAGAACATCCATGGAAGGAAATTTTCTGATTCCTTTTTCCCAGCTGCAATCAACTGTGCTCCCCAAAGGCCTCTTTTGAGGGGCCCTTCAGAATGATATGGGCACAAGGGGGAGCGATGGAAAACTTTCCACCAGCCAAACCTAGTGTTGATTGACTTCTGCTCATGCTACACCCCCATGTTCTACCCCACATTGTCCAGGAGGGGCTCCAGTCATCCAGAAAGACTTTTGGTGGGAATCCAGATGAAGTGAACAGGAAACTTTCCTTCTGTGAACTTCCTTAACTTATTGCAGGAGCCATGTTACCATCATGAAACCGTGTGATGCATGGAGAACATTGTGCCCAATTCTTGAAGAGGGATACTATTTCCAAATTACAAAAAAACTTGAATGAATGTTAAAAAGAGAGCCTTCTCGGAAGTGGTGCCCGCCCTGTGGAACCACCTCCTATCAGATGTCAAGGAAATAACAAAACCCCACCTATTTAATCCTCAACATTTCACACATTTTGCTAGGAGGATCTGCATGGTGCTTCTACTCGTGTTCACTTGAATGTGAGCAGAGCCTTTTACACAGTTGGAGAGCCTGATAAAGTAAGGTCCTTGACTACTAAAGGTGCTCTACGTGCATTCAAGTGAACATGGGTAAAAAGCTCCCTTAAGACCTATCCCTCTAAACAGGGAATGTTGTATGACTGAAGAGGTAGGGTCATGCACATGGGGATGTTGAGGGAAGGACTTCCACGTTCCCCTGCCCCAATCCAGCTCTGCATTTTCAGGCAAGTGCCTGGACACACATATACAGTGGTACCTCGGGTTAAGTACTTAATTCGTTCCAGAGGTCCGTTCTTAACCTGAAACTGTTCTTAATCTGAAGCACCACTTTAGCTAATGGGGCCTCCTGCTGCCGCTGCACCGCTGCTGCACGATTTCTGTTCTCATCCTGAAGCAAAGTTCTTAACCCGAGGTAATATTTCTGGGTTAGCGGAGTCTGTAACCGGAAGCATCTGTAACCTGAAGAGTATGTAACCTGAGGTACCACTGTAATGGTTTGAATCTTTCAAGCAAAAACTGCACTTATGTATCAGTTATGTGGAAGATAGCATTTTAGATTATTTGAGTAAATTCTTCTGCTTTAAGGAAGACTCTGGGTGGAATTCTGCATTACAGTAAATTACACAAGGAAGCATAGACACTGGCTGCAGGGGGCTGAGGCTCTTTTTTTTAAAGGGGGCTGCCCCCCTATTGTTGAGGCCAAAAATGGAGCTGGGCGTGGAACGTTGTCAGGATGTTGTGTGATGTTGCACATGCACTGTCAGGATGTTACGCCAGGCCCTCTTAATGTTCTTTGGAAGATGGCGCCTCTGCAGGGAAGTGTAAGAACTGCTGATTTCATCCAAGAAATAAGTTCTTATTGGCATACTTATGGCAAAGTGCTCTTTGTGTGTGGCTATTTTTTTTTTTGGCCATTGATCTCAGCTGCGTTCTTTGAAACAATGTAATTCTAACCCCTGAGCTATATCAGTAACTGGTTTTAAATGTACTTTGTCTCATAAGACAAACATACAAGATACATGAACAAGTTCTTGCTGACCTATACAGTGCTGACTTTATAATAGGTCATATTTCAAGTACTGTGTGCTTGATAAATAGCCTGACTCTAAGAGCTCTGTCCTCGGTGCTGAAATCTCTCGTGATGTATGGGAACGTCTGGCTGATAAATTCTAATGTCGGCATGTGTGTGATAGCGATTCATCAGGTTTGTAAAGAGTGTGCTCAGTGAAACATACTGAATTCATAAAGATACATATTTTGGATATTATAGAATTACCACTGGGACCCACACACATCCCATTTTGGCCTTTAAAGCTTCTGTGGAAATCTCTTGTAGCCTTCAAACAATGACTAAAAATGACCCAGGAAGAATTTGTCATAATTTAAGATGAACTTTTAGTAATTAATGACTTGCTTTCAAGGGGGATTTGTTGTTGTGACAATCAGTGGCAGACCGAACACAGCAGTCTCTGTATAGAAAGAGGACACATAAACACTAAGAAAGCACTGTGATTTGTATAGATAACATTCTTGGTCAACTTCTTATCCAGCATAATTAAAAGTGTAGGCAGGGTTTTTGGGGGGTTGTGGAAAAATTGCACACTTCCTACCTAAATAGATTTTTGAAATTTAAAATGTTGAGTAAATTAAAGAAATTTAAGTTACTTAATTTTGGGCGTTGGGGCAAATTTTAGTTTTTAGTGTCCTGCCTTCAAATTATATTTTGACTCTGAAATGTCACATTTTCACATCCTAATTTGAATGAATTGTCAATCTTAAAGAATAGGTCTTGCTATCTCTCCAACTTTATTTAAAGCAGGAGTGGGGAGCCTCTGCCTTGTAGGCCAATCACTAGGTTTCCCCATTTGGTCCATAAGGCTATTTTGGACAAGCCATGCCTACCTGCCCTACCCCTGATGTCATGGAGTTAAGGGCAGAGCTTTGTCAAAGCTTTCTTGAGCAGTTTCCAAAACACCTGACAGTGATTTGGTTGGCTTACTCTCATCTGCATCAGCCGATGTGAAAGGTTATCCTGAGTGTTTTTTCTCTGCTTTGTTTCAGCAGCTGTTTCACTCCAAATAGGTTTTCAGTGAAGTGGCTGGCGAAATGAAGGTGGGAGCACCTTACTTTTAGCAGTGATATGTTGCTTGCTAGTACTTTGAAGCCCCCAACTTCAAAGCACCAAATCCTTTGATGTCATTTATGAAGATAGGTGATTGACAGATGGCCAACCTGTCAATTTTGACCTGCAAGGCACATTCTGATAAGAATCTGGCCCATTGGGCCAAAATGCTCCCTTCCACCAATGCAAAGCCTTGCTAAGACAGAAGGCCGGTATTGGGGGGGGGGCAGTTTTTTTCATTCATTTATAGCATATGTCCCTGTCTTTCTTCTTCAATGGAAGATAAGGGAGCGTATATTGGGGTCCCAGGTACTTTCCAGGCACTGACCATACTCAGAGCTATTTAAACCTCAGCAAGAATGTAGCATCATATTGTCATCATATCATATCTTTGACTGTGCCAAAGGGGATGCTGCTGACACCCAAACCACCCTCAGCCTTCTTGACTGAGTTGTCTCCTGATGATTCAGGAAATCCATGAGACAGCATTGCATACTTTTAACCTATAGAGTCTCTCTTTCTGCTCTTGAATTTCAGCTACTTACCTTCTTCTAAGGACAAAGCTGCTGGCATTCTACTCATCTCTATACCTTCCTGTTCAATGCCAGCCCAGTTTTCCCCCCTGCAGAACCCAAATGGTGCCCCCATCTTGTAGCACCATTCAGAAGTCAATTCCTGCCCATTTATCCATGTCTCCCTTATGGTGCCACCTGAAGCAGGCCACTTCATCCTGCTGTATGTGCAGAGCTGGCCCTGTTATTTTCCCTGCATATTGGCTATTTCTTCCTTGCCTCTTCCCAGTTCTTGATATTCTTGTTAATTCTTTAGGAATTTGTTGGACATCAGCTCTGACATGAACAGGCTGCACAATCCAGTTATTATCATTGTAATCATGTAGCTTATTTCCAACTCCGGTGGTATACATTTTCCTCAAAATTAGGGGAGACTGTAAATCACAATTCTACACTTTTGTGGCTGACTCTTATTTTGGTGATGATGGTTATTTTGATTGCATCTGACCTGCTTTCATTTTTATAGCTCTTTATTTTTGTTGTTATTGATGATTTAATCTCTATTGGATTTAGGATTATTATTATTATTATTAGTCCTGAACACTGCAAACGCACCAGAAAAGCAAATAAATATTTTCAATATACCAAGCCTTGATACTCAAATGTGCATATGCAGCCAGGCTGAGTTACCTAGAATTCTTCATTTGATTTGAATGAAGTCTGGGTAAATCACACAATCTAATCTGGTTGGTTTCTTTGAGACATGCAGTTTGAAAGCATGATACATCTAGAGAAAAGATTCATTGCTAACAATAGTTACTTCTTGAATGGTATGCAAGAAAACCTTGATGGATCACACCAAAGTGCCATCTAGTTCAAAATCCAGTTTCCCATTGTGACCAACCAGCTCCGTCTGGGAATAATATCAGCATTCTGTTAATTTTTAATCCAAATACTCTTTCAGTTCAAGTGGTGTGGCCCAGTTAAGTAAATGCAGATGTTCACACAGCTCATCTTGTTTCAGTTTTCTACTCAATAATAGCTAGTCTGTAAAATCGGAATGATTATGGTAATGGTTTGTATGAAAATGGATCCATGACTTTGGGGCGTTCAGTTGTTTTAAAATATACAGAAATGATTATAGTACTATGAATTTTGACTAGAAGCTGCTGAGCGCTTCATAGATTACAAATTAAATGCAGCTCCAATAAGGTTTTTTGCTGTTTTGTTTTGTTCTTTTTTAAAACAAAACACAACACAATGTAGTGGAAATTGGCCCTGGTGTTCAGCCAATGAAACACCTTTCCTAAACATTTATGTGAATACTTCAGAAAGTGTTTTATTGTGTCCTTTATTGCAGTACACAGCCTGAAATATATTTGATGCAATCAGGCCTGCAAGTTTGTGTGTATTTACTGGATATTAAAATATTGGTGTTGCACAGCATGTTCCAGTAAATCCCAAAAAGAACTTATTTAGAAAGAAAGAAGTCCAAAATAGTTTGATTGTACTCAAAAATGTATTTTTCCTCATAAAAAAGTTTCACATACTCACTGTTTCTACTCTACAGAATTTGTCCAATTCATCACACCACGGGTCAATTCTAGTTCACTGCAAAAACTCGTGGCTAATGTGTGTCATATAACACAGGAGGAGGGTATTACTCAATTCCACTATTTCTACATTTAATTAAAAAAACAACAAATACATAAAATTTTCTCCTCTACTTGCACTGTATAGACAGCATTGAGTGCCTCTTAGATTGTAAGAAGTCACACTATAAAGTCCTAGAAAACAATTTGGTTGGCACAGAATTCTTCAAAGACAGGTGTTTGTTTTAAAAAAATACCACACCGGCAAATATTTGTATTTGTAACTATTACCATCTGCTAAGTCCAAGGTTTTGATTTTTGTAGAGGGATATATTTTTTTTTTTGCTTTTTTATTGAGCACAATTATTTAGTCTTGTGCACCCCAGTTTAGCACACTTGTACAGTAACATTGGTATCTCATGACATATTAGCTGGAACACCTATGACTGTTGCTTGGACTTCAAGCGCTGTGCTTTTCTCTTCGTTAGTATCCCAAAGACTGATTAGAGGAGGGTAAAGCTCACTGAAGGAAAAGGATTGTTTCTTCAGGTAATTCCTGAAGTAGCTGTGTCCTGCATCACAGTTCATTTCATGAGAGATGCAGCTGAAGAGAAAAACCACACAAAAGAATCCCAAAAGTGTAGCAAGACAGACAAACAATGTAGTGATGTTGTTCTTCTCATAATTTGCCATTGTTGGATCCAACCCTTTTGTTGCAATGTTGACGCACTGTCTTGCATTCTGTAACTGGACAGTGGGGATGTCCATACAAATTGTATATTCCGTGGATGGGGTTAGATGTGTAAAATTATAGACTTTTATATGGGATGGAATTCGAGTGTTCCGAGAAGCCAGAGAATTTCCATCTTTTGGAAAGGCAGTCCATCTAATGGCGGATTTCACTATTTTGGAAGTTGCTTTCCAGGACAGAAGTACAGAATTAGATCGCACGTCTTCTACCTTAATAGACAAAGATTTATGGTTATCCTGGGGGAAAGAACCATCCACATTAATCATAATGGATTTTAAATCTGCACCGACCAAATTAGTTGCTATGCATGTGTATAAGCCACTTTCTTTTTGTGTTATATCACTGATATCTAGCGTTCCTTCTGAATGTACATAATATTTAACAGAAACAGTGTTGGGCAAAAGTTTATGTCCAGATGGAGTTATCCAATACACTTCAGGCTCTGGTTCTGCTGTCGCTCTGCAATGTAAAGAAATATAGCTGCCTGTTTCTATATTTATGTTGGAGGGAAAACTTTCTGGGGCTATCAGTGGAAGGCAGATTTCCATCATTTCTCTAAAATGAACCTTCCTCACATTCTGGCCCTGAAATTCAGGAGGGTCTACACAAAATAAGGATTCCGGCTCCATGAACCTAATGCTAGTTTTATTCATATTAATCCATCGGATGACGCAGTCACACCGGATTGGGTTGCTGTGTATACTGATTTCCTTGAGATTAGGCAAAGATTCAATTGTACTACGGTACAGGGCACTGAGTGCATTACTGTTGAGCATGAGTGATTCCAATCGGGGAAGTCGATAGAATGCATTTGGGTGTACGTAGGACAGTCGGGGGTTATTCGTAGCTTCTATTTTTCTCAAGTCTGGTAAATTGTCAACTGCCAGGTTATCAATAGATATCAGTTCAGGCATATTATTAATTCCCAATTCTTTGAGGTGTATCATATTGCTAAAATCTCCTCTTCGTATTCTGTTAATGGGGTTCTTGTTTAAATCTAAAAATTTAAGGTTAGTAGCCTTTTGAAGAGCAGCGTGGGGCACTTTTACTAATCTGTTGTCATAGAAAGAGATGCTTTCTAAATTGTCAAGGCCAGCCAAGGCATTATCTGGTATTTCTGTGAGATTGATGCCTGCTAAAACCAGGCTCCGCAGATTGATAAGGGGCTTAAAGTTCATATCTTCGATTCTGATAATTGGGTTTTCTCCAATCATAAGAATCTCCAGATTAGGAATAGCTTCAAACCACTTACTGTTGATCACTTGCAGACTATTGGAATTGAGATGAAGTCTAAGAAGATTATAAAGACCTGTGAAGGCTCCTGGTGCAATTGTGGAAAGCAGGTTGTGATTAATGTAGAGCTCTTGGAGATTGTTCAGCCCAGTGAGACATTTGTCCGGCAACTCTGTAAGTTTGTTTTCTTCCAGATACACTGAAAGAAGTTGGGGTATCTTCCGAAGTTCAATATTGGCCACTGATGATAAACTGTTCTGAGATAAATCCAAACCAGTAAGGTTTACTGGGAAGTCTGCTGGGTATTCAATTTTTTTAATGTTGTTTGCCTGTAGAAGTAGAACCTGTGTGTCAGCAGGCAACTGGGTTGGGAAAGTTGAGAGACCTACATCATTGCAATCCACTGTAGAAGCTTCCATGTATATGGATCTTGGAGTGAACCACGGTCTTATATCACATGTACATGACTGTGGGCAGTCTGCTTTTTTATCTACAGCTTGAACTAGCACAGTGATAGTTAGGCCAAGTAAAAAGTGAATTTTGAATGGCATGTCCTTCATTTTAGCTCACTGTTCCAGAAAAGTAATTGGCCCTTAAGGATTGGACAATTACAGTTTTTTAAGTTCAATAGGAGATGGTCATTTGAGAAGACAAACACTTGCATTTGTCAAATGACGCACGCTGCAGAAGCACAACAACCCTCTCTTTCTTGGAAATATGTGGCTCCTTTGCAGTCACTTTGTCCAGTTAAGAGAGGCATATTTGGGGAACAATAAATATTGAGTCGTATTTGAAAAATGTGGTCCACCCAGGAGGTCGTCAAAAAAGAAGCAGAACAATCATATAGTAGTGTTAAGTTTAGATTCCATGATGCCTTCCTTCTTTTTGTTGTTGTTGTTGAAAAGAGACCTTCAATATAAAGAGAGAGAAAACAATTAGTACTTGCTGCTATTAAACAATATAAGCAGAAATATTTTTTTGGTAAAAACATATTATGTTGCTTACTGCAGGTGATATTTAGACAACCTGGCAGACAGATCCTAAAAATCTTTATTGTCTAAAATGCTGGCATCTGGACACAGAATACTAATGTAGTAGGTGTGTGTGTGTGTGTGTGTGTGTGTGTGTGTGTGAGAGAGAGAGAGAGAGAGAGAGAGAGAGAGAGAGAGAGAGAACCACTAAGTATTCAGAAATTTAAGCATTTGCATGTTGATACAATTAGCACAGCAATATGCCTAATAGTACATATGTCTGCTTGAAGGTAAGCCACATTGAGTTCAAGAGAACTTACATATAGGACTGCAGGTTTAAGTTTACAGCTGAACTTAAATCCACTGTGTGTGAATGTAAATGAACAGGTTCTTCTATCTGCACTGGTTCTGCCCTCTCCTCCCACTGGTGATGTACCTACCGAACAAATGTTGGTTCATGTGTCACCATCATCTGTAGTGAGATCGACATGTACTAATATGTGTACATTTTTGGGATCATGACCAATACGTTTGCAAGTATGAGTACAATAAGAATTCAGATCACTGTAGAACTTTACATGTGATTAAACATAATAGCAAGTCAGTTATTTCCAGAAGGCTGGCAGGATTGGTCTGTCACAGCAATATCGGCAGCAAGTCTTGTGGCACATTGCTTGGCACACAATATTTTCAATAAACAAACAAAATGGTAGGCAATACATGACCGACAGATCAAGTTGCATTCTATTTGCACTGTTTTCCTTTTGTTTCCTGCAGCCATAATTCACACTGGAAGCTTTGTTTGCAAACTTGTATGATAAGGCCAATGGTTCATTGACATTGATAAATGTATTTTGAGATGTTGCTGGTGAAAGATAGTAAACACTGCATCCCTGGCAAAGGATGTCTTCCAAGATGTAAAGCATAGAATAGTCTGAACTAACATCTGATTTGGCTCCTTCCTTCCCTTCATTTGTTGGCATTGAATGCTAATCTCCAAGACTGACTTGCAACTTTTAGACAACTAGTGACAAACGTTATCTGAAATAAACACTGCTGGTGTCAGCAGGAGAGGCATAGTATCTTTCTCAGAGCCATCTATATTTCCCTTTTTAAAACATATTTTATATTCTGTTTTCATCTGTTCAGTGCCACATAATTGTATTTTGCTCTTTTCTGTTCCTTTATGTACACACTTGTACATAGATGTGTGCACATGCTACATACATAAACAGTGGAGATATTATTCGCCATTTTTATTAGGTATGTGTGTGTTTCTACACACACACACACACACACACACACACACACACACACACTACTCCATGGTACTGAAGGCAGTTAAATAAATGACTTCAGTAATCCCTGCAACAATCCGTTAAAGTAGGTCACAATTATCCCTGTACAGCACTGGGGCTGAGGCTGTGAGATAATGGCTTGCTTAAGGCCATGTAGTGCCTGAGACAAGTTTTGGACCAGGGATGCTTTGAGCCACAACTTAATAAGGAACTTAACAAGAAAGATCCTTAGACCAACATCTTCCAGCTTCTTGCTCCATTGATCTTTCTGACTTCATTGGGACTACTTTGGAGCAAGCAATTTGACGATTATAGTCAAATGGCTTGGGGGCTTTGCATCCCAGTTCTGCCGCTTTCTAGCTAAACAGGGATTTCAGAAACAGTTTTGAAACTACTCTGGGCATTGAGGAGGCAAACGACAAATTATTGGCATTATCCTTTAAGCATCCGCAGTAGACTTTCCAAAGCATATTTCTATTGTCGGTTGTTCTCTTCCACTTGAAATGCTGCAGAAACCTTCAAAAGAGGTTTGATTTGCCATGGTATTGGTGCCATGGCCAATGGCTGTACTGCAATTGGTTTAGCTGTGTTTATGAAGCTTTTGTCCTACCCTTCTTCCAAGATGCTCAGGGCAGCGGATATGATCCTCCCCAATGATTAATCCTCAAAGTAACCTACTGGGGTAAGTTGAGCTGAAATATAATGGCTGGCTGAAGGTTATTCACTGAGCTTCATGACTGAGTAGCAATTTGAACCCTGCTGTAATGCCTCCAAGCCTGTAGTATTGGGTGATATCAAGTGGTGTGGGTCCACTTGCACAATGAACTTCTGCTTGTGCATTGGGGCTTCCTCTCCCCGCTACAACCCCTACACACACACACACACACACCTCCACACACACCCTTTGTATGTAGATGTAAAGCTTCCTAACTTGCGGTGTCTTAATGTGTATAAATAAAATCATCAGACAATGTGTGAGCTAAACATGTCAGTGAAACATTATGTTGTTTTGAGGTTTTCTAATGCATTTTTTTGTGGCAAGGGGCCAATAGATATGCAATGCAAAGTAGCACTGGTACAGAATAACATAATCAAAATATAATCTGTTCCATGAAATTAGGTACTCTTCAGGCTTGCAGAGAAAAGAACATTTGCACAAATGGTTAGTTAATAAAACTCTGGCATTAGCTTCAGAAGCTGAATTACCTTGCTGTCCCTATTGTTGGATGTGCTGCTGGTGACAAAATACTTAAAAATGGGCCTCTTTTCTGTATTAAAGATTTGGTGGGGGAAAATTTTCTTGGACACTAGTGCAGTAGTTTAGAAGAATTATAAATACAAAGTTAGCACTACAGAAAGCTCTTAGGCAAAGGCAAGACTTCTTCTATTAGGGTCAGTGTTACCTTTCAAGTTTATCCTTGCTAATGCCTTCAGGTAAACTTCATTATTGGTTCTTTCAGATTTGATCTAAAGTAAAGAAAGTTACTGAGCAATGAACTCAAGTAACCTTGTTATTTTACAGTAGGACTGGATACTCTCTTAGTATTGGCTTATTTGTAACATTGCAGAGCATCAGTTTACAATCTCTTGCCCAGAGTAAGGGATGAGCTTAGAAGGGGAGAGAAAATTGTGGTGTTAGGAAAGTGAGAATCCTTGGTGATTAACTTGCTTCATATCCATTGGAGAACAGGAAGTTTCCATTTGGAGCTAGTTGCAGGCAGAATTACATACCAAATGCAGTCAGTTATGAAATTATGTTTATAAATAAAATTATATGAAGTGCTTTGACAAAGTGCATTGACTATTTGTAGAACTACTTGCCATGAATATATCTAATTCTCAGTCTAAACTAGTGTCCATCACCACATTGTATGCATTATTCATTGTGTAAAGAATAATTCCTTGAAGGCACTGCCAATAAATTTCATAGGTGACCCTCAGTTGCGTTATTAATAAGATTCAAGATTCTGGTGTTTAAATATGTGTTATTTTGGTCTGAAATAACATGCAGAATAACAAGCAGTCTCATGCTTTGCATATATACTTGAAACAATATTGAAATGATTATTTAGCCGTTGTATGAAGTGTTGGTAATGGAAAAGGACTTTTTGGAGATCATTTTGGCATTGCACATAGCTACTTCTCTCCTTTCTTTGTGGTGGGAACAAAAGATCCACAAAGTCTTCCATTAATTACCATTTTTTGTCTGAATCAGGTTACTATGGTAACAGCTTTGGAACAAGCCAGGTTATTAGGGCAGCTTCAAACCATGGTTTAATATCCTGCTTTATTTCAAAGCTTTTAACCTTAGTTTTCTGGTTCAAGCAAAATGGGCAACGGTGGGTAATGGAGGAACTTCATGGTTTGTTTACTTGTGCATATGAAGAGAGGAACAAAGAAGTTGTGTGTTTGGTCAAAAAGGTTTGTTGTCAGTGTGTCAAGAGCATACTATCCTCTCACTCGACCTGAAAACACTTAAAAGGAAATGCTAGTGACCTGTATGTCCAAGACCAGGCACTCCTACTACGCATCTAATGGTGATTCAGAACTAGCATTTTCTTCATACTAAACTTCTAGGCACCAGAGTGTCGAGTATGCAACAACTTCCTATCTAGCTACCACCTAAACTGGAGGTATAACATTTTGTGTGTGTTATACTAAGAAAGAAATGCACAGTTGTCACAAATGTAACAATATTAGCACATTCTTGCCCCATTCTGTGTGAAATGAAATGCAGAGAGGAGAATCCTGCTTACCCCTCCACCCCCTTGACACACGTGTGATTATTTTGTAACCTGAAACATATAGTGCACTTAAGTGTGAGACCCCAACAGCATTTCATTGCTGAAGATGAAACTTGGCTGAACTTAAATTTATATTTTGCATTTAATTTGGTGGTGTGCGTGCGTGCGTGCAGCAAATTTCATTCCTCTTTCCAAGGTGCAAATACCAGAATGAAATTTTCATAGTGTGAGTGCTTCATTTATTAATGAGTGAGACATCCTACACACGTCTCCTAATGCTCAGTAAAAGTGTTAAGTTTATATACAGGAGGAACATATATGTCTGAGCGTAGACTGCAAACTTTCTTGTTAAAAGCTAATATGCCTCTGGCAAAAGAACTCTGTGCTGCTGCTACCTGCCAGCTGCTACTGGCATGCTGAGAAATGATCAAGCTGCTCATTTCCTTCCTGTTTGGCATTTAAGACATTTCTAGCTTAATATACAGAGTTATTCAGTATACAGATGACTTTATACTAAAGTAGATGGATTGTACTACTCTATTAACTTTACAAACACAAAGCGCACATAAGCACAAACTCTTCCAGGATTTAATTTCTTTCTCATCCTGTAGCAGCGAGTTGGGGAGCCCTTTTTCGGGGGGGGGGGGTTACGACTGCTTTCCTCACAGGGATAATCTGTTAGAGGACACATGCTGGCATTTGTGCTAGACCAGTGACAAAATCAGGCAGAGCCAGACCTCTTTCTCCTTTTCTGCCACCTCTTTCCACTTACATCGTCCCCATTGTACCCCTTTCCTCATTTTTCTCTTTGACACCCACATGAAATTTGGCTGAGGCCTGCAAGTTGCTCACTCCTGCTCTAGCATGACCAAGAAATTGAACTCAGATCCAAAAGTTGAGCCCTGGGTTGGCTCTTAATAGCTTGGTCTTATTTCATGTCTATGTGACAAAGTAAGTGGGTTGCAGTCTGGGTCTCAGTTCAGTTAGGGTAAAAGTTTCCGTTTGCCACAAGCACTAAGGTCACCATTATTTGGGGCAAAGGATAGGTTTTGCATTGCAAAATATGTGTCTTCCCTCTGCCTCTGTTCCAATCCATTATAATGATAGCTGGCTTCAGTACTGCTTAAACATTAAAGAGCAAACTCACTAGATCTCTTCATGCACCATATATCTTAAGAAAACGAAAGCTTACTAGAATTAGGCACTTAGGAGACCTTACTTTGGAAGTGTTTTATTTGCAGCTGTTCAAGGTTCTGTTCTGTAAAGGCCAACTGCAGAGATATTTGCTTGTTATAGCAAGCTTTTGTTAGGAACTAAGCAAAATTAATACAAAATGAATAAAGACACATGAAACGTAGAGCAGGTCATGTCAGAAACATGTTGGTTATCAAAAAACAGACATTAAATCTTACTTTCTTCATAGCTGTTTTCCTCCGTGAACTGAATATCTTTGTTGGAAGGTGTGCAGTCTGATTATATGCATATATATTGGGATTGAAGGACCATTGGGTTTATTGGGCCTCATTCTATCAATGAGGGAGAAATTCAGCTCACCAAATTCACACTACATGAACCAATACAGGAACTGAAACACATCTATCCTTTGAAATTTTCACTTCTCTGAATTTTGCAGTGCCACTCTCCCAACAACAAAATGTGCACATAAAGGTGCATATTAAAATACAGTGGTACCTGGGGTTAAGTACTTAATTCGTTCTGGAGGTCCATACTTAACCTGAAACTGTTCTTAACCTGAGGTACTACTTTAGCTAATGGGGCCTCCTGCTGCCGCCGCGCCGCCGGAGCACAATTTCTGTTCTCATCCTGAAGCAAAGTTCTTAACCTGAAGCACTATTTCTGGGTTAGCAGAGTCTGTAACCTGAAGTGTATGTAACCTGAAGCGTATGTAACCTGAGGTACCACTGTATAGTAAATATTGCAGGTGCATGGTTTCTGTTTATTAACACCATGATATATTGTGATCATGGACAGAAAATTAGTCTAAACTCTGGAAGCCCTGTATTAGCCTATTTAGCCTTGAGTGCCATTGTATCTCAGCTTTACTTCAATGGTTAGTACAGTGGGAACCCACTTACTGGGCCTTGCTCTTTTTGAAAGATCAGCAAGGTAAAAAAATTAAGTACTTTGATAAATGGTAGAAAGTAGTAGCTTGATAAAACACAGCACAAGCCACGCTGTGATGGAAAAACCAAGAGTTCACACCCGTGGTTCTTCAGACTATTCTGCCTTAAACATCTAGTATAACTATGTTATTTTTCTCAACACCAGTATCAATATGTTGCTTTTTGTAAGCATCATTAAAAATAATTTGCAGCTGTAATATTACCATGTTGAAATGCATCCTTTGTTAACTATGACAGCAACATTGGCTGCTTAAAAAAATATCCCAGATACGTTCCGGACTCTCGAACAGTGTGACCCTTTGCAGACTAATTATCTCTCTTGTAGACAATGATTGGTATGCCTTAATTAGGCATGTGCCTCTTGCTGTCACTGATGACTCATGCCTTGGTTCTCAAGGGATGTGTGGATCTCTTATTTGAGCTGGAATGGATAAAAAGAGGACATTGTTTTTAATCTTTGGAGCTAAGAACCAGTTAGATTGGGCAGAAAGGAATGCAATCATAAGGCACTAGAAAACTCTTCCCACCCACTCCGTTTAGTGTCAGAAAGCTTTATTTAAAAAACGTTGCAGTCTGAATGTAACATCCCCTGCTGCTAATGAGAAAAGCAGTTCATCTCACATTGGCCCATTTAGAGGTAGTGAGGAGTCCCAAAACACAGCTGTATTTACACAGCTGCCTCTCAAAGAAAACTCAGCTAAAAAAAGGCATTCTGTAATTTATGTTACTTAAGCTTTTCTGTAAGAATTGTCATAGGTTACTATCAAATAAAAAAAGGGAAGAAGGGTGTTGATTACCTGCCTGGACTAGAGAGAGAAATCAGAAGGAAAACAACAACCAGTATTGGGAACCGAAGAGCAAAACCAAATATTCAATCACATTAGTTTAGTAAGTATATTCTGTTCTGGACTGATGATGTGTAGGTTCCTCAGTACATTTAAATCATAGTTAGCATCCTTATAATGTGAGAAGGGGATTCTGATCTGCAGATGACTCAGAAAAACAAGGAGGTTATTTATGCCAGTAAATCCTGAGAAAGCACTATATGTGAACCTTTTGAAACAGCATGAGTTTACAGCGCATGCTTTGTCTGGAGGCAAACCAAGAGAAACCTAGAACCCAAAGTTTGGATGACACGCTAAGCCAAAACACAGCTCAGCTCGCAGCAGAAATTAGGGGGAGGCATGTAGTTGTCGAAATCTCCTTTGTAGGAACTCTCACACTTGTACATGTTCACTGAGTCATAGATAGGCTTAGGATGACGTGCAAACCAGCTCTATGTGAGTGAGGCAAGCACATAAGAACAAAAAGGGGAGTGTTAATGCAGAATGAGGGGAAGAATATCATGAGTGCTGACACTATCAGATTAAAGGGGTTTAATAGTAGTAAATTAGTATTTTGATACGGCAGCCTAGACACGAATTTTTCAATTTGTAGGAAGTAGCAGAATATTATGGGCAAGTAACATGGCAGTTCAGGTCTTCCATCCTTAATTGCAGTATAGGAGGGCTTCTGCATGAACAGCTTCTTTTTTATCAGTGCTTCCCTTTCTTTGAATCAGCTGTTCTCTTTTATTAAATTCCCTTGAGACAGAGCGAAGGCTTCATCCCAGCTCAAGACAGTGCCAATAACCCCCTGTTATCCCTTCCCTGCCAAGTATCGTCTTACCATTTATTTAATATGCTCCTCCCTCAAGGGAAGTGCCACGCTCAAGTTCACCCTCTTAGTCTGGACGTTGGACAGTCTCACTCACAGCTTCATCATATATTATGGGTTGGTTTGTTTTTACGTTGATAATCCCATTGTAGGAAAACTGTAATCTGTGAGAGAAAAGAAACGGTAGCACTAGGAAAAGAGGAATGATGGCCTCACTTTTCCACACATTCATTATAATCTTTGTGCTCCCGAGAGCCTTTCTTTGTCAAACGAGGTGAAAGCATTTTGAATGGTGCCACTTCAGATTGCAGGCATAGGGTTGTATTTTTGGATGCTTCTCTGTGTCCAAAAACTCTACATTATCTGATAGAGAGGGCTACCCTAAACCCCTTTCTGAAGCATATACTGTATTGTAGGAATGTTATGGTGGGGGGTTGTATTTTGGGGAAGTATATATTATCCATAATTATTCTGTCTCTAATGCCTCATTCTGAATATTGTGTATATCACTTCTGAAATTGCTATATTTACATTTCCAGAGGGTCTCTCTTATATTTATGGAGAGAAGAACTGGCACTGAGGTTCCAGGTCAATTAAGCAAACTGGATTGATCCTTGTACAATGGGATGGGTGCATGATTTTACCTGTATAAAGTAAAAGTAATTCGGCTATATTTAATACTCCTTTCCCTTGACTTTGCTTGTACTTGAAACAGTTTACAGTAAGAGAATAATTACAATACTTCACTTTTTGAGCCAGTATCGCTATCCTAATTTTCCCCCCTTCAGCTCTCTGGGCTAGATGTTGCCTGAGGGAAAGCCAAAGGCTTAAAATGTTTTGTATGGAACTAAGACAGGATAAACTCTCGGTCTTTGGGCCGTTAGAGGCAAACATTCTGAAAGGTTCTTATGTCACAAGAAGCCTATTATACCTAAGGACATTTGAGACTATCCTTCTTTTAAAAATAGGTTAGAAAGTACTATAGGAATTTTTAGTTATTAGCTTTGGGGTTTTTTGTTTTTGCTTTTTAAAAAAGAATATAACCATACTCTGTTCTGTGCACTGTTTTCTATATTAATTGTCCGGTCCTCATTGGATGCTTGTTTCCAGGGGGTGATGCTCTTCAGCCCCAATGGGGTTGTGGAGTTCCCCAGGGTTCAATTTTATCTCCTATGCCGTTTAACATCTACATGAAAGTGCTGATGGGGTCAGCTGGTGTTTTGGAGCTTGTTGTCAGCAATATGCTAATGACACACAGTTCTACTTCTCCTTTAAATCTGCAGGTGTGGCAGTGGATGTGTTAGACCAGTGTTCCCCAACCTTGGGCCTCCAGCTGTTTTTGGACAACAACTCCCATCATCCTTGACCACTGGTCTTGCTAGCGAGGGATGATGGGAGTTGTAGTCCAAAAACAACTGGAGGCCCAAGGTTGGGGAACACTGTGTTAGACCAACCTTTCTCAACCTGTGGGCCCCCAGATGTTGTTGAACTACAACTCCCACCACCCCTAGCTAGCAAGGCCAGAGCTCAGGGATGATGGGAGTTTTATTAATTATTAATAGATGTTAGTGAATTCCCTCTGTTCAGTTCAAACCGTTGTAATTTTTTCTCAGGCTTTCCACCCAGTTTGAATAAGCACAACATTTTAAAATCCTGTTATGCTCCATCAAGATGGGGCAGAATATGTTATCAGATATTTGATTACATTCAATACCAATTTATTAGTTTATTTTTTGTAAGGGTCTAGTAAAAATAGGTTTGAAATGGGGAAAAGAATTGAACATCTAGAAGGTAACACATAGTGGCAGCAGTAAACAGCAAAACATTGAACCACCAGTAGTGCAGCATTTGATGGTTAAATCCTGTAGCACAGTAGTACCATGAAGAAATGCTGTAAAGAAACCCACAATAGTTTTATGGGTGGGGGGAGCCAAGTGCATTTTAAGTCTGGGTACTATGACACCAGTTAGGCTTAATGACTATTTTGGATTTGTAAAATTATTGTGAACCTACAGCTGTTTTCCATGAGATGGGGAGATGGTTTCACAAACAGGGTTTCACAAACATGGGTACCCAGCTGTTGTTGGAATACAATTCCCCTCATCCGTGACCACTGTTCCTGCTAGCTAGTTATGATGGGATTTGTAGTCCAAAAACAGCTGGAGACCCCAGTTTGGGAAACCCTGTTCTAGAGGTATGTTTCTCGCAACTCTAAGAATTTATATGATAAATGTGTCAGAACGGCTACCATTATTTATTTATTTTAAACCTGCCAGAACTGTAGTAACCATGCATTTTCCATCAACACTTTTGGATTTTTAAGCTACCAGTATCCCTTCCTACTTTTAAAAAACAAAGCCTTGTAATTTTGCCTTTGATAACCTCAGCCAACAGTTACACAGTTGTTTTTGGCTGCTGAGTTTGTCATCAAGCCAGTCTTCATATTTTTTTAGATGGTGGTATTTCAGATGCTGGAAATGTGTGTGCGTGTGTGTGCGCGCTAAGGGTTATTTATCTCTTAATTATAGATTCCCCTGGTGAAGAACCATCTGTGACTCAAAATGCATTGGGTTATTTGAACAGAATTGCCTGCTTTTGTTGATCTTTGAATAGATCTGTTACTGCAACCACTCTTTAACAATATTGCTTGGAGAGGTAATAGAAGAGACAGAGATATGTACAGTAGCAATTTTGGAGTGTGCTGCCATTGTGCCAGAGGTAGCAAAATATCCAGTGGGAGATATGCAGGGCTGCTCCTACCCATTCATTCATTTCATTCATCTCAGTTAATCATTTGCTTGAATTGCATGTATATGATTGCTCTCATTTAGAGTGCTATTTATATTGGCAGCATTCTTAATGTTTGGCTGGCTTCAAATCCCAGATACTCAGTTGTTGTTTTCCTATCAGCAGTAATGTATGTTTTGTGTATGAAATATACAGTGATTCAGAAATAGTCCTGTATTGAATAACTTCATGTATAGATCAACATGATCGCTATGCTTCTGAAGTGCTCCACACCTATGAAGGACATGCCTGTTCAATTGATTCGGTGCAGGAGATTGTTCCTCTGTTGATTTTTTCCTGATTAAAAGGAATTCTACTTAGAGTTGATAGAGTACAGTGCTGAATCTGAATTCCACTGACATCAAGTTCTGGAAGTTTCAAGTAAATATCTGAATTAAGAAATAACCCTTTGAAATGCATGAATGGTTTCTGTGGACTAATCTATACTGGTTACAACATTATTAATGTGTTATAAAAGTGTGACACCAGGGTGCGCTGTACAGCAGTCAATTGAAAATTGCATTGAGAGCTATATAATGTTTTCTTTCTTAGCGTTTGTTTTTTTAATTTTTTTTAGATAGTGTAGATCCAGTCTGTATGTAATGTAGAATATCACTGTCAGTCAATGTAGACTATACTGGTCTATAATACGGACCAGTATACAGCAGCTTCCTATGTTTCCCCCTAATATTTTCACCCCACATACCCGTATTTTTCGCTCTATAACACACACCCGACCATAACACACACATAGTTTTTAGAGGAGGAAAACAAGAAAAAAATATTCTAAACAAAATAGTGGATGTATGATTTTTGTGGTTCATGCTGTGGCCACAGACATGTGATCTGACAGTGAGTTTGGAGTAGCCCAATGCAAAAATCCTGAGGATCCATGTGGATCCATGCTTTGTAACCATGTTTTTGCACCACTGTGGCCCGAGGCAAGAGTGGGTGCGTGAATTTTTTGGTGCAAGATGTAGCCATGGACATGCTATGTGATCTGACGGTGAATTTGGGGTGACCCAGTGCAAAAATCCTGAGGTTCCATGTGGATCTGTGCTTTGTAACCACGTTTTAAGTGGGGAGGGAAGGAAAAGCACTCAAGGGACAAGGAGCACGCATGGGGTGTGTGGAGAAGGATGCTGCTAATAATGCAGAAGAGGGGTTTAAGGGGAGAAGGAACACGTGTGGGATGGGTGGAGAAGGATGCTGCTAATAATGAAGAAGAGTGGTATAAGGAGAGAAGACTCCTCTCCTCTTCCACTTTGCTCCTTTAAAGCAAGCAGGCTTAGCGAGCTGAAAAAAATTGCTGCTATTTAATGAGCTGAGTGGGGAGGAGAGAGGGACAGAGAGCCTGCTTGCTTTAAAGGAACCAACCGGACAGGAGCCGCTTACACTTGTGTAAGCAGCTCCTCTCCTCTCCCGCTTTGCTCCTTTAAAGAAGCAGGCTCTCTGTCCCTCTCTCCTCTCCACTCAGCGGCTCTTCTCCCGCTTTGCTGTTTCAAAGCAAACCACGGAGGAGGGAAGGAAGGGGAACCATGGATCCTCTGCTCACAACTGCAGCAGATCCCCCCGCCACCCGTAGGCATTCGCTCCATAACATGCACAGACATTTCCCCTTACTTTCTAGGAGGAAAAAAGTGAGTGTTATGGTGCAAAAAATACGGTAATTCATTCTTGATTTATATGTTACAGTGAATGTCCAAAATCTGGTGATTGTTGCAGAATCAGAATCAAAAGAATCTTTATTTGCATCAACCACTAGCCATAGCAATAAAATAACGTAACATAAAATGAACTGAAGATAGAGGTAAAAACGTAACTATACAAAATACATTCTGGAGGTTTACATCAATAATCAAAGAACAGATCTTATTCTAATTGCCCCTGCTAATTTTTTTTTTTGCAGTTTTTGCTGTCACCTGATTAGGTGATTGTTGCATTTTGACACTTAGCGAACATGGACATTCGCAGTTAATTAATGCCTGACTGAAAAAAGGGAAAATATAATGTAATAGATCCATGGTGCTAAATGTTTAGGTTTGGTAAATATTAGGATTTAATTAGAACTTATATGTTATAAGGCAGTCTCAGTGTGTATTAGAAGGGGGGGGGGGTAATGTAACAGGTTTGAGGTGTTTAATTAGCATTTATGTGTAAAGACTGTGTATCAGACCTTGCGAATGTAACCAAAATCCATGTGTATTGGCATATGTGTGTGGACCTGCTTCTGAGCATGAAGAATTAGTGAATAGTTAATTAATCTAGTTAAGCTTCCTAAGTGTTTACCAGCCTTTAATCCTAGTCAGCCAACAAGTGTTTCTATTCTGTTGGAAGCCACCCAGAGTGGCTGGGGCAACCCTGTCAGATGTGTGGAGTACAAGTAATAAATTATTATTATTATTATTATTATTATTATTATTATTAAAATCTTCAAAGAACTGGGTATTATAATGCAAATGAATAAAGGCAGCTTTTAGGAACAGCAGAGCTGGTACTAGGAAGCAGAGAAGGAACTGTGCGTGTATTTGTCCTGGAGACCAAGGTAGGCTGCAGAGTAAAAAAAGGGTGTTGGTGATGCTGCCATAGGGCTAAGCTTGACTGTTTTGGGGTGCTGCTGATGTGCATTAGTCTCCATTGTGCCTAATTTCCCCCAAAGAAACACAGACCTTGGTGGTGGGCAAATATACCTTGAATCTCGTGCACCGCTGTGCAGAGATTGAGGTGGCTTTTAACAGCATAAGTTATTTTTAGACACGCACAAAGCTTGTTCCACTCAGCATGCAAGCTGCAATACATGCAGGAGAATCAGCAAGGTATAGTGGTTAGACCAGCATTTCCACAACTTGGGTCTCCAGCTGCTTTTGGACTACAGTTCCCATCATCCATGACCACTGGCCCTGTAAGCTAAGGATGATGGGAGTTGTAGTCCAAAAGATGCTGGAGACCCAAGTTGGGGAAACACTAGATGGGCTAAGACAAAGGAGACTCAGACTCAAATCCCTGCCTAGTGATGAAACACTCTGGATGACTTAGCCCAGTCAAGGTCTCTCCGTCTAACCTAAGGTGCTACTGGAAGGAATTTTTTTTATTTTGTTTTGACTATGGCAGACCAACACGGCGACCTATCTGTAACTGGAACTATTTCATTGGGTTGTTGTGAGGGTTAAATGTATTGGGGGGAGGGGAGAGTTATGTATGCTGTCATGATCTCCTTGGAATAAAGGTGGGATATAAATGTAGTAAATAGCTGAAATAAATATATTACAAAATTTGTCATATATCTTCCATTGGTTTCCTCAGAAACAGTTTCTACAGATGATTAAGTACCATTTGTGCAAGATCGCCAATGAATCTAGTATGGAGTTCTGCTTATCCAGATACAATCCCAAACTCTTATCTACTGGGCATCGTTGCTTATCTGTTCCATGGCCTTGTCTCTGTGGTGTGTTTGGCAAGCTGATATTCTTTTGGGGCAACATTCCCCCCCCCCCATATGTATATGGTAGATTCGCAGTCTTAGAAATAATATGCACAGACACCAGTAGATGCAGGTTAAAACAAAAGCAAGACAAATGCAGAAGAGAAAATAACTATCGATTTGTAGAGCTTGTTATTTGGGTTATTCCAGTGACTGTATCAACAAAGACTCGCTGAAAAGAAAGTTAGCTGTTCCTAGTCTTGCCAAGACCCTTCTAAATCTTTGGGGAAACATCCATAAAAGATGCATTTATTTTATAATTACTAAAATAATTTTGAAAGATATCTTGGTCTAGGAGGGATAATACAATGGATTCACAGTGGAACAATAAGCATAAATGAGTGTTTTTACATTTACTTAAGACATCTGTATAGTTGCAAAGGCAGTTGTGGGACACTAGAACTGACAAGTGATAATTGGCAAAGCGGATATTAATCATTAGAATGCTTTTTGTAAAAGCTTGAAAATTGAGGTTCTGGTCTCTGCAGTGTTTTATATTAGCTGGAGTGGGGTATTTTTGCATGCTCATAAATTAGCAGCTTGTAGAGATATAGCCATATCTAATTACAGGGAAAAATGATTTGTATTTATTTTTAATTATAGCTTTTGCTCAGCTGAGCACTTCATTAATAACATTGCATGTTTAGTTTATTCTTTGTACATGATTGGCAAAACAAATTATATTTCCAAACCTGAAGCTGTCATCTGGGCATGGTTATTTAAATATACCTAAACTGTTCGATATCTCTAATCCACAGGACAAAACTTTTGTTTTGTTTTGTTCACAGCTAAGACAGATCACCATTTTGTTCACACTGTACTTTATGCAGTATATAAATGGTGTTCTTTGAAAGCACATAGTAAAACACAGCAGCAGGTAAAGTGATTGGCTGAAGTCCTAAGATACCTATTTACTCTGTGTTTTCAGACATGTGTATTGCCCTTCAAATATTATTTGATGGACATGGTTAACCTACTAAGGGAATGGAAGCACCTTTCGCTTGTTCTAGCATTGAGAGTTGATCTCATTTTTCTGAAAGCAGATACATTGCAAAACAAAACCTACTTTTCTTTTAAGCTTCCCCACCTCTCCATCCCTGGAAGAACCATTGGTAGTAGTAATGATATAATGATACACCTGATAAAATACAGAACACAGTCTGACAGATTATAGTAGGAGAGGTGAGCTTGGGAGATGGGGCAACTTTCTGCTGCCAGCAATAAATATTGGCAGAAGTCCCCTTCTCACATACAGTGGTACCTCTGGTTACGTACTTAATTCATTCCGAAGGTCCGTACTTAACCTGAAACTGTTCTTAACCTGAAGCACCACTTTAGCTAATGGGGCCTCCCGCTGCTGCCGCGCCGCTGGAGCACTATTTCTGTTCTCATCCTGAACAAAAGTTCTTAACCTGAAGCACTATTTCTGGGTTAGCGGAGTCTGTAACCTGAAGCGTATGTAACCTGAGGTACCACTGTACTTGACACATGCAGGTAGACACACACATACACACAATTCTCCTTCTCAGCTTCTCCATGCAAGTAAACAGAGGAATGAATGTTGTTTTGCCTCCTCTGCACTCATCAAATGTTCAGTATGATGACCAGGGATGGGGCAAATCACGTCCCCACCAACACTGTGGCTGACTCCCCAATTTTTTGCTGCTGTTTCTAAAAACAATGTAGGTTCACAGGAGGAAACGAAGGTACATGTTTGTGGGGTTTGATCAAGCCTCTGTGAGCTGTGAGTTGGCCATCCTTGGATTACAGTATTAAAGATGGCGTACAAGACTAGCCAAAGACACTTTGCTGCCTAAGGCAGAGCAGCAAATAGTACTCTCCAACTTCCTGGACATGATACTCCTGCCATTTCAGGATTCTGGTTGCTTTTATTGGCCCACATTCAACTCATGGCAACTTTCTGGAAATGGCCCTGGAAGTAGGATTGGAATCACTGAAGTACAGGGCTCCCAACTGCCCTGCTTTAAAAACCTCCAAGGAAGGAGAGTCCACAGCCTCCCAAGGGAGACCGTTCCACTGTTGAACAACCCTACTACATCCATTTGTTTTTCCGTATGTACTTTAAAAACCATCAGGTTTCATAACTTTGCCTAGAAATGAAATAATTAGCCCTGATCTGTTAACCAGATTGCCATTGATTTAGCTGTTAAATACATGCAGTCGGTGCTCAACTCTATGCACATATGTAGCTGTACATACTTATTGTGCCGGTTGATACACTGGGTTGATACTTAGTATAGTATTGCAGACTGAAAGAGATGCTTTGGTTGAGTCCAAGGACTTGTATGTGCCTGGTAGGACTTTTTCTTTCATGAGCAGACCACTAAACAATATCACAACTCACTTTAGAAACTTCAGAAGTAGTTTGTCCTGAAAACACACGTCTAAAACACCCCCTTGACTCTACAAAACTGGTATTATGATTGTGTTTTTTTATTTTAAAAAACCAATTTCCTGAGTAAAAAATCACTGCTATTACTATTAAAACAATCCTACATTTACAGAGTCCAAAACGCATAAGAATACTTTCCCATTAATCAACTTTCTAGAACCAGTGCCCAGGCTGCCCATTGATGCACAGTTACTCATCGCCACTTATGGTGGTGAGCGTTATTTTTAATGCATTTCATTTATTAAATGTGTATATGTGCACTGCTATAAATTTTACATGAGCAACACATTTCATTGAATAAGTTTAAACACATCTGGAGTATCATAGTACAACTATATTTCAAACTACTCTACATAAGTTAATGGGTTAAATCTCTCTCTCTCTCTCTCTCTCTCTCTCTCTCTCTCTCTCTCTCAGCAGAAATTTCACACAAGTACACCTTATTTCACTCTGTGTGTGTCTCACAATCACTTTGGCTGTAGGCCTTCTTTGCCAGTCACCATTAGGTACCCCCCTCCATGTGAAAAGGCAGATAATTATTTGTTTCTGGCATTCTTTACAACATCATTTTGCAGAAATAATGATGGGGGGAGAGAAATAATGACTGGAATAATTCATTATTACTTGTTGATTCTTGTACGCCAAATTGCCTCTTTCAAACATTTGTATCTTCAATGTGCTGTGATGGAACTAATGGGAATAGCAACATCGCCAGCACTGTTATATCTAGGGGAGAATAGATTGTGTGGGCGATAGCTACCAAAGTTAAATGAATCAGTTTGCAGTTAAGTCAGCACTTAGAATCTAATCAAGGTCTTAAACAGCAAAGGCTTGAATGGGGTATCTGCAAGCTTATCCCACTCCACACTGCAGAGGTAAAAGAACAATCACCACCCACTCTGTTCTGTATCTTTAGTCCATCCTGCTTCTATACAGCTGCTTGCACCTGAATACTGAAAACTGATAGCTGTTTCCTACATTGCATAGTCACAAAACTTAGGTTTGCCCTCTAGCCTGTGCCTAGTGCAGACTTCCTGTTTGTTCCCAGGAGCCTTTAATGGTTAATGCAGATTGGAGTCTTCAATAGGACAAGTTCTATTATTTATTTAATCAATTTATGAATCACATTCCACATGAGTCTCAAGGTGATTCAGAAACATACCACGAACACAACTTTAAAGTTTCTTAAAAGCTACAAAGAACAACTGGTGATAGATTAAAAAGCTATACAGAGTAAACCACCAAATAGTGATATTTTTACCCAGCTGAAAAAGCTTTCTGAAACAGAACTGTGTTCGGCTATTTCTGTCAAGTACAAATAGCAGGTTCCTGTGTCATATCTCAACAGAAATGTTGTTCCACAGAACCGGGGCAGCCACACTGAAAGCCCTGCTCCAAGTTACTGTGGAATGGACTTATGCTCTTTTGGGAACTTTAAGGAGAAACTGCGCTACAGAGTGCAGTGATTTTAGGAACTTAGATGTCAATGCCCAGACATTGATCTTGGCTTGGGAGCAGACTGGCAGTCAATATACCAGGTGGTAGTTTGCCCCCACAAGTAGGTGAGCCTCTGTATTTGCAGTAAAAGTACCCCAGGTCTAGTTGCGGACGACTCTGGGGTTGCGGCGCTCATCTCGCTTTACTGGCTGAGGGAGCTGGCGTTGTCCACAGACAGCTTTCCGGGTCATGTGGCCAGCATGACTAAGCCGCTTCCAGCAAACCAGAGCAGTGCATGGAAACGCCATTTACCTTCCTGCTGGAGCAGTACCTATTTATCTACTTGCACTTGAAGTGCTTTCGAACTGCTAGGTGGGCAGGAGCTGGGACTGAACAATGGGAGCCCACCCTGTCACGGGGATTCGAACCGCCAACCTTCTGATCGGCAAGCCCTACGCTCTGTGGTTTAGACCACAGCGTCACCCATGTCTCACCTTATTTGCAGTAGCAGGGCATAAATTTCTAAAATATATAATAATAAAATAAATGCCCAAATGAATCTTGAACTTGGTGATCCAGTGGTCAGATAAGTTAAATGTCAATTGAGATGCACGATGGGGTGCGTGATCTACCCCCTCCAATTCATGCAAAAGTCTGCATGGATTTATTCATTCCACATTCCCATTATACCTATTTAAGTGAACAATTTGGCCCATTCCCTCCCCCTCCTCTCCTGCAAATTATAGAAGTAACATGATGGAGCTTTATGCCACGAAGGCTCTTTGATGTGCAGAGAACAGTGTTTCAGAGACAAATCTTTGGGAAGTTTCATTATAGCTATCAAATTATGCCTCACTGGTTTTTAAATAACAAGTCTATGCCTGTGACATTTAATCAGAGCTAGAATGGCATTTATAGAAACTCATAATCAGGATTATTATTTTACTACTTCCACCAATTAAAATGTGTTGGGGTTTTTTTTGGTTCCTTGAAAGACCATAAATACAAAGTCCTTGTTATTCTTGCATATAGTTTTCACTTACCTTTGAAACAATCCTATCTTAAAAATATTTGTTTGGGAAAATTAATTATAAAATGCCTTTTAAATGTTATATGCAATACAAAGTAATTTTCAGGGTTTTTTTTTCCCTTTTTTAGTAAAAAGGAAATAAAAGTTTGAGACTACAGCAAACATTTACAATGAAAGGTAATGTCAACTGAAAATAAGCTTCATCTTGACTTTTACTACTGTTAACAGTTTTACTAGATAATGGTTTCAGAATTAGAGAGAGAATATTTAATGACCTCATCCTGCAACCTGCTGTGCCAGCACATAAAGGCAGAGGGTGAGGCATAGGAATTGCTATGTTTATGTCTGAAAATGTGCTACAATTTTGCTACTGCAATAACAACCTTCTGCCATTTCTGCCAGCTGGTCAGAACTAATATAGAGGCTAATGATGGGTTACTCCAATAATTGTATTTCTGTGAATGAATGTGGAGAGCATTTTCTGAGTTGGATCTACAGATAAAACATCATTTTATTACTGTCTTACTGTCCTCAAAATCCCTTCCAATAGTATTTGCTTTCTTGAACTACCCTAATGTCACCTTAACTTGTCCACCATTAATGCATGACTGTACTGCATCTTATCTGCTAATCTTCACTTTCTCCCCTTGTCAACACTGATTGACAGTCTTTGGTGCAGGGAATGTATCATTCCTAAATTGTTGAAGTGCTTAATGTGCCATTGATCTTTTCACAGAATGTGAACACAGTCCAAAGCTCCATGGAGCTAAGGGTCCACGTGGAGATCCATGCAGTCTTACAAGCTGGTCTTCTTTATTTTGTTGAACATCCCATAGCGTAGAAAAAAAGATGGCAGTAGCTCAGTAGCAGAGCACATGGTTTCCATGCAAAACAGCCCAGGTCCAACCCATGGGAAAGTATTGTATATCCTTCTGGGAAAGACTTCTGCCTGAAACCTGGGAACACTGCTGGTCAGTGATAGAAGTACTGAGTTGGATGAATCATTGGTCTTCCTCTGTTTCCTGTGTTCCTATATAATGAGGAGTCTGGTTCTCAAGAGTACATGCATATAGCAGAATTGCCTGGATGGTAGGCTCTGGAGGAAGAGCACAGCAGCCTCCTGCAGGCAGAATCTGTTGTTCTGCTTTGACTCTGTATGCTTTGCCCATTCAGAATCAGCATGTGACTTTTTCAAGGCATGGCGAGAAGCATTATCAGTTGCTAATGTCTGTACCACAAGCTGCTGAGTTGCAGGAACTGGTACATACCTATACTTTATGGGTGATCAGATAGCATTTAAAAGACCTTAAAACATTCTTAATTCTAAAATATTAAAAAAGATATGGGTGCATATTTCATTCTCTTAATATCTCCCAAATGCATTTTAAAATGTTTGATTTAGCGGTGATACAATGCATTTTAACTAGTTGAATAACTAAGGAACAAAAGGATGCTTTAAGTGCAATTTGCAAAATCGACAAATGATATACTAGCTTACCTTTGGTTATATTTTATTAGGATTCACATCCACGGTAATTGTTTTCCTTCCTCATACACTAAGTAGTAGTTTGAATAAATATATAGTGTATTAGAAATGCCATTAAGCAAATGATTCTTCATGGAATTGTTGAATGAAAGAATGAAATGAACTCTTTTCTAAACACAGCACAAATTTCCCCAATTATTTTTGAACTGATTGTTCTGTATTGTAGCCCAGGGGAGTACAAACATGCTATTTGTCTGGGCTGCACTCTTATTTCTTCAGTCTGATTGAATTAAATACTAGAATAATAATTTAATCATCTGCTTCTGAAGGTGATCCACTACGACAATGCAATGTTTATATCTAAAACAGTGCTTCTCTCTTCTGGCTTGGTGTTTAAAGGGTTTGTGTATGATGCTGATGCATGCTTTGACTATTAAGTTTTCAGTGTCTGTCATTTGTTTTGGAAACCATCCATCCTTGCGTATTGTCATGAGATATAGCTCATCAATTGAATGGCCATTTCTGTCTTTACAAGAAACATGAGACGAGTCAAGAAAATAGAGGTAGCTGGTTGGTGTGAGTGTTCCTGTTGGAATGACTATGCAAATTGCTGCTGCTATTTTTGACATGGATGTTTTTCTGTATAAATGTCCACCAATGGTGTTTTGTCAGAGATGGTGCTTCCATGTTGATATGTTGGCAGGAGCAGTGAGAAGCTGCCAGATTTCTCTGCTTCTCAGCCCTTGTCCTTTTCCAAGCATATCCAGAAGGCAACAGAAGCTTGTCCATCTGTTCACACCTCACTCTTACAGTAGGAGAAGGGGGAATCTGATCTTTACAGCTCGAATTTCAGAGCTGTGTACAGAACAGAAGCATGACAGATGACAAAGAAGGGAACACAGTGAGACCAAAGATGGATAGATATGCCAGATGGGAAACTTGGAAAAGAAGACACTGTGGCACTTTGATGAATCAAAAAGGAGACAATCCAAAATCTCCTTCCGTTCTTGAAGAGGTGTAGTGATCATGATCAGACCAAAACCCCAAAGTTTGGATACATGCAAGAGGAAGAAATGATATGTCCTCCAGTATTTTCAAGAAGGAAGAAAGCTATTATTCTATAAGCAAAATTACTTTTCTGCATGGAAGTTTACAGCAAGTAGAAGAAGATGAGGAGGAGGAGGAGGACGAGTTTGGATTTGATAGCCCGCTTTATCACTACCCGAAGGAGTCCCAAAGTGGTTAACATTCTTCTTTCCCTTCCTCCCCCACAACAAACACTTCGTGAGGTGAGTGGGGCTGAGAGACTTCAGAGAAGTGTGACTAGCCCAAGATCACTCAGCAGCTGCATGCGGAGGAGCGGAGACGCGAACCCGGTTCCCCAGATTACGGGTCTACCACTCTTAACCACTATACCACAGTGGCTCAACCCAAAGTTACAATGTTTGATTTGGAAAGTTCTTTAATCTCATATATGAAGAAATTAGGTGTGATTGCGCAGTGGAGAGGGAAAGGTCATTTACTTTTCTTTTATGTTTTCATAATACCAAAATCAGGCTCTGGAGCTAAACTTTGGTGATTCCTGGCTCAGATTGTCCTGGGAGCATTTATCTCCTACTAAAGGGGCTCTTCTGCTAGTACACTCTTCAGAAACTGTTGATTCCTAGACTAAGTGGACATAATGTGGTGGGATAAAATCTGTTTTATAGGATGATAATATGCTTCAGAGTGTTTGGGGAGTCACTTTCATGTATCAGTCTACAGTAGATCTAGAACCAGCCCAAGTTTTAATTATCTGAGTCCCTTCCAGAGTCCAGTATTAGACCTCATACCCTGAATCTCTCATAACTTGCATCGTCTGGAGCTCTTTATTCTTTTGACTGGTTGTTGAGCTTATGCAGACTCCTTTCCCTTCTTCATGCAATTAATAGTTATAGTCAGTGTTCATGTATTTGAAACCTGGGCATCCAGGTCAGAGACTAAAGGTCTCAGACATGTTTGCATCCTGATACTTTTTTGAAAAGGTAACTGCACATTATCCACAAAATGTGCCTAATTGACACGTTTTGCATGCATTCAATTCTGAAGGCATCTATGTGTCTGCTAAAGAACGACTTCAGCTAAAGAAAAATGTTTGAACTTTAGAGAAAAACTGTGAAAAGTGTAGCTCCCGTGTTTGACCCACAGCAGGGTATCAAAGAGCTTAAGTGGGTCATCACAAACTTGTCTCGCTAATTTTAAAAGAACTCAGGTGTGACAAATTTAGTTTGGAGCCAATCTTTAATATTGAGGAGGAGGAGGAGGAGGTGTGGCTATGGACTTGCGGAGTTCAGTAGAAATAAGAGCTCCTACATGTATACAGAAGAACTTGCCTTTTGGTAGACTGCTCCAGGTTTCAGCCATATAGGCAAAAGTATCCTAGTCCAATATTCCAATTTAAGTCAGGATTGTTGCATATAAATGCTTAAACCACACAACCTACCTATATTAGCGTGATATAACCATATTTTTCATTCATTTGCCATGAACTCAGTGCCAGGAAGCCACAGTTAATTATAGCCTACCATTATATGCATACCATTATATGCATATATTATATGCGGGTGGCGCTGTGGGTTAAACCACAGAGCCTAGGACTTGCCGATCTGAAGGTCAGTGGTTCGAATCCCTGTGACAGGGTGAGCTCCCGTTGCTCGGTCCCTCCTCCTGCCAACCTAGCAGTTTGAAAACACGTCAAAGTGCAAGGAGATAAATAGGTACTGCTCTGGTGGGAAGGTAAACGGCGTTCCCGTGCGCTGCTCTGCTTCGCCAGAAGCGGCTTAGTCATGCTGGCCACATTACCCTGAAGCTATACGCCGGCTCCCTCGGCCAATAAAGCGAGATGAGTGCCGCAACCCCAAAGTCGTCCGTGACTGGACCTAATGATCGGGGGTCGCTTTACCCTTTACCTATATGCATACTAGGAAATTGTGGTTAATAGTTGACTGTGGTTAACTGTAGCTTCCAAACAATCCAGAATATGAAGCCATGATTTGATGTTGGCCTGTGTGGAAGGCAATAATCATATTTCCAAATTCACTTGTAACAGGAAACTATGGTTAACTGTGGCTTTCTGGTTTGTGGAAAAGGTGCAAGGAGCTTGTGCATGTCTTGGCTTCTTCAACCAGGATTTGATTGTGTGAACCAGGTCACTTTCTTTTCCCTGGTGCTGCTTCCTATTTTGGCCTCAAATGTGGAACAGGGCATGTGGGAATTCTCCCATCTGGCTGTGCCCTACAGCATCTTATGTTCCTTTTGTGTTGTGTAAGACTGTTGTATTAGTTTATGAAAGGAACCAGGACTGAGTTAATGTAAAATAGAAGGGTGAATGTAGGAAGACTGAATGAACTTACTCCAGTGGAAAAAACCTGTGGAACTATGCTAGAACATTTTGTTGGGGACAGTCTGCTGGATTATGGGCGTATCAAAAACATTTTTCTCTCCAGTCTATATAGGAAGTTCAATTAACACAGAGAGAGGTATTAACATTTACTCAAAATGAATGAAATATATTTTACTTGAATGAATGCCTGTCTTGGTTGGTGTTTCCAAGAAGGAAAAAAAAAATCATGGCTCAAGCTGGGATCTATGCTGTCACTTTTAATTATTGTAATTACTATACAGTAAAGGAGTTTCATTTTTTAAATTGTTTTTACTTAATCTTTACTTCTTGTCTGCATGCTGTCCCTCGCTGAGTAAAAGAAAAAAAACAATTTAACATATTATTATGGAGTGGTATGTTTCTGTGGGAAATACTTAGTGCTCATATACAAATGAAAGCCAGTTAAAGACGAAAGATGAGAAGACCCCAAGATAGCTTTCGTTACAAAGGATTTTGTTTTCTTGCTGTTTCCTAAGGCCACATCCGAACCATTCATTTAAACCACTATTATACCTCTTTAACAGTCATAGCTTCCCCCAAATAATTCTGGGAAGTTTCATGTTAAGGATACTGAGAGTTGTTAGGAGATCGCTTATTCCCTTCTCAGAGGTACTGTCACCAGAGTGATTTAACAATCAATTCCTCTTCCCAGGAAACTTTGGGAATTGTTACTCTGTGGGGCTAATTGGAGTCTACTAACAACTTTCAGCACCCTTAACAAATTAATTATTATTATTATTATTATTTTATTTATACCCCACCCATCTGGCTGGGTTTCCCCAGCCACTCCCAAGCTATGACTGTTATGATAGCGCCACAGATATGGCCTAACTTTATTGATCATTGCAACTTACACAGTGTAATTAATACTGGACAACTCATCCAAACAGTTCTAGCTCCAGGTTTTGTAGTGCCCTGTCTTTTTCAGTGATGTTCCTTGCCTTTCTCTCTGGGCCAAATCTAAACAATTACCTAGAGGGAGAGTGCCTCCAGCAATTGAAGGATTCTGCTGTTTCTCCTCACTCTTGTCCAGTGCCAGATTTAGGTTTGATGAGGCCCTAAGCTACTGAAGGTAATAGGACCCTTTATATGCCCAGCTGTCATTTGTCAACAACAAATTGTTGCTATTTTTTGTGTTGAATATATCCTATATAGTAATTTATGGACCTAATAGGTATCTAGGATGCAGGTGGTGCTGTGGTCTAAACCACAGAGCCTAGGGCTTACCGATCAGAAGGTTGGCGGTTCGAATTCCCACAATGGGGTGAGCTCCCATTGCTTGTTCCCTGCTCCTGCCAACCTAGCAGTTCGAAAGCACATCAAAGTGCAAGTAGACAAATAGGTACCACTCTGGCGGGAAGGTAAACGGTGTTTCCGTGCGATGCTCTGGTTTTCCAGAAGTGGCTTAGTCATGCTGGCCACATGACCCGGAAGCTGTACACCGGCTCCCTCGGCCAATAAAGCGAGATGAGCACCGCAACCCAAGCGGTCAGGGGTCCCTTTACCTTTACCTTTAATAGGTATCTAAAGCCATTTGCACATAACAAAACAAGTATTTTATCAAAGTAATTGTTGAACTGAAATACAATTAAGAATAAGTATATTAATAGTGAATTTTTTTGGGGGGGGGGCAAGAGAGTGGGGTCATAAGCTATAGCTTGTTTAGCTTATATGTAAATCCGGCACCTCTCTTGCCCCTGCCCAGAGGGGGAAGGTTAACAGGCAAAGACAGTAGAGCGACTCCTTCATGACTGACAGCCTTGGCAGGTACTCTCTGACATGAGGCCTGAATCCAAAGCCGAGATTAGTCACAGCAATAGGGAAAGATAGGAGTGTAGGGACTGATGATCTGGTTCTCCTTGCACACAAATAGCTCAAGGAAGTGCTATTGACTAGAGGCGTGAAATGGTGGTAGGTGGTGGTGATGAGCAGAAAGAAACTGAACAATTAAGACCTTTGTCTCATGTTGAGTCCCCAGGCCATGGGTGAACAAGGAGATTCCACCACATTTGAGACTCCTGGGACTAAGCAACCTAAAGCTGGCACTAATTTCAGTCCCTTATTTAGCCTGCCTTGCTAGTACAGGGGTCTGAAGTGTGCTTCAGAAATCTTGTGTTTGAGCTTGAATCCTGAGCCTTCTAGATCAGATTGCAACTATTTCCTCCCTCTTGGACATATAGGCTGGTAAGTGGTAACCATGTTTAGATATTCCTTTCATAAGTCTGATGTCCCAACCTGCACTCATCTCCACAGCAAGATATTGAGGGTGTTTTTCTAGGAAGGTTTGACCATCTTTTGGCAAATGGAAAACTGCTTCCAATCTGTTATTTCACTGGCATTAATCTTAGTTTATGCCTTTTTGTTTTTAGCTCCTTTATGCAGTTCCATTCCTCCAAGCTGGGCTGCTTGCATTCTCTTAATTATCTTTTTAGTTGATAATGAATCTGGATGCATCTCCATATTGGTAGTAACTCCAGTTGAGAAACCTACTTGGCACAAAGATTCCATTTCACTTGGCAGGATTACCAGATTCACCCATCCTAAAGCCCATAGCAGCATCAATTTATTGAGTGCTTTATCAAAAAGCACAAATGAAGCAGAGGCCAGCACAGTGATGAGCCAGCAAAGTGAATGTCTTTGTAGTACGGAATCCCCCTTTTCTAATATCATAATGAAAAGAAGTTCTACGATCTGCCCTTTCTCACAGGTCTGCCTCTTGAATCTTGCCATCTTACTAGGAATCAGCAAGACAGGCATTAGCAACCCTACAATAATTTCTCTTATCGTACTTTATGAAAGGGCACAGTGGAAGTAGTATTCCTATTTTACCTTCTGCCAGGCTCCTTTGCACCATCACTTAGCAGTAGTCACAGATATTATTGCTGCCTTACCTTTTTCTTCCTTGGGAAATATTTGTGGACTGATCAGGAAAAGAGGTGATGGTAGCTGTGGTAGCAGCAGCTACTTCAGGTGAGTGTTTTGCACACCCTCTCGTTAAATGCGCTGAAAGGATGGAGCCCCTTTCAAGGCAAATGGATAGAATTCTTGTGCATTTCCATTCTAGCAGATGGGGCGGAACTTTGGATTTACTATACAGGGATGTCCAACTGATCAATCCAATGGGTAGATTACTGCCAGATTATTTATAGTGGGAGTATATCGCTGTCTCTTGGAAGTTGGACGTGCCTGTACTATAAGGACTACTTAGGATGAAAGCTTGCAGTGAAACATGAACCCAGAGCCTGAGAGAAGACCAGAAAAATTCTTGCCAAAGAAGGGCACACAGAATAGCTAGGTAGTCTAGCAAATTAGCCATTTGAACAAAAGTAGATTAAATCAGATCATTTGGTAAAGGCTTTATACTATCACAATTCAATTTCTATTCTACCATATGAAAGTTCTACCAATACAGATAGTGCATTCCTGGTTTCCTATGTAGTTATTATGAAATATGTGTTTAATTCCTCGTGATTTATTCCCATGTCTAGCAGGTTATTAAATATTAAGGAAGCTAACTCTCCTTCATTGAGAGGAATACTTTTTTTTCTAACACTAGGTTCTTCCATTTGCTGACTTTTTGCACAGTTGTTTTCTCACAATAGTGGGTGGATACTTAGTACAGCCCCACTTAATCAACACCCAGTTATCCAGAAACTGATTACCAGATGATTGCTCAAATCCTGTAAAGTTTTGCATCTTGGAATGCCATTTCCTGGTGATTTGAAGATTGAGACATTTTATATGAAATCCTGTTTTTGTTTTACAAGAGAATTGGAAGGGCAATTGAGGACAGAGTAGATGGGGGCTGAGTAGAGATTCAAGTACAGACTCAGGCCAGGTCTCTGCTTTAGAATTTTGTTTCAGTTCCAAGTTTAGTTCCGTTGCATAAAAGATCATCATGCCTTTGCTCCAATCTCCCAGCTTTGTCTTTACAAAGGATTGGTTGAAGCAGGAATGACAAAGGGAATGGAGCCAATCCCTTTGCTGTGTTCAAACAGCCTCTAGCAGTACAAAACTACTGCTGCAGATCTTAATTTTCACAGAATCACAGACTTGTAGAGATGGAGGGTCATCTAGCCTAGCACCCTGCAATACAATAATAATACACAGGGCTCAACCCCCCCAACACTGAGATTAAGAGTCTTCAGCTGGGCATTGCTAGTCCTGGAGTCCTACTGTGCTTCAGAGCCCACATTTATTACCCCCAAGCAGACAACTACAGCTTTGTGGTGGCACCAAAAATGTACTTTGAGTTGCAAATTATGATCATAGCAGAATAGTCATGCAACAATGATTGTCCAGATCTAGTCAACAAACATTATTTCTATGCCGAACTGGTTTTGTGAGCAACACCACAGAAGGAACGAGATTTTAGCCATATGTGAGATCATGTTGACCCATGCTTTACCCATTAAAGTACCAAACATATGTTCACCTGAGTGTGATGCTGTGGCATTTCCAGTGAGCATGGCTTTCTCATTCCTTGCCCACAGCATGACTGCATGAAAATATTTACTTTAAACTAATGCAGGTGCAGGTCAGATACGAACAGCTTCCTTTAACTTAACTTATGGAAAAGAATATGAGCAGGTGAAAATCCCCAAGTAAAGAAAAACATAGAAGAAAAGCCCATATGAACTTAACCTTTGTACCTGCCACTTTTCTGTATGGGATGAGGTAGAATTTTCTGATATTGCTCATTTTAAAACCAGGGGTAGGGAACTGAACACCCTGTTACATTCTGCAGGGTTATGAGCCTGTAAGAATAAGAGAGTATCATTTAAAACCTGGGAAGGGGAACCTGTGACCCTGTTGGACTATAATTCCCATAATTCCTGACAGTTACCTGGGCTGGTGGGGACAGATGGCAGTTAAAATCCAATAACATTTTGTTCTGCCTTACTGTATGCTATTGATGCTGATGTTTTCATTTACGTTTTATTGTTATCCACTCTGGAATTGTCATCTACCATAGATATTTTTAACCTTTTCAGTCCCCTGGACCCACATTTAACCCAAACATGCATTTAGGGGCACATTTCTTAAACTTTTACTCTATATTTGCATGGTGGCAGTGCTCCTGTTGTGACATACCTTGGCTCAGGCTAGGATTCAAATACCCCAATGATCTATGATTAAGAGGGGGTAGAATTTTTAAAAAATAAAATAAATGGAAAACCACAGGTTCTCCATCCCTACTTTAAAGATTTCTGTTTCTAAAGACTTTTCAGAATAAAGTGCTTCAAAAGGAGAAATGTCCTTGTAGTGTCTGTGGTGTTAGTGAAGGATCATGAGCTTCAAGGCTAACTAAAAAGGTGATACAAAAAATGTACGATAGAACAGAACCACTGGATCAACCAGCTCTTCACAATCCTGGGATAGGCTATCTGATATCCCAGTGATTTAAAACCTTCAAAGAAATACTTTGTGGTCTCCCTAGGCAGCTGATTCCAGTGTTTCCTTCTTCCTTCCAAGTTCATTACTAGGAAACACTTGTGAAATCCACCCCCACCCCCACCTTCAGGGACTCTATTTGTTTCCCCATGGGTTCATATCCACTGTGCTTGGTTGATGGATAGCTATTGGGTATACCACAGCTCTGAAGCAGTCCTTATGCTTCGATCCAGCAAGCCGAAATTGGGTCAAGCCAAAGTGATGAGCTTCCCAGCAAGAAATGTAATATAAAGACCAATAAGGGCCCTGTTGCATGCAGTAGAATCAAAGGGAGTGATGCCATTGCTAACTGAAGGTGGTGTTGAATCAAATGACAGCAATTCTCAGGGCACTCTGGCAATTAGGTAGGATGCTTTTGACGTGCTACTGAGAATTGTATTTTAATTATTTTGTTGTTGCATTTGTTTGCAGTATAAAATTTCCCCGATAACAAAGTTCTTCACAGAACCGTATCAAAATGTTGCTGACGTTGAAAGAGAAATCAATAAAATAAATGAAAGCAGGGATATTTATTGTTGGTGCCATAATAGAAAGCAACTACAAATCCTGTTCCATTGTGAGACTAACTATAAAGATCTCCTTCCCACCTTATTCTACATATTGATTCATCAAATTTTTATCCCAATCTTTTCCTAAGGAGCACATTGTGATACACAGGGCTTCCCCCAATTACATCCTCACAACAACCCTGCTAAGTAGGGTTAGGCAGAGAGAGTGTGCCTGGTCAAAGCTGCTCCAGGGAGTTTCACATTTTAATGTGTAACCTGGGTGTCCAAAGACTCTAACCGCTGTATCATGTTGACTCTCATACCATGATATACCATGATATAAAATTGCATTTTAGATTGGTATATGTTGTTGGTGTATTGGAGGGCAGGGTGTGGCCATCGCCTACCCCTCCACTTTATGGGTATTCCGTTAAAGGAATCTGGCAGTTGTGGATCCTGTCCAATGCCCTGCGGGTGGCTAGGGCTCCCCCTGTGACATCAAGGGGAGCTTACAGTTGTATTTGCATCAACAGGCTCCTCCTACTGGTGGTTAACCCTTGTTAGACTCACCCCTTCCTGAGGGGATGGAGTCACTCACTGTTGTTTTATCCAATGCTTAAGCCAATACCTCTCACATGCTGTAATCAATAATGTTGTGGCCTTTCATAGCCCATTAACCTAATATACTGTGTCCATGTTTCTTTCTTATCCTCAAGTCCTTGAATCACAAAACTGTTAGAGTAAGACAGAAAAATAATAATAATTATAGACATGGTTCCTGATTCCTGAATGTACCTTTTAATCAATGAGCAGATGAAGAAAGGGAAGTGAGTCCCTGTTTCTTATGTCAAAAGGTGAGTACTGTTTAAAAGAGTCATTTTAAAATATGTGCATGCTAGGCTGGAAAAAAATGCAGTGCAGTACTTTCTGTGACATATTTGCCTGAGGAGAGTTTTACATAGTATTCTAAAAAGTGTTATGTATAGGACTTAAATCTTTTTGCCCCCAGTTAGCTTGGCTATGGAGAAGAGGCAAGGCTTTATGAACATCAAGAAAGCTTTAGAAGGTTTCAGAAATTGTTCTAGTTTTCTCGCGGACAGGAACTGGGTCTTCAGATCTTCCCTTCTATAGATCAAGTGGTTTATCTTTGCCTGATCCCAGAAGGCAACTGCTACAATTGCCTTCCTGCCTTTATAGAACCTATGAGATAAAATGTTTTTTGTCCTAAACTCCTGCGCTGTGCAGCTCAGTACTTAGTTACACTTTCCTTGGAGTAAACCCCATGGAACACAATAGGACTTGCTTCTGAGTAAACATCGACTGAATTATGTTTGATGTATTGGATATTGAGCTAGCTTATATACAATTACCATGGTAGAATGAACTCTACCTGCCTACTTGCCTCCCTCCCTCTCTCATAGCTTTGTATCCAGGTAAACATCCTATTAGACTGAAATGTCTAACCTTTAAAAGACTAATCACAGGGCTGAAATCATTCGTCTTAATTTGTTTGCATTTTTAAATGAGAGGTGCTGAGGTTTGAGCTGGCCATAGAATAAAGTCCTTTGTCCTAGTACCCCATGCCATTAATACAGTGGTACCTCGGGTTAAGAACTCAATTCGTTCTGGAGGTCCATTCTTAACCTGAAACTGTTCTTAACCTGAAGCACCACTTTAGCTAATGGGGCCTCCCGCTGCCACCGCACCACCGCCGCACGATTTCTGTTCACATCCTGAAGCAAAGTTCTTAACCAGAGGTACTATTTCTGGGTTAGCAGACTCTGTAACCTGAAGCGTCTGTAACCTGAAGCATCTGTAATCTGTAAGGTACCATTGTATCTTACAAATGTGAGCTGGCTACAGTGTTTCTGTGGAGCCAAAACACTCTGCATGTGCTCCAGTGACCTCTGTTTTCACAATTGCTTCAAGTACCCCAGGACTTGGCTTTTAGTGTTTAAAACAAGCTCCAGAGCTAAGCCCTAGTGGTTCAAATCAATACCTGAAGGCAGATATAGGCTGCAGTCATCAGCATGCCTGTTTCAATGCCAATTTGATTGAAATAAGTGGGACTAACTGTAAAGTCAATTTTGTTCAGGATCGCCACGTAGCAATGTATGTGTATCGAAATGACTTTTTACTTTAGTTACATCATACAAACATATGTCACCACAGTAATTGAATCACTCCTTTCTTCTTCTTTCCTTCTCTTCTCTTTTCTGTATCTTAACAATGAATCCTGCCTGGTTCTCAAGGTCCAGAGTAGTGGCTCCATAAGCCAGTGGTTAATTTTTCAAGCAGTTCTGGAGGGTTGGCAGCTTCCCAGAGTTTTTTATTATTGAAAAACTATGCTCTTCTTCATAATGAATTCCACCTAAGCTTGGCATTCAAGATAGGGACTGACTCTTAAGATCAGATATAGCCCAAGCACTATGTCAGGCCAAGCCCCTTGGTTTGTGTCTTTATGGGAATTTTTGACATATTGCCAACCTATCCTACTCCCAGTCACTATAATGAGGGGTATAATGTGCGATTCCACACCTTGTTCCTACTCAAGGCTAGATTAGACAATAGGTAAGCAGGATGAAGATACAAATGACTGCTAGAACCCTCTTAATTGTCTGGCTGTTCTCTGGAGAAACCAAATTGTGCCAATAGGACATTGGTTGGGGGTGTTAGGCTGGTGGTGGGACAGGGCGAAGGAAACATCATTGTTGAGAAACAGCTAAATGATCCCTTTCCTCCATAACAGTGAGGTTGTCTGAGTCACATTGCCTGAGCTTTGCAGAAACCATAAACCCACAAACAGTGTTTTTCTTGGGTTGATCCTACATGTACCAGAACTTACCTCCTCTTATTTTAGTTTTTCTTAATCCTACATTTTGTCCCTTTGACTACAAAGTCCGAGTAAGATTTTGTAGTCTGAGTGAGAATGCTTCTTTTTCTGTTAAACCGTTGTTGCATGCCCTCCAACATTTCACCAATGAAAATAGGTGAAATACAGTAATTATTATTACTGTAACTATAACTATAACTAACTAACTATAACTGTAACTATAACTAATATACCCTACCCATCTGACTGGGTTGCCCTAGCAACTCTGGGCAGTTTCTAACATAAAACATAATAGATAAAAGCATAATAAAACATTAAACAAATACTTTCATATTGAGGGCTGCCTTCAGGTGGTTCAGTGGTTGGATAACTCCATGCCCTCCAACATTTATCTGATGAAAATAGGGATGTCCTAAGGAAAAGTGGGACATTGCAGGCTCAAATCAGAAACTGGGGTGGCTTCTGTAAATCTAGGACTATCTCTCTAAAATAGGAACCTCTGGAAGGTCTGTTGTTGTTGTTGGAGAGATGAGGTTACATATTTTTCTGTAGCATGTTCTCCTTCCCTCCACCTTCATGGCACATTTTCTTCTAGAAAGGAACTGTCAGAGGGAAGCTGCTTTATTTAGGGTCATTAGGTTGTGGGTAGATGAGAATTAACTGTGGTGAATCAGGCAATGCTACCTGTCAGCACTAGACTGGATCCATCTAGTTAAGAAGAAAATCTCTTGGAGATTTGACTTGTCAGATATCTGCTATTAGCCACACACATCTCAGACACGTTCACAAATTATCCATGTGAAATACGGATGCTTGGCAAAATGCGTGACCCCCGACCGTTGGCACTGTCAGCAAAAGTCTGCTTAGAATGAAATATTTTAAACTAACTTTGGGGCTGACTTTTCACCAGGCCCTGGGGAAGAGGCACACTCTCTTAAGGTTCATGCCATTACAATTGTCACATGTTAATTGCTAAGGGGATGTGACATATCATCGTTATGCTGATTTGTGGAACGATTCCATGCTTGATTTGTAGGCGATTCACATTGTATTCTCATGTATGTTTCCTCAGCAGTAAGTTCTGCTGTGTTCAGTTGGACTTAGTCCCACATAACTGTGCATACACTTTCCTGGGGTATACTTCTGAGGAAACATGCATAGGATTATGAAGAGTGGCTGCAGCTAGGAACATGCCACTGCCACTAGGAACATGTGCTTGGGAGTTATGAAGTGATGGATGTGAGGCAGGAGTTGATAATGCAGGTGAGCTGAAAGCGAGCTGCTGGCCAGCCCTGTGGAGCCTCCTTTTATTGACACAAATATGCAAACCAGGCAGATAAATTTTGGGCTGTGACCTTTACACATCTTCCGGTCCCAAGATTGTGGGGTGGTACAAAGTTACTTTGGCACCTGTTTCCACCGCGTCATTTTCCCCTTGCACAGTGTATGATGAAGGAGGCAAAAGGTCTCAGAGACAAAGGTTACAGACAGGACACCGCAGACTACTGAGATCGCAAAGGGTTAGACAGAGGGCACGGTGTTCAGACAGCTGTGGCTTTGTCTGTGAGGGGTGTGTGTGCTCCGCACCCCAAGGTCACATGTGCAGGTGCTCCCTCCGGACCCCACTCCCCACTCCGTGATCATCCCTACAAGTTATCCTCATTGAACTCATTGGGATTTAATTTCTCACTTATGCCTTAGTAAGCGTGCATAGGATCGGGCTGCGTGCGTATCAATTTGCTGTACATTCTTTTCTTGCACTTAACTATTGCAAATACCTACATGTGGACTGAGCTTGTCCTGCGCAAAGGCATCCAACTTAAGGCAGAAAATGAAATTTAAAAAGCAAGGATGTTAATATATAGAGAGATTTTAGAGCAGAGAGACCACCATGTTCTGTATATAGCAGAAACAAAATATAATTTAAATATCTGTACTTTCCACAAACTGAGGTTTGCTGGAGGCAATCAGTTTGAGCCAACCTCTGTTTAGGGTTGAAGCAATTACTAGGTCTATGCTTATCAGGGAAAACATTTTAACTTGTTGTTTTGCCCTTTCCTCCACTCTTCCTAGGTGGTGTTGGTGGGGCAGAGCCTCTCTTAGTCCTTGACGTTGATTCAAACACTCCCCTGCTGCCTTCTTGCATGGGGAACACAAGGGGATTATTTCTGCTTTCTTTCCTTTGACACTTCCTACACTGTTGTAGCTTTCAATTCTAAGTGGAGTAGTGAAGCAATTCCCAGTGGATATTTTTGGTAGTTGTTCATATGTAAGTTACATGCTGTGAGTCTCTAATTTATTCAGCAAGCCATTGCAAAAATTGCCAGGCCCCTAGATACAGCACTGTGCAAACAGTCATTTTTTCCCTTAATGCAGGTAGCCAGATATCCAGGGAATTCTCGCTACGGTTGAACCTAACCTTTTTTCCCCCTTACAAAATGTTTTGTAGATTATAATGCATTTTCTTGCACAGCAGTTATTCACATGACAAGAGCCTCCCGGTAAAGACTCCTGGGATAATGCAAGTAAATAGTAGGCATTTTGAAAAGCTCCCCCCCCCCACCCTCTTTAGCATTTTGTTCAACCATTGCAGTGTTTAAATAGAGATTTTTTAGCAGCAAGGGATACTGGTAAGTGGTTTCTTTTTCGCTTAACATGATTGTAACAGATTCACAGATATGTTATTCTGAGCTGTTACCCAGCTTGATATAAATACTGTGGAGAATTTTTTAAAAAAAATCTCTAAAAGTCAGCAGGCTTTTGCCAGAATGGAATTTGGCTTATGCCTTTTCTGTGAACAGCAACAGTTGCTCATAATGTCGCTGCTTTACTTTAATGCTGATTTTCTTGGATTGCATCTTTTGTTTCCACAAATACAGACAGGCACGATTTGACAAGGAAGCATGTAGGTTAGGAAGTCATGGACCCAGTTCAGATGTTCTGTGGTCCCATGTGGGGCTTGCAACTTGGCAGGGATTGTGGGGAAGCACTGATTGTATGAGTGGTGGTTTCTATGTGCAGCCACCATGATTTGCACAGCTGTATCGCATGCCCCCCCTTTCAATGCTGCTGTAAGGCACAAACTATGGTAGCACTTGACAGACCTTATGTTGAGGTGCCCATTCATAAATTGCCACCTACAGTCTATTCCTGCCAAGTCATTGACCTGTTGGAGAGATCAAAGCAATTCCATGGAGGCCACTAAACATTTAAACTGAGCCTTTAGCCCTTGTGATTTTCAAACACTATATCTTGATGGTGGTTCTATCAAATGTTAAATCTTTCAAGGTGGTCACCCATGCCATTTGCATTTTAGTTCATTCAGCTTGCTCAAACTACCCCAGCATTTCACATCACAATATACCAGGTATATACTCTTATAACAGATTGTGTTGCTTAATGAGGTGGAGTGCCCTGACTCGTACCCTTGGTCGTCACAGTGTTCTTCAGCCTTGGGTTCCCAGATGCTGTTAGCCTGTAACTTCCACCATTCCTGACCAGTGTCTAAGCTGGCCAGGGATGATGTGAGTTGTAGTCTACCAACAACTGGGGACCCAAGGCTCTGACCTATAAGAAGCATATATATATGCCATCAGCTGGTGTGTATGCTCTGGTAACCTCTAGATTAGATTACTGCAGAAACTTCTGCAGATTTCGGTGGTCAGGATGTTCAGTGAGGCAAGACAGTTTGAGTGTATGACACCAATCCTGGCCCAACTGCATTGGCTGGCAAATTGTTTCCGGGCCCAATTCAGAGTGCTGGTTTTGACCCATAAAGCCTTAAACAGCTCAGGACCACAATATCTCAAGGACCACCTATGCCCGTAGAAACTGACCTGGATCTGAAATCATCATCCGAGGTCCTTCTTAGAGTGTGTTCTCCTAAAGAAATCTTGAGGACAGCAACACAAGACGAGAATGGGCCTTTTCTGTGGTGGCTCTTGGCTTGCGGAATGCTCTCCCCAGGGAGGCTCACCTGGTACCTTCATTATACTGTATCTCCTTAGGCGGCAGGTGAAAACTTTTCTCTATAAGCAGGCCTTTGGCTAATTAAAAAAACAACCCCTTTTAAAGCCTTTTAAACTTTGGGGTGGGTGTGCATTATTTTTGTTCATTATTATTGTATTCATTTTGTGCTTTTATCTTGTAAACCACCATGTGATCTTCAGATGACGGGTGGTACAGAATTTTAATAAATAATAACAATGACAATAATATGCATAACAACAGTCACTACACCTTATGGAGAATGCACACATAACCTGTCTATGTAGAGTAGTGTTTCCCAAACTTGGGTCTCCAGCTGCTTTGGGTCTACAATTCCCATCATCCCTAACCACTGGTCCTGCTGGCTAGGGATGATGGGAGTTGTAGTCCAACAACAGCTGGAGACCCAAGTTTGGGAAACCCTGACATAGAGGGATAGGGGTCTAGGTGGGCCACAGTTGGTTATCATGCATGTGTCTGATCCAGGCAAGCACCCGAAGCTGCCATTACCAGTTGCTTGCCAAGGCTCCTGTGCCAGCTGAGGGACTGCTGCCAATCCCACTCAGGTGGGTCCACTCATGTAAGGAAGAAGAGGTAGGGGTCACCCGGAGGAAGGGGTCCCACCAAGAACACTTTGCCCAAGGGCCTTCTGAAACCTAGAACCAACACTGTGTGGTGGTATGTACCACAGAGTATGGAAAGAAGCACCTCTGTGTAGATGGAGAAAGAGACATTGCAAATGTAAAGGTGTGCAATTATATGAATATGGTTACATTTGGGGGGAGATGGCAAATCTGCCGCTGGGCTACAGTGTTCTAAATTGAGTGCTCATGTGATATAGTGTTAGTCTAGATCAAACAAAAAAAATATAGCCACCCATAGAAAAGTGGCGTGTCAGGAAGAAGGCTCTGCTAGAGTCCTTTTCCTTGATGACTACTTTTCTCTTTGAAGGGTTTTTTTTTTAAGGTGGAACGTTTTAATTATCTAAGCATCTACTTGCAGTCTGCTGTGGGACAGCCTACAAACACGTTTACTGCTCTTGCTATTTCTTATAGTTTCCTATAATAAATGGGATTATAGTGTGCATGTTTGTTGGGAAAAGATGTCAGAGCATTCAAATCCTAGTTAGCTAAGGTTTCAAGGAGGTTGCTACTAGACACAGATGGAGCTTTGTTCGTCTTATTTTGTAACTGGCAGAGTGGTTGCTGATTGTGTGCCAACCTGAAAAGGCCTAGAAATTCTCTCCAGGGAATGAGGAAACTATTCTAAATCACTCCAATATGGCACTGGCTAAGGTCTGATGGGACTTGGTAGATAACTCTGGTTTGTACTACACCACGACTGAGATCATGTTTCTATGTTCTCAATGTCTAGAGCAACACCTAGTGTAATCCAGAAAGGAGGAGGAAAATCATCCATCTGTTGACTAATGCATCAGCTGCAGACAAAGAATGGCATAAATGATGTTTTCTCATTGGCCATACCTTACAAAAAGCAGTTCTGATCTCTAATCAGTATAAACATATCAGATTACTTTTTCAAATTGCACAGGCCAGCATTTCCTCTTTTCAAGATGAATTTGACCTTGCTATAATTGAACTTTTCTGTGTTACTGTGATTTCTCCTCAGCTAGGGTGATTGCATTCTGTATTACCTTGAGTTAGTTCTGGTTTTCATTAAGTTATACTATTAGATTAATATTATTGTTCCAACATATTTAAATGTCTCTTACAAGCTCTCTCTTTTTGAACATGTTTGTGCAAAACACTTTATAAATTGTGCCAGTTTTTTCTTGTCACATTTTAGAAGTTTGGTTTGCAAACAATCTGCTTCTGACAGTGGGGTAAAAAGTTTTTTATCTGTTTTTCAACACCAGAAACTGCCATTAAGAATTCCCAAAATTGCTGCTTAACTTGCCTAAACTGTATTTTTTTATGATGCCGGAAAGGAAAACCATAGGGTTTATCAGTTGCCACTTTTTGGATAATATTACTTTTGCTTTTTTTTAAACACAAGCTTGTCTTATCTTCTTCTCTCACAAGAGTTTGCACTAAAGGTTAGCTATTGAATGAGCTTGTATGTGCATACTCTGTCCAAAAGTTGCAGCAGCCTTTCTGACTGTGGCAACAGATGTTTACTACTATGTATTAGTCAGGAGCTGTTTGGGGGAAAGCATGTAGGTCTGTAATTGACTATAATTCAAGTCCAAAGATTGGGTTACGTCCATATGCCTGATGAAAAATGAGTGATTTGCTGGCATGAACCAGTAGCACTCCCTCTCTTCCTCCTTGCAGGGGTGATATTCATGAACACAGCATTTTGACAAGCTCACCTCAGTTAACAGCTCCAGCATAAATTTCATACATATCTCAACAACGAGCATCATCTTTTTAATCTTTGCAATAGAGAATTTTGGCGTGGTACACTGCTTCATCTAGGAGAGGTATTAATGGGCACTTACCTACCTAGTGTGTTTGTATAGGCTGCAATTTAATAAACAGATACCTCTCCAAGCCACATGTACCTGGTTATTCCAAATGTACTGATATCACTACCAACTCTCGGGGGGAGGGGGATTAAAACTCACAGGCTTGCAGGCAAGTAATCGTCCTTTAACATTATCTATATTATCCCATTATTCCAACAGGGTTTGCAGCATGTTCAAGACAGGATCACCTGTAACATTGGTATATAGCCATGGCTAAAACTACCTTGATTGTTCTTTGGACATGCATGAGTGTGACTCCTTGCTCTTTTTTGCAGGGGTGATATTCACAAACATGGCATTTTGACAAGCTCTACGGCATACTAGCACACCATTTGCCTATTTCTACACCACTGCTATGTGGAACAAGGTAGCCTAGACGTAAAATGACCAAAGGCAGCTTGGAATGTTATTGACTACATAAAAATGAGCCACAAAAGTCCTGAGTACGTATCGGGTGTGTGCCTTCACCCCCCACTCCCCTTGACCCTGCTTCCATTCAAGCCTTGCACTAAATACATCACCAAAGATGCAGTATGATTTATTTCATTACTGCAGTGTAACATATTTGCATGAGCTGAAAGCAGGAGGGTTGCAGCTCTCCTTGAAAGAGAGAAAATGTGCTCGCCAAGGTAGATTTCATGCAATGGTTGTTTGCTTCTGGGTGATGAATCAGGCTCAAGGGTTCTTTTAAAAAGAAAACACACACACACACACACACACACGCAAGCCGCTGGGTTTTATGCAGCTTCTGAAGAATGACAAGCAAGCTTGCCAGTAACAGGAGCAAATGCATCACCACCTTCCCTAGCCTGAAAAGGGAAAGGAACGCTGCCTTAAAACTCATTCATTATCTGAGGGACAATCAAATGTGGTGGCATATTGCCGGGGCTGCTTTATTGCCATCATTTAGAAAGGTCAACTGAATTAATCGACTTCTCGCCAAACATACTGTTAAGCTCCCCACTTCCTGACATATTTATGAGAAAGTGACAGGTAGGGAGAAGATGACTTGTCGTTTCTGCTGGGTTTCTTTCCCCCCCTTACACTGCAGAACCAAGATTAACTTTTGGGTTGGAGTTGTCCAGGAAAATAGCTGCTTTGGCAATGGGAAGGGGGATGGGGATGGGAGAAGAAGTTCCCTCCGGTGTTTTACATGGGAAGGAGAGCAGAGGAGGGATCCATTTGAGGAGATATGTGGCTCCTCAGTTGGTTTCAAAACGTGTCCACAAACTGTATAAGGTCTATAACAAATAATTTTTTAAAAACTATTTTTATCATATTATTCAGCTGCTGTCATTTGCCATTTTTCTTTCCCTCATTGTGAAGTGATACCTCTTAACAGATATATTAATGGGAACCTAATAATAATAATAATAATAATAATAATAATAATAATAATAATAATAATATTTCTGCTGTTGTACTTTAATGGCTGTATTATGTTAAGGGATGTAGCAAGTGTTTGCTTACATTAGATATATTAATCTCTCCTTCTCTCTCTATTTTACATACACACACAGGCTAGCCTGACAAGTCAGTTTCCATTACCTACTTTATAGGTAGGTTGTCTTCTGCCTTTATTCTCAAGCAGACCGTTTTGCTGATTCCAAATGGCAATGCTGGTCAAAACGGGGCAGAACTATTAGAAACCAAGGTTTCCCCCCACCCCCTTTTGAAAGAAAACACTTCTGAGCTTTTCTGTGGGGCAGGGGGGAACAGCACAGGGTATATGATAAAGGGTCAGAACTCACAGTGTTCTCCAGTGAAAAATGCACTTGCTGGCATTGTGTTGTGATCCTTTGAATGACCACAGAAGCTTAGACCTCTTCTGGTTAATGCTGTCCTTTTTACCTTGCATATGTCAGTTCCAGCTGCAACAGACATTCCCTACTGGCCTTTCTGACTGTCAGGGTTGTGTGTGTGTGTGTGTGTGTGTGTGTGTTTGCGTGCATGCATAAGTCATTTGCCACAGTCCTTAAAATGTAGTCTGGCAGAAATTCAATAACTGTTTGCGATATTCTCATTCAGCCTTCTTGCTCGGTGGCTTTTAGCTCCCAATGTGACATATAGTGGCATTTTGCTGTAATCCAGCTATTGGAAGCAGGTTAAAAAGGCAGCCCGGCGTCTCATGTAATTGGCTCCCAAACACAGAGGAAGTGTGCTGTTTTATTTTTTGCACTGAAAACCCCGAGAATCGGATTATACATACTGCTTTTTTCATTTTTGTTTTAGCTGAGTAAAACACCCATCTGAGTGAGTGTCCTGCAAAAAATAAAAAATAAATAAAAATGTTTTAGATTAATGAGGATTTGGTGAAGGTGGTGAGACTCTCGGAGCACACAGGGGTTCCTTTGTATTTCTCTCTGAAAGAGTAAAATGTGGAGGAGGGAGGGGAAGAAAGTCTATAAAGGGTTTCAACTAAAGCAGAGAAGAAATGCATATATAGTAAACAGCATCCAAAAAACCCCCCCACAACTTCCGATAAAGAAGGCACTTACCTTGCAAAAAGAGTAGTTTCAGTCCTGGACGCCTCCTGCATATTTGAATCCGTTAGTTCAGGTGACCACATACCGCTGGTGTGATGCTGAGGAGACGGGTCTGGGCACGCAGAGATAGGGCAGGCGATGGTTGTCTCTATAGATCCTGTAATAGGAGGGAAATCTCCGTGCAGCAGGCTCAGATCCTTTTACTTTGAGCAGAGAGCTCTGTGTCGCTGGCTGTCGGAAGCTCACAATCCAATGCTGGAGGGGGAGGAGGAGAGAGAGAGAGAGGAGGGGAGAAAAGAGAGATGCTCGCTAGCTTTTCTTCCTCCTCCTCCTTGTTTCCATGGTGGTTACTGGTGCATCGTTCACCCGATCAGTTGTCACACTGACATGGTGCTGCCTGCTCAGCGGTCATTAATAACTGAATACCCTCCACTCCCCAGAGAGCAGCCAATAGCCGGAGAGTGCCAAGACGTAGCTGCTGGGGTCTGGTTGGTGGAGGCAACCTGTCTGTTAGATGACATTGCTGCTTAGGGTACAAATAAGCGTGGGAAGAGAACCATTCTTGACTTCTCGGCATTCTTTTCCCAGACACCAAAGGAAGAGGCATGATTGGATGCGCTGGGCTGTATGTAATGGGTTTAGGGCAAGGACCGAGAGAGCGTTCAAAGAGCATGATCCAAACTAGGTACTGGTAAATCCCTTCTCAGGCTATACAAGCTCATTAATAAATGAAAAAGCATTCCTCTTTCTCTCTTTTTTTTTTGCAGAGTTGTGATTTACTTGCAACACCTTGCACTGTATTGCAGCTTCCATATGTTCCACCCCCCTTTTAATGCCTAGGTTTTTGCTTCGTACTGACTGGCAGCCAAATCCATCTTTGCTCATTTCCAAATATGGAGTCACTAAGCAAGCAGCCAGAGAATCGGCAGAATTAGTAAGCAGATAGGTACCCACAGAAATGGCGAGTTTTGTTTCTCCTCGTTATGTGTACAGTTCATTGGATAGCTGTAAATCAGCTGGGGGTTTTTTGGGCGATTTTTCTTCTTCTTTAGTTTGTTTCATGCTTTTTCTCCATTTCTAGGCAAAGTAACCTATCAGAAACCTAGTCTGAAAAATTGCAGAAATATAGGACGGGCTCTAAAGATATATTCTTAGTGCAAAATACAAATCTGCATTGGGTTACTTCTAAAAATAGTCGGATTGCAAAATATTGCTTGCAAGTTCCCCAAGAAGTTTTGGTAATCAACAGGTCAAATCTGAGAAAGGGTTGGATTTACTGTACACATTCACGGATATAGCCCAGCTTTTGGGAGGCCACCCTCTAGTGGAATAAAATAAAACTTCTCCTGTGTTTTCCTCAGCATGTCTTGGACAGCCATATGTAATAACAACATTAGGAATTTTCAGTGACTGCAAGCAATGACCTTTTAAATGAAATTAATGGTAAAATACTGTAAGCTACTTCTTGTTTTTGCACGTAACAAACACACATTTAAATATAAAAAGCTGCTGCTTCAGTAAGATGCCATAGTTCCAGTGCTGTATTGTTGTACAGTTTTACTAGCGCTGCAGGGTGTTACAGTCTGACTTCACTGGAAATTTTTTAAGGTGGCTAGTCAATGTTTCACAGTTCGAACTGGTGGTTTTGAGCTGTTAAAATATTATCTAAGATCATTATCTAGGTGCTCATATCTCTTGTATTGCCTTTCTAAATCATTAGTATTAAATATAAGCAATCATGTGTTGCTTTCTGAATTATGTCATTCATTTCTCCCCCCTAAAAGAAAAGAACCCTGTTTAACAGGATAATTCAGAGAAAGCTGTATTATACCAAGCTAGACTATTGGCTCATCTCTGTCAGTATTGGCTACACCGGGTTTCCCAAACTTGGGTCTCCAGCTGTTTTTGGACTGCAACTCCCATCATCCCTGACCACTGGCGAAGCTGCATGCTCTGGCACCGTGGGGGGAGAGCAGACGGGGGTGTGACTAGCGCGTGTCCCAGGGGCGTGGTGCCTGATGCGGTGAGGGGTGTGCGGCGCATGTCCGGGGGAGCAGCTGCAGTGGTATCCCCCTCCGCAATGGTGCCGGGGCGGTGCACTCACCCTGCCCCCCTTTCCTCCGCCACTGCCCCTGACCACTGCTTCTGCTAGCTATGGATGTTGGGAGTTGTAATCCAAAAGCTGCTGGGGAAACCCTGGGCTACACTGATTGGCTGAGGCCTGCCAGAGTTTCAGACAGGAGTCTTTCCAACCTCTACCTGGAGAGTAGAGTGGTTCCACTGAGCTATCTATGGGCCTTCCCTTAATTCTGAGCATGTTTACTCAAAAGTAAGTTCCACTGTGTTCCATGGAGCTTTCTCTCTACAAGTATAGGCTTGCAGTCTTAAGAGTTTTCTTAAAGCAGGCATTTGAAAATCATATTGGCATTGATGCTGATGTAGTGTTTCACTGCCAGAGGTTGTCTCCGTGGTGAACACTGAAATTCCCTCTGCTTGCTTAGGTCTTTCAACACACTTGAATGAAGGATATGGCTTTGGATGCTCAAAGGGAGCTGTTCTGTTGAAGTAAATGGGGAAGCAAGACAGGCAGGAATTATGTGTGTTCAACAGAAGATGCTGGGCCTCTGAAGAACTTTTCTTGCATGCGGGCAGCATTTACTAGATCACACAAACTTTACACCTGTACATGCTAGTATCCTAAGTTAGATATAGTATGCAGTATTTTTGATGGGAGTGTGGGGAGATTGGGAGAGGAATTTCAGGTTGTGCACTTATTAAGTAACTACATAAGTGGTTCATTTTGGTTGATTGCTATGGACTGTATAATTGGAGGTGTAACTAATCAAACCAATTCAAGTACACTCTCATAAGGGGAGTAAGGTGCTGTAATCTAACATTTTAAAGCACTTGGTTGATGAATTACAGGTATACTCCACAACAATTCTAAGCAATATTTAAATAATATACTTTATTCATAGCTGATAAATGTTTTAATTTTCAGTTGGATTATTTTTCAAGGATGCTTTAACAATGTCCCAGAATGCTTGCAAAGCAAAATCATTTTTATAACTGAGACAATTATGATGATTAAGCTTCACTAGAGGTCCTTTTCCTGTTGATTTCACTATGATGATTTGTAGTTTTGAAATAGCAGGGTATTCTATTAAACTGGGTGTATATATATATATATATATATATAGAGAGAGAGAGAGAGAGAGAGAGATATGTAGGTTTGAGTTTGTATTTAGACATATAATTGAAGCGCTGAGTGAGGTCTTCTGGAGGTTTGGTCATCATCAAAAGCAAAGCAATGGAAGAGCTAATTCTAAGAGCAAAAATCCCACCAAAGAAGGATGTTCTTCTCATTATAGGGGATTGGAATGCTAAAGTAGGGAGTCAAGAGATAAAAGGAACAACTGGCAAGTTTGGCCTTGAAGTTCAAAACGAAGCAGGGCAAAGGCTAATAGAGTTCTGCCAAGAGAACAAGCTGGTCATCACAAACACTCTTTTCCAACAACACAAAAGACGACTCTACACATGGACATCACCAGATGGGCAGCATCGAAATCAGATTGATTATATTCTCTGCAGCCAAAGATGGAGAAGCTCTATACAGTCAGCAAAAACAAGACCTGGAGCTGACTGTGGCTCAGATCATCAGCTTCTTATAGCAAAATTCAAGCTTAAACTGAAGAAAGTAGGAAAAACCACTGGGCCGGTAAGATACAATCTAAGTCAAATCCCTTATGAATACACAGTGGAAGTGAGGAACAGGTTTAAGGATTTAGATTTGGTGGACAGAGTGCCTGAAGAACTATGGATGGAGGCTCGTAACATTATACAGGAGGCAGCAACTAAAACCATCCCAATGAAAAGGAAATTTGCACGAAAGCAAAGTGGCTGTCCAACAAGGCCTTACAAATAGCGGGGGAGAGAAGGCAAGCAAAATGCGAGGGAGATAGTGAAAGATACAGGAAATTGAATGCAGATTTCCAAAAAATAGCAAGGAGAGACAAGAAGGCCTTCTTAAACGAGCAATGCAAAGAAATAGAGGAAAACAATAGAATGGGGAAACCCAGAGATCTGTTCAAGAAAATTAGAGATATGAAAGGAACATTTCGTACAAAGATTACCATAATAAAAGACAAAAGTGGAAAGGACCTAACAGAAGCAAAAGACATCAAGAAGAGGTGGCAAGAATACACAGAGAACCTATACCAGAAAGAAATGGATGTCTCGTATATCCCAGGTAGTGTGGTTGCTGGCCTTGAACCAGACATCCTAGAGAGTGAAGTCAAATGGGCCTTAGAAAGCACTGCTAATAACAAGGCCAGTGGAAGTGATGATATTCCAGCTGAACTATTAAAAATTTTAAAAGATGATACTGTTAAGGTGCTACACTCAATATGCTAGCAAATTTGGAAAACTCAGCAGTGGCCAGAGGACTGGAGAAGATCAGTCTACATCCCAATCCCCAAGAAGGGCAGTGCCAAAGAATGCTCTAACTACCACACAATTGCACTCATTTCACACGCTAGCAAGGTTATGCTTAAAATTCTACAAGGCAGGCTAAAGCAGTATGTGGACCGAGAACTCCCAGAAGTGCAAGCTGGATTTCGAAGGGGCAGAGGAACCAGAGGCCAAATTGCAAACATGCGCTGGATTATGGAGAAAGCTAGAGAGTTCCAGAAAGACATCTACTTCTGCTTCATTAACTATGCAAAAGCCTTTGACTGTGTCGACCACAGCAAACTATGGCAAGTTCTTAAAGAAATGGGAGTGCCTGATCACCTCATTTGTCTCCTGAGAAATCTCTATGTGGGACAAGAAGCTACAGTTAGAACTGGATATGGAACAACTGATTGGTTCAAAATTGGGAAAGGAGGACTTCCGGGTTGGCGCCATCGCCGAATGGCGGACTCCCTCCGAGCTCCGGAGGGAGCCGGCTTGGCAGGGGCTGGGTCCTACCGCACCGGCGATGCGGGGACCCTTAAAAACCACGGCCAGAGGAGGCCGTGGACATGGAGACTCGGCTGGCACCGTTAGCGCTCTCCCGACTCGTGAAGGAGCCTTTTTAAAGGCTACGGATCGGGTGCCGGGGAGAAGCGTGGTGCTTTGAGTTCTCTGCTATCCCTGCCGAGCGCAGCCGCATGCCATCCGGCGGAGAGCGCTGACTTCTTCTATTGAAAATTCGGCTCTAAAGAAGAACCCGTGAGTAATTGGAATATGGACTAAAAAAAAGGGGATAAATTTTTAAAATTCGGAGCGAACGGGGGAGGTGGAAAAAAGGAAGTCAGCCCACCCCTAAATTGTAGAAGAGCCAAAACAAAGGACTGGACAACTAAGATCGAGTGTAACCTTATCTTGCCGAATCAGCAACTTCGCGAGGGAAAATTATAAGATTGAGCTGGAGGAGAAAAGTGGAATTGTTTTTTAAAAAAGCAAACCCCCCCCCCCGGAATCCCTGGAGCGATTCGTGAAACTGCCTGGAGAAAAGCGATGGAGGTTTTGACAGCTGTCAAAGAGCTGTCAAAAAGGAAGATTAAAATAGAGATTTTGTTATGAGGACTTTGCCGGTTATATTTGTTATAAATTGAATATAAACTGTTTTAAATATTGGTCAACAAGCTATTTGGTCTGGTGGATGTGATTCTGGAAGGGAACTTTGCTACTGCAATCCACCTAGAGGAGTCGAGGGATATTGCATGTGTTTTTCACAGGAAACTTGAACAGTTGAATGGAACTTTTAATCTCCTGGGAAACTGCAGGAATGGAACATTATTTTGTCTACAGAGGTCTACACACTACAGGAAACAATGGAACTATTTGTTGGAAAATGAAAGGAACATGATGCAATGCTTTGCTCCATGAATAACAAGCCTCTGCAGAGACACTAGAAACTTTTGGAAAAAGAACATTTCTGTGGGAGAACAGAGAAATAAAAAGGAGGAGAATGATTGACAAGAACAAGGAAATAACAAGAACTGGACAGAGCTGGGGGAACATTTGGGATATTCAGGTTTGACAAGCTTATGGATACAAAATTGGAGTTTTTACTCCTGGATATAAAAACCTGGATAGAAGAAATGGGCCCTTAATTGATAGACTCCTTCTACGATTGGACATCCGTAATTAAAGACTGGCAAAGAACCTGAGGGACATAGTGTAATGTGGGAACTCCAGGAAGATATTAGAAGTGGAGGGATAGGTGAAACGCAAAGGGGAAAGAGGGGAGGGAAAATTGGAATCCAAAGGTTGTAAAATTACTATTCATATTTATCTTATTTCCATCTGTACTATGTTTGAAAGGGGGAAACTCGTGGAAGGGTATAGATCGATCTTAGGGGATGGGAATTTGGATAAATTGGGTTATTGATGATGAGTGTAATTTGGGGATAAGAACTTGTTGAATTTAATTGCTTATTTGGAAGATTTGGAACACAAGAGAGGGTAGGGAGGGGAAGTCCTAGTTATTGGCAAAAAGTTTATAGATTGGATTTAATTTGCTTTGATTTGTTTTAATTTGGAAAACCTTAATAAAAATTATTATAAAAAAAAAAAACAAAATTGGGAAAGGAGTACAGCAAGGCTGTATATTGTCTCCCTGCTTATTTAACTTATATGCAGAATTCATCATGCGAAAGGCTGGGCTGGATGAATCCCAAGCCGGAATTAAGATCGCCAGAAGAAATATCAACAACCTCAGATATGCAGATGATACAACCTTGATGGCAGAAAGTGAAGAGGAATTAAAGAAGCTTTTAATGAGGGTGAAAGAGGAGAGCCCAAAATATGGTCTGAAGCTCAACATCAAAAAAACGAAGATTATGGCCACTGGGCCCATCACCTCCTGGCAAATAGAAGGGGAAGAAATGGAGGCAGTGAGAGATTTTACTTTCTTGGGCTCCATGATCACTGAAGATGGTGACAGCAGTCATGAAATTAAAAGACGCCTGCTCCTTGGGAGAAAGGCGATGGCAAACCTAGACAGCATCTTAAAAAGCAGAGACATCACCTTGCCAACAAAGGTCCGTATAGTTAAAGCTATGGTTTTCCCAGTAGTGATGTATGGAAGTGAGAGCTGGACCATAAAGAAGGCTGATCGCCGAAGAATTGATGCTTTTGAATTATGGTGCTGGAGGAAACTCTTGAGAGTCCCATGGACTACAAGAAGATCAAACCTATCCATTCTTAAGGAAATCAGCCCTGAGTGCTCACTGGAAGGACAGATCCTGAAGCTGAGGCTCCAGTACTTTGGCCACCTCATGAGAAGAGAAGACTCCCTGGAAAAGACCCTAATGTTGGGAAAGATGGAGGGCACAAGGAGAAGGGGACAACAGAGGACGAGATGGTTGGACAGTGTTCTGGAAGCTACAAACATGAGTCTGACCAAACTGCGGGAGGCAGTGGAAGATAGGAGTGCCTGGTGTGCTCTGTTCCATGGGGTCACGAAGAGTCAGACACGACTAAACGACTAAACAACAACAACCAAAAATTGAAGGTGAGCTGGTGTGGTGTAGTGGTTAGAGTGTTGGACTAAGACCCAGGAGACAAAGGTTCAAATAAATATATAAATAAGAAGTCCAAGACCCAATTGTGTGCTTGCATCAAACTATCTCAGATTCATCTCATCCATAAAACAATATTAGCGTCTCTCATCAATCAAGCTTTGGCAGCTTGAGTACAGAACTCATCAGGGACCAGTTGCTGACGCCTCCAACATAGAGAAGTTCTAAAACACTTGACTTGACTTGATTAATATTTATGGGTCATCAGCTGTCATTATGTTTGAAAAGGATATTAACTCACCTCTTTTTCAAGGAAACCATTGTAAGCAGGACTGCTTACCATCAACACCAGCACCCGGCCTATCCTAGGAGCTTGGAGATGACCAGTGAGTTAATAGTTTCATTGTTGTCGTTTTGAATATGATAGATATCTGTACTATAGCACAAACTGCTTTGGACAGCAATCCCAGTTTCAGAAGTTTGGCAGGTTATTTGGTATTGATTTACTTACCGTATTTTTCGCCCCATAGGACGCACCGGCCCATAGGACGCACCAAGTTTTTTTGGGGGGAAATAAAGAAAAAAAAATTATTTCCCCCCCAGGCGCTTGTGGGGCCTGCAGCGGAGAGAAGCGCTCTTCTCCCCGCCGCCTGCCTGCAGACCAGGTCCGGGGACAGCGAGAAGACGTGCTGCGCCTCCCAGCTGTTCCCGGAGCTTGCGGGGCAGGCGGCGGGGAGAAGCGCTCTTCTCCCCGCCGCCAGCCTGCAGACCAGGTCCGGGGCCAGCGGGAAGACGCGCTGCGCCTCCCAGCTGTCCCCGGAGCTTGTGGGGCTCGCGTCTCCCCACCGTCAGCCTCCAAACAACATCGGGAGACAGCGGGATGGCGGCGTTCCGCCTCCCCGCTGTTCCCCGACCTTGTGGGGCTGGCGCTGCGGCTCTCCTGAAGCCTGGAGAGCGAGAGGGGTCGGTGCGCACCGACCCCTCTTGCTCTCCAGGCTTTAGCAAAAGCCTGCATTCGCCCCATAGGACGCACACACATTTCCCCTTCATTTTTTGGAGGGGGAAAAGTGCGTCCTATAGGGCGAAAAATACGGTACTTGTTTTTCTAAAAGGTCATGTGGCATTTTGGCTTTTTGAGCTGATGGAAGAAGTTAAATTGAAATATGCTGAAGAGAAATTGCTGAAAGTAGGCTTTGGGTGGGGAACGTGTGACCTTCCAGATGTTTTTTTGGACTCCCGTTCCCATCAGCCTGACCCAGGAATGATGGGAATGGAGTACAACAACATCTAGAGGGATGCTGATTGCCTATCCCTGAAGTAGTTTGTCAAGAGGATGCGAAGTTCATAAATGGCAGGAAGAAGCAGCACAAGAACAAGTGGGCAAATGTCTTCAGCACGTTTTTGCATATGGTTATGATGATTACTCAGTTGCGCTCAAGTTAGAATTCTTGCCAAAGAGCATGCAAAGTCGCTCTTAAAAGAAAACTAAAGATTGAGGTGATTCCTGACAGACAGAAGCTAGGGTAAATGCTGTTGGAGAAATGAAACATATTGAAAATGCTACAGCCTCCCCAGCTTCAAAAGTAGAAAACAAATCCTCTGGGACTGATGTAGAAACACAAAGTGTTTCTTCACCAGTTATTAAATTTTATTATTATAAGACTATAACAACCCTCCTTTACTTTCCTTAAGAGGACACACAAACACACAAACCTTGATTTCTTTTTAAAAGTATGTTAGTTTTCTTTTTCTCCCAACCTGGCAGCAGTGCCATTCCATTGGCTGCAGAGAGAGACCAGGAACTCCTTTCCTTGAACCATTATCATTCCAGCTGGGTGTTATAAGAACTTTATTATAAAGACTACTGCTGGAGTTCGTTTGTTTCCCCCTCCTCTCATTTCCTTTTCCTTTTGTTCAGTGGCTTTTAGACTTCTGCCTGGGGCGGGGGCAGGAACTGTCTCATTACTCATATTTGGAAACCACTCTGGGATCCCTTTTTGGCTGAAGAGCAGAGTCAATATGCTTCACATCACGCATATTCACACATTTAAAATACTACCTATGAATTTTAGCATATTATGTGTCTTACAGCACAATCCTATCCATGTCCACTCAGGAGTACTCCCAGGTCTTTGTGGTCTTTGTATGTGTGTGTTTTAAATTTCCTGATTGCTAAATATATTTCAAGACCATAAATCCCCAACAACATTTCTACATTTAATGCAAATTTGTCTTCCATTGTGTTTATAGTCAGCAATTCAAGTGCAAAGGCTTCACTAAATTCATTTGCTATTGGCCAGTGCTAAAACCCTTAATGGTGAAATAGGAAGCTTGAAGGAAAGAAAAATGGGAAAATAAAGAAAGCTGCACTACAGTGAAGTAAAAACGTCTAATAAAGTAAAAAGGTTTTTTTTTTTACTGTTTTCCTCGAGGATACAATATGTATATGAAATAAAGTTGGAAGGCATCAAAATTATTTAGATGCATAATAGAAAGGCTGTAAAAACACCTAGTACAAATACTGAAATGCACAACTTGCCCCTTGTTTACAGTGGTATGTGGAAAAGTCCTTTCTCCAGACCAGGAATTCAGTCCTAGAAATAATCATAGGGTGGCCCATGCAGAAAATGTAAGGGTTTTTTTGTTTTTGTTTTTGTTTTGCAGCATTCTCAATAAAGAGCTAAATGAAAACATAACCCAGTTTATGTTCCTTCAACTTTCCGGGCATTTAATTTCCTAAAATATAACAGCAGGACTCAAAAGTGACAAAAGGTGAAACAGCGAAACATGCTTATTATATATAGCCTTCTCTTTTACTGAACATTATGGTAGGCTCAGTCAGCTTGTTAGTTCTGTTAATCTGGGGAAGTTATAGGTACATTCAGATTTAGTAGAATAGTAGATTTGTATAGTTGAAAGGGTCATCTAGTCCAACCTACTCCGATACAGGAATCTTTTTGCCCAATGTGGGGCTCAAACCAACCCTGAGCTAAAGAGTCACATGCTCTACCATCTAAGCTATTTGTTTTCAAAATATTTCTCAAATTCTAATATAACCCAGGATGTATATTCAGACCAGTCAGTTGGAATTATTTCAGAGAGATGTTAGCTAACATGGGCTTCTCTTTCCCTGCCAGGAAGAGAATGAGAATATCTGTGATGAGTTCAGCAGCCATGTGCAATTTGAACTTCCCTTATTCACAGAAATTTTATTTATGTACTCGAGGCAGTGTACTTGACTGTCCTCAGTTTTACCCCCACAATGTGGTTAACCACACAGCTACCTACAAAAACTTATGTCCGAGGAACACTGTTATGACTAAAGAGGAACGAGCAAACATTGCTACTTGGGAGTAAACTCTACTCCCAGCAGGTAGGTGCGTGGCGAATTTGCCAACTGCAGTTTTAGGTAAACAGCAGCCCCCCCCCAGCCTTTGGGAAACCATGTTTTGCTACTGGTACTAATGCTGCAGCTGTCATTAGAGCATGATGAAGAGTCATAGCTCAGAGACAGGGTATCTGCCTTGCATGCAGAAGGTTGCCAGTTCAATCCCAGGCATCTGTATCCTTTATAGGGCTGGGTTTGTCCCATGTGAAACACTGGCAGTCACGTACTGAACTAGATTGACCAATAGCCTAATGCAGAACAAGGCAGCACCATATATTCCTAGCATATTTCTCATTACGTTAAGTAGAGGAGAAGGCTGAACCTTGTTATAAAGTTTGAAGGTGCTTATGTGGACATAAACCAGTGCATACTTCTTTAGTTTGAAAGACTGGAAGGTTTTACATGAACGACTTTTATTCGCCAGAATGAATAGAAGTACTGTATCAAAACTCTGTCCTGTCCCCCGCCTCCCGTCCAAAGGAAAGTTGACACTTAAATTTTAAGCAATAAGAAAAAAATATCTCCCCCCTCATTTTTAAAAAACTGACCATATTATAGAACTTTCATTTTTTCCTTAGTCTTTTACAAGGTATTTCTGTAAATGTGTGAGAGTCCTCTTTATAGGATATTTAATTTAAAAAGCCAGTAAACCTGAATATTATTGCAGTGTACATCATTGGGGGAAAAAGAGAAAAAAAGAGAACAAGCTGTTGTTAGTTTATATTGAGTATTACCTTACTATATACCCTTACGTTGTTTGTGTTTTTTAAATCAGGGCTAAGTCTTAAAAGGACAGAATTACTTTTTATGCAAATGCTGCAAATGCTTCTTTGCTTTTCCTCCATAACTTGGAGAAGGTACATACAGTGGTGTTGAAATCAAACCTTGTCAGAGGAATGTGCCACTCTCCAGGCACCCGGCTGATTTCCTTGTTGACCTCCCCGTCTGCAACTCCCGGCAGGATACAGGCGAGGTCTCTTATCGGCGATCCTTCTCAAACGTGAGAAGAACACACCACTCCTTCCCTCTCCTCCCTGCTATCCCCAGGGAGGGGAAAGAGACAGACAGAAATGTATTTACATGCCTTTATTTCTGTCTTTTGCAGCAGTACAGAGAAACATGTCTGCACTCTCTTAACACCAACAGAGAGAGAGACATATAGACTCCACCCATGTACTTCCAGTACATGTCAGATGACACACTGAGCTAACATCCGGTGCTCAGTACAATGAATGGACTGCCCCTTTCTTCCCACGGTAACAGTCACAAACATCAACATCCTGTTTCCAGCCATCTGCAGCTGCTGCTCGCTGCTGCATTGCTCCTTTTTCGTAACATACTCCCCCAAAAGAATCAATGCGTGCTGCGAGCAAAGCGTGATCCAGAGAAGAAAACAAACAGTTGTTATACATATAACATTCCCCTGTTGTTTCAGTTCCACCCTTGGAACTACCCGCCACTGGTTTCCCCAGTGTACCTCTCTGGTTGTGTGACTTCCAAGGAATGAGTGCATCTGCATTACCTTGGCTAGCAACTCTCTGTTGTGTCTTTGTCTCTGACTTAGACACAGCTTCAACCTTGGGTTAAGAACTTAATTCATTCCGGAGGTCTGTTCTTAACCTGAAACTGTTCTTAACCTGAAGCACCACTTTAGCTAATGGGGCCTCCTGCTTCCGCTTCGCCGCTGGAGCACGATTTCTGTTCTTATCCTGAATCAAAGTTCTTAACCCGAGGTACTATTTCTGGGTTAGCAGAGTCTGTAACCTGAAGCGTCTGTAACCTGAAGCGTATGTAACCTGAGGTACCACCGTACTTGGAGAATGAAGCACCGGAATAAACTGGTTTTAGTCATGTCGGTTGAGAGTTCTGGATTTTAATGAAGATGGGGCCCTGAAACAAAGCGTTGCTGTGTGGAATGCTTCTGTTTAGGCTTCTAGCTTCTCTGCTCCATTCCATTCTTCTTCCTCACCTCTCCCTTTCAATTGTCAACCAGCATTCTGCAGCCACCGAGAAGGCTCGCTCCTCATTTAACTGTTCTGGGCTTGTTTTGGCAGGGACGTGGGTGGCGCTGTGGTTTCAACCGCTGAGCTTCTTGGGCTTGCTGATCGAAAGATCAGCAATTTGAATCTATGTGACAGGGTGAGCTCCCGTTGCTATGTCCCAACTTCTGCCAACCTAACAGTTTGAAAGCACACCAGTACAAGTAGACAAATAGGCACTGCTGTGGCGGGAAGGTAAACAGCGTTTCTGTGTGCTCTGGCACTCATCACAGTCTCCCGTTGTGCCAGAAGTGGTTTATTCATGCTGGCCACATGACCTGGAAAGCTATCTGTGGTCAAACGCTGGCTCCCTTGGCCTGAAAAGCGAGATGTGTTTCACACTCCATAGTCGTCTTTGACTGGACTCAACCATCCAGGGGTCCTTTACTTTTTTACCTTTACCTCTCCTTTTGGTTCCCATGTCTTATTGTTTAGTAGAGCAGTTATGAGTATCCATTTCCATCTACCTTATTTTATTTTTCCATTGATGACTATGAACAGCTCCATGCAGTACTCTTGTATGTTAGCGGTGTGCTTTTGTCTGCATAAACTTGAGTCAGTATGAGTGTGTAGACAGATGCCATTGACTATCAAATTTGAGACTCAGCATCATGGGCTTAGCCAGGGAGGTTCAGGGGTGTGCAGCTGCCCCCTCCTAAATCAAGTAAATAAATAGAAATACTTCACCAACTTGACCAATTGTATTTCAGATAACTCGGTTATGCCCCAACATAATGCCTGCCCCCCCCTAAAATAAATCTTGGCTTCACCCATGCACAGCATATTATTTTGTTTCAGTGATGTTCACATTCACTTATTGAAAGAACAACAGCAGAAAAAAGGAATAGATGAATGGCAGGATTTGCTCTGCTACTTATGAATGAAATTCTAGCGCCTTTTCTACAGTTCCTGTTGGCAAAGATAAGCTTTGGTTATAATTAGGTGCATAATTTACCAGCATGTACAGTGTACACATGCACACAAACATTTTAGACACTGCAGCTGTGATCATTAAGGTATTTAAACTTACTGTGGACTGAAATCCCAAACTGCTGCAAAACAACACATTAAACATCACATAAATAGAAACCTCAGTGTTTTGACTTTCCCAACCTAGTTAATCATTTGCTTTTCCCTAGGCTGAACTTGACTGAATGCTGTGATGGGGGTGGCATATGGCTGGTCAAAGTTACTAGATTGTTCTATTTTAGGAATGGAAGCAAGTAGTAAAAATGTGTCCCTTTTCCACCCTGAGCCGATATACCAAAATACTTAGAACTTTAGTACTTAGCACCGTGGGGTTTTTTTATTTTCTTTTTTTTCTTTTTGAGAGTGGGGGCGGGGGGAAAGAGAAAAGTAAAAGATAACATAATAGCTGCCTTTAAATATCTGAAGGGCAGTTACATAGATGACAGAGCAAATTTCTGATATGAATAAACATTAGGAAGTATTTCTGATGCAAGCTGTTTAATAGGGGAACCGACTATCTGAGAATGTGGTGGACTTCCTTAAAGGTTTAATTTTTTTTTATTCAAACAAACAAACAAACAAACAAACAAACAAACAAACATCAAGCTAAAATTAAGAATAAAAACAGTTATAAAAGGAGGAAGAATAAAATTTCAAAATAATAAAATAATCATGATAATCTGCCCTATGCTTTTAACTGGTAATAAGGCTTAATAATAAGATTTATAAATTTCCACAATGGTTGTATTCATTTCAGAACAATTGCTGCCTTTTGGATCAATGCCCGCCCCCTTCCAAGTGTTGGAAAGACATATTCTTTCCTTAGCAGTATAGCCTAATTCAGCCATCAATCAGAGTTCCTGATTCTGTGGAGGTAGCCATGTACATGTTTGCATGCATTAACCTCCTTCAAATGGAAGCCAATCATGCGCCAGCCAAAGACATGGGCAGCATTACATTGGCATCTAGGCAGTGTGGCCATTCCATGTGGATCACCCTTCACATATCCATTCTTACCCAAGAATGTATGAATAAGGCTTTTCTTTTGTAGACCAGGTTGGAATCACACCAGTATCTAGACCTGGAAAATCTACACGCTCAGTGTCTGTAAGTCAGTGGCTAAGTGGTTGGGAACGCAATAGCAGTTTCCACCTAGGAATCAATGGAAATCATTGACTCGTTATGTGAACGCTCCCCCAACAAACGGTTCCCTGATAACCCATTGTTCAGATAGTGAGACCTGTGTATGCAAGTTTAGCACATTATTTACATTTAAAAAAATATTTAGCCCACCTTTCAGGGTGCACTGTCCTCAGAAGGCAACTCAAAAACAGCTTTCCCTAATCTGGTACCCTCCAACTCTCATCATCCCTGACCATTGGCCATGCTGGCTGGGGCTAATGGGAGCTTTAGTCCACATCACCTGGAGGGTTCCAGGTTAGGAAAAGCTGCTCCAAAACAGCAGCTTGCCATACGTTTTATTATGTACATACTAAAACATGTAAATCACATTGAAATGTAATGCCAAGGGATACGTATGATGAGGGGTGTTCTACAACAAGCAGACATTACTGTCGATGTGATTGATGTAGTTGTCTGAAATTTGCCGTGATGAAAGAGAAGAGAACCACATCTCTGTTGAGAAAGCAGTACACAATGGCATCAAGTAGTCTAGTCTCTGCCGATAAAATGTAAACAAGACCCTCAAAGGTGCAAAGAAACCACTTCAGGTATTCTGTACTCACTCTGTTTATTCACAATTGTGTGGTTGCTACTTGAGAGACAATGACAAATTTCAGTTGCCTCTCCTGAGTGCAGCAGTCTTTTCAGTGCTCATAGTTCCAAAGAGCTGTTTGTATGGACTAGGGGCCGCATTTAAACCCAGATGTTGGGGAGATATGCAGCAAGCTTCTGTCTTTGTTTTCCTGTTGCTTCATCAGTACAGCAGGACCAGCCTTTAGGTATCAGCTGGGTACCCTGTACCTCGGGTTAAGAACTTAATTTGTTTTGGAGATCCATTCTTAACCTGAAACTGTTCTTAACCTGAGGTACCACTTTAGCTAATGGGGCCTCCCGCTGCCACTGCGCCGTTGCCGCACGATTTCTGTTCTCATCCTGAAGCAAAGTTCTTAACCCGAGGTACTATTTCTGGGTTAGCGGAGTCTGTAACCTGAAGCGTCTGTAACCCGAGGTACCACTGTAGGTGCATGGACTTCAGCCATGTCCATCGATGCTGATCGAATGATGCTAGCTGGCTCTTGCTGCTTACTTTCAGGTAAGACTAAATTCAGAGCTGTGAAGGGGATCCAAAATCTGTATTTGTCATTGTCTTGGTCCACAAATCCATAGACATGTAATAACTAGAGACTTACAGACATTGTTGAACATTCTGGGTTCATTTGGGAAATATCGTTTGTCTCTGCCAGGGCAAAAGTGACAGTTGTCTTGAGGGTTTGTGTGATAAGCATTTTGTCTAGCTGTGAATGGATATCCCTCTCAGCCAGGCCCCCCAACAAACCAGAAGCTAATTTCTGATATCAGACTAAGATTGTGCAATACCATAATCATGGGTTTACTTTGCTTTCTATGATGCCATAGTTTATACAGTGCCATTGATATTACAATTAAGTATTAAGACCACCCTGTTCGTGACAATTCAGAACAAAAGATTGATGCTGAACTTGGGTGACAGTAATTTCTGGTAATGGCCAAAACGGGCTTAGATTTCATTTGTATTCAAGCTTATTTGCTTACATCTGAAAGCCGACTTAGCTTCATGCTTGTACATATCTGATACACCAAACGGAGCAATAAATCTTTAAAAGATATAAATGTTTACAGTAGCAACACAACTTGCAAATAGAATTTTTAATGCGTGTTTTTAATTTGCTCTTTTTATTTGAAAACCATAAATAGTGCAAATTGTCTTTGAGTCAAATGATATCATCCATTTAGAAGAAGATAGATTATATATTTCAGTGAAACGGCAATATCTTCTGCTGGGGAAGAAATAAAAAGATTTATGCATCTGTGTAATTTCTGCAGATTACTATGTTTAGTAAAAGTTCATTTTAGCAAGAGGAGAGAAGAGTTTCGCTTCACCAATTATTTTGTTTAGGTCCTACCAAACTAAGGGCTGTTAAATATATTATAATCCTATAAGTGGTGGACTCAAATTTCAGTGATGCCTTGTGAGATGCCAAAATTCTGTACCCCCTACCTCTTGCCTTGGACTTCATAGTTGCAATGCCTGCACCTGGTGTGACCATACCAGTCATGTTCCCAATAATAATAATAATAATAATAATAATAATAATAATAATTTTTTATTTATACTCCACCCATCTGACTAGGTTACCCCAGCCACTCTGGGCAGCTCCCTGCAAAATATTTTTTTAAAACCCCCTCAAACATCAGATCCACTTGTGATCTTGTGTGTTTCAGAACTGCAACACAATTGGACTGAAAATTGGTACCCAGTCATAGCTTAATGTGTTACTACACTTGCTTGGAACAGGTATCTCTATTCACATTAGCAAACTAGTTCTCTGTGTTCAGTGAATAAGCCCTTCCAAAATGACTAGAGGGGGAAATAGCTCAAGCGCTAGGGGAACTTTCCCCCATTTCAAGCCTGGCTCTATTTGCCAGAGAACTCTCAGGTCAATTAGCCAGGTTAGAGCTGGCCTAGAAACTAGCATGTTTTCCAAAATACACACAGCGCATCAGGATAGTGAAGTTACCTCGTAAGGTAGCCTGGGGAGCAACAGAGAAAATGAGTTTTATTAAGATAGTAAAACACAATGGCAACTTGATCATTAATGTGAAGCATGTCCCATAGATGGAAGGGTAAAGATGGAATGGCAACTGAGACAGTGGCAAGCCAAAGAGGCGGTGTGGTGCTACTTTGGCAGTGGGAGGGGGCAAGGATAGAGTTGGTGGTGGGGAATGGGAAGGGTGGTAGAACCAGAAGTAGAGTGAGGTGTGCCCTCCCTTCCTTATGTTCTGTATGAAGCTGAAGAAGGTAGAGTGGGGAACCTTGGCATTAGGCTAAGTCCAAAAGGTAAGAGAAGAGACTTTCCTGGCTGTGGGGTTGCCATATTAGGCACAGTCTACTGGAACTGTGGGACGCAGGTGGCGCTGTGGGTTAAACCACAGAGCCTAGGACTGGCCGATCGGAAGGTCGACGGTTCGAATCCCTGCGATGGGGTGAGCTCCCGTTACTCAGTCCCTGCTCCTGCCAACCTAGCAGTTTGAAAGCACGTCAAAGTGCAAGTAGATAAATAGTACTGCTCCAGCGGGAAGGTAAACGGCGTTTCTGTGCGCTGCTCTGGTTCGCCAGAAGTGGGTTAGTTATGCTGACCACATGTACACCAGCTCCCTCGGCCGATAAAGCGAGATGAGCGCCGCAACCCCAGAGTCAGTCACGACTGGACCTATTGGTCAGGGGTCCCTTTCCTTTACCTTTACTGGAACTTTGAGTCCCCAAAAAGTTGTGCTCTCAGTCTCAGGTTACATCTCCCTTAGCAAGTTTCAGTTCCTTGGGCCTTTTAAATAAATGCTGTGTTTTATCTTGTGAACTGCCCTGAGATCTTAGGATGAAGAGCAGCATATAAATCTTCATCATCATTATCAATCATCATTTAAGTTTTATTTCTCTTTCAGTTATACCCTTGGCACAGAAAAACGAATAATTGTTTCTTTTTTATTTATGTAACTTGTTCCAGTATTGCTTCTGCATGGGAGTGGCCTACTGGCAAACCGTTTGCAACCCTATTGTTTTAGGAAAATAAAACACTGAAGGAAAGCGCCAACTATCGTAGCTGGTTAAGTACATTCAACTAAAACTTTTCTCATATTTCAAGATGTTTTTCTTTTCCTTTCTCCCCTTATCTCCGTTTTACAGGAGTCTGGGTAAACAGGTGATATAGGATGCAAAGTTTTGGGTATTGCTTCATTGAGGTTTTCAACAAATTGCTAAAATTGCTGCCGGCTAATCACATGTAACCAAGGCAGAATGCTTCTCGCACACTTCTGTTTGCATCTCACAAGCTGTCAGCGATACCACGTTCCCTCAGCCTCACTGGTATAAACACACAGGTTTATGTGCCTGTGCTTCTTTAATTTTCCACTGCCACAAATTTACTCAGAATGCTTTGAAAGCCTCCTGGTAGCATCCATTGTAGTCTTAGGCATGAGATGGGCACCAACACTAGAGACAGGATGAGCTTTAAACTAAGATTATAGGGATAAACAAGGGAATACTCACATATTGGGTTCTTAAAGTGTTTGTTCACAGTTTCTGAAGACCCAAGAGACACTGCGTCTGACACCAGCCTCGTAAGTGGCTTTTGCTTCAGACCAAATCCCCATAACCTCTGCCTTAGCTAGCTACTTCCACAACTCAGTCCAGCCACAGTGGACAGTCTGCCTCTGAACCCCAAAGCTCTTCTGGTTGAACTTCCAGATGCTGGCACAGTTGAGCCCAATTGTGTGACCCTAGGTGGCGCTGTGGGTTAAAGCCTCAGTGCCTAGGACTTGCCGATCGAAAGGTCGGCGGTGCGCTCCCGCTGCTCGGTCCCAGCGCCTGCCAACCTAGCAGTTCGAAAGCACCTCCGGGTGCAAGTAGATAAATAGGGACCGCTTACCAGCGGGAAGGTAAACGGCGTTTCCGTGTGCGGCTCTGGCTCGCCAGAGCAGCGATGTCACGCTGGCCACGTGACCCGGAAGTGTCTTCGGACAGCGCTGGCCCCTGGCCTCTTGAGTGAGATGGGCGCACAACCCCAGAGTCTGTCAAGACTGGCCCGTACGGGCAGGGGTACCTTTACCTTTACCTCTTGCAAGACAGGGTAACCTCTCAGATGAACTCAACCACTAGCTCCCTTATTCTGATAATCACCAAGCAATCCTCACCCCACCCCAGCTATTCTCTGGGCATATTCCTCAGCCACCTCTCTTCAGACCTAAAATTCCTACATTGCAGGGGGTTGGCCTAGAACTAGATGACCCTGTGTGTTTTATTCTAGGATACCACAAGTGCAATCCTTGGAAGAGGGTAGAATTTAAGTCAGGTTTTATTTATGTGAATACCATAAACACTCCTGCAGGCCGTAGGCTTTGTGACTTGCTTGGTGTCCTAATGAAAACATACATATCAGGTTGCATAGTTCTTGGGGATTGAGGGTGGATCAATTCATCTAGATCAGTGAAGACAGTGAGTACCATCTGTTGATATTGCAAGAGATCACACCACTTTCTTGTTAATCAATTCTCCAATAAATTCCGTTGATCTAAATGGTTGATGTGAACAGCATCATAGTTCCTCATGTTGCAGAAACAGGCACATGCATCTAAGAACTTGATTGGGGCATGGTTCCCATGGTTCCCAGACATATGCAAATGTGTGTTTAAAGGTGCTTTTATGACCCGTGTCCTTTACATATCACTGAGAGAAACACTGTTGTAGTAATCATAAGTGCTACCCTGTGTTGTGGGTGGGCCATCATATATCTTAAAATGTGGAGAGGGGGAGAGATCATGATTGATTAAAAAAAGACATGCATCTTAGCAGAAAACACCTATAACTTGGCTGAAATATTTATAGGAGGAAACTAGACATATCTGCACTATAAACATAAAGAAAAAGTGGAAATACTTAAAAGTGTTAAATGTGGCGCTGGAGGGAAACAATTAAAAGTAATGAATGGGAGGTTGGTTAGGCTGAAACAAAGCAGAATATCAGGAGGGAAAAAAATCTTTCTGAGAATGGGTTGCATTAAACTGTGAAGTAATCTCCCCAGGGGAGTAGTAAAAGCCACATGGTTTAGCACATTAAATAAGTCACTAACAAAACTCTAGGAATTTCACTATAAGGTATGAGGTTGCTAACAAGAAGATCAGCTACATTACATGCTCGACCCATTTTTCTTCCAGTAAAAGTTGTGGCACTGTTTTAAGCGTGTGTTTTTTTAAATAAAAATAAAATAAGGCTTGCTTTCTTGCTTGCTTTGAGATGGGCTTCCCCCTTTTTATGATATTAGAAAAGAGTAAGGTTTGATTTCATATTGCCAGCGTGAGGTCCTCTGGCGGATGAGGGAAGGAGTAGTCTTTTCCAGAGACTCCCCAGATTTTCCTCTTACCTTGACGAAGCAAGTCAGATCACTCTTTCTCATGTGTTCCTTTCATCTAGGCTTCTTGCTTCTTTTTTACTTCTTACCTTGGACCCATCTTCACTTCCTCCTGCCTTCTGCTCCTTGGAATCCTACCTTCCAAAAAACAAAACAAAAACCCAAACCTTTTTTTAAAAAAATCATTGTGGCGATCACACAGGGTCCCCAGATGTTTAATGGTCTATTGATCCCTGTGCCACCACTGTGCTCCCTTCCCTGCTGCCCCCAACCCGTTACTCTCGGGTAAAACACTGAGTCCAGACAGTTGTTAAAAGTGAATCAAATAAGTTTATTTTATAAATATTAACAAGTTTATGGTTTCTCGGATAATATTCCTGTCAGTATCTTAACTTTAGTTTCTTTACTGGCCTATATCTTCCTAATACCTTCTGACTGATTAGCTCAACTTTTTGACTCACTCTTCTTAACAAATTCTCTCTCACTCTCACATCAGACTAGTCCAACCCACAGACTTATCCTCTCTGTCTCTTCTGACTCCAGACTGTCTTCTCAACAACTCTAACTCTAACACTAACTCCTCCCCTTGGGTTCCCATTGGTTAGTCATTTTACAATTAGTTAACCCTTTCCTTATGAACCCAGTATGATGTCACACACCTAGGAGGGCAAACGCCACAATCCTCTTTACTTTCCATCATCTGATGGACTCTTCAGAAAAGGGGAAGGCAGTTTCAGCTTCCCTGCTTCATGGAGGTCATCGTTCACTCTCTTGTGACTCCACACTTCATGATAATGATGTTAGGGAAGTAGGCACCTCCTTTTGGAAAAGTGATGGTTTGAACTTAGCGAGTACGTAACAACTGACTAGGGAGCCGCCTACTTCCACAAAAGAGCACTTCTTCCTTCATCCACCAGGTGGAGACAGATCCCAACCCGATGACCCTATGCTGGTGGTATATATCTGCACTTCAGATGAGTACCAATCCTACTATTTACTTGTGGGTAACTAGCAACTACATTTCTACTACTTCCACAGACCATCTTGTTAATTATCTGCTACTTTCACGGTAGACTGCTCTACTTTGTTTGGCCTCATAACTCAATTCAGTCTTTTCTCTGTCATTATTTTCTAGTCTGGGAGGCTCCCAACTGTGCCATCTTTTTTTTATAATACAGGAGCAAAGAGGCACATTAAGTTGGAAGACAGCAGGACAGCAGGAACAATGCAACTCAACTGCCCTACATTACATTTCTGCTAACTCCATTGATTAGAGGACAGGTCACAGCTAACAATCCACAGAGAGTATTTTACAGTGTTTTCTTACCGAATGCAACCCTTAATTGACTGCTTTATGAAAAGGATATGGATGCTTTTGGAACAAAATTGAAAGAAATTTTCTTTCATTTTTAAAAGCACATGTAGGGTGCATGTGGCTTGCTCTGTTTTATTTATGTTCTTCCTCAGATACTTTCATATTTCTTGTCATCTATTCAAAGTAAAAATAAAAAAGCACAAAAGCTAGATGCAGATGTTTAAATACTGGAAGCCTGAGCTAGGATCCAAACAGTAGCTTAAGCTCATGCAAGTGTCCTGAATCATCCAGTGTCAATTTGACATTTTCCTAATGCCATGTCACAAACTTCTTGAGAGTCCTTCTGGGGTGTATGTGTATGTGCAGTTTAAAATAATAATTATGAAAAACTATTTCTAAAATGCATAAAGGTAAAGGATCCCTGACAGTTAAGTCCAGTCGCGAATAACTCGGGGGTTGCAGCGCTCATCTCACTTTACTGGCCAAGGGAGCCGACGTTTGTCTGCAGACAGTCTTGATGGGTCATGTGGCCAGCATGACTAAGCTGCTTCTGGTTAAACCAGACCAGCATACAGAAATGCGGTTTACCTTGCCGCTGGAGCAGTACCTATATATCTACTTGCACTTTGACGTGCTTTCTTACTGCTAGGTGGGTCCAACAACAGGAGCTCACCCCATTGTGGGGATTCGAACCGCGACCTTCCGATCAGCAAAGCCTAAGAGGCTCAGTGGTTTAGACCACAGCTCCACCCGTGCATAAGGATGCATAAATGCATAAGGAGTCCAAATAAATACAAGAGATTCCCCACTTCAGAAATATCAATCTTCAACTTGTGGAAAATGATCGAAACAGTAACAGGAGCTAGATCTGCTACACACACACACACACACCTTTGCTGTTTACTAATCCAGAACATGCAATGAGGGTTTTTTTGTCCTGGTAAATAAATAAGGCAGCAAATAATAGCATATCTAATTATAGCCCCAAATTGTACTTGTTTCTGCTATAGGAGAAATCCAGGGCTCAAAATTAAATTTCATCTCCTGACTGCTTGCTCACAGGTAACAACGGTGTTCAGATGAAATTGGTATGGCCAACACAGCAACGCTTTAGTCACATGCGCTGATTTTAACAGAAAGTGTTTTATATGCATTCATTCAATCCAGGTTAATGCATTTCAAATGTGTTTATATGAATCTTTGCTTTTAGAACACCCTCTTGTAAATCATTCATGCAAGACTTTACATTCTCTCGTGCGTTCGATAGATCTACATTTCTGTTATGAATTCTAAACAGATGATTGTGTCTACAAATCCAGCCAGTATCCAAAACAAAAATACATATGTGGCGGCTACAGCCAGCCACTTGAATATGACAGAATTTAATTTGTATTGGATATGTGCAACTTTTGCCTCTCTGTGCGCAGAGTATTTTGCTGAACAAAAGAAAGGGGGGGGGGAATATAATCAGCTCTAAACTGTGAGTTTATGGGATAGCATAGTTAATATATTCCAGAATAATATGTTAAAACATGGATAGAAGATATCATTTATCTTCAAAGGTATCACCCACTAGCACCTGTAGATCACCATAAGATGATGATGATAAGCATTTATATAGCGCATTTCAAGCATCCAAAGTGATTCACATATCTCAGTCATCCTTAAAAAGCCTTGCAGGTTATGGCATTATTATTACCACCAAGTTGCAGGTGGTTGCTTGCAGCTGAGAGAAGAGTATCTTGCTGTGATAACCATCGCATTGCATTCATTTCTCTCCTGATCTCGACACTCACTTAGTCACTTGGGAATCAATTGTTAAGCAACCCAGTATTGTACATGCATGTGTGAACAAAGCTATTAGCATCTGTGTGAATATTCTACACTGGTTTTCCCCATATTATTGTTGTTGTTGTTTAGTCATTTAGTTGTGTCCGACTTTTCATGACCCCATGGACCAGAGCACGCCAGGCACTCCTGTCTTCCACTGCCTCCTGCAGTTTGGTCAAACTCATGCTGGTAGCTTCGAGAACACTGTCAAACCAACTCGTCCTCTGTCGTCTCCTTTTCCTTGTGCCCTCAATCTTTCCCAACATCAGGGTCTTTTCCGGGGAGTCTTCTTTTCTCATGAGATGGCCAAAGTACTGGAGTCTCAGCTTCAGGATCTGTCCTTCCAGTGAGCACTCAGGGCTGGATACTGGACACACACGATACTGAATAATTTAAACAATTTTTAAATCTTAAGAGATGAAAATACCTGAGCTGTTTCTTACACCTTTGGAGAGAAGAAATCAGGGGTTGTTTATGCTGTAAATGTTATTTCACACTTCAGTCAGTTACCTTGCTGTGTAATAAAATACCCTGAAATTAAAATGACCCTTCTTCACAAAATATTACTGTAGGATTCATTTACTATCAAGCTGCCTTGATTTCATCTTATTCCTACTGGAACAGAAAATGATGTCCGACTAATGCATCTGGAGTGGGTTTTTAAGCTGCTGAAAGCACTGTTGTGAAATAAATGTCTTCTGCTTTTGGCCTCAATTACATCTCAAGATCCCTTAGTTCTGCATTCTAACCTGCAGTCCATATACTGTACCCTACATTTCCATTTGTCAATGATGATGTTTAGCGTGTGTATCAAGCTGCTCTATAGAGATTTGTTTCATGTGTAATATGTGAGATTAAAGCACTATTTAATAAACAAAAATGCAAAAAACTGAAATCCACTTATTTTTGAATATTCAAGTCTAACAAAAAATATTATATTTAATATACTATATATATATATATATATATATAGAGAGAGAGAGAGAGAGAGATATAAATATATAAAAACAGCCTTAAAAAAAGAAAAGAAATCAGCACACAACTGGACAGCATAGCTTAATTGTATAAGTCAGGTTTATCTTAAACCTTATAATATGTGGCCTCATTGGCACTATACATATTAAGCAGTATCATAGGTCTTTAAACAGTCATGGCTCTCCTGAAAGAGTCTTGGGAACTGTAGTTTGTTAAGGGTGCGGAGAGTGTTTAGGAGACCCCTATTCACCTAATAGAGCTATAATTCTCAGAGTGGTTTAACAGTAAATCTCTGGAAGAGGTTTGCTAAGGAATGCAGTTAAATGAGTCAGTTGAGATGACTCATTTCCCACAATGCACCTGCAAGCATTTTGTGACTCTCTTACCTGTGTTACTGGGCAGATCTGGCAAGTAACTGCGTATAGAAGGGCTCAGATTACAGCATACTGTGTGAGTCATGGCAGAAGATTGCAGGAGTTGTTGAAGGCTATGTGTTGGAACTGTGGATTTGAGTGAAGACTTTCTGAAGAGATTGGGGAAGAAGTTGGAAACTTGCTGCACTTCAGAACTCAGAGAACTCTGTCGGTAGCAGGACTTTGAAAGCAACTGAACTTAGAACTTGGCTGTGGACTTTAACCCAGCAAGGACTTTGAAGTAAAGAACCCTCTCTGGGCTCAGAGAGAGAAGAATATTTGTAACATCTGTTAATAGTGTGTGTATGTATAGTGGTGTATGTTGGTGTTGGCTACTAAAGACAACTCTGCTAAACAGCTATGTTCTGTAGTGATCTTAACTGCTTGATTACGCTTCTGTGGTGCATATACCCAACACCTGTAACAAGGTTGATCCTAGAAATGCAGTTAAATGCTATGTTCAGTGCTTCTCTTTGATATCAAAGTTTCCAAAGATGCACAATATGTGCTATTTTCAAAAGCTTTTCATCTCTTATTCTGCTACATGTCTATATGTGTCTGTATGTTTTCTAACAACAGTGGTGTGGCAGATGTACCTTGTGTGAGCCTCCTAGTGATGGAAAAAGTAAGGAGTTAAAAGTTAGAACTTGACAGTTTAACTATCAAGATAGGACTTGACTGTCTGTGAGAACTCAAATAGGGCTTGTCTGTCAGTGAGTTACAGGTTGGAAAATGCCAAGATAGGGATCAGTTTAGAACCTATTCAGTCCAAGCAACTCATGCCATTAGCTCTTGAAGGGTCCATCAGTCAGCCTGCAATAACTTGTAAATGTTGCTCATTTTAGTACTTTAAAATTTCAAGCTGTCTTCTGTGCCTTGGCAGAAAAAGGTGGTATACAAATGCATCTAATAATTAAATAAATGATAACCTGTCTTTGGGGCAGAATTTCCCCGGCGTCGCTTATGAAAGTGCTCTTGAACTTCAGAAAACCTTATCTCAACTCCACTGACACCTGAATATCTCAATGACATTTGGAGTCGAGCAGAACAAATATAGAGCTCTATTATTCTTATCTGACTTCATCTAACACTAACAGCTTGATGCTATGCTCGTTTGCTCTGGGTCCCACTCTGAAGAAAGTTGCACTTCAAGTAAGTGTGGATAGAACTGTAGTCCAAAGGCCAATTCAAGTCTTACGGTTCTAATAAGAATGTCGGTGAAAAGTGTTTTAGTAAGTTGGAACCAAATTAATATTACAATCCTAAAAATATTTTCTCAAAAATAAGTCCTATTGCATTCAATGGCCTTCACTTGCATGACTCATCTCTGCCTTTTTACCTCCCTCTTCCGCCTCGCCTGCTTCAGCTTCCCCTCTAATTGTTAATTACTCTCTGCCACAGACTCTCCCCACTCACTGAGTCCTGTGACACCTTCAGCTTCCCAGTCGGTCTCCTTCTAGCCACTCGTTGTTGTCCCACCACCACTCCCCAGGATCTGAGCCTTCTTCCCTTGGTGGTTCCCCAGTTGGTTCCTCCCACCATTCCTCTGTGTCCAACCAGTCCATGACAATGAAGTACTAAGGTGTAAAATGTGTTTAGAAGGAAACTGTCACTTGTCAATGGCACCCTCTCAACTTTGCAGCTGTGTTTTTCTTTACATGTGTGAGAGGAAACACTGTAAAAGCTATATAATGTAACAGTTTACTTAAATGTTGTGTTGAGGGGGAGAAAAGTGATATGTTCGGATTCATAAAATGTAATCTATCATCATTAAGCTACTTACACCAAAGGAGCATAATTGAAGTAAGTGAATTATTCAACAACAAGCTTGATGGCTGTTAAATTACAAGCCCGTGTTTTAGCAGCATCACTGATGATGGCAGGATTACTCTAGAGCAGGACTAAAAAGCATTAAATTACTTAAAATTCTCATTTTTAGCAATAAGGTAATACAAGTAATTCTGCAATTTCCAAAGAACTCTTTTAAATATCCATTTTTTTGTTGGCTACCTATTTGATTTTTGTGGGTCACTTCCAAATATGCTTTGTGTTTAGATTTGCAAAATTTGAAAAGCCACAATGCAATCAGTTCCGATTAGATGGGATTGGTGCTCTTCATGCATCCTCCCCCACCCCAGCATCCACACAATATTGTTGCATAAAGATGCCATCCTGTACCCCCCCCCACCCTCAGTTTAATCTGGATTTATAATTTTCTGGGAGAATGTTGCCAGTGATCCATTTGAAAATTAGCCCCCATCTGGAAGCAGCTCTGAGGTCTTCGCTGATTCTCTTAGTGTGCTGAGGTTCATTGCTTGTCATCTTAAGTTGGAGAATATCCTGATTGAATGAACACTTGTGTTGTTATAATGACTTGATCTGCCACTAACTGAATAACTATACTGGGGTGCTTGCCAATAAAAAAACAAGCAAACAAAAGCCCTGCAGTAATTTTTGACACTTGTATATAGCTGCTGTTTGAATACAAGTGTAGCACCCTTCTCAAGTGTGCTAGCAGGCCTCCCTTCTTTTCTAATCTTCAAGGTATGTGTGGTACTTGGAGAGCCTTTCCAAATCACACTTGTGTTTCAAAATCAGCAGGTACTTCTTCAAATACTCTCCATGCCTGTATTGAAGCAAAGCTAACTGAAGTTTTAAGAACTGTGTCGTGGAAGTTAATACAATGCTTTTGAAAGAACCTGGTGTAGGACAACAAAAGTGAACTGCTATGCTCAGTTGGTATGGAATAGATCAGCCTGGGCGCTTCACGTAAATGAGGACTGACCTTTTCCTCCCATGGTGCTTTGCTTGCTCAGCCATGCCAAAGTAGCATAAGTACAAGTTTAGGCAAATTATAGTGGTACAATATGCAAACTTAGATCTGAATTAGGGAACTCGGCACCTGTGGCTAACCAGATGTTACTGGACTCCAGTTCCCATTATCTCTGACCTGGTCTTATTGGGGTTGATGGGAGTTGGGGTCCAACATAGAATAATAGAATTGTAGAGTTGGAAGCGAGTCCAGGCCTCTGCAATGCAGGAATACGCAGCTGTCCCATACAGGGATTGAACCTACAACATTGGTGTTACCATCATCTGGATGGCCACAGATTATCGACACCTGCCATAGAGCCAGCCTTCTGCCAGATGTCCCATCCTTCATAGGGTGGTTGATCTCAGTGGCTGTTACTGCCAGTGATCATGAGTAATGGGAGGTGCTCAGTGGAATAAGTAGTGTAGAGAGGCTTTTAAAACGCCAACATTTCTGTAAAACAAATATACATTCCATGAAGTTGATACCAGCCTGAAGGCCAAACTGGCCTGAAGATCAAATGAGCTATTACATAGCAGATGCATGGAACGGTCTCCCAACTGATTTATTCTTAAATGGAAAGCTGGCATAGAAGGCTGCAGACAGGAGGAGATACTTTGGCAGGTCCATAGTTTAGTGGAAGAGCCTTTGATTTGTAAATTAAAGGTCTCAGGTTTAATCCATGGCATGTCCAGGAAGCGTCTGGGACAGATTTGTCAGAAACCCTGGACAGTCAGTGCTAGCCATGCTGAGCTAGATAGACCAGTGATCTGACTCAATTGAAGGCAGCTTCTCCTATTTTCCTATGAATTCTTTCCCATTCAAAATTGCTCTCCCTAAGTTAATTTTCCACCTAGGATGGGTGGGTGGAGAGATCTATCTTTTTCTCCAGCAGGAAAAAGAGAAGCTGGGGCAGAAACTGAGAGCAGAAAAGGATCAAGAGGGCAAAAGATTAATTAGGCTATTGCTTCCTGTCTGCCTGCTGTTCTTCTGCTTCTGATCACTGCCTCACACAGCTGCTTTTTGTTTCTAGAAATACTTGTTGTGTAAGGCTTCAGGTGGCCCTGAACCTTCAGCCGTAGTGCGTGTTATACGCTATCACTAAGCATGCACACAAGCTCAAGGGCTTGATAGGGGCTTTAGTAACTTGTAGGCTGGGACCCTGGGGAAGAGAGCAACTGTTTGGTAGTTCTGTTTTGATCCATTGGTGATCTTCCAGTTCTGCATATGGCTGGTGAACAGTGAGGCATGGTGTGTGCATGCTCCGGGCAACCGGAACAAAAAGGAGCAAAGAGTGGGTGTTTAGGGACAAGTCACTCCCCAAGTCTTTAAATGAGATCAGGTTGGAAGGGATAGACCAAACCTCAACTCAATGCAGGATGCAACTGCAGTATCCCTGATTTGTGGCTTTTCAGCCTCTGCTTAACTGTATCCTGCAAGTTGGAGTCCACCACTTCCTGAAGCAATCTACCGTATTTTTTGCTCTATAAGACTCACTTTTTCCCTCCTAAAAAGTAAGGGGAAATGTTTGTCCGTCTTATGGAGCGAATGCAGGCTACGCAGCTATCACAGAAGCCAGAACAGCAAGAGGGATTGCTGCTTTCACTGCGCAGTGATCCCTCTTGCTGTTCTGGCTTCTGAAATTCAGAATATTTTTTTTCTTGTTTTCCTCCTCCAAAAACTAGGTGCGTCTTGCGGTCTGGTGCGTCTTATAGAGCGAAAAAGACGGTATTTCACTGATAAATGGGTACCATAAACCATTAGGTGAGGTCAATAACTCTTTTGTTTTGATGGTATATTTCTGGATTTCAACTATATGATGAAAGCACCAATACCAGTCATTGACATTGTTGTCCCCCACCAAGGGCCTTATTTCTCGGTCAGACTGGGAATCCTATTCCCTTTGTTTTCCCTGTGCAGTTAAGCAAGATGTCTTCTGTGCACACAGGTAGATGACTGGGTGTTATACTGATGAACTGTTGTAGCTTCTAGGCAGTGACCTTGAAGTGAAGGCCTCAATATCCTTCTCTGGAGAGTGGCACGTCCTCTCAAGATTGCATTTATCCTGTCTCTACAAATTAAGCAATTTGCTCATTGCCACAGTTGTTTCATGAGAGAATAATCATCTTCCTGTGGGGATATGATGAAACAGTTTTCTGTTTTCACTCGCTTACCTTTATTCTTTTCTGCTGCTGCCAGCAAGAAAAGAAAATGACAAAGTGCTCATTTCTTTTGCAAAGGGGGAGCTAGCATAACAACATCATAAACACAGTTGAAATAACATTTGAAATGATAGTCATAGTGGTTGTTTTGAATAGAAACACTAAATGGTTCCAGGCTAGAACAAATGATTGTTCATGAACTCTTCACACTGTGTAATTCTGTGGGAAGGTTACATGATAAAATCAGTGGCATCCAGAAAATAGTTGCAAATTGCTAAAATGATGGGATAACTTGCTTGGCATTTAGGCTAAATGTTGTTGTTTTTAAATTTGTTTATAATAATCACCTGGGTGCCTTTAATTAACAAAACCTGTGCAGTGCTCAGACATTACCTTGAACCAGTTTATGATTTGCTGTGTTGTTTTCCGATCTGGAATCTGCTCTACATACCATAATGCTCACATAGAATGTTTAGGTACATGCTGCTTCTCATATGGGTAGGATTTTCTCATTCATTTATGTGCAGAAATGTGAACCAATCTACAGAGGAATGTCATTGCATGCAGACTGGCTCTGTCTACTGAAGTGAATCATGGCCCCATGTGAGCATCAGTGTAAATGTGGATTCCATCATTTGTAATCGGATGTTCATTGTATGTGCTGCCTGAGGTCAATTCACATTTTGAGTATCACTGAAAACAGCCATGCACCTGTTAGTATGTTTTTTTCTGAGGCAAAGAGGCAGAATGGGAAGGGAATCCCTTGTCAAAATATAGGGAGCAAAATGCTTTTCAGTTCTACCATTGTGATTCAAGTCCACCAAAAATGATAATGTATGTAGTAGCTGGTAATATCTGTTGGAAGTGGAGAAAGAATTTTCCCCAAGAGAAATTCATTAAAAGAATACAATGAGGACTGCAACTTCCAAGCTGACCTTTTGATTTGCATAAGGAAGCTCTTAGCGGAAACTGTTTTTCAGTTGCTGGTGCCTGTGTGGGGGGAAAAATGCAAGCTGTGTCAGAACTGCGAGAAAACCTCTGCTTTTAAAAACACTCAAAACTTATTTTTCAAGGTGATGTCTTGAAGAGACTGTCTCTTATTTCAGATTGCAGACATGCGCCTTTTGTTCCTGTTCAGTTCACACTGGCTTTTCCATGGCAACGTACTGAGATATCAGGGGAGGAGGGAACAAAGGAAAAGTAAGGATTTTCAGGGTTTCTTAAAGAGAGAGAGAGAGGAAAGGGGTTATATTGATGAAATAGTATACTATTATCTAGAGGATGGAACTTGATCCCCACTCCACAAAATATCAAAGAAGGCATCCAGATACTTGCCATAAAATGTTGGTTAAATGATCCATTTGGTAAAACATTTCATCAAAAACAGTTCATCCAAATTTCATAATTATGGTTTTGGTCAGCAAGACAATGTCTAGTTTCTAAAGGCTTATCGTGAAAAAGATTATGTGTTACAAGGTGAGCTGTTTTACAGAAGGTCTGAGAAATTTTTTACAGAAGGTCTGAGAAAAAGAATCCCTGACAGATGGCTATCCAACCTCTGCTTGAAAACCTCTAACGAAGGAGAGTCCACCAGAGAGTTCTGAAGTAGTCTCTTCCACTGTTGAATAGCTCCTACTACCAGAAAGCTATTCCTTCTCTCCTTTCTTATAATTTGAATCCATTCATTTGGGTTCTGCCCTCTGGAGCAGCAGAAAACAAGCTTGCTCCATCATCCATATGACAACCCTTCAGCTATTTGAAGGTGGTTATTATATGACATTTAGCCTCTTCTCCAGGCTAAATGTACTTCATCCCTCAATGGTTCCTCATAAGGCCATGTTTCCAGACCCTCTATCATCTTGGTCACCCTCCTTTATACATAGCCCAACTTATCAATGTCATTCTTAACAGTAGTGCCCAGAACTGGACACAGTACTCTAGGTGGGGTCTGAGCATGGCAGAATAGAGTAGCACTATTACTTCCCTAAATGGGACACGGGTGGTGCTGTGGTCTAAACCACAGAGCCTAGGGCTTGTCGATTGGAAGGTTGGCGGTTCAGATCCCCGCGACGGGGTGAGCTCCCATTGCTCGGTCCCTGCTCCTGCCAACCTAGCAGTTCAAAAGCACGTCAAAGTGCAAGTGGTTAAATAGGTACCGCTCCAGCAGGAAGGTAAACGGCGTTTCTGTGCACTGCTCTGGTTCGCCAGAAGTGGCTTAGTCATGCTGGCCACATGACCCGGAAGCTGTATGCCGGCTCCCTCGGCCAACAAAGCGAGATGAGCGCCGCAACCCCAGAGTCATCTGCAACTGGACCTAACAGTCAGGGATCCCTTTACTTATAATGCTAAAATTGCATTATAGCTTCTTTGCTTTGGCCATCACACTGTTGACTCATGTTAAGCTTGTGGTTTACTAAAACCCTTAGATCCTTTTCACATGTACTGCTGTCAAGCCAGGTGTCTTCCATTTTGTATCTGTGCATCTGATTATCCCTACCTATGTGTAGAACCTGACATTTGTCACTATTGAAATTCATTTTGTTAGTTGTGGCCCACTTTGCCAATCTGCTAAAGTCACATTGAATCCTGATTCTGTCTTCTGCGGTATTAGCTACCTTTCCCAGTTTGGTTTTACCTGCAAATTTGTTGTGCACCCACTCTATTACTTCATACAAAAGTCATTTATAAAGATGTAGAACAACACTGGACCAAGAACATAACTTTTTGGTGCCCCATTTGTCAGTTTCCCTCAAGATGACAAGGAACCATTGGTGAACATTATTTGGGTTCGGTCAGTCAACCAAACACAAATCCACCCAACGGTAACATTGTCTAGCCCACATTTTACCAGCTTCTCTGCATGAATATCATCTGGTCTTTGTCAAAGTCTTACTGAAATCAAGTTACATTGTACTATTTATCCAGCTGGGAAATAAATATATGTTTGGATGATCATTCCAGCAGGGAGTGAGAGCTGGGGCTGCACACTCTTCTTTGCACCTCCCTTCCTCCTTCTGCAAACTATCATCTTTGTACTGAAGCTGATGCATGTCAGTAGGAGGGTGAAGTGAGGGATCAATTCTCAGACCCAACGTTTGTTCCTAGATTCATGAAGCATGGTTTACGAAGCCTTGAACTATACAAAAAAAATTAAATAAAATTGTCCAGTGGCACCTTAGAGACCAACTAAGTTTGTTCTTGGTATGAACTTTTGTGTGCATGCACACTTCTTCAGATGTACTGAAACAGAAGTCACCAGGCCTTTATATATAGTGAGAGGGTGGGGAGGGGTATTACTCAGAAGGGTGGTGGGAATGGGTGATTGGCTTATAGGTGTGGCAAACCTGTTGATGAAGCCTTGAACTGATGTCTAAACCAGGAAAATTTCAGAGCGTCTGTTCTAGATTAAATTCTAGATTAATTTCAGAACAAAGGGTAGTTGGTTTAGGCATACAACATTGCTATTATCATTTGAAATCTCCTGAGTAAATATAGATTCCATTCACAAAATATTGGAATAGTGGCAGGCTTGGATTCAAATCTGACTGCTGTCTTGTTTCTTAAAAATTGCCAGGCTGCTGCAGCTTCCCAGCTTAGCAAACCCAGTCCTCTTTTACAGTGTGGCAACCCACAGAACATGGACTGGTGGTTGAAATCAAAGAATCTAATTTGTGTGAAATCTAATTTGTATAATTATCTGACAGAGGAAATCTGCACTTGAAATAATTTCTAACAATTGGTTTGCTGTTTTTGTCTTCTGTCAATTCATGGCAATATTAGCAAATTAGGGAATGACAGCAAAGCTGCTATGTTTACAACTGTTGTAATTCTAGGAATAATAGCCCCATTATAGCTGGGAAAGTAGTCTCCTAATGCTGTACATAGTGCTTTTGCAACATAATAATCAGTCATTTTTTCCAATCATTAATAAAGATACTCTTGTTTCTCAGGATTTTCTGGTGTATCTGCACTGAAAAAAGGTTACTGGCATTGACTGAGGAATGAAGTATGATTGGGTAATGAATAAAACAAGCAGTAAGAGGGCATCTGAACCCTCTGGGGCCAAATAACATGTAATGTGGGAGAGCCAAAATAAAATCTTCTGATATCTTTATTTTAGTAGCTTCCTTTTGCATTATATCCCCCTCATCTTAATGGACATACACGCCAGTTGCTAATAGCCTTGCTTGGGCAAAAGAAAAAATTTGGCTGTGGGAAGTAGAGACTGTCCAACACATGTGATTGACTTGTAATGTAAAAAAAATACTTGGAGAACAAATCTTTGAATGAATCAATAAGATCTTGTATCAGAATCCGTCACCTGAAGCCAAATTATTCATGTTGAACATTTTTAAAGATTATTTGGGAAAGATGCTGTACAAAGATTTCATTTTTTTTAAAAAAAGGTTGGTGTGAGCTTACTTGCTCAGCTTGCATCCTAGCTTCTGGTAATTTCTACAACATACTTCTTTATTAGTTCCAGATATAAGAAGGACAAACTCCTGAAGAACTATGTTGTGCATTTGTAGAGAGAGAGCGCTGCTGTAGCTCCAAGGTCTGCCCATAGCTGGAAAAACTAACCCTTGACAGCTCTTTTAAGCTCCCCACACAAAGACATGTATACCAGGGGTGTTCTGAATCCAAAATGGAGGTGCCTGCAGAATTTTGACCTTACCTGAGGTGAAGTGGGATCTGTACAAGAGATGCCTGAATTGGAGCATGTAAACTCAACTATCCAGAAATTTAAAAGCTGCACATGAACATCTACAAAAAATTGAAACTATAAGCTTTCTATGTAAGATAAAGGTGCTGGAGAGACATCCAAAATGAACTTTAAAAGTGCCTAGCACAAAAGTCCTTGGACCTGTGTGCCTGCAATTTGACAAGTTTCTTACTCAGATTCTCTCTTGCTGAGAATTTTTAGACCAATCCCCGCAAAACACTCAGAATATTCCTAGGTTATTCCTTTTCACCCATCCCAAAACAGTAATGGCTACCTTACAGGAAAACCACTGCAGTTATCCTCCTCAGAGGGGTCTCATTAGCCCATGATACATGGAACTGTAGAAAGAGAGCACACCTTCATAGTGCCTTTATAATGTGTGCAGTAGTCCTTATCCATCCTTAAAGAACTTGTTCAGTACACAAAAATAAATAGAGAAAATAAATTATCATTTGCAAGGCATTATATTCGTGTTAAGCTACTGCTATAAGCATGGATGGGAAACCTTTGGCTATCCAGAGGTCACTGGAGTCTCATCAACCCGCAAGCATGACTAATTATAGTCTAACAACATCTGGAAGGCAGCAGGAATCATATCTCTTCATTATAGTTTGAAGTATGATTACTCTGTTCCCTTTCAGTTTCTGGTTTTGTTCTTCATGATCTTGTATTCACTTGTCTCTTTAGGGTTGGTGCTCTGCAAGCTCGTTAGCACATTTCAGGGGAGACAGTGCTTTGGCCCCAGACTTGGTTCGCAGCTCCAATAAGAGTTGACTGGGCCACTCTTCTTTCCTTCACTCCTCCCAAAGTCTGAAGGATTTGCTAAACAAAAGACTAAGACCCAAGTGGACTAATTAGGCACAAGGTTTATGAAGTCAAAACCAATGCTCTGTGCCAGCTGGTTTATTGCATTCTCGCAGATATAAAGTAATTCCAGCACATGCCTACATGGGTGAACATATGCATTAGGTATGAGTCATGGGCCTGAGCTCTATTAACGTCCCCACCCAGCCACCCAAATGGCCCCAAGCTGGCTTTGGAATTCTGAATTTCATGGAACTGTCAGTAACTTGGACCCTGTATAAAGGGATGGTTCAGGAAGATCCTTAAAGCATCTTAACTTCCCTTTCAGTAATTAGGGAGACTGAAGAGAGACTTCATTTCCATCCCCTTGTACCACAAAAACAAGCACAGATGAACAATATGAGTAAGCAGGGCTCTGTCTTTATTTACAATAGTTGGACTTCTTGTGGGAAGATGAGCAGAGAATATTCATTACTTCTGTGCTCACTAGAATCATAACACTCTCTGTTTATACTTTTTAAAGTATTTGTCTCAGTTCGCGTTGCATAACCAAAATTAGCTTCCCTACAACCACATATTCCCATCATATCTTGATTGCTTTGACAATGGCAAGGACCGGCCCTGTGCGGTGGGTGGAAGGGCAACATTACCTACCCACTTCTGTGAGCAAAGTGTCTTTGTGCTGGCTTGATAATGGTTGTACGTCACACATTCGCATACGGAATTGACATCCACAATAATGTACTGTTTTCTGTGAATGCAGAGATAATATTGAGTGTTGCATCTGTAAAAAGTGAATGTGCAAACCATTCTTCTGATAGAACTTCTATTCTATTGCTTCTCTCAGCCCATCTAAACTACTTTTGGATTTGGTTAAATACCATAAGTAGGCATTCATAGGTAGAGGGTTTTTTTTGGGGGGGGGCTCCTTCTTCTCCTGCTTATTTATATCGCTTAGTTTTATATTTTTGTAAACTGCTTGGCATTTTTGTACATGGCTTAGAGAGTTTGGTTTGTTTATTTGCTTACAATCAAGCAATATTTTTTTGTTTGTTGTTAAATTGAGAAACATAACCTTTGCTTGCGGTCCCTTTTCATTCTGCCATATGTATCTCACTTTCTGGTCTCCAATGTCTGCAGAAGTAATTCAGACCACCCTGCTTACTGGAAGTCAACCGCTTAACAGTAGAGCTATGCTGATCTGAAAGTTACCAAGGGGTTCCTGTTGAAAGCACTGCCTTTGGAAAGAAGGGCACAGTGCTTGGATGTGGAGGTGAGCTGGGACTTCCTCAGAATGCTTGGGCAAAGTATATGAAACCTTTGAAACAGGGGTATGGCCCAAATCAACCAGTTCGTGTTGTGCACCATGACTTTTGAATGGCAAGGGCTAGACCAGGAGTGGGGAACGTGTGCTCCTCCAGGTGTTGCTCAATTGCACCTCCCATCCCCCCAGCAAGAATTGCCAATGGCCAGGGACGATAGGAGCTATAGTTCAGCAACACTCAGAAGGCCAAAGGTTCCCCACACCTGGGGCAGACAGTTCCATCACCTGGATGCTTTGTTCTTTGAACTCTTTGATAATTGTCATTGATGACCTGTGATACTTTGTTTCCTGTGTTTTCTAACATTTTGAACTTTAACTTAAAGGTAAAAAGGTAAAGGACCCTGACAGTTAAGTCCAGTTGCGAATGACTCTGGGGTTGTGGCGTTCATCTTGCTTTACTGGCTGAGGGAGCCGATATTTGTCCACAGCCAGCATGACTAAGCAGCTTCTGCTGAAACCAGAGCAGTGAACGGAAATGTTGTTTACCTTCCCGCTGGAGCGCTACATATTTATCTACATGCTTTTGAACTGTTAGTTTGGCAGGAGCTGGGACCAAGCAACAGGAGCTCACCCCGTAGCGGGGATTCAAAATGCTGACCTTCTGATTGGCAAGCCCAAGAGGCTCAGTGGTTTAGACTTAGTTCTACTTTATCTTTGATCTTGCCTTCAAGTGAACCCTGCTTTTGCATGATAGTTTACCCAGGACCATGGGCTTTTATCCAAATCAAACTCATTTCCACTTTTTGATAATACTTGTTTGTGATGTAGACACCTCTGTTTCCTACTAAGTGCAGATTAAAAGTAGGTCTTTAAAAAAAAAAGTGATCAAGCTTTAAGCAAATATCTAGAGCTCTAGCCATTTATTACATTGGATCTTTGATGTAGAATCAGCTTTTTTTAAAAAAAAAACCCACCAGTCTCCCCTGCCCAAAATATTTTTAATAGTGATTTTCTTTCTGACTTCCATTTATTAGATGCATGTTTGTTGTAATTATTTTTATATTAAACTGTTTTTTGTTTTACATTAGACTGAGTTTCACCTAATCCTCCTTTATAGTAGTGAACTATCAAGGCAATGTTTTAAGGTGCTGTCTGTTCTAGAATATCCTAGCTATTTATATGTAAATAGGCAAGCTTTCTGTAATTGGCCCAAGAATACTCTGCTAGCAGCCCAATAATCTAATCTAAATGGCACCATTTTTGCCTTTCTTATCCATTCATAATGGCATTTGAGGGCAAACAGTTTGATCCTCCTGTCAACATTACTTTGCTTTGCAATAATAGAAAAAGAAGGAAACTTTGTTTTAGGGATTAAATCCAGTTTTCCCCCACCCCTCTCTCCAGCATGCTGTGAGAAGAAACAAGAGCACAACACCTGAATAGGGAACAAAAAGCCAAAATTAGCTTTTAAATGCAAGGGGAGGAATGTAAATTGCTTGATACTTAAACAGGGAGGTGAAAAATGGGAAGTAGTTGACAAGAGGATTGAATATAATTGGGAGTTGTGCTTTTGCATGTCTTTGGCTCTGGAGATCAGGAGTACCATACTATACAGGAGTAATGGGAAAGGTTTCATATTCAGTAAATGTTTCCCTTTCCCTTTTGCGAACAAGGTGGGCCTAATTAAACATGAGACTTGACACTCTTTTTGAATCACACTGCTGGAATTCTATGAATATGTTGTATGTAGAGCTCATCAGCCTTTTGATTTGAATGTAGATCTTCTTCAACTGTTGCATGCACTTTATTACAATTATCTAAAGCTCTAGGAACTCTGTAGGCCAATCAGCTCAGAGAGAAAGTGTCTTTTTAAAGATGGAAAGTTCTAAAGTTGTTTTATCAAAGGACATGCAAATCAATAGCTAATATGTAAGGAACTACAGTGGTACCTCGAGTTACATACGCTTCAGGTTACATACACTTCAGTTTACAGACTCCGCTAACCCAGAAATATTACCTCAATGGTGCTTCAGGTTAAGAACAGTTTCAGGTTAAGAACAGACCTCCAGAACGAATTAAGTACTTAACCTGAGGTACCACTATAAAAAAAATTGACTATTTACTCATCCTGCAAATGACTTACCTAAGGGTTTATAAGAATGGGTACATAAATCCTAACATATATCCGCCATAGAGGCCTGATCCATGGACATAGATGACTTTGTGTCTACTCTAGTAGTCACAGGGCTGATCATGCCACACACACATATACATACCAAGAATCACCAGGTGCACTTGGGGCAGGGAGGCCAATCTACAACATGCAGAAAGCATAAGACCCCAGAACCTTAAATCAGGGGTGCAGAACCATTATCAGATTGAGGTCCACATTCCTTTCTGGACAACCTTTTGAGGGCCACATACCAGCAGTGGGAAGGGCCAGAGGAAAATAATGAATAGAGCAAGAAATATAAATGTTTCCTTTGTAAAGGTAAAGGTAAAGGGACCCCTGACCATTAGCTCCAGTCGTGACCGACTCTGGGGTTGCGGTGCTCATCTCGCTTTATTGGCCAAGGGAGCCGGCGTACAGCTTCCGGGTCATGTGGCCAGCATGACTAAGCCACTTCTGGCGAACCAGAGCAGTGCACAGAAACGCCGTTTACCTTCCTGCTGGAGCGGTACCTATTTATCTACTTGCACTTTGATGTGCTTTCGAACTGCTAGGTTGGCAGGAGCAGATGTTTCCTTTGTATAGTAGGCTACATACACACCTGTGTGTCTTCCATCCAGACAAGCAAGAGGCACTAGATGTGTTCCTGCCAAGCAGAAACATTTGGGGTATGTCCTGGGGAGAGTTCCCAGTGGCAGATAGAGAGGCCTGCAGGGTTGAATTCAACTTGGACCTGAAGCTCCACACTTCTGTCCTAGATGTCCCTGTGTGGTGCATCAAGGTTTGTAAAGGTAAAGATAAAAGTAAAGGACCCCCGGACGGTTAAGTCCAGTCAAAGACAACTATGGGGTTGCGGTGCTCATCTCACTTTCAGGCCAAGGGAGCTGGCGTTTGTCCACAGACAGCTTTTCGGGTCATGTGGCCAGCAGGACTAAACAGCTTCTGGCATAACAGGACACCGTGACGGAAACCAGAGCTCATGGAAATGCCGTTTTCCTTCCCACCACAGCGGTACCTATTTATCTACTTGCACTGGCATGCTTTCAAGCAGCTAGGCTGGCAGGAGCTGGGACAGAGCAATGGGAGCTCACCCCATTGCGGGGATTCGAACCGCCAACCTTCTGATTGGCAAGCCCAAGAGGCTCGGTGGTTTAGACCACAGCGCCACCCACGTCAAGGGTTGTATGGCAGCCCTGGCAGTGCCCATCTAGAGACTGAGCAGTCATAGGGGCAAGATACCTAAATACAAAATATATCAGCCTCTCATTAAGTACGAAGCCTTGACTGCAAAATATAGTATACATTTCTTTACTCAGAAGCAGGGTCTCAAGGGAATCTACTGAATGTTGTGCCCATATTTCCTTCACATAGCCATGCGTATGTTTGTAGAGGAGCTAAAGACCCTGCATTTTGCTCAGACAAAAATTTCAGATATAAACTGAAGCTGCGTGTTTATGTTAAACAGGACTTCAATCCAGCACACACTTATTCAGGAGCAAGACCCATTTAATTCAGTGGGAGTGAATGATACATCCATAGGATTGGGCTGCATATGTTTTATACTAGAAATCAAGGAAATAGTGCTTGCTCTCAATATGCTTTCTGAAGTAAATGAGATCTCATACTGTGCCTATTGGTTTTGTGAGTCCATAAGAAAATGGGTATACATATACACTCGGCCTCTTATTAACATTTATGTTTCTAAATGATGTATGCTTGATCACTGCCTGGAGCAAGCAACCTGCACTTTGCAGTTATGCTAAACTGTATTTTATGAGAAATATAGAGAGGTATGAATAATAATACTAGACTGAGGACAGAAGCTATCAGGGATTTTTTATTTTTTTGCTTTGTTTAGTTTCCTTAATATGTTTCTACCTCTTCTGTGCATCCGGCCGCACATTATTTTAAAAGATGCAAAACAACTCATTCTGCGTCTGCGGTGTGTTATGAAAATTTCATGAGTTCTGTAAAGTTAGTGAATGTTTATGGTGTCTGGACAGTAATGATGAATGAAGTATTCATGAAGAACCACTGTTGTTTTTTAAGAGGAATTTTCATTTCCCACTGATCGGTCGCAACAGTTTCAAGACAGGGGTTTGACGGATTGCATCACAGCTGTCTGTCATGAAGTAGTGATCCTGTGAGCAAGTATCGCAGGGTGGGGTTTCTCAGGCAAGTGGCAACAATTACAGTGGTACCTCGGGTTAAGTACTTAATTCGTTCCAGAGGTCCGTTCTTAACCTGAAACTGTTCTTAACCTGAAGCACCACTTTAGCTAATCGGACCTCCTGCTGCTGCCGCACCGCCGGAGCACGATTTCTGTTCTCATCCTGAAACAAAGTTCTTAACCTGAAACACTATATCTGGGTTAGTGGAGTCTGTAACCTGAAGCATATGCAACCTGAAGCGTATGTAACCTGAGGTACCACTGTAGCCCCCAAAGTGGGAGCATATGATGTGGCTGGCTGGTTGCCAGCATTCCCCAGCCCCTATAAACCTTCAAGTTAACCTGGTGGGGGAGGGAGAGAACATGCCGTGTTTTAGACTTGCTATTTGATGTTCTGTCGCTGGTGCCAGAGAAGAAGCCAATAAAGCTTGATAACCCATTTGGTGCCAGCGTGTGATTGGTCAAGGTGAGGATTGGTTAGTTGCTTGGAGCAAGTGAGAATTGGTTAGTTGCTTGGAGGGAGGACTTGGGAAAGCGACCCCCTCCTTGACACCATCATCCGGAGATGTTGTACGAATGAAAACCTTGGGGTTTGCTTGAGGACAAATATACATATATTGCGGCATGCATTTAAAAGATAGTATATCTAGTGCATCCTCTTTGAAGTTATGGTTGGCTGGTGTACACCATGTACTCCCTTTTGGAAGCCATGGGAATGATAATCGCCCCATATCCACTCTCAAAGGCTGCTTATTAATGCAAACAGTCTTGCAGATCAATGTTGTCATTTAAACTGTTAGCATGAAGAAGGAACTCCATCTAAGGAAAGAAATATCCAGCCCCAGCTCCGTTGTTTTCTCTTATTCCCTCAATATCACCAGCTTCTGTTTTATAGCTCTTCATTCAGTGCACAGCTTTAACATCAGGGCCATGTGAATGGATAAAAAGGAAAATGTGTATTGTTAAGCCAGGCTGCTTAGCATACTGTTATTAATGCAGCATTGTAACAGGAATGGACTTCTGGGTGTATGGGGCCATAGTTTATATTTTATTTTAAAAGAACAACAAAAAAGGAACTCTGAAAAAGCCGTCTACAATTGTCTCCTGTTTGTTCAAGGACTTTCTGTAGTAGTTGTACCGAAATGCATAGTTCCCTATTTGAATCATTGGGGTTTTAGGCGTTTTTGTTATGCTGAGAGGAGATTTATGTCTGCTTGTTACCAGAACATCATGCTTTCATTGCAATCACCCTTTCGTTTGCACAGCATATGTAGCCATTATATACACTTGAGCTAGTTTTGATATAGCCGGAAAGAGAGGCTGTAACAATATGGTGGAAGGAATGCAATCACACTGATATGAGCATGTTCAGAACTAGGGAAATGATGCAGGTTTCATTTTGACTACCTATTTTAATGCTGTTTGTCATTATAGATAAGATCCTTTATCTAGCATGTCAGAATTGCTTTCCATTTTATTACAGCAGAATAATAGTACACGATCACTTTACACCGCTGAAATAAATTGGCTTAACAGTTTTTGATGGCTCTATCAAAGCCATAAATATAATGCCAGACTTAGTGGTTTCAGACCCCCTTTAAATTACCAAAATGAAATACCTGAAGAGCAGCCCCACAACAAAGGCAAAGAAGTCCCGTGGCAATTTGGAACTGCATTTTGAGCGTGATTTGGTAGGCTTAGGGCATCCTTCATCTGGGCTGCAGAGAGTGAAGATGCTGGGTTGAAGGTGGGATAACTGTTTTACAGTGAAAGTAAAAAATAAATGAATAAATGCTCATATCTTGGAACCATCCCCATTTAATAGAAACAAAATAGAGAACTGGATATAATTGGACTTGATAAATAAGTCCATAGTATATGTAAAATTATGTACCCCACAAGTGTCGTGGAAAAAACCAGGATATCCCGTTTCCCCCCTTGAGACCACAGCTGCCAATTTGGGTGCCGGGATCTCATGCGATTTCACACCAAGACCTTGCCCCCCGAAACATTCCCTCTTCTACACAACTGTTATGAAATTTGTTTCCAATCTGGCAATGCTAATTATGGGGAGTGGTACCTTAAGTATGTATGCATGCATACATAAAGGACTGGGTACATTTTTAAAGGAACATTAGAGAACAGGTTTGTAATCTTTATTGATTCAGTAAAGTTTTATGCACAGAGTAAAAATTGCTATCTGATTAATGGGTTGAATTGAAAGCAAACACAAACTGAGTCTTTGGACTCTCAAGGCTTTGGGCTAAACAAGCAACACGCTTATGTAGGCCTTTTGCCTAAAAAGGAGAGAAAATAATCCATATGGTGAGTTTTACTTCCAGACTTTGTTTTTCAGCATGAAAAAAAATTAAGACTTCTAACCAAAGAGATTTGTTGCAGACAGTTTCCAATCGTCCACTTTGGGCTTTCTAGTTTGATTTCCTTATTTTAATTGCAAATAAAGACTTTGAAAGGGGCTGTGATAGCTGAATAGTTTCTTCCAGCAGCTAAGCTGCTTACTTTGTTAGGCAATGTTAGTGGAAAACTGAAAACTCTGTGGCATCTGAGGATGCATCCGTTAGGATGAAAGCAGAGCTTTGAAGGCCATAGGAAGGATTCAGGAGATGAATTTCATTCCTATCATCTGTAATCTACCATTAAGAAGAATGAGAGCTGGCAGATACTTTGATGTCCTTCTATGGAGCCAAAACATACAGAGAGATTTTGATTTCTGCCATGAATTTGGTCACAGAGGTCTTTAAATTACTTCTGCATTACACATTTATCTAATGTATGGTTCAGTTGTCCCATGTTAGAGTCAGTCTTTGCTTTGTATTATTTCTAATTTTAGTTCATGAACCATGGTTGCTTAGACTTTAAACGGCCCTTTCTTACCTGCCAGTAAATGAATCATGATAAAGGGTAGCCTCTGGCAGACAACATTTATGAGACTTATTTGTGGGGAAGGAAAATTGCATATGTCGAGATACAATGAATTCTGTTGGGGGTTAAATAGCAAAAAAAGGAGCCCGAAAGAGGGTTTGAACAAAAGTTAAAGCCTAGTTTCTGTTCTTCTCTTGCTTTATTTTTCTTATCTCCATCCCCACCCCATTTTCCTTAGCTGTCATCGTATAATGTGGACATAATTATTTCTCAGACTTAAACTGAATCATTTTTATATGACCCAGGAGACCCAGCAACATGTTTTTGTTACTGAGTTAATTCATTTCACTCCTATTATCCATACTCATTCTCTTCATGGTACCTCATGAAAAGCACAGGCTATTTGGAAGTAATTTATTTGTAAAAAGAGAGAGGATGATTTGCTAGGTCAAGACACACAGATTGGTACAATAGAGTGTTTCTCTTCCCCCAAAAGCTCAACTGCATCCCAATTTTAGGTACTAGATCTAAATAATGTGAGCCTTGCTTACATTATATTAGTAATGTATCAAGAGAGAATTGCTCCCTCCTTGCAATTCTCCGATTTGCCCAAGTCATGTTTTGCACTAGGACCCTCAACTACATGTCTGGGTGTCAGAAACATTGCCTCCACTTGGCTAAATTTGGCATTGAAAGTATAGTCATACCTCATGTTACGTTTGCTTCAGGTTGAGCGTTTTCAGGATGCGTTCTGCAGTACCGGAAAAGGGTTACTTCCTGGTTTTGCTGCTCATGCATGTGCAGACACGCAAAATGATGTCACATGCATGCGCAGAAGTGGCGAATCATGACCCACGCACACGCAGATGTGGGTTGCTTTCCTTTCAGGTTGTGAACGGGCCTCTGGAACAGATCCCGTTTGCAACCAGAGGTACCACTATACTTAACTGAACAATTCCTTCATGCAGCCCTTCCAGTGTCGTATTATCCCTCTGCCTCCTAAGACTGATAGCTACAACATGTCCTTTTTAGTGCTCAGAGTCAAAATAAATAAAACCTTGTTATGTGAATCCTGACATATTTCCCCCCTCTTAAGCAGTATAGTATGTGCATAATTGAATTGCAACATGCCTATTATCAAATGCATTTCTTTATGATTTGACATTTAGACATTATTGCAATAACTCTTTTCACTTTTTTCATATTTGGTGATTTATTGATCTCCCATCACACAAGATCTCCCATCAACCCACCAATGAACAACTCTTCATTTCTAGTGTCAGGCCCATAACTCAAGGTGGGACCATTCTTTTGCCTGCAGGAGTCCTCTAGTTAATGCATTAATAATGGGCATTCATTCGTCATAACCCATTTTCCTAGTTGCTAGTATTTTCTCTGGCTTCAGGACCACATTATTATGATATCTACTGATATCACCTAATCTGAACACACTGAAAATTTTTGCTCTCCACGTATGTTGGCAGATGATGAGATGGCAGAACCTTAGAAATTGCTCCTGCCCCCCACTTTTTACATAAAACATTTTTTACCTTAATTATTTGGACTTATTCAGGCCTGGCATGTGGCCTCATCAGAGAATGCAGTTAAGATGTTTTTGCTGTTCAGAGGGGTGCCTCTCCAGACAATTGAGGTGGCCCATGCATGATGCCACGGTTCTCTGAACATTGAGGGAGACTGGCCCCTTTTTGTAAAAAAAATAAATAAATAAAATGGAGTGCCTACAGTGCCTTGGCGCCCAGGAGCCACCCTTGTTGGTATCCTGTCTATATAAGTGCAAAACCATATTTATTTGCATATTTGTATACTCCTTCATCACTTTAGCCACTAAGATAGCCTAGGCTTATGTGTGCTTACTGGGCTTGTGAAGGGAAACTAAACACCACTAGGCACTGTTTGCAGCCCAAATGGTGCCGAAACAGTGGAGGACTTCAGCATGGAACACATTAATCTGTGTATGTAGCCTTATTTGAGTTCTCCGATTGGGTCTGCCTTGCTCTGGGACAGTTTTAAACTACTGCACAGAAACCGATTTCTTCATGTACACGTTGATCCTACACCCAGACTCTCCACCCAAGACAAGGATTGCTTTCCCTGATAAACCTACCCACCCCTTTCCATCACTCCCACCTAAAGAATGTTCCAGCAAGGTCTCTTCTCCTGTGTCTCATTCTCTTCTGCAGTTCTTCTCCTGCATAGTTCCCCTTCAGGTCCTCCCCATGGCAATTTCCATTTTTTTGTTGAAGTAGCATGTATTGGTTCCTCCAGCCCTGCCCCACAACCATGATAAACACTTCCTTTTTATGTTGTTCTCGTTATTGGCCGATCTCACTTGCTGTGCTATGCTGGTGTTTGTGTGTGTCATGTGAAAATATCCACCCGTTGGAGCATATGTCACAATTTACACCAACAAAAAGGAGCTTGGTTATTCATCACTGCTTCATTGTTATAACTCCAATTTGCAAAACGAAACAAAGTAAAAGTAAGCTGACATTTCAATAACTGTTCAGTGGGCCGTGGATTTTACTGGTCTTTGTTTTCAGCCCACTTTGATCAAACCTAAATCTGACAAGCATAAAAACAAATTAAATTCTTGACTGGCAACAGTTGCCCATTAAACATGAAGCAATGGATAACAGTTTTATCATAATAGCTGTCACCATTATATGCAGCAATTGCCTTATTATTTCAACGGTTTTTGTAATTACTGTGCCCAACAATGGGATTTAGAGCATGCACCTTCAATGTACTGTTTTCTTTCTCTCAAGATATGTAGTGTGAAGCCCCGGTGATTATTTTAACATAGGCAGTGTGTGGGGCAGATATTTTGTTGTGTTCCCTACCAATAGGGGCCAAAGAAGATATGGTTGAACTTCCTGAAGTGAAAGCTTTTACCACATGGGGCTGGGGGGTGGGGGCAGGGAGGAGGCAGAAGAGGTCAATAGAAGGAGAAGATACAAAGGATCTTCCTGAAGGCGAAAGAAATTTTGATTTTATTGTTTTTATCAATTTAGTCAGATTATTCCCAGCTTTTTCCCTGTCCCAACTGATGTTGCTGGTTTGGAGTCATAGTTAAGGTTGAAGGAAATAACAAAGAAAGTATATAGGAATTTAGATTCTTGAGACAGGCTTTAGGTCTTCTCATTCGTTTTTTTTCTTCTTCCTACAATCATGTGGAATATGAATGTTATGAAATAAATAAATAAGGCTGAGATATTCAAACTTAGAAGCCAGACTACAGTTTGAAACCTTATAGGACTTTTAAAGCTTTTGCAATTTGGGAAACATGGCTAGCCCTGCTCCAGCCTCGCCCTGTTTTGGGACTTCACATATCTACACAGAGGCCATATTTCCTCTGCTGTACTTCTTGCAGTTTCAGCAGAGGCCTCTGCAACAGTGGAGCCCTTCCCAGCTGCAGAGACTGCTGGAGCCCAGTGGCTAGGGATGTCCACTCAATCCTAACCCCATCCAGCAACACTAGGTACAGGTTAGGATTGCAGCCTTAGTCTTCTTTCTGTGGTCATGACTGTGATGTATATTTAAAGCATGTGGCTTCCCCCAAATTATTTTGGGAACGGTAATTTGTCAAGGTTGTTGGGAATTATAGATCTGTGGAGGGTGAAATCTAGCGCCCAAGATTCATCAAGGAAAGCCATGACAGTTAAAGTGCTTTAAATTTGCTTTAAACATATGGTATGGTTCTCGAAGCTACCAGCATGAGTTTGACCAAACTGCGGGAGGCAGTGGAAGACAGGAGTGCCTGTCGTGCTCTGGTCCATAGGGTCACGAAGAGTCGGACATGACTAAATGACTAAACAACAACAATGGTTGATGTGACCCACATCAAAGTGGTCCTGTACTCCACACAGGTAGAGGGATGGAGGTAGATCCCTAGGCGAAGGAAAATCTGGGATGTGGTTTTTTTTTGCTAGGACATAAGTGCAAAAGTCACCCACCTGCTTCTTTCAAAACTACACATACACCCTTAATGAAATGTCTATCTTGCTGTACAGCAGTAAATGAGATATTCTTACAGTTGCAACAGCCCTAGTGTTTGAGAAGTATTAATATTTATGGCAGTTTTATAAGCTTGCTACTCCACTGTTTCAGGAAGATCGGCCAATTTACATTATTAGAATTGGCAGTGGGAATCTTTTGGGTTTTTTAACGCTGTTAAAAATAAGTGAAGCAACATGCTCTATTTTTATATTTAAAAAAAAAGATATCAAAGGTTACAATGAGAAATTATTCATAGTATATCTATTTAAGATGCTTTAGCTTGAAAACTAAAATTGTACAGTTTAAGACGTTAAAACACATGGGTGGCTTTTACACCTCTTAGACTCCACCTGTAGTCAGACAGCTGCACACAACAAGCCATATTATAGAGTTACAGAAATATGGGACATTTGTCATCTCTCACACATATTCTGATCATTGGGGTCCAAATTCTAAGTAGGCAACCAGTAGTTTCAAAGTAGTTTTAAACCAGTAGTTTTAAACCAGTACAGTGGACCCTCGGGTTGCAAACGTGATCCGTGTGGGATGCACGTTCACAACCTGCAGTGGCTTGCGATTCAGCAGTTCTGCGCATGTGCAAAGCATGATTTAGCACTTCTGCGCATGCATGACTGCCCAAACCTGGAAATAACCCGTTCCAGTACTTCCAGGTTTCGGCAGTCCGCAACCTGAAAAAACGCAACCTGAAGCAGACGCAACATGAGGTAGGACTGTAGTTTCAAAGTCCTACCCAGTGCTTTCACCCCAAGAAATATGGGTGCCATGAAGCTATAAGTGAACAAGGTAAGTGTTCATGGCGAGTTCCGACACTCTTTTTTTAAATAGAAAAACAGTACTGTCGCCTGGTGACTCAAGGCACTCCTGCACAGATGGCGGTTTGACAGCCGCCATGTTCACCCCTCACAGAGTTCACACTATTGTGTTGCAAGTAACTAAGTGTGCAAGGGCTCTCATTGCCCCTTGTAGGTAAGGGTGTGCCAAAGAGGGTGGCCTGGATGTTCATTATTGAGCTTAGTGTCTCATGTGTTGCCGTCTCACCTTTGCGGGATGACATTTATCTTTCGGAGTCCTTGCAGAATTGAATCTGCTGATTTTTAATAGCAGGACGGGAACAACAAGAGAACCCAGATAGTGGTTCATTCACTCACTCTTGGGGGGGGGGGGTTCAGCCCAGTGTAATAATATGAGGAGCATTGTCTAGCTTTTTCTCAGTGCCACAGAACTGTCAGAGAACTGTTCCCATGCTTGGATTGGCTGGCATCTTCCCAGCCCATCTTGCCTTGGCTGAAAGAACTTTTGCAGTGGTGGGGCCAATCGTGTTGCTATCACCTATGGCTGTTCAGGGCATGCTTTGCCCTGTAAGCTTCTTGGGGCTCATTGTATTGTCAGCTCTTTCTCTCCAAGCTCCTCCTCCTGCTGCCTCTCTTGCTTTCTGTCCTCAACCTCAGTGGTACCATCAGGTAAGGCTTAGGGACAAAAGTCTAGAGCACCACTCAAAAGCACGAGCAGTTGCTCCAGCACCACCAATGCAGCAGCCTTCAAGTGTCACATATTACCATCTAAAAAAACCACCCAGGACATTATGCCCAGAGCCTGGCTGGACTACAACCCAGTTTGAAAGAGGAAGGGTGCTTTAATGCACCAGTATTGGACAGTCCAGGCCATTTTCCAGCACTCGTTCCAGCAGCTCCAGCTTCTCATTATGCTTTCTCTGTGGGATGCCACAGCCCTTGTGGGTCACCGTAATGACTGTGCCACTGCAGCAAAAAAGATAATGTGGAGGAGACTGCAGCGGCTGGAATGACCCCCCCACTCCAAAGGCTGTGCCTCTCTAGCAGAAACATGATGTGAAGCAAGCTGCAGGCTATATAGCTTTTAGAACAATGGTCTTCAGTGACTAATCTTGATTGACAGCTGTGGTGAAGTGGCAGCATCAGGGGAGGCAATCCATTGCTCAAGGCTGGTGAGCATCAGATGCTGGGAGACCAGAGCTTGGTTCAGTGATGGAACTGGCAAGCATCTGGCTGTACCACTCTCCTTCCAAGTACATGTAGGCCTCAAACCTTAGATAACTACACTGGGTGAGTGCTGGACTCCCAGGTAGGCTTAGGCCCTTTCATTCCATGTATTTAGAGTCAGAGTTAATGATACTAAGTGATAGCTTGGCATGGTCTCCGTTTTATTTTTATATAATGATGATTTGTTTTTTTCCAAAGTATGGTCTTGCCAGATCGAGAGATGAATGAGAACAGAAAATAGCTATATTAGAGAGGGCTGCTAAAACCTGCTGTCAATGGATTCAGTCCCGTGGCAAGTTGCAGTAACATTATTAGATCAGTTCTGATGAACACAAAGGTTTCTCCCATTTGTAGTTTAAGCTTGGCCCGCTGCCTGATTACAACACTGCCTGCTCTGCTGAAGACATGTTCATATGCACAATCCTAATCTTTACTTTTGCCACTGATTTCTGGGAAACGCTAGGAACATTTCTCCAGGGAGTCTGCCAGCATGCTGAGATAGTTAAAACTGTATCTGTCCAATTAGAGCTCAATTGAAAATAAGCCGGTGGCTACTTGGTTTAATAGTGGGGGATATGCAGACACAGAAATTTTATTTCTTAATTTACTATGCAAATGAGAAAATACATTTGAAGTAAAAAATGTTGCCTCGAAGCAGTGTGGCGGAGCACAAACAAAGCTCTGGGCTTGTATATAATTTGTGCTCAGTGCCAGCTGCATTGCATGACAAAACCTTCGGATTTTCCGTTGCCTTCCGGCTGCTTTGTTTGTTCAAAACCTATTTTACATTGTAGATTTATTTATGGAAATCATTTTCACCCACTGTCCTATTGATAAACCCTTACCTTTAACAATCATTCAGTTCCCACAGCCATGCATTCCTTAAACAGAATTTTGTATCACGTTCGCTGCAGAAGCAAGATGGCATAAGGAGGCTTAATACATTTATTTATGTTTCTTCCCCGAGGGCTTGAAACGTGTCCTAATTTTATTATTGCAGTAAATGTCTAAGGTAGGCTGATATGAGAGGCAGTGATTCTCTAGGTCAGTCCTGCCCAACTGATGCCCTTTTGGACTACAAGCCCAATAATTGTAACCCACAAGGTCCAGAGGGCACCAGATATTCTAAAGCGAGTTTGGCACCTAACTGAGATTTCAGCTTGGATCTTCCACATACAAACCCAGCACTCAACAGTGATAATAATTTGAGCAGCAATTAGCTGCACTCTGCCAGTATATTTTTGTCCCGCTCCTCGTTCACTCCTTGGAAGGGAGCATGTAAAACAATGTGTTGGCTTGCTTCTGCCTTCTGAAATCCAGCACAAGTGTCAACCATCATTTGAAGCATTTGTCTACATTTCCAAAGATTTGGGGAATTAGATTTGTCCACAATCTTTCTGCACCCAGGACTTCAGCCCTTGCTGACCACTGTCCCATAGTTGACTAAGCTGGCTATAGTGTGAGACCACAGAGCCTAGGGCTTGCCGATCAGAAGATTGGCGGTTCAAATCCCCGTGATGGGGTGAGCTCCCATTGCTCGGTCCCAGCTCCTGCCAACCTAGCAGTTCGAAAGCACGTCAAATTGCAAGTAGATAAATAGGTACTGCTCCGGCGGGATGGTAAACAGCATTTCCATGAGCTGCTCTGGTTCGCCATAAGTGGCTTAGTCATTCTGGCCACATGACCCGGAAGCTGCACACTGGCTCCCTAGGCCAATAAAGCAAGATAAGCGCCGCAACCCCAGAGTAATCCGCGACTGGACCTAATGGTCAGGGGTCCCTTTATCTATTGTCACTTATGCAAATGGCAGATTTCCTGCTGTTACTACTGAAGTACTCCTTAGAAAAAGCTACTAATTTTTTTATGGACATTTCCAAAACTTCAGATGTTTATTATAGTCCTAAGCCAGGATGGTGGGCTGATGTCATGATGTGTGCTCTCTGAGCCACACAGAAAGTAAAGAGCCTTGTGGCTTCTTAATGCCTAATACATTTATTCTGCTTATATGCTTTCCTGGACTAAAATCCACTGTCAGATGCATGAAGCCTTATCCTCAGTAGCAAGTATAAATTTACCTGGGGCTTTCTTGGGTGGGGAGAGGAGGATATAAACAGTGAGGTCAGAGGGAAATGAGAACCAGAAAGGAATGATGTGATAATTATGTAATTAACTATAGTCGTTTGCAACAAACAGCTGTGCTGGTAACACAGACCTACTGGCATGGTAAGTCAATTAACACATGTAGTGTGATAAAAAAAATCCATGGTGTGATTCAATCCATAAGCAATAGCTGAATCTTCTGACGTATTGTAATTCAGAAGTTCCACATTGCAGGCTCCTTCTGTAATTCTTCTGTTTCAGTACTGACTCCTTAAGGCCAGTTACGGAGTGTCCTGGGAGGTTATATTGTTCTCCTTTTGGTTTTTAAATATTGACATTACTGAAGTCGGATTTGCACCCATTTATTCTTTTGTATGGAGACTGGCCTGCTGGCCCTATGTGCAGAAGGGCATTGCTGACGGATGATGGCAAATACCACATGGAAACATGAGCAAGGGAGTGAGCCTCTGATGTTGTGCGTGGCATTGTTAGCTCCTTGTAATAGTGCTGCCAGAGTTGGCATCTGGTCTGCCACAGGGGCTGGCCCCTGTGGCGATCACACAGGGTCCCCGGATGTTTCACCGTCTATTGATCCCAGTGCCACAACTTTATTTCTCGCTGCCACCACCCAGGCCCTACCTGGTACAATACTGAGTCCAGTCAGGGTTAAATTGGAACATAAACCTCTGTTTATTTATTGCAGTTTAACAAGCGTGTGGTTTCATAAATGGTATTGGTCAATTACAATCATGTGGTGCCTATCCAGACCTATAACTTCCGCTACCTGCTCTCAGTAAACCACCTCTCAGATATTTACTTGTCTTCCTAGCCCCTAACTGATCCTGACTCAGCTTCTTTCGCTACACTAACTCAACCTACCCATAGACTCTATCCCAATTCACTCCAACCAACCACCCAACTCCCAACAAACTCCCCCTTCGCCCCTCCCAGAGCTGGTTTTATAGTCCCTCTGACTCCACCCCCCTAGGTTCTGATTGGGTAACTTGTTTAACTATTTCACCTCCATCACTCTCATATGTTAATGTCACAGCCCCCATCTCTGTTGTATCTGCTGTTGTGGCTTGGGAGTAGCTGTTTCAGGTTAGGGAGGGGGGCTGCCTTTAAGTAAGCATAAACCTGATATCCAAGGCCAGGATATATCTGTAAATCATTCCAGATCAAGCTGTAAGGGAAGTCCTACATCAAGCTCGCTAACAGTAGTTCCAACATGAGGTTACCATGCAAACCAAGTGGCCAAGCTATCCTTGTCCAGGAAAGGGTTCAGTTGACACAGGAGTTGGAGCTGGTTGTGGAGGTCATCTAGATCCGTACTTGGAACTGGAATGTGTGAATGCTGAGGTGTCTTTTATAAAGTTGTAGAGCCATATAGACCGTTTTTAAATGCATGGTGAGGGCTATTGTAGTCGAAGGATCCAATACAATGAAAATATTACTGCATCATTGCAACATTTGCAATATTTGAGTTATTTAAATATGAAAAGCCTGCTTATTTTTCACATCACCTTTCAGGCAAAAAGGAATCACCTGGACTGCCCATGGGATTATTCATTGCTATTGTTCCATAGCTTTGTTGTAGCTTTTTCCTGCTATCTGACTTCACTGCCTGCTTAGTCATTGTTTATGTACGTGGTTATGTAGCTGTTCACTAGTCTGAAGAAAGCTGTGATATTTCAGGGCATTTTCACACCTGATTGAGCACAATAATGTGAGGTATAAAAAACATGTAAGTTGGAAGCTATGCGCCAATAGCTTTTAATTATATCAAGGCTCTCAGCTGCCCCATGCAGACTTTTGAAATCCATTAAGCATTTGCCTTGTTGTGAGCAATGGAATAAGATGTCAGTACAGATAACAGGTGTTGGTTTTAAGTAAAAGTTTCCATGCCTGGGTAGACTCATTATCTACTTAAATCCATTTGCATTCCAGCGACCATTCTTGAGATGTGGACAATGGTTTAAGCCAGTGTTTCCCAACCTTGTGCCTCCAGATGTTTTTGGCCTACAACTCCCATCATCCCTAGCTAGCAAGACCAGTGGTCAGGGATGATGGGAGTTGTAGGCCAAAAACATCTGGAGGCACAAGGTTGGGAAACACTGGTTTAAGCTGCTGATACATGTAATTGTAATATTGATGGTTTGTTTTCCAACATCCATCAAATGAATATCAGTGCTTTTATTTCAGATTAAAGGAAATGCTCATTTGTCATTGAAAGGCATTGAGCAAGTGCAGTAAAAAAGCAATAAGGACAAGGAATGCTCAGTGGACCCAGATCTCTAGAACATTTATTGAAACAAAATCCGGACTTCTGGGTCGGCGCCATCGCCGAATGGCGGACTCCCTCCGAGCTCCGGAGGGAGCCTGCTGGGTAGGGGTTGGGTCCCGCCGCGCCGGCGACGCGGGGACCCTCAAAAACCATGGGCGGTGATGCCCATGGACTTGGTGACTCGGCGGGCACCGTTTGCGCCCCCCGACCCGCGAAGGAGCCTTTTTAAAGGCTGCGGAGCGGGTGATGGGGGGGATGTGGTGCTATGAGTCCACTGCTTCCCCTGCCTAGCGAAGCCGCATGCCATTCGGCGGAGAGCACCGACTTTCTTCTATTGAAAATTTGGACTTAAAAGAATAACCCGTGAGTAAATTTACCGGACTTAAAAGGAAAAATTTGATTTATGAATTTGGAGCGAGTGGGGGAGGTGCAAAAAGGAAGTCCCCCCCCCTGTTGTAGAGGTTTTAACGCAAGGATTTAACAATTAAGATCGAGAGATGAACTTATTTGTTCGGAAAAAGTTAATTTCACGAAGGGAAACTACAAGTAATTCTGCTGGAGGAGAAGATTGATTGGCGAGAACTAGAATGTAACCCCCCGGGAACCGGGAGCGATCCGTTAGGAGAGACTGGTGAAGAGACACAGAAATTTTGACAGCTGTCAAAGTAGCTGTCAAAGCAGGAAAATAAAAGAGAACTTTGTTACGATGGCTTTGCTGGCTAAATTCGCTACAATTTGAACATAAACTATTGAAAACAAAGGCAACAAGTTATATGACTTTTGGGTCTGATCTGGAAAGAAATTAAGTTACCATATTCCCTCTAGAGGGAGTTCTGGGACATTGCAACGGTGGCAGCAAGTGGAAAATTACTATGAAATGGAGCAGGATTTGTTATCTCTTGGGAAAGCTGCAAAAACGAAGCATTATTTTGTCTACAGAGGTTTCTACACTAAAGGAGACAATGGATTTATCTATTGAAGAAAGGAAGGGACTTGACGTAAGTTTATGTTCCTGAATAAATAAAGCCTCTGTAGAGGAACCAGAAGTTTCTGAATTAGAAGGTTTTTGCAGCAGAACAGGAAAAAGAAACCTGAGGAATAAGAGCTGGACTAAATTCGAAGTTGGAACATTTGGGACATCCAGACTTTAAAAGGATCATGAAACAGAATTTGAGTTATACTCTTAAATATAGAGGTCTGGATGGAAGAAGAATGATCTTTTCTGAGAGTTTCTCCGAGATTGGACTTTCTGGAATTAAAAGCTACCAAAAAGACGGCAAAGCGGATTCGAGAGAGAGTTAGGCATGGACGTGGGATCTCCAGTCTGGCAGTAGACAGATGGATGGATTTTGGGGATCGAAACCGGGAAAGGGGGGGGGGAGATTTGGAATCCAAAGGCTGTAAAACTATATACTTTTTATTTTCTTTTTTTCATTTTCTCTTGTTGCGTGAGAAAAATAGGGGAATTCGTGGAAGGGAACTGGGGTCGATCTTAGGGAAGTATAAAAATATAAAGAGAAATGTTTAAATAAGATAAATTAATTTTGAATAAATGGGCTAATTATAATTATAACAAGGTTTTAAAATTTGGGGTAAGAATTTGTGGAATTAATTTAATGGAAATGGAATACAAGAGGGGGAGGGGGGGAAGTCCTGGAAAGATGTCAATGAAATTAAGTGTAAACTTTATCCTTTTCTTTTTTCTTTCCTTCTTTTCTTATTCTGGAAATTTTAATAAATATTATTTTAAAAAAAAATCCAAAGTGAACATTTCTCCATCATATACAACTATGCATTACTAACTGGTTTGCATTTTTAGTGCTTTGCCATAGTATAAATACTCAAACTTCAACATACTGTATATTAGCAGAATTTCCCAGATCTCCTGACAATCTCATTGACGGGTAAGGTACCGTATTTTTCGCCCCATAGGACACACTTTCCCCCCTCCAAAAATGAAGGGGAAATGTGTGTGCATCCTATGGGGCGAATGCAGGCTTTCGCTGAAGCCTGGAGAGCGAGAGGGGCGGGCTTCCCCCGCCCCCTGCCCCGCAAGCTCCGAGAGTGATGGCGAAGCTGTGGTCAGCTTCCCCATCGCTCTCTGACCTGTTCTGGGGGCTGGGCTCAGGGGAAGCTCGGGCTTCCCCCGCCCCCAGCCCCACAAGCTCCGAGAGCGATGGTGAGGTTGCGCAACCTCGTCTTCGCTCCCGGACCTCCAGCCCCAAGGCTAAAAACGAAGCCAGGAAAGGCTTCTTTGCTCTTTGGGGCTGTGGGGGGGGATAATTCCCCCCTTAATTCCCCCCCCCCCCAATAAGTGTGTCCTATGGGCCGGTGCGTCCTATAGGGCGAAAAATACGGTATATCACAAATAAATAAAGTGGAATTTGCTGCCAAGGAGTGTGGTGGAGTCTCCTTCTTTGGAGGTCTTTAAGCAGAGGCTTGACAACCATATGTCAGGAGTGCTCTGATGGTGTTTCCTGCTTGGCAGGGGGTTGGACTCGATGGCCCTTGTGGTCTCTTCCAACTCTATGATTCTATGAAATAAAGCTTTTAGTAAACATGTGGTAGCACTGAAGGATATACTTCAGTGTTAAACGCATAGATTGTGCCTTTAGGGACTTGTGCTGCAATCCTAGCCATGTCTACTCAGAAGGAAATTTTGCTGAATTCAGTGGGAATTGGATCTAGATGAATTGAGTTAAGGTTTCAGACTAAGCCTGCAATCCTAACGTAGTTTTCTAGGAGTAAGAAGCTCTTAGATACAATGGGACTTGCTTCCATGCAAGCATGCATAGAATTATAGACTTATCCGTAATAAATTTATTTAAAAGCATTTCTTGACCACTAATATTTTTTTTAGAAACAAATTCTAAGCACAGGTGAAAACAAAAAATCAGTAATAACAGAATCCAACTTTATGGACCAAGGAAAACTGGAGCAAAAAGACGTATCGTCACAAGATGTCTGAAGTAACTAACAGATGATGTTTCAAATATTGCAGAGGCAAGGGTATTCCACAATGCAGGGCAATGACATAAAATCAGGGGTCAGGAAACATTTTCAGCAGGGGGCCGGACCACTGTCCCTCAGACCTTGTGGGGAGCCTGACTATATTTTTTTTTGGGGGGGGGGAGAACAAATTCCTATGCCCCACAAATAACCCGGAGATGCATTTTAAATAAAAGCACGCATTCTACTCATTTAAAAACACCAGGCAGGCAGGCCCTACAAATCACCCAGAGGTGCGTTTTAAATAAAAGGACACATTCTACTCATGTAAAAAGGACACCGATTCCCGGACTGGTCGCAGGCCGGATTTAGAAGGTGATTGGGCCGGATCTGCCCCGCCCCCCCGGGCATTAGTTTGCCTACCCATGGCATAAAATTCTCATTTTCAGGTCGCTGCCCTGTTGGCTGTGAATGCTTTTCTGTACTGGCATCCTAATTCAACCTCCCTTGAATCTGGAAAGAATATAGCCCTGTTCAGCTGGCTCACCCTTCACGTACAGATCATGTGAGTGGAAAAGCCTGGGTGCACTTGCAGAGCGCATTCCCTTTATTGAGTTCCACTTAGTCCACCAGGCCACCTTCCACACGTTCAATTGATAATGTCTGAACCAGGGACCCTGCTCTACCAACATAGGTTTACCATGTGATTTAGAACACTGAGCATGCAGGGTTCTAAATCACATGGAAAACCTTCTTCATGAGTAGAGGAGGCTCCTTGCTTCAGAAGTTACCCTTCCAGTGCACAAAAGGCAACTCAGCTGAGTGACTTGAGCATAGGGTGTGATGTCAATAAGCACATCCCTGCTCATCCATTCACACCATTCTAACTGCATGGTGTGGGGATAGATACCTGATCAGGGTGGCTACCTGAACAGAGTTTATTTTCTTGAAGAAAGTAGAAATTATTTCCATTTTGAACATGGCTGTTTTGCCTAAGAATCTTGTTACTTTCGATGGGTGTTTGAGTAGACTGTAGAAGTGGAAAAAACCTCTGATGTGTTGTGTCAAAATATTTTATGAATACTGTCACATTCTCCATCTGATCAGAGACCTCCTCATATGTGCACAAACAAATATTTAATGAAAATAATGTCATAAAGAGCATATGCTTGAGAATACATTTCAAGATATGTCCACTCCCATAACATTTCTTAGACAATTCTGTCAAAAGTGGTTTACTCACTGTAAGCTAGTGGGTCTTAAAAAGCCAGAGTTTCTAAAGGATTGTGCCTAAGTGTATTGCATTAGTTTTCACACAACATAGCAGCTGAAACCTAGTATAACAAAAGGGAGCATATAAATGTTTCAAACAAAATAAATTAGTTTGATTTATTTTGTTTAGTCCTTTCCTTCTTATTCCATTTTTTCTGCACAGCAACACTTTCAGCTCTGTATTGAAGTAATAAAGATAATAGTACATACTGTTTCACTTAGTTGTGTAAGAGCTCAGTGTTTTTAACCCGAGTCATAGATTACAAGGCAAAATGGAGCCTTACAACTGTCAATCAATGTAGTGATTGACCCAGTCTTCAAGTTTAATGATGCAAAATATTGTACATAGAAGGATCAGAATGAAGTTTGGTCATGGCTTATATAAAGACAACTGGAAATGCTGAGTATAGTTCTTTCTTTAAATCAGAATTTACCCGGTCAGATTTTCAGTCCCCCCACAATTAGAGAATATTACTTTTCCAGATAGTCATCTTAATGTGAATTTAAGTGTCACACCCCTATGTTTTTCTATGGTTAACTGGCACCAAAATGTTATAAATGCAATTCCTCTTCATTTTTGTCATTAGCTCTGTATTCCACTGAATTGCCATTATGGTAGGAGGGCAGTGGTTCTAGTTTATGTTTCAATTTCAGACTACAAGTTCACCTCTATGAATTTTGATTTATGCAGTCATTAGGCACTGTTAAAATCCTGTCAGTTACAACTTGCCAAAGAAAGGGAGAGGCTAATTTTATCATTCAGTTCATATACATGGTATTTCTCTGTCATATAATTTGACATTCTAACTTGAATTAATGGCACCTAGAATACTGTAAAGTTCAAGTTTGTAAAGGAAACAAGGCCAACCCCACTCTTAGACAGATGCTGAGAGCAGGAGGGCATGGCAGCAGACCCTTTCCTCAGCTATTTCCATCCTCCTCAGCTGGTAGCAGTGATGCCTGCTTGTTCCTAGGCTAGACTTGCTTAGTGACCTTCTCTCTGTGTCATTGGGTGGGCCTCTGACCAAGTTAGAGAGCAGAGCACCCAGCTCAGGACACGCAATCCAGCAAACCCATGTGGCTCTCTTCACAAGACCCCTGTCTGTTCCATCATTGCTGGCTGAAACATTTGTTTGGATGGGCAGCGAACAGGTACCAGGTAGAGCAGTGGGTGAATAGTAGTGAAGTATTTGCAGGCAGACCCCAGTGTGGAATGTGACTTGTCCTATACTTCCTAAGCTAACCTTCACCTCTGACATGTGGTGGTGGACATTGCCCTGTCACCCTTGTTGGAATAAGATTTAACTCTCAGTCTGGTCAGTTTCTGTTCATGGAATGTCCATTGCCTCAGGCAGCAAAAATTATTCCTCTAAAGGAAATCACTGTGTTTCCAGTGGATAGGGGATTATGTTGTTGTTGTTGTTTAGTCATTTAGTCGTGTCCAACTCTTTGTGACCCCATGGACCAGAGCACACCAGGCACTCCTGTCTTCCACTCCCACAATTTGGTCAAACTTAGTAGCTTCAAGAACAGTGTCCAACCATCTCGTCCTCTGTCGTCCCCTTCTCCTTGTGCCCTCCATCTTTCCCAGAGCCTCAGCTTCAGGATCTGTCCTTCCAGTTAGCACTCAGAGCTGGTTTCCTTAAGAATAGATAGGTTTGATCTTCTTGCAGTCCACGGGACTCTCAAGAGTCTTCTCCAGCACCATAATTCAAAAGCATCAATTCTTCAGTGATCAGCCTTCATTATGGTCCAGCTCTCACTTCCATACATCACTACTGGGAAAACCATAGCTTTAACTATACGGAGGGTTAATTTTCATGATTTTCATGAGGCTTAATTGTGCAAGGGCTCTTTGATTACCCAGATTAAGATTGAGTGATTATAATTATTTCAAATGGACTTTCTCATTGGGATGCCTACTCACAGTAACAAATGTTTACATCAAGGGCATGAAAGCATACCATGAATACCCCCTCCAACCTGACCAGAGTATTTCTTGTGCTAAATATGGATGGTGATAATGGTTGAATTCATCACACGCCTCTCACTGTCAGGTCCCAGGGCAGGTTACAAAAATTTGAAATTCAGAATTAAAAACAGTTAAAGGAGGTTACAGTCATGGGAATAGGGTGAGCCTTGGAAACACACGTCTCAGGTATCAAACGCCAGAGTAAGCAATATGGTGTGTGTCTTCTAGATGTGGGTGACAAAGGCCATCATGTCTGACCATTGAGCATGCTGGCTGGAGCTAATGGAAATTGTAGTCCAAAACGTTTAGAGGGCACCATATTGACTCCCCCTGTTCTATATGTTTCTCAAATTTAGAAGCAATAATTTCGCCTGGTGCAGTCTCAGTTGCTGATAAAAAAAAGCCAGGCTTCTATCAAATCCCCTGAGTTTGGGACAAAGAGAAACACAGGGCCTTATTTGATCAGGCACTGGGCAGGGAGGGCCCTTAGAACAATTCCTTATTCTGTTTCAATGTGTTAGTCTATATATCATGCAGCGATTAAAGCAAATTTGGGGAACCTCCAGCCCACATCCAGGGCTTCACATCTCTCTATCTCGCCCGGTTTTTTCCTCATGCCATGCTCATCCTCAAGCTACACTGTCTCCCCAGGTCACACCTCTCATCAGCCTTGCTTTTCTCCTTTCTAAAGTTCTTTTGCCTGGATGGAATGTGCCTTTTGCTTGTCTGGAGTGAGCAGCAGTAGAATCACAGAATCATAGAGTTGGAAGGGACCCCAATTGTCATCTAGTCCAACTGCCTGCAATGCAGGAATCTCAACTAAAGCATCCATGAGAGATGGCCACCCAACCTCTGCTTAAAAACCTCCAAGGAAGGAGAGTCCACAACCTCCCAAGGAAGATGGTTCCAAATGTCCAACAGCTCTTACTGTCAGAAAGTTTGTCCTGGTGTTTAGTCAGAATCTCCTTTCTTGAAACGTGAAGCCGTTGTTTCGAGTCCTACCCTCCAGAGCAGGAAAAACATGCTCCCTCTTCCATGTGATGGCCCTTGAGATATTGATGGCTATCATATCTCTTCTCAGTCTCCTTTTTTCAGGCTAAACATACCCAGCTCCTTCAACTGTTCCTGATAAGGCTTGGTTTCCAGGCCCTTGATTACCTTGGTTGGCCTTCTCTGTACATAGCAGCCTCTGACTCGTGTGTGCTTGGAATGTAACCTGCTGTATAGATGTAAGAATCACTTCCATCACTCTGCCCTTCTGCTGCTCACCTTTGCCTCTGCTCCGCCCATCTTTGGCATGGAAGGTCACCTATGAGGAAATGTGGCCCTTAGGCTCCCACCCCGCTGACTAAGGGGACTTCTAGTTCAGAGGATTTTCCTCCACCACTTGTGTATATGGCCTCTTGCCAGTGGGTATGCTTATGGAGCACCTGATTACTCCAGTGGAAAGATATCAGGGGTCATCAGCAAAGTCTGTACAACCAATTTTCAACATGAGTGTGTTCTTGGGGCAGGGGGACACAATAAAAGCCAAAGCTCCATCTAATAATAATAATAATAATAATAATAATAATAATAATAATAATATTTTATTTATATCCCACCCTCCCCAGCAGGGCTCAGAGTGGCTAACAACAATAAAAGTAACACAGGTTACATAAAATCACAATCAATCTAATCCAGCATTCTGGTTCCCTGGATAGCTCATGGTGCTGATAATGCCAAGGTTACAAGTTTGATCCCCATAAGGGTCAGCTGCATATTCCTTCATTACAGAGGGTTGGACTAGATTATCCTCAGGGTTCCTTCTGACTCTACAATTCTGTGATTCCATGACTGTGGCTGGCAAGAGACCTCAGAAAGCCTGAGGGCAGCTGGTATTCAGCGGCATACTGCCCTCCTCAGTTTGTCTCATCATCCTTTAATCCCAGTTTGTGGCCATCACCACTTCTTGTGACACAGTGAAAGGTATTTCAGCTAACAGAATGAACCATTAACAAATAGAGTCATGGGAATGACCCAAGATTGGAGGTCTTTTAAGTGCAGCTCTAGATACATCACAGGCCTTGCAGATGTTAAAATGTCTCATTATTCTTTATTCGTATAAATTTAATCCATTGACTGCCCTAAACATATAAAGCAAATCTAAGCAGTAGCGAAATGTGATTTATATGAAGAGAAATCAAGCCATACAGACTCTTGTTAACAAGAAATGCATGAAAACAAAAAAAAATCTTGCTGGATATTGACCCAATAGGAATCTATTTAATCTGATAATGTGTTTTAAATGACAGTCAGAATGAAATTTGGGGGAGTTTGAAAGCAATAGCCATCATATGTAATAATCTTTCACACATTTTATCTATCCTTTGTAAGACAAGAAGCCCTAAACTGTAGCATTGCTAGAGGCTACAAGACCTGTCATTTGGAAAGAGTGTGGATGCTGCAGATTGGGTGCCCTGCCGTTTAATGGGTTTCAGATATCAAATTTCAGGTTTTATGGCAGAAGCAGAAATAAGTAAATATTACATTAGAGAAATGTGATTTTCACTGTTTAAGGTAATGAGTATCCCATTCAAGGAATCTCTATATACACCTTTATAGGCTGCTTTAAGGGATGAAAGCAGCTCCCTTAAATAAGTCTAAATTGAAGGAGCTGCAGATGGAGAGCAAAATAAGAAAGGTTATAGTATCATTATATTACAATACACATAAAGGTTCATCATGTGCCTTTCAGTGTCACAAGATGTTGTGATGGCTTTTAAAGAGAATGAAACAGGGAAATGTGTTGGGATTCTGAGGTGAGATACCTAGGTAGCGGGAGTTTTCCTCAATTCCAGTCACCATCAGAGGCAGCTTAAGGTCCAAAATAGTTTACTGCTTTGGAAGATTCGCCTTCACTAATTAAGTTCCAGGTGGTGATATATACATACAGTTTGTTGGCTTTTGACTTTGGCAGATATATGCATACAAGTAGAAAGTATTTCTGTTGCTCCAGCTTCAATGCGTAACACAGACTCTGACTCACAGACCCCAGATGGCCTCATTGACTGACCGCAACACAAGACCCCAGACCCTAATGAGCTGGCATGCCTTAATCACTTACATAGACGTCACTGGGTTGTTACCATAGCAACTGGCTTGGCTGACCATGCACCTATTGGCTTATCTCTGACCATGGTGTGATTAAGCTCATGAAGGAAATTAGTTCCTTCCACGATGTCCTGTTCCTCCAATAGAATATTCTACTAACTTGTCCCAGGAGTACAGGGTTTCCTAGCAGTGCAAAATGACGCTCCTCTTTTGCTCCCCTGTACGCACCCTGTGACCTCCCCAAATCTGCACCGGAAGCTTGGGGAAAACCCTAGAACAGATTTAGGGGCTGCACAGGTGTGGGTGGGTATTGAGTTCTGTTGTGCAAACCAAAATCCTTATGGTTGCAGAACTACTTATTTAGCTGCATGTTGAGCACGACATATAATGTTGATGATTGTGATGAACATTATTGGAAAGTAGCTGATCCATCATGATTAAATGCTCTTCCTGAATTTTCCCTTCTATGCAAGTTCCTCCTTCCTATTCCCTTTTCAGTGGTGTTGTTTATTTCTTATGACCTACCCTTCCTCTCTTGTGAGCCCAGGGCAGCTAACAACAACAACAACCAGTGTCAGCTAACTGTAGCAGAGCTTCATGTCTGCAGCAGTATTAACCAGGCTTAGCTCTAACCAAGCTGGTTTGCAACCCATAGTCAAAGCAAACCCTGGTTAGGGTTGGGGCAGATATTACCTCAGTTGCACTATGCTGGCACATGTTCCACATCATGGAAGGCAGGGAAGAATTCACTCAGGAGAGGGGTAGAGGAAGGATGAAGGAGCCTGGGGTCTCAACCATGGTTAAGATACTGGCTGAGTGACGTAGGCACCACAAATCTAGCCTTTGAGCTATCCTGGATCCCCCCACCTTTTGTGTTCCCTTTGGAAACTCAACTCTACTTATCTCGTGACAGGCTGTCTCGTTTCCTAATTAATATTTCAGTATTTTGGAAATGACAAATGCTAATGTACAACAATAGGAGTTCAGTGCATAAAAGCCTTTGCTTACAAAGATTTATTGATCTCTTGCTAAATGTTGTGCCTTCCACAATATCTGTGTTCAATAATGACTCACAACAAGGGTCGGGGTGAGTTCAGAGGCATGATATTTAATCTATGTTCTAATCAGGTGCCGCAAGTGCAAGAAAGTCTAGGGATTATTTTAAAACTTAATACAGGCTGGCTTGCATTCCTTTCCCCCACCTATCTAGAGATGGCTAATGCCTGTCTCTTTATCTTCTCATTACTCTGCTTCATGGTTTATTAACCTCTTCCTAATGCTGACAATTGCAAGGGATGCTCTTTGAATTTGGAGACAGGAGATAATTTTGTGAAGACTCATTTAACTTTAAAGGGGATGAGAGTGAATCTTTCAGACTTTGCTAGCTTCCTTTAAAGGGGGGGGGGGGAGTTGATCCCTGCTTCTTGTACTCATGTTTTAGCTAATATACAATGCAAATCTCTATTCAAGGTGTTTCGATTTCATACCCACCTTCCACTGCAAGGTCTTCAAGAATAAATCAGTGTCAAATAAAATTCATTAAAAAGGAAGGAATTGAAACACCCACATGACAGTAACAGAACCACCATCAGCAAAATAGACAGGGAACAAATAATGTAAAATATAATGGGTTATATCCAGTGATAGTTTACAGAAAGTTCTTTGCATCCAGCAGAGACTTCTATGAGCAGGAGGGCAGGGTGGATTTTTGCTGATTCCTCTTTCCCATGGGTAGGCAAACTAAGGCCCGGGGGCTGGATCTGGCCCAATCACCTTCTAAATCCGGCTCGCAGATGGTCTAGGAATCAGCATGTTTTTACATGAGTAGAATGTGTCCTTTTCTTTAAAATGCATCTCTGGGTTATTTGTGGGGCATAGGAATTTGTTCATTTATCCCCCCCCCCCAAATATAGTCCGCCTCCCCACAAGGTCTGAGGGACGGTGGACCGGCTCCCTGCTGAAAAGTTTGCTGACCCCTGCTCTTTCCTTAGGGGTCTCCTGTGCACTCTAGAAATCTGTTTCAAAGGATGAGGGATCCATGGGCTGAAGGAGAAAGAGGAAGTTTAGGAAAGACATTTCCCTTCAGACTGCGACTGAAAAGCAACACTGGATACAACCCAAAGCTATTATTAGCCAGAAGCTTGAGATAATCAATTGGTTCTAACCCGACACTTAAATAATATGCGGACTGGCAACAAATAAGTGTCTTGTGATGTCCCGTAATCAGTGCGATACCACAAAAAGGTTCTTTCCTATTCCCAGCAGCAACTTTTGAAGCAGGGCTCAGATGATGACCTCAGTGAACAGCAGGCTTCTAGGAGATTAGACGATCACACATATCTAGATGACTGTTCTCTAAATATGCCTTATCAGAATGTGTTGCCCTTTTATGCATTACCATATTGCAATCTACACTTCCTTACATTGTGTCTTCCTAAAAGCTTATTTTGCAGATTAATCTGAGACTAAATTCTCTGAGTGGTGTGTTTTGTCAAGTTATTAGCTTTGATGTAAATTATTGCATATCTGTTAATTAAGTAATGATGCACTGACTGTTCCATATGTCTGCAAAATAACCAAGCATTTAGGGAGAACAATAAGGTTGGGTTAAAGCTCAAGTAACTACAAGCTGTTTATAATTGTTTTGCATATTGTATTTCTTTTCTGATGCAATGAATATTCACCAAGGGAATTGTGATTGTGAATGCAGTGTTTTGGCGCTGGATGCAAGCCAAATTATTTTAACTCCAGGGACTGAATACATGGGACGCACAAGGACAACTTGCATAGATTGACTATGAAGTTGGCAATCCAAATAGATATTAGAAGCAATGCTATGCCCTGGTCTATCCTTAATACCTGCATCAAAGTTTGATATATATGGATAAATGCTTGAGTGAATTCATTAACATTCTCTAATAAACTGCTACATGTTACGAATCATTGACAGCATTAAGAAATCACAGTTAATGAATGCATAATAGGACAATATGTTTATTTAATATTGAGCATTTTGCTTAGTATATTTGTTTCTTACCTGAAAAACGTTGAGATGGGTTGCTGATAATGATTAAGCATCTGTTCTCTGGCAAGCTAAAATTGGATGGTAATGTGTTCAACTAGGGAATCCAAGATGTCATTTGAGCAGGTAGAAGAAAAGACCAAAACTTGCATTTTATTTATATTTATTTATTAAATTTGTATGCCGCCTTCACCCGAAGATCACAGAGTAGATCACAACATATGAATACAAAATGAGAACACAAAATGCATAACAAACAAAAATAAACCAATAACCTCCCCAAACACATTTAAAAGACCATAGATTGTTTAATCAGCCCAAGGCCTTGTTATAGACTAGAGCATTCCAATAATTGGGGCACAACGGAAAAGGCCTGTTCTTGTGTTGCCACCTTCTGGATCTCACATGGAGAGGGCACACAAAGAAGGGCCTCAAAGGATGGTTTCATGCATCTGGGTTGGTTCATAGGGGCATAGGCAGAATGTTATCAATCAAGACACATTACACTGATCAACAACAAATTTATTTGCATTTTTTCAGTTGATTTAGGACAAATCTGATGTGCTGAATCCAAAAATCACATTGGTTTTGCTCAATCAGGTCAAGTTTCTGAGCTACGAAACATGAGCTACGGCCACATGTCATTTTTTTACGTTTTTGTTCACATGTACGCTTGTGTGGGAGGGGACGCGGGTGGCGCCTCAGTGTCTAGGACTTGCCGATCGAAAGGTCGGCGGTTCGAATACCCGCGGTGGGGTGCGCTCCCGTCGCTCGGTCCCAGCGCCTGCCAACCTAGCAGTTCGAAAGCACCCCCGGCTGCAAGTACATAAATAGGGACCGCTTACTAGCGGGAAGGTAAACGGCGTTCCGTGTGCTGCGCTGGCTCACCAGATGCAGCTTGTCACGCTGGCCACGTGACCCAGAAGTGTCTGCGGACAGCGCTGGCTCCCGGCCTCTAGAGTGAGATGAGCGCACAACCCTAGAGTCTGTCAAGACTGGCCCGTATGGGCAGGGGTACCTTTACCTTTTTTACGCTTGTGTGAAGCATTTTAGAAGAAGTTGGTGGGGGTAAAATGCCATGTCGAATAATTGTTTTGATTGGAAATGATTATTTTAATGACAAGAAGTATTCAGGTCCGATAGTTCTGGGTGATTATGTTGAAAAGGGATCAGTTTTAAGTCATAAAACCTCGAAACCTTCCATAAATTGGTGTGGGAAAGCATAAAGTTGGGGGATCGAAACTAAGTTAATGGGGCAGCCACCCCACAAAGTATCTTGATCTTCAATCAGCACATCGTCCTGTAGCTCATTGTGATGTAATTCCAGTGCCTATCTTTGGAGAAGTCACGCAGCTCTCCCACGGCTTGCGGATAGCTTCCTGAAGCCTGGAGAGCGAGAGGGGTCAGTGCGCACCGACCCATCTCGCTCTCCAGGCTTCAGCGAAAGCCTGCATTCGCCCCATAGGATGCACACACATTTCCTCTTCATTTTTGGAGGGGAAAAAGTGTGCCCTATAGGGCGAAAAATACGGTAAACAGTGCAAACTGAATTTGCTGTTGTATGAATCTGACCTGCAATAGCAATGGCTTGGAAGCACTTTGAGATGTGTTTTTGGTACCTGTATCAAATAGTGTCGAGCAGTCACTGAGGCATGATCACTTGGTTAAAAACCCAGACAGTTTTTCATTAAGAATTCACAGATATCCAGATGTATTCATTTTTTTTCATTTTCCATGTGTTGTACAAATGATTTAGCCTGAACGGCTGAATGAATCTCATGCATGAGCATCTTCAACAAAAATATAAGGTTTCCTTTTTTTCTTTTTGTTGTTTCATGAGAAATGTAATAGTATTTCATTGTTCCCAACATGTCATTGTAGTCTTCTAGTGCCTCTTGTCAGATATAAGTAAGCTATTCGTTTGTGCATCTGAGAAAGGGTTTGTAAATAAATCATTGTATATTCTGAATATAGCATCAGATCTGCTTTCTTTTTTCTTCAAAGATCCTTTTCTAGGATAACCAAGATTTGCATGGATACTGTGACTGCATTCCACCCCCCCACCCCTGTTTCTTCAGCTGACACTTGGCTATGGAGGCCACACACAGCTCTGCCCCCCCTTTAGTTATCTCGAATGGCCAATGATTCATAGTTAATTTATAGCAAAAAAAAGGGAGGAAATGGTTGATTTTGCGAGAGTTCAGTCACTGTGTGTGTTCATTATTGGCTTTTAAATGTGTTGGTTGGAAGGGGGTTTTTTTGTTGGCTTTTGCTTTATTATGTATTTTGTGTTCTCATTTTGTATTTTTATGTTGTGAACCATCCTGTGATCTTCGGATGAAGGGCAGCATGCAAATTTAATTAACAACAACAGCAACAACATATTCGTTCACCTGTTGTTTCCATATGTTGGAGAACAATGAAGTGAGGGACTTGTGGAAGCCTTAAATGTGGTTTAGAACTCTGGAAAATCAGGTTTCTAAAAAATGCAGGGAATGTCCATGAGTGCAAGAGTCTCTTCACTTCAGAAGTTTGTGCACCACTAATTTGTGCAAGATGGTAGAACTTTTATGGGCAGCAGGATAGAACTAATGTCCTCTGCCTTTGATGCATGTTTACTGAAGACATTACAGAACATCTGAAGAGGGTTAACATTTCTTCAGTATCTGGTTTTTGTTATGTACATGAAGGAATTTGAATTGCATGTTTTTACAATGCATGCTTTCATGCACCCTGTGAATTATGTGTATACTTAGGCAGTATACGTAGGCAGTAACATTATACTAATGTCAATACTTAGAGTCAAGAAAGTTGCCTGGCTTGTTCAGCAATGGAATCCTCCATTAGATTTCCACCCTTGCTAGACCTCAGGAATTAGAAGGGACTTGGGCATCATGAATGCTAAGCCCCACATACCCACAACAATAGATTCATCATTTGCTGTACTGTGTTGGTAATAGAAATGTAGAAGTTATGTTCAGTTCCTCAGAAAATAAAAAGGATATAAATGGAGGGTGTCTTTTTAGACCATGAAATCTATGCAACGTGTTGTGAAACAGCCAATATGGGATCCAGGTAATGGTATTCTCATTATCTAATGGGAACATGGATTCCCATTCATTAAATATGTTTAAGAACCCATTCCTTTTGAAAGTTTTCATAACCCAGCCATCAGATGCCCTTGATTCTCCAGCTGGCCTGGATTTAAACTGCTGACCTGGATAGCATGCTCTAATTACAATAGTAGCATTTGGTATTTGTTTCGGGCTATTTTCTTTCGGACTATTGACCTTCATTTCATGTTGCATTCTTGCCTTCAGCTTGAGACCTGTTAACACGCGAGAAGGCAAATTACCTTATGGTAGACCACGTCATAACGAAACGGACTGTTCCGTAAATGATTCAGTGTTACCTTGTTAAAACATGGGAGCTGCGCGGAGTACAAATTAGCAAATCCTCCAAGGTTTTGAAATGGGAGGCTTAATTTTGTTGCAGGTGTTTTAGTGCTCACAGAGCTGATGTATACATTAATCCTCACAGGAATTTAAGAAACAGCTTTGAAGGGATCTTGTGGAGTCTTTTTCTCCCCATTTAATTGGAGACAGCATAAAATGTGCCAAATTAGGTCTTTTAACTCTTCCCTTTTATGTCTAATTCCTTGTACCTTTTCCACGAAGGAAAAGGGCGGAAGCTGAAAGAAAACATTTATTATTCCAGACTGAGAACACATTTGTCTCAACTAACCAAACTATGGAGGTAGCAGGTGTTGTCTTGCTGTAGAGGTTGTCTCCCAGGGAATATGGAGGTACTGAAAGTGGAGTGATTTGTGACAGTGCCAGATGCGCACGGAAAGAACTCTCATCCCACATGAATGACTGGGGGGGGGGGAGCTTTCTCTATACTTGCTTCAAGAAATACAGGGGACCTTGCTTGAGAACAGTAAATTCTCCTCGCAGCCTGGTGAAAATGAAGTTGAACACATGGCACAAAGCATTCTTAGGCCAAATGGATAGTGACTTGGAGAAAAGAGGCGTACCTTAGAGACTGGTGATTATATTCCCTCCCTCCTAGTTATAATTGCATATTTGTATTTGTGAAAAACCTTCTCATGCTGAACAGGCCAATCTACCTGCTGTTTTGCTTTTGTTATTATCATTATTATTTTCCTTCGTTCCAACAGCTTGTTGGCTGTCATCTTGCTAATTGTTGCATCGGATCTTAGCCCAGACACAAAAGAACATCTAATGCTTACCAAACTGGGGTGACCATGTTGTCAGGCCACATAAACATGCACTCAAAAGCATTTTAAAAGGCCAAGCAAATTAGATTTTAACTTGGTGCCCAAACCCAGGGACAATGTTGAAACCTCTCATGTTCATCTGCAGACAGATGAAGATTTATGTGGGCATATAACGCTAATCCAGATAGAAGAAACCATCAAGCATTTAAACTTTTAAATTATGCTTTGCATTAACTAAAACAGACAGATATTTTTCTCATACTTCTACTCCAAAGGACTCATTTTTTGGCTCCATTGCCACTTGGAGCATTAAAAGGGTGTAATGTAAATTATGGTAGTTCTTTCAATATTGATGATTCATTTCAAAGATGTGTGCAAAAACTGCCAGTAGAGAGGAAACCAGAATTATGAAATCAGTATCTCGAAACATTCCTGCATACGTCGTATACTCGTTGTGCATGTAAATCATACGGACTGGGCAGAACTAGATTACTTACGGGAGGAGTGCAGGAGAAAAGGTCAGAGCTCTCTAAACAGAAAATATGAAAAATCTCTTCTGCAGTAATTTTCACTCCCACCAATATTTTCTCATACTACTGAGAAATGGAAAATCACCCCTTTTCTTCTTTGTTGTCTTCTTTTAGTAAAAGAAAGCTGCAATTTTACCTGTGGAGTTTTTCATTCATTTCTCTTGAGTATGCATTTTTAGGTTTTTTAAAAAGCCATAATTCTAGCATGCCAAAGGCAACACTGTCCTGAAAACCTTGGCCAGGTTCCTCTTTGCAAACCTCTTATTGATATTTTGTGTTCCAAAAGCCCATCACATATACCGGTTGTCAACATGTTTCACACTATCTGTCAGAATGTCCCAGTCATGAAGTTGGAGTTGTTTAATCATGCTCAATTTTTTAAAAGTTAAATAAACTTGCCAAAGGTAATGTGTTAATCACTGTCTGTCTGTCTTTTCATAAACTTTCAAACTTCTAATGAACAAAATCTTGGACGTTTTACAAATACTGCTTTAAAAACATAATTTTTCATGTTGGTCATCTTTATGAGCGTCTGATAGAAGATTGAAAATATAAATAATATATCAGTGCTTCTAGAAGTCAGTTTCTACTGAAATTCTTTCTGTAGTATGGTTCCCTTGCCACCTTTCCAAGGTTTCTAGAATCTCTCAAATCTTCTGTTTATAAAAGAAAGAATGGTTATGGAGTAAATATTCACCACCATTTACAATATGGTATTAGTAATAATGTCTATATTGGTGCCTTCATTTTCTGTATTAGATGCTAACTGAAAAGTAAGTCAAGTCCAGTGAGCGTTTTGTTTTTGAGATTTCACCATTTGCTTTGTAACCTACTGTTTTAATCTGCTGTTTTGCAGTTGTTGGGGTTTTCTTGTTATCTTGTCAAGTTTTTGCCTTTATTATGATTGTTTTTATAGCTTTTTATGTTTTGTAATAAAATAGGCCACTTTGTGGGGTAAAAATGAATCTAATCAAAGGGCTGAGTGATTGCACAGGTTTACATTTTGTCACATTTACTTCAAAATAATTTTGCAGCCGAACAAGTAAGCTCCTAGTAAATCACAAGAGAGTCTTAGGGTGTTCTGCCACTCTCACAACCCAAGAGGTTGCTTAAAACCTGTGCAGATACATTGTAGACTAAATATAGACCTGAGGGTTACACAACCTTGTGTATATATGGTAAAATATGATTTTCATCTGACAACAATTTGACAAGTTGTTGTCAGATTCTGTATCAACATTGTGGCTTAAATATGGACACCATCCTCTGTGAAACCAAAGTTGGTTCCATCCCAAATCATTCACCTTCATGTATGATATTTTAATGCTACCATTTCCCAAGTCATTTCCTTCCCATCATACTTGATGTTTCCAGATCAATAAAAATTAGATGAGGATGCCAAATTCTTTACACAATTGAGCTTTTAGTTTCTTGCCCTGTCAATGTGTATTTATAATAGTGGCTCTTTCATAAGCCCAAACCTCCTTTATTCACGCTTGTTGACCTTCTCCATTTTCCCCTCTCCCAGAGTCCATACATAATCATCTTGCTACAATGGGCACATATTTGCAGCTTGGTTGTTCATTCAATAAAAAGTGCCTTTGTTAAGGCTGCAAACCTAATTTAAGTCTTGCCAAAGACAGCTGTTAGGAAAGGATGCCTCAGTCTTTTATGGTTTATGTGGCTGCTTGTAGCCTTTGATCGGGAAATATGTGAGGCATTTACAACAGAAAACCCTTTGCTGTTTCACAGCCAAGAAATCGAAGGGTGTTTTAAATTCTATGAGGACCTGTCCATCAGCAGATCCTGGACTCAACTACATTAGCCATGTTACAATGTGTTATAAACATGTGACACCAGAGAGTGCTGTAGAGCCCAAAATGTTGTCTATGTGATTTTGCATAGTTTATTTTCTTTTGTTATAACAATTTAATTTATGACTTATTTATTGCGATTTCCCCCCTGTGTGTAGATCAGCCTGTTTCGTACTGCTAAAGCTTAGCTCCAAAGCATGGTTTGTCAAAAATATGATAGTGGGGGCAGGCCTTGCTGTCCCTGCTCCTTGCCTGAGGGTAATGCCTTAATAGAATTAATGTGATTTAAGGATTGTCTTTATTACCAATCTTCTTTTAGCCAACTAAAGCCAGTTCTTTAAAGTTATACACTCACACAAAGCTAACCTGATGTTCCAAACAGAAAAAGGACCTTTTTCACTTGTCTCAAGTATCTATGGAATGGTTTATAAAAACCAGTAGTTTTAAAAGGTGAATTAAAAATGTATGGAAATGCTTTTAAAACAGCAGACTGTTACACAAAGGAAGGATTCCCCCACCCACCCAAAAAAAACTGTGTGCAGTTTTGATGTTGGTACAGGGTCAGCAGTAAAAAGACTGTTTTGATCAGTGGAACACTTAAATTTCCAGTCATTTACAATGATGCATAATTGGGGAATTATTTAAAAAGATAATTAGATATGTGTCAACATAGTCATCTAGTGCTAGTGAATTAGTTTAGCGGACTACTGTATGAAAAGTTCAGATGACATAGTTTCCAACAGAGTCTGATGTGAAGGCAAGGGTCAAGGTGATCAAAGTGAGATGCCCTTTTAGGACTAGGTGGAAGTGAGGTCAAACAACCTGCAGAAAACTGCAAGTAATTAATTGAGTCTCACTGTTAACAGTGAAAAGGTCAAATACACATAACTGTAGCAATTAGACAGCTTGCATTCTTAAACAGCCAGCCATTTAACTTCAAAGTGATTAGACTGGAAGCCTAGGAACTAATTAAAGTGAGATTTTAATTCAGAAGACTTTGCAAGATATTTCAAGTACTTTCAGGCTTTCTGATTTGACTAGTCACATTGCTCTGCCACCCACCAGTTAGTTTTATTGCACTGAAGCATTTTAATTAGTGTCTTCAATTTGACTTTATATCTTGAGTCATTTCCACAAAAACCTGGAAATGGTATTGCTCACTGTACTTTCACTGGATTTCTTGCACACATATATGCAATGTATGTATATGTGTGTATATATATATATATATATACCACAAAAAGCTCCATACGTAGAACAAGCAGAACCAAAAACAACTAGAAAGTAGCAAAATGCAAGTTAGGTGGGTTGAGTTTTTACACACACACACACACACACACACACACACACACACTATTTTGTTCAAATTCTACTTCAAGAAATTGGCTCATACCAAAGTTGCAACTGAAAAAGGAAAAGAAAACAGGACTGAAGATAGAAAGAAAATGATAATTATGGAACTGTAGAAAGCAGGCCTTGAATGAACTTTAATTATAATTCCTGAACTAGCAATTGAACAGTTTTCAGCAGGCTTAGTGAAAAGTTCTTCCATGAAAACGTCCATAGATTTGCTGAGTAAAAATGGTCAGGCTTGGGAGTCTTTCCCTGGGTGCTCCCAATGGCAGTATTGCCCAAATTGTTGAATATCCCTCCTGTGTCAGTTGCTGGGGAACATGAGAAAGCTATTCTATTCATGTTCTGCTTCCAACTTCTGTTGTTTCTCCAGCTGTGGCCTTATTGAGAGAAGGCCGCTCTCATCTCTGGTTCTGGTTATATCCCAGCTGGATTTCGATAATGTGCTTTACATGGGGCTGCCATTAAGGCAGTTTTGAAGCTTCAATTGGTGCAAAATGTGGCAGAAAGTACATTTGTATCAGCTGAGAATTCAGCTCTCCAAACATCTAGGTAGCCCGGCGTTTCTGGAGTACCTTCACCAGGGAGATACAAAAGCTCTCTTGTGGGTTTATAGAAGAAAGAGCTTTAAAACCTTTTTTATTCCATTCTGCTTCTGGATGATTTTATGGCATTATGTCTTAATAATAATTTTGTCTATGGCTGATATTAATAGATAGATGATAGATAGATACATGATGATAGATAGTTTTAAGTTTTAAAAGCCAGCAGTGTTATTATATCATTGGCTTGTTATTATATCATTGGCTTGTTTTACTCTACTAAATGGTAAAATGGAATGTTGTTTGCTGAGTTTTTATAGCGTACAGTGTTACAGCACAGGATAGCAGCAAAATGCAAGAAAAAATGCTCGGAAGGCAATTAATCCTTCATACAATTCTGTGACAGGGAAAAAGAGAAATGTCTGCAGATTCCCTGCACCGGATAATACTTAATTTGCACCATTAAGCAACCATGGAAGACAAGGCAAATCTTTAAAGAAAAAAACCCCAAAAGAATGCTCCTGAGTGTCATGGGGCACTTTCCATCCTGTGGATTTAAATACTAGCACATCTATATGGATTTTATTCATACAGGGGCGAGGCAGGTATTACCACCAGTAAAGCCATAACCAGGAATATCCATCCTCCAATAACCCAGCACTGAACAACGAAGCTAGGATGTTTCTGTTTCCATCACTTACGGCTGCTGTGAATGGTAAAAGGTAAAGGTAAAGGGACCCCTGACCGTTAGGTCCAGTCAGGACCGACTCTGGGTTTGCAGCGCTCATCTCACTTTATTGGCCGAGGGAGCCAGCATACAGCTTCCAGGTAAGGTGGCCGGCATGACTAAGCTGCTTCTGGCAAACCAGAGCAGCGCACGGAAACGCCGTTTACCTTCCCGCCAGAGCGGTACCTATTTATCTACTCGCACTTTGACGTGCTTTTGAACTGCTAGGTTGGCAGGAGCAGGGACTGAGCAATGGGAGCTTACTCCATCACGGGGATTTGAACCGCTGACCTTTCGATCAGCAAGCCCTAGGCTCAGTGGTTTAGACCACAGCGCCACCCGCGTCCCTTGCTGTGAATGGTAACTGTGCCTATTTTGCACACATTTAATCTGCAACATAATTTTCACAGACCATTGGTGGGTTTTTTGCCTTTCATTGTGACCCCATCTGGAAGAAAGAGGTGGGGAGATGGATGAATTAGAGCCGCATTCAGAGGAGGTCTGCAGAACTTTAAACTGTGTGGAAACTACAGCTGGGGTAGGAGCCAGTTATCATCATTCCCCCCACAACTGTTACTCCAGATGGTTGAGCTTACCCTCTCCATGTTGCATGCAGTGTTACCTGCCTGATTCTCCCATGCCACACCTTTAGATGTGGAGTGAGTCACATCCAACTCACTACCCTCCCCCTCTGCCCAGGTCCCATGGCTTTAGGTGTTTGAGCTGCCCAAGCATAAAAAAAGGTCCTTTCCCAGCCCCATAGCTCTAAGGAGCCTTTTGGAATCACCTATTTCCATAACGTGCTTCCCAGTTCTTATAATTTTTTGCACTGTTCCGCCACCTATCATGTCAGACACAATTTAAGCCACTTCTCCTGATCGTTCCCAAAGTAAACACACAAATATTCCTTGGCAGAAGGATCTCTACTTGGTCCCAAAGAGAATGGAACAGTGCTGGAGATCTGAAAGCTAGGAGCTAAATAGCACCTGCAACCTAGGTTATGGGTGCAATGACAGAATGTCCAGGCACACTTTTTTATAACAAGAATACAAAACTGAAAATGAATGAACTGTAGCTAAAATATTATGTTCATTTTTCACACGATCTAGTTCTTCCCCTGCCCACGCCCCTATTATTCTTAAATGGGTCTCTTCTACAGTCTTCAGAGAGTAGCTGGAAGTGGGGAGGCAGAAAAAGGTCCTCCTTTCCTTCTACTCTTCCATTTTAATCTGAAATCTTAGGCTCAGTACTGCGCCCAGAGCTCAGAAACTGCTCAGACAATGAAATTCCCTGATGCAAAATGCTCCTAGAACAATGGGAGTTTTGAACTGGACTGGTTTTACCTGTAACAATGTCTGTAGTGGATGGGGCAGTATCAGATTCCATAAGGTGTCCAAGGCCCGTCTATTCAGAGCACACACAACATGCATGTGCAAAGTCAAGCTACAGAATCTGACCTCATTCTTTAATCTCCCACCTGCTGTCATATAAAAATAATATACACTTCCCAACTGAGCATAACACTTGGAGCATCTTATGAAGGAGGTGTTAGTCTGGGGGTATGGAATCTGTCCCAGAGTTGCTCCAAAACCCATCAGCCTCAGCAAGCATGGCCATTGGCTAGAGATTATTGAAATAATCAGCAGCACCTCAAGGGCCACAAGTTCTCTGCCCCTTCTCTAGTCCATGAAAGCCACAAATATGTTAGTCTTTAGTCTTCCCCTGGCCTCTTTCTTGTTTTTTGCTGGGACAGACTAACATCACCACCCCTTGGAAAACTGAAAAAACCTAGCTTGTAAGAGTGAATGAACAAAGCAGTTTAAGAACACTGGTGCTGATCCTGATCTTTTCCTCAGAACAATTAGGAAATGCTTCAAGGAGAATGAATAGTCTTTGAGTATTTCACCTTTGTTGAGTTCTTGAGGAGATGAGTCCTTATGACATGGATTTCTACCACACTCCCCCACCCCCACACAGCAGGTCTTTGGAGAAGCCTACCTGCACAACTAGAATATAAATATATTGACGATAATCACTGTTGTCATGAAGTGCCTATGGGGTTCTCATGTCCCAGTTTGTGTAAGCAGGGCAACTCATTTTTCAGATTGCTGAAGCTAAGATCACACAGTGGAGTCACATGCTGTAGTCTGAAACTAGGGGAAAAGGTGCACCTTGCTGCTGCTTCTCTTTTCATTTCTTCTCTGATATGAAACAGCTTTGAAAAAGAGCCTTCCTCTCTTGAAGATATGAGAGCTGTATAGGGACACGGTTGCTTACCCAAAGCACAGTGGGTTCGTTAGCACACCAAAGACACCGAGGAACTACAGGAAATCGGTTCAAGGAGAAATTTAAGAGGTTATTGCAGTCAATGAACCACCGTCTATAAGCGCCTCTGCCATATAGGCTGCGTAGGCTTGTCCTGTTTGGTATTTTTCTTGGTTGTGTCCTGCTTTCAACTTGGTATCATCAGATGCAAGGGAAAAACACAAACACAATTGCCATTATAGATCTCCTGGCACACGATGTCCTGGCAAAGTACGCTAGACAGAGATTCAATTGCATTTCAGTTTAATTCAAGCAGTTGCACTTTGTGGTTGGTGTTGTGTTATATTGAATCAATTCAGAACATTATTTCATTTGTCCAGTTGTTCAGGGTGGTACTCTAATGCCTGGATTTTATCAGCCTCAGGGTATAATGTTTACATTGAGGATGTTCTTTGTTACTTTAAAAAACAACAACACAGTTTAGTGTTTTGTCTTGTAAACTTCTTGAGGGGGTGAAAGTCCGCTTAAGTTTCAGAACTTCTCATTATAGAGAGAAATAGTTATTTGTGACAAAAATAGTTTTCCTAGTCTTGTGAAATACCCCAATTAAAACATTATTTTTAGCACTGGAAATGCTGCACTCATCAAGCCTCACTGAAGCTTCTGCTCAACCAGTTGGCATAATTCCCCTCTCAATTAAGTGAAATTCTACATTTCTGAGATGTATATGAGAAGTGTTGGGGATTTCCCCCATATGGTTCACTGCATCTGTGTTCATTAAGACTGAAGTCCATTTCTTAACACAGAGTCTAGAGGGAATCTTAAAGCATCTGAAGAATTTCAGTTGCTTCAAATCTCTGCCATTATTGATAGCATACTTGTTTACTCCGCAGAATATTTGTTTAAACTAGCTTATTTTTAAAGTGACAATCCATTAGGATATATATTAGAGAACTAAATTTTCAAAGAAAAAAAAAATATGTTCTGGTCTAAACATGCAATGGTTCACTTCAGACATAACTATGGTTTGGTGCTAAATGAATGAGCCGTGCACTCTTTATGCTCACCTTTTCCTCTCTTCACGTGTTCTGATTTGCTGAATGCTTTTATTGGGTTAACTGAAAATGCACATACATAAAATAGCCAAGTAAAACAGCATATAATAACAACTGAAACTTCACTCCCAGGTACCTAGAAGCTAGCTAGCCAGTCAGAATGATCTTGTAATGCAGGGGAGGGAGAGAAATCGATGACCTTACAGGTGTTATTGGACTGTTATCTCCCATGAGAGTTGTAGTCCAACAACATCTTGATGGCCACACATTCCTCGTCCCTGCTTCCAAAATATGCTAACCATCTCTGTGGACTGGAAGCAGAACAGCTTGGGTGCAGTCTATGTACGATGCTTTGCAGTGCTTATGTTCAAATTGTTGAGGACTTTGTGTCAGATCTTGAAGATCATGACAGAAGATAGAATGGGATGAGATATTCTCTTGGGCATATTAGCCTCATCTATTTTTATATTGCATTGAATGATTCTTGATAATGAGCAATAGCATCAGATTGCCTTTCTCTGTTCCCTGCTTATACCCATGAACTCTGTGTGCCCTTTGAAACAGAATCCACTTTTACGATGGAGACATAATCTAGACTGACTCATGATGGAAGAGAAATCAAATTTCTTTGCTCTTCAGATAGTAAAGTACTAATGTATGTTGAAAAATATAATTGCATTTGCTTCACTGTTGTATCTGACTATCATATCTGACTATTATCCAGGAGTTCTGGGCTACTCTCTCTTTTATTAGAACAGAAGACTTCATGCCCAGCAGGAAATTGGCTCATTTAGTATTAGGAGACATTTCATAAATCCCTTGTGAGAGTTAAAATGAAGCAACTACCTTCCCTTGCTTAGCAGGGATCTATAGCTAGACCTCCATGGGCACCTGTATGGGGAAAACTCTAGCAAGATCTCTTTTCCAGCCTCCTGAGCTCAGATTGCTTTAAGCAGCTATTTGAAAGCAGATAGTTAAAAAAATAAAATAAAGACTTAACTAATGAGGAAAGGAAAGAGAGAATCAAAAAGTGGAAAAGTGGCACTGCTATAAAAGTGTAATGATTAATAAAATGTTAATGAGCTTTTTGGGAACCGTTATCTGCAGTGGAGATGAGCGCTGCCCATTCAGTATACTTAAGCAAACTTCAGCTCTTCAATCGCTGCTTGGGGCCAGTTTTAGCATATTCTCTCCAATTTTATCTCTGTGTAATCCAGCACCCTGAGTAGAATGTGTACAGTATGTGTCATATGTGGATATATACACCTTGTGAGGTCCCAGTCAAGCTGTTATTGCTCGACTCCACTCCAAATTCATCTCAGCAGCTTGGACGCCACCACTGAATCTCAGCCGCAGGATTCCATGCACAGTCATAAGGTTGGTCAGGTACTGGAAAGATTATCATTATTAAAGTGAATGGATTGGAGGAGGAGGAGGAGGAGGAGGAGGTGGCGGCAGCAAAGAAACATGTAGCAGTCCAACCCTCAAAGCTGGTGTTGTAATAAGAGATGCCATGCTGATAACAGGGTACAAAGTTGCTGTTGCTGATACATCATGATTGTCTCAGAATTCAGAGGTGCGGAAGTCATGATGCTAGATTCTTGTGCACTGTTGGAAAAAAGAATGAACAACAATTGGCAGTGTTATTTATTGGAGTTTGTTATTTATTTAATTTAGATCCCCCTCTTGCTCCTGAAGGAGCCCAGGGAAGCAAGTATGTACCAACAGTTCAGGGACAGAGGCAATTATGGATTACTATTGGTTGTTGTTTTTAAATCTGTGCATCAATTTCACAGATTTAGCATAACTCGCACCTAGAAGGGGTGTCCTGGGAGGGTCCCATTTTCAGCTCATTCATATAGCAGACTAGAGTGTAGCAGGATCATAGCAGATGGCATCATCTTAAAGGGTGAATGTTAGAAGAAATCTGGTACCAGACCCTCCTAGAAGAAATTCTGTTACCCAGAAAAACAAGACGATATTCTGATTTGAATCACTGAAAGCCATTAATGATTGTGGTGAATGTTCAGTGTCTTCTTTTGAAACCAGTTTGATATATGTCATTATTAGCAGAAAAGTAATCACTTTGTCTGTGGATGTTCTTACATCAGATTGAGAATAATGGTTCTTCAAGGTCATTGTGATTATTGCTGAATTGGGGTAAATTGAACCATGAGGTCAGTAGCAACATTAAGATATGTATACACTAATGAAATGAAAGTTGTTTGGGAGAGAGCTCCGAATAACCTTTAAAACAAAGTGTGAAACTATGGAAGAATTTTTGAAAGGGTACACTTAAAATTTGATGACTGTCTTCATTAGCACAAATGAACTATACATAATGTAGCTTAAAAGCAATTTTGCTGAAAGAGTGTAATTTCCAGTAAGATGAAGTGAATAAAACAAATCTGATTTCTTCCTTTTCCTTTATCTGTGCCTGTTGGTAAAACAACACGTCTTGTAGGTGGAAATAGTGGCTGCTGACACCTGGCAGTGGTGGTAAATCGCACACCCAACCCCAAATTTAACACATTCCCAAGTTTCAGCTTTCTTTCACTTACCCTCTCCCTTGAAATGTGAGTGCTCAGTTCTCATATAAAATCATAGAACTGTAGAGTTGGAAGGGACCCAAAGGGCCATCTAGTGACGTAGGGTTGCCATATGTCCTCTTTTTCCAGGACACATCCTCTTTTTCATGGGTAGAGTCATAGTGATCTATAGTTAAAAGTAGAAGTCAGCAAATGTGCTCTTCAGAATATGGCAACCCTAATAGTCCAATCCTTCAATGCAGAAATCCCAGCTAACTTTTCATTCATCTCCACTGTAGGAGAAAACATGGAAATGATGGGGTCATAATTTTATGCAGTGTATGCAAGAAAACCCACCGGAGCCGTAATAAGGGAGAACACAACCCACCTGCCTTTGCTGTGTTAAGTAACACCTGCAGTGGGGCAGGACACCATTGTTGTGATTCAAGCCTAAACAAATAGAATCAAACTTCTTGGTAACTTCTTGGTCAGTTTTATGTTGGTTGCTCATATAAACATTATTTAGTAGGATGAAACTTACTACTGTGTTGGTTAATTCATGAACTTATTTCACTGTGTGTGAGGAAACTGAATTTTTAGCATAGCCTGGCCAAAGAGCGGTTTGCCCTTATAACCTCTCATCTAGATTACTATAAATGGCTTGAGACTCAAGTATCTGATGGAACACCTTTCATTCTTTTCAGCTGACCAGACCCTGGGATCTGCAGTGAGGTTCCTCCTCATTGTTTACCTGGTGGGGATGGCTTGCTGCATAGTGGTGTGAGATAAGGCCTTCCTTAGTGGTGTAGAATTCTCTCCACTCGGAGGCACAGGTGTTTTCTGTTGGGATTCTGTTTCCAAGCCAAAACCCATCTCTACATCCTGAACTTCAAACAATTTGTTTAGGTAGTTCCAAATTCTGTATTATGGGGTGTTTTATGTTTGCTGTTGTATTTTGTCTGTATTTCATAGAATCATAGAATTGTAGGGTTGGAAGGGATCCTGAGGGTTATTTAGTTCAACCCCGTGTAATGTAGGATACTCAACTAGATCATATATGACAGGTGGCTATGCAAGCTCTGCTTAAAAACCTCCAAGCAATGAGAGACTCTACCACTTCTCTAGGGAGTTTCTTCCACTGTGGAAAAGTTCCTACTGTCAGAAAGTTCTTTCTGATCTTTAGTTGGAATTTCCTTTCTTGTAACTATCTGTTCTGTGGTTTTAAATTATTGTTGTACAGTGGTACCTCGGATTAAGTACTTAATTCGTTCTGGAGGTCTGTTCTTAACCTGAAACTGTTCTAAACCTGAAGCACCACTTTAGCTAATGGGGCCTCCTGCTGCTGCTGCGCCACCGGAACCCGATTTCTGTTCTCATCCTGAAACAAAGTACTTAACCTGAAGCACTATTTCTGGGTTAGTGGAGTGTGTAACCTGAAGCGTATGTAACCCAAGGTACCACTGTATAGCTCTCTGAGCTGCCTTGAGATCCTTCTGGATGAAGGACAATTTTGAAATTTTGAACAAATGCAAGTCATGTGTGTATTCAAACAAATGCAAATCACAATCAGAAGTTCAATTAAAGGCTCCTTGTTCCTTTAAGTCTACTTCTGGGTATGTAGGGTGGGTGGGTATGGTTTGTGGAAAATGGGCTTGCAGGCTAAATTATGACCCCTGCTGGACCTCATATGGCCTACTGGGCTGAGGATCCCCACTGCTGAGTGGGAAAATAAACACTGGTCAAGCTTGTAAGTTGGACTAGCTTGTAACCAGGGTCTTCTAGTTAGAACCCAGGAATGTATTACAAACCACACCTGATGCTATACTGTTTTCTCCCTATTACTGCTTCTTGAATAGCTAGTATAGCAAGCTGCTGTGTGAGCACAGCATTACTGCTTTATCTTTTCTCACTGTCAGCTCTGTGTTGACATATACATAAAGTTGTAGAACTGCTGCCGCCGCCATATCATAGCTGGCCATTTCTATATGGTGTTCCTTCCAGATTGTGTTAGATTGTCTCAGTAAAAATAATATTTTACATAGGGGAGGATTGTATATGCCAGATGATTTAATTTTTATTTCATTTTTAGTTCATTTTCTGAAATAAATGACCAGCGTGAATGCTTATGCATGCTGTAACACTGGCATTTAATGGTGAATCCTTCTTTGAATAAATGTATCCATTTTCAATCTATCCTGATCACCATTGAATATTCTGTGCATTTATTTCACACCAGCAAGAGGGTAAATGACCCTGGCCCGTTCATCTATTTCTCTGGCAGTGGTTTTCAACTACGGTGGGCTGAAATGTGAGCAACAGCAGTGACTTCACTTAGCAAGAGGATGATGACGGATGCACATCAGGCAGAATAGCAAATCATCTGATGACTTAAGCAATCCTCATTTCATAGCTGATTTTCTTTTCATTTCCTTAAAACAATGAGAACTTTGCTGATTGAATCACCTTTTCCCTCTTTTTGCAGGTCTCCAAGAAACCCGGAGCAGAAGATCATTAAACGAGTGATTGCTCTTGAAGGAGACATTATAAAGTAAGTATGGTATGCCATTGTCTCTGACTCCCTATAAGAATATAATACATTTTCAGTAGAATTTGAGGTGGTAACCCAGGCAACTGATATCCTGTCATTTTGGAGCTGTATATTATTAACAGGGGTATCAATGCTATATCTTTTTTTTAATGAGCCACCCATTAAAGACCTCAACTTTTCAGAAAGCATTTTAAGTAGATATATTTATCCCAGTCTGTGTTTGCATTGGATTTTAATTGGATATATATATGGAATTGTTTGCATATATGAAATTGTGTTTATTCATTTATGCTTTTACTCTGAATTCACTTTGAGATATTATATAGGAAGTTACTCACAAATGGAATCAAACAAACAAATAGTCCCAAAACCTCTGGACTTGTACCCAGTTGGGGAAGGTTGACTTAGAGAATGAATCATTAACAAAGTTGTCATTGATGCTATAAATCCGTGCATTTTGCAATAATTCAGTTCTAAAAATTATTAAGTTCAATTCTTCTTGAATTGATGCAGTGCTGTTTGGGTTTTTGTTATTAACTGATACATTCATAAACCCAAACAGTACAGAATAGTATGTTAAGGAAGAGATTTAACAACTTGCATGCATGTTTGTAGCTTCAAATTATTGCATGTGTTGGATTTTGGAGATCTTTAATCTGATAAACATAGAAACATTTGCAATTACAATGTGATGAGGAACATGAGTGCCTTTAATTAACAGCTAGTGTGTGCAGTTGGCCACCTCTGCAGTGAAACTTAGGTGGGAATGGAATTGCCGTCCATGACTCAGGATGTTGCAAGCACATAGCACATAGTGTTGGCTGCTGATGTGACTAAGGGCAGCTAACCAGTCAGCTAGTGGGCACACAGTAATAAGTGATATGGCCTTGCCTCCAGCATTGCATCTCTATGGTTACCTGAAAGGTTGTAAATATCCTTCTCTCTGTGATTCTTATTTTTGTGTGTGTTAGCAATTCTACTAGCAAACTGTGACAATGACCACCAGTGGCCTTGATGTGGATTGTCTAACTCTATTTAGTCACCTCCTGTCAGAACACCATTAGCATGCCTTATCTGAATGGATTATTTGAAAGTAGCTTTATCAATTATATGTTGAAAGCACATGGCATTTAAAAAAAACAGACTTTTAATGTCATTAACAAAAATTAGGTTAGTTTGCTTTTTCATATTTGCTGAGCACTACAGATAAAGTAAGTAACCACATCAAGAAAGTCATTAGTTCCAAATAAAGTGTGTCTTGTAATTTTATGGTTTATGTATCAGTTATGATGATGATTTTAGGCCATATGTTAAGGGTGAGTTGGCAGAATCATATTCTGCCATTTTAATGAGAAATTGGGGGCAATAGGTTCTAAAGCTTATAGTTAGAAATGGTTCAATGGACTGGCATGAAACTTGACAGTGTAGGAGAAGTAAGTTTGAGGATGGTCCATACCAAATTGGCGGTAGGAAGGATTATTATTTTGAACAAGTTACATGTTTGACGAGAGACTTCCACAAGTTGACAGGAGCTGTGTTTCTACCATAGAGCTTTGGGGAGCAGATTTCATCCATTTTTACTGCATATTTTGGGAAATATTAAGGGGAACAAATAATATGTGCCATTGCCCATGTGTTGTGTAACAAAAAGCCATTTTTGTGGTCAGTCACTTTTGGATTCATTAGGGCAGTGGTTTTAAACCAGGGTGCTGTGGCACCCTGGGGTGCCTTGAAAAATGGTCAGGGGTGTTGCAGGCAACACTGCCCTCCATCCCTCTTTCCTTTGCTCCCTCCTCTGATGCCCTCTCACATCTCTGCCTCCCAAAGGCTTTGCACAGCTGTTTGTTGCAGTAGCCCTGGCTACAAGCTCCCCAGGCAAATGGTGTCTCTGGAGCTGGCCATGGGTGCTTCCCATGACCCTGTGGGGCAGTGTGAGGAGGAACCTCGTTTTGGGGCAGGGGGAAGCTCAGATACCAGGGGTGGCAGCTGTGGCTGCCCGGAGGACTCCCAAGGAGAGGGGAGAGGAGTGGAGGCTGAGGGAACACTCCACAAGGGAGGGTGTTCAAAAAGGGGTAAGGGGCTGCCAGCTCTGCAAGCAAGGGGTGACATACTTTCTTCTTCTTTCTTCTTCTTCGGCGATTGTTATGTACTGAAGTTCTCACCCTGGGCCAGCAGGGGGATACTGTAGATAGTTTTCACTCAGGTCCACATATGAAAATAAGGAATTGAAAGTGACGTTCAGTGATTGCATAGTTACAGAAAGTTGTTACTGTTGCTTTGTAGTGGAGCTCTATATAAGCAGGTTGGCTGAACCCTTCAGTTCTGTTCTGTTCTGGGCCTGTGAATAAACAAGAGCTGTTTGAAAAATCGCTGTGTTGTCTGATATCTTCACCCACAACTTAACAGCGATCACTCATAGCTGAGTAAGATTGTCTTCCATAAACACAGTTTTAACAATGAGTCCGTAAGTGACTGTGGAGGGCAATTCTGGATCCACACATCCTTCCACAGTGGGGACATTGGTTCCCGGGCAGGAGCTGATGACGGTGTGGATTTATTTGCCAAGCGTGCCTTCCTCTTAGCACGTTTCTCCCTTGCGTCCTGAGTTTGAGAGTCTTCAAAGCCCATGACACCTTTGGTAAAGGCTGTTCTCCAACTGGAGCGCTCGCAGGCCACAGAGGTGCCACAGAAAGAATGTAGTTGGTGAAGGGAGTTGTGGACCCCAAAAGGTTGAAAACCTCTGCATTAAGGTGAGACACCTGGAAATGCTTGGTAGAGACCCCCTGTGAGAGAATGTCAAATGCATCAAGGAAGAGGATGAGTGGAATGTTGAGCATCAGGCAAAGAGGTCTGATTGGGAAATGGCACTTCATAGTTAGAGGGATGGTTTGAGGAACATAAAATGGCACCATCAGTAAAAATGCTAAGAGAGAGGGCAGGAAAAGCTAAATCACGGTGTGCTTTGTCAACACTGAACGCTGACTGACAGTTGGGGGTGGGCAAGAATGGAAAACTGCAAGGGAAGGTAATAGAACGGAGTGTTCTGAACAAGAACACTTGGACTACAATGTTTGGTTTCAGATCCAACTTGTAATACTTCACAAATGTTCTAGCACTTCTTAAGAACCTTTTCCCAAGCTGCAGCTTCTGTTACATGGTGACCCAGGTAACAGGTAACCTGCGGGTGTTCTGATACACACACAATTCTTTGCAGACAGGGAGTATCCCAGTTTTATGTACAGTGGTACCTCTGGATATGAACAGGATCCGTTCAGGAGCCCCGTTCGCATCCAGAAGCAAACGTATCTAGTGACGGCACGTCTGCGCACGCACGCGTCGCTTTTTGCCATTTCTGCGCATGCGCGTGACGTCATTTTGAGCGTCTGCGCATGCGCAAGTGGCGAAACCCGGAAGTAACGCACTCCGTTACTTCTGGGTTACCGTGGAGCGCAACTTGAACGTGCTCAACCTGAAGCGCATTCAACCCGAGGTATGACTGTATTAGTCAGAGGCTGTTTTGGGTGCTTCTATACTGGACATATTATAATTGCCCAATCAAGTGTAAATGAAAATAAAATCATATACATACCAGCTCGAATCTAGACCCGGCAATCTAAGTGAAGCTATTAGGGGGGTGCCTTTTAGATCACTGCAGGGGAGTGGCTTCACATCACACAGTTCCCCCCTGAGCAGGTGGTCTAATCAATTCTCCCTTAGGAACTTTTTTGAACAAGCAGAAACGAATGCTTAGCCAGATGCAGGGCAAAATGAGTAGCAATGCAATCAAGTTTCCCTATATACAGCAATTGTCACAGTGGAAAAAAACCAACAAAAAACGTAAAACTTAATTTGCTTTGCACAGTACTTTGACTAGGAAATCATTAAAGAAATGATACAAATGCAATCTGCTTAACTGATAGTTCTTTGGGGGGGCTTAAAATGTCAATTCTGTATAATGTATTAAAAGTAAATGTTGGTACTAGGAAACCTATTGAATCAGTAGAAATTAAATATTGTTGAAGCCCATTTATTCCACATGTGCAACTGAAGGCACAATAATCCATAGTACTGTATCACAAATGCCTGAGTCATGATATGCATGGTGGCAGAACAAAAAAAGTATTATTCTTAAGTGTGAATATGGAGTTTTATTAGCACAGCTTGTTTTTAAACATGTAAGTAGTCTGCTTTAAACAAATGTATTCATTATTCAGATAAGATCTGTATCTTGCCCACCCTTCCAAGGAAGTCAGGCTGGAATTTTAGTCTTATAGTAATCCTGGTTGGTAGCTCACATGTTTCTAGAACAAAATATAGTAGATTCCACACCTAAGGTTTGTGCACTCCTACAGTAAATTGTGTTAGTTTGAGAGAGTCATTGAGATTCTGAAGTCTTCTGTGGTAAGTATGCATTCAACACTTACACTTTGTTCATTTGAAACAACAACAGTTTCTAGGAGTCCACTATAAAATAACAATTAAAACAAGTTTCTGAGTGGTTCACGCTAAAGCAAGACTAATGAGCCTTTTTTGATGTTCATCCATATAGCGGTTATGAGGTTAAGCAAGAATGAAAATTACTGTTATCTTTTCCATTGTTACGGAAGTTGACACTTGGTACTGGCAAAATAATTTATGTGATGAAGCCGCAATAGATTTTGTTGAGGATAGGTAGCTAGTCATTATATTTGGGCTTCAGCATCAGTGACAACACATCTTCCGTTTTAGTATTTGAAAAGTCATTGCCTGATCAAGTAAGTTCCAGTCCAGTCCCTTACCATTATGCTCTGAACTACTAATATGCCACTGAGATGGGATAAGTTTTCCACTGAAGCTGTATAACTGTGGACAGGATCATCTAAGTCAGAGGAAGATGGCATGAACTATTTCCTTTTAGCCATAATCCCAACAATGCTTCTTTGGAGTGTGTGTGCATGTGTTAGATTTGAACTACGGTACTTTGTCCAGATCTCTGTTAACATTGAGACTTTTTAACCTTCAGTATCAAACCGGGGACCAGCTTTCTTCAGGTAGTCATTGGAGTGGCAGGGTGTGTACAAGGGGAAGATTAGGCTATGATCAACAGCAGGAGATATAACAATATGATGATGGTAATAATGGTTTGGATCCAAAGGTGCATGTCAAGGAGTTGACAACAAGCCAGGTCATCCATAGGGCAGGCACACACACAGGAGACACAGAATGCAATTTGGCTCTTTATTAACAGAAAATAACAGCACAGAGTCCTCTGGTTTGTATTAATCTAGCTGAGACATTGCTGAAATTGACCACTAGCCCAGCCCTTCCTCTCTAGGTTTTCACTCTGCATCCCTCCCAAGCAGATGAAGGCTGCATTGAGGGGGTGAGCTCCTCCTCTGGGCCTCTCTGGCCCATTGCTCAGCAACATGCTGGACTCTTCTAGAGCAGGGTGTCAGAGGAAGAGAATCAGCAGGGACTGGGACTGTCTGCGCTCACGCTGCGACTCTTAACTCTGTCCTGAAAGACCTTCCTTCTCCTGGCACACCCCCCCCCCCGATCACTCAATCCCTCTGCTTCTAGTACCTCTCAGCTTGTCCCTTCTGCAGACTGCAATTCAGTGTCCCACCACCAGGATCCAGGATCTAAGTCATCGTCTTCTGAGCCCCTCCCCAAGGGCTGTTGGGCGGGTAGATCCCACCATTCTTCCTCATCCCTGACAGCACAGCTGTCTCATGCAAGGCACCCAATTGTCTGAGTAGACGGGTGGAGGGCGGGGAGATCACAGGGGAGATCTGCAGAGAAAATGGGGAGGTGGGATATCCTTGCTTTGTGATGGAAGCCCATTCTTTTCCTCAACAGGCCTCAGCCCAATATACCTACCTGAAGGAGCGTCTCCACCCCCATCGTTCAGCCCGGACACTGAGGTCCAGCTCCGAGGGCCTTCTGGCGGTTCCCTCACTGTGAGAAGTGAGGTTACAGGGAACCAGGCAGAGGGCCTTCTTGGTAGTGGCGCCTGCCCTATGGAACGCCCCCGCCCCATCAGATGACAAGGAAATAAACAACTATCCAACTATTAGAAGACAGCTGAAGGCAGGCCTGTTTAGGGAAGTTTTTAATGTTTGAAGTCTTATTCTGTTTTTAATGTTCTGTTGAACATTAGAGTGGCTGGAAAAACCCAGCCAGATGGGCGGGGTAGAAATATAGAAATAAATAAATAAAATTAATAACTATTATTATTATTATTATTATTATTATTATTATTATTATTATTACAGAAGTTAGGATTCAAGCCAATATATTGGTGCAGGCAAGCTTGCATCTTCCCTTCTTTCCCCATCTCACCTATAGTTGTCCACGTCAGAATATACACTACTGCTATTGAATGTAAGGTAAACGAAATATGGATCTTTCACAGAAGGGTTTACATCATTGAGAGCCAGCTGAATGAAGCTCTTGAGTTAGTACTAATCCAGATGGTACTAAGGCAGCAATAGTAAAAGATTTGGAGAGCAAGTCAACATGCCAACTTGGCATGCAGAATATATTGTGTGTACGTCTTATTTAATATGTATGTATTTTATTTAACCAGAGGCAGATTTAGGGGAATACAACCAGTTCCCCGAGAGGGTGCCACAGGGGGCACCACAACAATGAAGTAAAATGGAAAGTGAGAAGCAGAGGGTACTGAATGTTGATGTCACACAGGGCGCTACCGAACTTTGAAAGCCTAAAGTCTGCCACTGATTAAACATCTATGAGGTCAAGGGCATGACATTTTGGGTGGTTTCCCATCAATGGTCAATTTCTCTCTCTTGGAGACTTGTCATGACCCAAATCTGAGTACAGTGGTTCCTCGGATTAAGAATTTAATTCGTTCTGGAGATTCGTTCTTAACCTGAAACTGTTCTTAACCTTAGGTACCACTTTAGCTAATGGGGCCTCACGCTGCCCCCGCACAATTTCTGTTCTCATCCTGAAGCAAAGTTCTTAACCCGAGGTACTATTTCTGGGTTAGCGGAGTCTGTAACCTGAAGCGTCTGTAACCCGAGGTACCACTGTATCTTCTGGAAATGCTGTTTGAAAAATATTTTAAAAGCAGTTTGAGATGGCTAAGGATATGGTTTTATTACACTGAAGTTTGAACATTTGTAAGATTTTATATTCAACGTAATGGTTGTTTTTTTATAGAAAAGTTTTGCATGGTTACTTTTCTAAGCCTTGGAGATAGGGCAGGCTTCTAATACAAAGCGAAACAAGCAATCTTGATGTTCAGTTTTGTCCTAAGCAGCATTTCTGGTGAGTAGGTTTCAATTTTGCATATAGTGAAAAATAAATTACTGCTAAATCTTTCCTTATAACACAAAGGGCAAGTGATACATGCTGAAACAGATTTTAATGGAAGTTTCTATAATTGAAAACCAAAGCGCAGTGACCTACTATTAGAGGCTAATAAGTGATAGGATTTTTCAAAGGATGGAATATATTGGCGAATGAGGCAATCAATGTACAGATTAGACATAGGTATATGCTAAAAGAAAAGGTGACCTTTTATGAATTTTAGAAAATAGCTTTGCCGTGTGAGGGAGTTAATCAGAATTTCATCACTTACGAAACCATCTTTACAGGTCAGAAGGAAAATACCAGCAAAACTCCAGAACTGGAATGCAACTTGTAATGGGATTGGGCAGAAAGGGGGATCTTAATTTTGGGATCTTATGATCCTTCAACGTGCTGCCAATGTAATATTGAGACAGGACAAGCATGTAAAAGGGGGTGGGATTTAGGATCTGAAGTGATAAAAATCATTCTAGTGTTTCTAAACCTTCCACAGTTGTTAAAACTTTAATTAAACAGGTTTACAAGGAAAGGAAGAGAGACTAAGTTCATAAACGAGACAGCTATGCTTTGTAAATGAAGAAGAAAGCTAATTAAAGCGAGCATAGCAGCGTAATATTAATTTTTAAAAGCACTTTTAGCATATTTGTAGTAAATCTTGCCATGGCTACTACATATTTCCTAATGAGTTATTCTACAATTTTAACTTCAGCATATTTGCTGCCAAGTTTCCCCAGCTAGGTAAGAAAATTGTATCCTTAGGCATTATGCTAATATTTATTTCAGCACAATTAACTCTTCGAGCCCTTTGACGAAAGGGAAAGCACAATGCTAAGATGTGGAAATAAGTTTGAGTAATAGAATTCACCAGCTTCTGATAAGAGTGGAATTTGAGGGCACCGCACTGTTCTCTATAGATTGATGTGTGATGTTTCAGTGTTAGGTACAAGGCTGTGAGCCAAACTATGTTTTAAATTTAATGTGTAGCATTCAGTTATGTCTCTGTTGTTGTTTTTCTTTTCTTTTTCTTTTAATTGCAGGTACAAGAGGGGCCAATTTGTATCAGGATCACAGTGCAATCAGAGGGGAGATTTTCCTCTTCTCTTCCTGGTTGCCATAGGAATAAATATTCCTGCCTCCCACATGGTGCCAATTGGAACTTTCTTATTTACTCCCTTTTTTGGGGGGGGGGGTTATTGGGGGTGGGTGGGTTTGTAGCTGGTGAGAGAAGGGATAATCCTCCCCTCTCTGCACATTGTGATCTTTGTATAATCTCTGTTTGCCCAAGTCGAAATGCAAAGCAATTTTCTCCTAGTTATGTAGCCTCTGCAGATTCTGTCAGCATAATTCCAGCAGCTTGTTTCTGACAGAGAGAAAAGAAGAAGCAAACGAACCAATTACAAGCAGAAAAGTAGATACAGAGTCTCAGAAGTGCCTGTTTGAGGCTTCTATCTCTGTTTTTATCCCTTCTTTCTAACAGAGGCCATCTTTTGAATCGACACAAATTGGGCTCTGCCCACTAAGCCACTTGCATGCTGAGACTTAACTTCCCTTCCTCACAGTGAGGATTTAAGAGTTTCCCTTACACACACACACACACACACACACACACACACCTTCCTTGGTAAGTCATTTTGCCGCTGAAAACATAAAGCTCTGATGGAACATTTGCTGTTCCCTTTGGTAAGGAACGTGTTAAAGAGGCATTCGCCTGAGCCTCAGCAAGAGAAACATGCAGAAGGTGCTGAAAGAGAATCTGTGATGGAATTAAAAGTCATGTTGTAGGCTTGGGTGCCATGCTAGCTCTCCCCAGTGCTATTTTTTCTAGGAAAAGAGGTGCCGGAACTCACCATGAACGCCTCTCTTGTTCTTTTATAATGGCAATGGCGCCCAGCTGAGAGGTGCCAGTGCTGGAACTGAGTTCTGGCTGGGGGAGGGGAAGCCCTGGCTTTCCCTGTTCTAACATCCCCACCAAGAAACAAAATCCTGGGAGGGGGAGGGGATGTGCAAACTGGGTCACCCTCCCCATGGCTTCCATTTGGGGCTGAAGTAAACATGTTTCAGTGACACACACAGAGGCATGGGGCTCTCTGCTCCATGTTACTCAGTTTAGAGCTGGGAATACAAGGACGTGAGCTTAGGAAGATCCCTGCTAGGTCAGATCCAAGGTTCAGCATTGTGTTTCCTGTTAAATAGTGGGTAGACATAGCAGACGACGCATTGATTTCTCCAAAGCAGCTCTTTATTTGTAAGCTGGAACAGAACTGAACAGTAAACAGCTCAGCCAACCTGCTTTTATAGGCAGCCGGCTGTCAACATTGTAGCAACAACAACCCAGGGTTTCCCACCTAAAGTAACTGACGTGGACCTGAGTGAAAACTATATACACGATATTCCTGGTGGCCAGGGTGAGAACTTCAATACATAACATTTCCCACAGTCGCCAGGCAGAAGCCCGCAAGCAAGACATGGCGTCAAGAGTTCTCTTCTGTTGTTTCTCCCCAGCAACTCTTCTTCAGAGGCCTACCATCCTCTGAAACCTTGAGGTTGCATATAACCATCACAATTAGTAGCCATTGCTAGACTTTCCCCTTAAGTTTAAGAATGCGGAACAAAATTAAGTTCTTGCTTTGGACTTAACAATCTGTCCAAAGCAAGAGAGGTTTTGCTGTTCAGAATCTGGACTTGTTCCAGTGGCATATATATATATATATATGCCACTGGAACAAGTCCACATTCTGAACAGCAAAACCTCTCTTGCTTTGGACAGATTGTTTTTTATATATATATATATATATATATATATATATATATATATATCTCCTTATCCAGCAAAGTCAGTATCATTTGAAAGAAGAGAAACCTGTCCCAGCACTATAGACTTTGAAGTAAGTGGCAGATATCAAGCATCTTTAAGTTTCTTTGGACTGAAAGGGCAACATTTGTCAAGTCGGTTTTCTGTTTCTTGAGGAGACGAAGCTTTTGAGTTTAAGGAAGTGCAAATGTCAAGAGTTAAGAATGGGAACAAAGAAGGTTTGCACCAAAATCAAAGATTCCGTCACAACCTGAAGAGACTTTGCAGTTTACAGTGATTAATGTGGGTTGTGCTTCTGTTAAATAGATGTTGAGTGAACAGTGCCCCTCTCTAGAGCAGTTTACTTAAATCATTCAGTGAAGGCAAGGACTCCTGACTCTTTGTGTGGTAAATGGTTCTAAATATTACAGTCAAGGCCAGAATTACTCATCATGTAGAAGTTATTTTTAGTATAGTCCTGTGGTGAAGGAATGTGTGCACAGCAGTTTTCCCCCAATGTCATTACCTTACATTTTTTATGTTAACTTACAATTTATTGTGTTTTCTGTGCTTTTATTTTTTTTTAACAATGCTGAGCTGAAAATTTCCTCTGCCCTCCATACAACCGCCATCAGCTAGTGAGAAAAGAATTTGCATTTGAAGATTATCAAAGGGGAGGGAAATAATTTTGGTGAAATCCTCATGGGTTGGGTCTGCATCAGGGATTGACTGACTTTTGAGGCATCTGAGGAGTATCTGTGAGCGTTCTCTCTTTCCTCCACAAGTCACCTCTGCAGTGGCCTTCACCCTGTGGCCTTCTTGGGTGTCCATGCTTCAATTAAACCGCAGGGAAAGACATGATAAGGTGACTCCTTCCATGGGGTATTTTCAGATCAGGAAATCAAAGTGCTGGAGGAATGTTTACTGGAAAGGAAAATGTCCGTATTACACTTAGCCACCTCTGCACCCACCAAAATTCTAATGAAGTTCTCAAGCACCCTGATATGGAGGCAGAAAAATGGAAGCTTCTTTTGTAGGAGAAGAAAACGTATTGAGAAACTGAAGGACAGATTTCAGTGCAGCGCTAATCTTTACTGCATTCGATTCTGGCACAGCGCTATATTTTTACTGTATTTTTTCCCTGTAATACAGAATATATGCTCTGTGGATAACCTGAGACTAGTAATCAGTAGCCATACAAGTAAAAAATAAATATAAATCATTTGCATTGATATAGCTTTATATTTGAATGGAATGGAACAGGAAATTGATCTTTGCATCCTACTTGTTTCTGTCTTTTTGCGCAGTAAAGCATTGCTTACCAGACCAATTGTGCATTTAGACAAACAAAGCATGACAATGTATGTTGTGAGAGACCATAGATTTGTTATAAAGAATGCAACAGGAATGATAGCCATAGCTGAATCACTGTTCATTTAATTACACAGAAGGTAACTATGTCACACATTTTACAGCAGTTGACATTTTAAGTACATCTATAAAGCACATATTGAGTCTATAAAACATGTTTAAATACCTTTACCTCAATCCAGCGGCTCTTGTGCAAACATGAGGCCAGTGTCAGAAAATGTTCAATGCCCACGAAGCATTTTTTGCTTCTGCAATATTTCTGTATGCAAATCAGAACAATGAACAATTCTGGAACATGGCCATTGCTTCCAGTCTCAAGAAAACTGCAGGACTTCTTTATGCATCCCATACACTTCTTTCCCTTTCCTCCCCTTTTTCTTCTCTGTTCTATATCTCAAGCTGCCTTTGAAACTGCATGAGAAAGAACCTCGGTTATAGTTTGTGTTGTGTTACTTCTAGGCACCTCAAGGGACTTGCTGGATTGCACTCGCTGCGTTTCATTGTGAGGACAATTACAGCAGTGGTGGTCAACTACTGATGAATTTAGGCTCTCTTTTTAGATTAAACAAAATACAGATTGGGAAGCAGGCTTGCTTCAGAGCAAAGAGAAAGCAAATGTAGCTGATGTGACATTCTCAAGTACCTAGAGTTCTTTATCTGACAGGTTGGCAATATTTCAAATTTGTAAGCAAATTTGAACAATGTATTTATTTATTTGCATTTTAGGATTGCTACGTTTGGCAATCATAATACTGTTCCCAGCAAGCTGAAAATAGGATTTGTGTCCCTTATTTGAATTAAATGTTTTCACTTACTCTCAAAATGACTTCCCCCACCCCCCCTGCTGAAAATTATGTTTGGAAGTCATCTTAAATATAACATAGCCTCTTCGCTTTAGCCTCTGTTCAAATATTAAGAGTTATCAGTGAAGAAAACCTTAGATTCACCCTGACGTTATTCCTTATGATTGAATTTATTGCTAATGATGTGGTCCTCCAAACAGCTTGCTTTCCCACATTTTGTGCTTCTGCCATTATGATAAACATTTAGACATGCATGCAACCATTCAGGTTGTCACATCTAACCTTTCCTCCATTCCTGAAACACAGAGCAGATAGCAAGCAGGGTAAATAAATCTATCTGGCCACACCCAGAAATCAAAACCCTTCCTGATCAAAATACCTGGACAAATAAAAATGTATTTGCCTTAGTTTGTCTATTCCAAGTATCATCTGGGATGGAGTTCCATAAATGGGGTGCCACCACAAAGAAGCCCATCCTAACCTCTGCTGATCGTAATGTGTAGAGTAATTGGTAATGGGGAAGACCAACCCACAGAACCTCCCTTTTGTTAGGATTCATCTCCAGCTTATTGACCATCATCCAGTCCATTGCTGGCTCCAGACACTGATTCAGCCCTTGCACATCCTAGCCTTATTCAGATGGAATGGAGAAATAAAGATGGGAGTCATCTGTAGGTTGATGGCACCACAACCTAAGACTCCAAATGACCCCCAGTTGTTTCATATATGTCTTAAATAGCATTAACATTGAACGTGTTAATTTTGGTGTTTGGTATGAGTAATTAATTAAAGGACGTGGGTGGCGCTGTAGGTTAAACCACAGAGCCTAGGACTTGCTGATCGAAGGTCGGCGGTTCGAATCCCCACGACGGGGTGAGCTCCCGTTGCTCAGTCCCGGCTCCTGCCAACCTAGCAGTTCGAAAGCATCTCAAAGTGCAAATAGATAAATAGGTACTGCTCCGACGGGAAGGTGAACAGCGTTTCTGTGTGCTGCTCTGGTTCGCCATAAGTGGCCACATGACCCAGAAGCTGTATGCCAGCTCCCTCGGCTAATAAAGCGAGATGAGCGCCACAACCCCAGAGTCGGTCACGACTGGACTTAATGGTCAGGGGTCCCTTTACCTTTACCTTAGGAGTAATTAAATCCAACAGCTCTCCTTTTTTATAGGAATTAGCACAGCTGCATTCATTCCAATAAAGCCAAACCAATTTTTATAGAATATTTATTAAGGTTTTTAATAATAATACAATCAAGATAAAAAAAAAATAAAAAATAAAAAATAGTAACAAAAATACAAAAGTAAAAATAATTAAAAAAAAGAAACAGGCAAATTTTCTATTTCTCATTTTCCTTTAACATGTTTCCTGGACCTCCTCATACCTCCCTTTTTTGTATTCCAATTCAAATTGTTAGTTCAGCAAATCCTTGCCATTAAGTTTTAACCTGTTTCTGAGCCTGTTTCTCATATTCCCTTAAAGCATTACAGCTGGAAACCACTTAATTTCTATCCAACATCATTCTAACATTCATTAATTTTACAATATTTCTGTAGATAGTCTTTAAATTTATTCCATTCTTCTTCCGCCGACTCTTCTCCCTGGTCTCGGATTCTGCCAGTCATTTCTGCCAATCCCATATAGTCCATCACCTTCATCTGCCATTCTTCCAGAGTGGGTAAATCTTGTGTCTTCCAATACTTTGCAATAAGTATTTGTGCTGCTGTTGTAGCATACATAAAGAAAGTTCTATCCTTCTTTGGCACCAATTGGCCGACCATGCCCAGGAGAAAGGCCTCTGGTTTCTTCAAGAAGGTATATTTAAATACCTTTTTCATTTCATTATAAATCATTTCCCAGAAAGCCTTAATCCTTGGGCACGTCCACCAAAGGTGAAAAAATGTACCTTCATTTTCTTTACATTTCCAACATTTATTATTGGGCAAATGATAAATTTTTGCAAGCTTGACTGGGGTCATGTACCACCTGTAAATCATTTTCATAATATTCTCTCTTAAGGCATTACATGCCGTAAATTTCATACCTGTGGTCAATAACTGTTCCCAGTCAGCAAACATAATGTTATTTCCAACATCTTATGCCCATTTAATCATAACAGATTTCACCGTTTCATCCTGAGTGTTCCATTTCAACAGCAAGTTATACATCTTTGACAAAATCTTAGATTTGGGTTCTAACAGCTCTGTTTCTAGTTTTGATTTTTCCACCTGGAAGCCAATTTTCTTGTCCAAATTATATGCCTCCATTATCTGATAATAATGAAGCCAATCTCGCACTTTGTTCTTTAGTTTCTCAAAACTCTGCAGTTTCAAACCAATTTTTATTCCCAAAAGATTCCTAGTAATCAGTAGCCCTCCTTGGGTGTCTACTGCCAGACATGTGAAGGGGCCCATGGAAACACACAGGCTAGCTCTGCCTCTTTGATAATGCAATGGGAACCAGCAGTGCTCCTGAGACAACACACAATTAAGTCTAAAAGGGCATTATTTACTGCACAAAAAGTTTCCAATGTTAGGATGAGAATCCTGCCAATAAGCATTCTTGTCCTTGTGTCGAAAATGCTTCGTGTGATTAAGGTGGCCCCTTCAGACCTAACCAAAGGCACATCCATTTAAAATTGTTTCCATTGCATGCAACGTCATTCAGGAGGCAGAACTAGATCAAAACATTCTCATAGTTCCTTTTGCGAGTTTGGCAGGAAATGTCTGAAGAGGACTCAGGTTATCAAGTCAACTGTTGATATTGTCACACAGGATAGCAGAGATTTGCAGAATAAACTCTGGTACTCTTGTCCATTTGAAACTTGCCCCTAGCGAATATAATAAGGCTCTCTATGCAACAGAAAGTTTCAATTAATTTCTATTTACTTTAAGGTAAGATGCAATGATTGCTTCAGTTAGTGATCTGCATTGATGGAATGCATTGGCTAACAATAAAGATTAAGCCAGTAATGATGTTGTAGCTGTCCCAAAATCGCATTTCTTTTTCATAACACACACTTTTTTCCATTTAGTGCTTTTTATTAGCCTTGATCAGCTCGGGTCTTCCAAGTTCACAGCAAGCCCCTGTTCATCTGTGCTTGTGATACCTACAAAACCCCATTCTCTAAACAAATGCCTTGTGTGCCAGTAGTTTCTGGCATGACTATTTAAAAGTCAAGGCATATATAAAACATATATAAAAATCAGTCACCACCTCTATGATTTAGGAGGGCTAAAAAATGGAGCATAGCTATGAAGAGCTCTAGGGAGCACCACAAGCCCAGTAGGTAGGAATCATTTGCACATTTCCTAATATGGAAACGAATGGATAGCAATCCCTGAACAGCTTTGTTCTCACCTCATTTGAGTTGGTGAGGTATTACAGCCCATTGCTCAGTACCAGTCACCTTGAGGATAATTCCCATGCCTTTCATAACTTTGCATTTCGCTGCCACTTCTACTGAAGCTTTGGTCCCTGGAGGCTAAAATACAGAGAGATTCCCTAGAAGCTAAAGCAGATAGAAGTGTTGTAGAACTTTGGGGTCCCTCCCCGCCTTTGTCATTGAGCATGTGACAATGCAGTTGTTCCTTAGATCTGAACAGTTAAAATACCCATATCACAATTCATTTGGTAATAATGAAAGTCCAAAGTAATTAGGAAAACAAGTAGATCATTTTGTAGTGATAAGAAAGTACAAGAATGCTGTATCTTGAGTTGTATCAGCTTCACAGTGCAGAATTATTCATATGTAAATGTATCAAAGCACTTAACATTTCAATTACAAGTGAAGATAGTAATGATTTTTGACATCTTATAATTAGCTTTAAATATCAAATAAGAATCCACTCATGAGAGAGAGGCTGGATTTTTTCTCCCTTTTTTTTCTTTCTTTGTCCCTTGGGGTAAATAACCTGACATTTTTCTTGTCTGCAGGTGTAATCAAAATGAGAGGAGCTCAAATGAGTCCCAGCTTGCCTTTTCTTACCTGTGGAAGACAGGAGCTGTTTCCCCCCTCCTCACTTACCACAAACTTCTTCTTTTATTATATCCTTCTGGACACTAACAGCCCTACACGATATGTTGGAATCTGATGTGTATACCTTTCCACAAAAACATGAATAACAGACCCTATCATTAGGCAAATGAGGCAGCAGATCCTGGGGCAGTAGTGGCCAGCAGCATCATCCTCCATGGCTGTTCCTCTTAAGGCCCCCTGGTCGTTCCCCTCTCTTGGAGGACTGTGGTTTGTATGCTACATGGTATTTCCTTGATCGCTGCTTCAGATGGAGGACAGCAGTTAGGGGGAAGGAGGGCCATGGCCACAGATGCAAAATTTGGAGGGGGCTCAATGAGGCATCCCTATGCAGGCGCCGGCTTCTGTGGGGATCCCCAGCAGAGCTGCCTGCTCAGGGGTTGCTGCTGCAGCTACCCTGATGAGCCCCTTCCTTCCTGCCCGCTGCTAGGAGTCTCTGGGCCCTAGAGCCAGGCCTTAGCTTGCCACTGTGTCACCGGCAGAGGCTGACAACTTCAATGGCACCATGCAGGTCAGTGGAGGGCTCTGTCCACCTTCATTGCGCTCCTGAGGGCACATTCTGGAGACCGTGATACCCTTCCTTCTCCAGGGTGAGCTGGCCTGTGCAGAGGCCGGCCCCCTCGGTAAATGGCCGCCCAGCCATAACTCATTTGCTCAGCACGTCACGCTCCCTGGATGGTGGTGGGAGCAGCCCAGACCTACGATGTGTGGGCACAGATGGAGGGAGGTGGGCAACCACAGCATAGCCTGGTGTGTCACGGCTAAAAATTGGCCGCTGTTTCTTTAATGCTTAAAAAAGCTGAGTCAGCATGAGTCAGCGGCCTGCACTGGGTTGTATATATAGAGTGAGAAATGTTAGTTTGGTGTTGGGTGGGTTTGTTAGTGAAAGCTCGTAGTGTTGATGTGTGTACAGTTGGTCAGCCGCTTTTGCAGAAAGACTTTTAATAATAAAAGCAGTAAGTACTCTGCAAAGATACTCTTCTCGTGGACTCTTTTATGCCGACAAAGGTCCGAGGACCAGGCTGAGGCAACAAAGGGAGGTCAGAACCTTTTTTTTACAAACACTGACATGGTGCTCCTCTCCGTGGGTGTCTGTGAGATTCGCCCACTAAGGGCCATGGCAGCCAGTCGAGCTCCCGCTTCCCGCTCCCCACTCCCCGTGGGTAGCCAGGTGGTGCAGCACAGCCCCTCTTGACTCTTGGTGGTGGGGGGATCACTCCAGTGGTGTCAGCAGTTTGCCCACCTTGGGCACCGGCAACCCACGCTATGCCACTGGAGGACACTATCCCATCCCTAGCGTTTTGTCCTTTTTTAAAGCAAATTTTGTAATGTTATAATGCAGAAAGAAGTAATATTGAACTGAGATTCACTCAGCTTCTGAATGTGGAGTTGAGATGGGTCCCATCTTGTCCTTTGCCTCTGGCAGAAACATGTGTCTGGCTCACTCCGGTTTAAGTGCATCCTGCGGGACAGTTTTGCTCCCTCCCCACGCACTACAGCTTGTGTAGTGAGCTGCTCCTGAGGGTAGCAGGATGGGGATGGGCAGTTCAGTGGAGCTGACTTTGCACAAGAGTTCTCTGAATCCCAGTTTATGTGTAGTGAGGAATGTCCTAGGAAAACAATCCATGTATACCCAGGGGCTGCTGTGCACACAACAGGAGCCCTATAATGCAACATTATTATAATGAGAAAAGGAGCAAGAGCTTGCTTTTTTTGATCATTTTTCTAATTGCATGCTACAATGAACGGAATTTATTGTAGAGTAAAATCAAAGAAGAATTACAAACTGGTCTGGCCTGTTTGAGGCAGAAATATTTAGATTAAGCTGCTGCAGTTTCAAATACGGTTACAATCAGCCGTGTGCTACTTTTTATCAATCTGTTATTGAATAATTTGTCTCTAATGATGAGTGGTTCATTGTCATAAGCAAAATTTAATATAAAGTTGCTGAATACTTGGAGGATTTTTAAAAGGTATTCTTGTTGAGATTTATTATTTAAAGTTTGCTCGAGATCATTCTGATGAATTCCTAGCTCTTTCAAATATCACCCCAGAGAGTGTTTTTGAGGGTTCATTGATAGTTCCTAGACATTTAAACTAGCTGAAGGAGACTTGGGCCATGTTTTTTGTTTGTTTGTTGTTTGCATCATTGTATTGTCTCATCAGGAAAGAGCATTTGTATGGTTTCTAGGGCAGTTTGGTCCTGAGTGATTCTAATTTATATTTACAATGACTTTCATTTTAAAAGAAATAAAGAAGGCAGCCTCATTTCACTGTCATGTTTTATTTGGGCTTTCTCCTCCCTATAATTGTTACAGGCCTCTTTGGTGGAATCTACACACGTATAAAAAACCGCTGCGAAAATGCTTTAAAAAAAAAACGTTTTGAAAAATACATTGAATTCGGCATAGCTCACTGTAGCCATGTAGTGTCACACTTGTATATTGCACTTTACAACACATTTAAAACATTTCAGATGCAGCTGTATACCTGAGTCCCCCTGTTCCATCCAGATCTGGCATAGTTTGACAGCTGCAGATGGAGGAGGAGGGAGAAGGAGCAGAGGCAGTGCTGGAAGGCTGGCACTCAGGTGTGGAGAATGCAGGTCTTCCACTGGTGACTATAGATGGCTGGAGGAGGAAGTGGCTCTTCCCCTTCTATCAAGCACAGAGCCTCATGGGGGAGAGAAGGACTGCCAAAGAGGGTGGCTGAATAGGAGGAGCTGGAGCTGGAGGCAGGATATAGTTCCATCTGCCCCACCACTCCCTTTGCTGCTGCCCTCATTATTCACTGGTTTCAGCAAGGAGATCCTGCCTTGGAAGAAGTCAGAGTTCTCTGCTGTGTCTGAAGTAGGGAACTCTGGCATTGTGTCAGTTAGCAAGACAGGATAACAAGCCAGGATCAGATCCAGGATCACTCACCACCGAAGCCACCACCATGGCAGGAGGAAAGCAGTGGGGTGAGGCAGGTGCATGCCTATGGTGGTCATCTAAAGCTTCATAAAGCTAGGAAACCATGGATGCTCCAAGACAGCCAGTGTGTAAAATGCCTTCTGAACATTTAACTGTAAAACACGTGGCTGTAGGAGAACAAATCCAGGAATATGAATGTTAATAGCCTGATACATTTCATTTTGATGCGAAAGTTGTCCAACTGATTGCTTCTTAAAAATACATAGCGAAGAATGCCTCACTCAACCCATTTTGTTAATTACAAACATTATTTATTTATGTATTTATTTGCTAATGTGGCTACTTATAGCAAGCAACTAGTCATGTTAAGCTTTATATGGAGTGGCTTAGTGAATCAAGGCAGGTGGGAGGAGTGATATTTATGGCAATGAATTTGAATTATTTTCATTATATGGTTGTATAAACCTGCGCTCTCATAGATGGTGGCGCTGCAGCAATTTTTGTTTTAAAGAATGTTTTGAACTGTTCAGGTCACACAAAAAAAGATTAAGCAAGGCTTTGCCCCTATTCATTTCTGCTATGTCCATGTTTTCACAATGAAGAGATGAGGTAAGAAAACAGCTGAGAACTCATTCACAGTTAACTCCTGGTGTACTTTAGTGTACGGATCTTACAAAACCATTCCAACCCTAGATCCATCCTTGCTATGTGCAAAGCTTGGGCAAATCTTTTTTACTTAAGCAGGCCCAAGTAACTATCCAGACATGAATTACTAGAAGGTATATAATCTGTGAATATATACAAGTGGATAAGCAGCCTTCAGGTCTAGTTTTGGCCTTTTGCTCTGAGCACAAAGGAAGCTGAGAATTCAGATCACTTGAAGGGGGAAAAAATAATCCCTGCAGATTTAGAAGGATAAGCAGGTGCTTTTGGATAGGTCTTAAGGTGGCCAAAGGTATATTTCCTGAAACAACATTTGTCATCTTGAACAATTAACCTGGAGTGGTTTCTTAGTTAAATGCTCCATTTTATCATTACACACATAATATTCCCCTTGATTTTCAGAACCAGATCCATCCTTTGGTAATGTACTTTTGGGGAAATGAATAATAAGGCACTACAACTGAGTGCTTTTAAGTAAATTGTAATTAATTGCATGTGCAAATGCATCGACGAGGCTTGGCTTTGCAATTAGATAACTAATTGCATTGAAAATGGCATTGCATGCTTAAATAGATTTTGGGGGCTTCCAGCCCACCCAGTTCATTCTTGCGTGGCATTTAAGTGTGTGATTGGTGCTTTGCTGTTTGGTATCACTTGCCAAATGTTAAAAAACAAATGCATGGCCAATTAAGCATGTAGTTTATGTTTGAAACCCCTGCGTTGCTGATCAATTTAAAGAGGGCTTTTCCAGTTCTGTAAAAACAAAAATGAAAAAACCCATCTGTCTAATGTCATAGAAACTAGTTTAAGTAGATTCTTGCAATGGTATCATGATCAATAGTTTCCCTGTCCTTCTTTTCACTATACCTGACATCCTGTTTGGTAGCACTGCTTTGTTCTTGTGTGATATAGTGTAAAGGCCTCTTCTCTAGTAGAGGTTTGACACCAGCAGTTAAATTCTGCATGACAAATCTGTGTTGTTGTGGTAACTCTTCTACAAATGATATGCTTGAGATATATATTGCTCATCTCTGTGTTTATTCTTTGTCTGCTCTTGCAGCAGTGTCTTATTCTCTGATTTATTGGATAGTGGTTTATAGTAGCATCACCTTGACCTCCACTTACAGCTCTTTTTTATTATCAATCCTTGAAATACGCATGGTTCCTAGAGGTGAACAAAGCTTGCCTCTGTGTTTCCATGAGTATTATTTCCTGCCCTCCAATGGCACTGTTTGTTTGTTGTTTGTTTTCATCATTTGTTGTCTACTTTCCCCCCAGTGACCTTCAAGGTGGAGAACAAATATACACAAATTATGACTAGAAACCAAAATAATCACGATAACACCACACCAAAACAGCATAGGTGTTGAATGTTAAACTTGAAAATGAGAGGCAGTAACCAGGATGTGGTTCCTAAAAGAAAAACTAAACTAAAATGCAAGGCACACTTCCTTTGGTGTCATGCTCCAGGATCTCAGCGGCAACGCGGAAAAAGCCCTGCCCTTCATTGTCCACTCAGGGCTCATCTAGACTTCCATTCTCCTGCCACTTCCCTCTGGAAAAGACCGATATGTACCGCGAAATTGGACCAAATGTCAGTTGGGTTTGCAGTGGATTGACAGTTGCTCTGATTCAGTGCTATAGAGAGGGTTTTCCTGAGGAAAGCGGTGCAGCAAACGGAGAAGTGCTCATCCCTGTCCCTAGAAAACATGGGACAAGTGGAAAACTGTTAGGATTCATGCTTTCTAAGCATGGGACCAGGGCCAGATTTAGGTTTGATGAGGCCCTAAGCTACTGAAGGTAATGGGGCCCTTTCTATGTCCAGCTGTCCTTTGTCAACAACAAATTGTCGCTGTTTTTTGTGTTGAATACATGCTATATGGTAATTTATGGACCTAATAGGAATCTAAAGCCATTTGCACATGTTGCCATGCAACTAGTCCATGCAGAATGTAGGCACCCTCTACATAGAAATGAGCGAACCAGTGATATTTTTAGGGAGCAGGCGGGGCCTATTACTTAAATCATAGGAGCCTACACAACACAAAACACTGTTGCTGTATGTAGGTTTTATTTTATTTGTTTTTTATCTTATATTTTGGAAATGTACAGCCAGTTCTTTTTCCTTTATTTTTTTGGGTGGGCTGCAAGAAAGTGAGGCCCTAAGCCAGGGGTCAGCAAAACTTTTCAGCAGGGGGCCGGTCCACTGTCCCTCAGGCCTTGTGGGGGGCTGGACTATATTTTGAAAAAAAAAAATGAATGAATTCCTATGCCCCACAAATAACCCAGAGATGCATTTTAAATAGAAGCACACATTCTACTCATGTAAAAACACCAGGCAGGCCACGCAAATAACCCAGAGATGCATTTTAAATGAAAGGACACATTCTACTTGTGTAAAAACACGCTGATTCCCCGACCGTCTGTGGGCCGGATTTAGAAGGCGATTGGGCTGGATCTGGCCCCCGGGCCTTAGTTTGCCTACCCATGCCCTAAGCTATAGCTTGTTTAGCTTATACATAAATCCGGCACTGCATGAGACAAGCAGAAGCCTGGACGAACCCTCAATTTGTAGGTGTGGGGAAGCTGGCCAAGAGCTTCTGGAAAAGATGGTAGAACAAGGGTGTGCATGCAGATTAAGATGCCCCCTTTTTGTCCATCCAAGAGAATCCAGAAAACCATTAATTGGGAGGGGGAGGTTTACATGACTGTCTACCTGCAGACATGTGGTGGGGGTGTGGAGTATGCAATGGATTATCTCCTTCTCACTCCCCATTCAAGGCAAGAGAAGATTAAAGGATAAAAAGATATCCGAGCACTTAATGGCTACTGTGTTGGAGGGGTGAGGACAGGGACTGATACCTCTTCACCAGCAGGTATAATAATCCTTATAAAATGAGACAGGCTCATTTCTAATCAGTCTATATAGTTGTAAATAAATGGTAGGTAGGAGAGAGACCATTAAGCAATGGGTCCAGTCTCTTCAAGAGGGAACAGTTGCCGAAAACATTTCTCTTTTTGCTGATGTTTCTCTTATATTCTGTAGCACAATCAGCCTATGCGGCACTTTACCGGACTGAATTGTTTTTGCTAAAAGCTTGCTACATTTTTTTTTAAGTTTAATTAGGAAGCTGATCCTTTGATCAGTTTCCAGAATAATATCCATTTGCTTCCCTTTTGCTTTCTTAAGCAGTTACAATTAGAGCACATTACCGTTGATAAAATTGCTTGCAATCTTCGGCACGAAGCCAGAAAACATACCCCCATGGGACTACTCATGAGTAAATGGTTCAGAATTATAGCTTTAATAGCTATTTGTAAAAGTGGTTTGATTTAGAATGCTAGCATCCTCTTTGTAAAATGAATCCCAAAAACAAGGCAATCTAAAATGTCACTGTTGGATTGGATTTGGAAAAGTGTGAGCAGCAATTTGCTCATGCAACACAGCTTTACCATTTCCCCCTCCAAAGAAACTGAATAGATCACCTCCCCACTTCAAAAAGCTGCTTCTGAGGGTCAGGGGAATGACATATGGAACTGCAGGAGGAGACAAGAATTGGAAAAAATTTGGGTGGAGGCAGTTTTAGTAAGCGAAAGTATCTTCCAATCATTCAAGAGATCCTTTGATCCCAACCATTGTAATTTTGGTTCCTTTTCCCAGTTCTGACATACTGCATTATTATAATTACCGGTAATGTTACATGCTAAGTAGTTGCTTTGGGATGCCTTTGAGTGAAACACTTAATATACATTATCTTGCAATCCTCAAAGCTATCCTGCAAATTCCAAGATTTCCATTTAAGTAGGTTTTGTTGAGAATACTGGAGTATGCTTATACTCTAAGGCAGCTGACATATTGAGAAGTGATTATAACAAATAATAACTGAAAATGTTGATAGATCTGTGTATGCACTTGCAGTGGGGTCTTTCTTTCTTTCTTTCTTTCTTTCTTTCTTTCTTTCTTTCTTTCTTTCTTTCTTTCTTTCTTTCTTTCTTTTTGCTAAACATAGTTTCCAGGTCATGCTGCATCCACTTTAGTCATTACATGTGAATCTTGCAAGAATTCTATGTTCTTACCCCACAAACAGCAGATTCCCCCAGAAAATCTATCTGTATACTTTTCATTTTTGCTGCTCCTTTAAATATTATTTAAAGTTTACTTCCTTTAGGAGCTTGTGATCTTTTCTATGCACCTTTTTACCTGTCAGCCCAGTACATGATGGGATTTGCAATTAAGGCCCGGCAAACAGGTCAGCATTCTCAGGATTCTTACATTATGCTAGGTAGTACTGAATATTGCTAGAGGGTTCCACAAGTTGGAAGTGGCCATGGAAAAAAGTCCCTCTCACACATCCTGCCAATCTTAGCACCCGCCCATGTGGAGAGGCAGAGAAGGGCCTTTCCATCTGATCTCAGAGTGCAGGCAGAATGATATGGGCGGAGGGGGTTCTTGATTGCAGCGATTCCTGCAGAAGTTGTATGCAGTTACAGTAATGGCATTGTGCAAATCAGTGGCGTAGCGTGGGGGGTGCAGGGGGGGCCGGCCGCACCGGGCGCAACATCTGGGGGTTAGGGGGCGCAAATCCACGGGGTAGGGGGTGCAAATCCACGGGTTAGGGGGCGCAAATCCACGGGTTAGGGGGCGCAAATTACTTGCCTTGCCCCGGGTGCTGACAATCCACGCTACACCACTGGTGCAAATACTGGCACATATTTACGGTTTTGTAATGCAGGGGTGCTTGGAGTTTTCAACACACACTCTTCTGCACTTCACAAAGATATTCGCCACTCATTTCCACTTTGCCTTTGCATTGTGTGTCGACTCAATTCATTTAAGGATGCTTCTCAAACACTTCACTTGTGCGAGATGGCTACATGTTGGTATGCCTCATCAATTCATTTTCATCCGTATTTCACCAGTTAGTGTTCTCTTTGAACAGAAGCACTCATTTGGAAGGTCTTGTGCTGAAGAAGCTCCAATGTATTATTCCCTTCTTTATTTAATTTATAAAATCTGGATTGTGGGTAAGAATGACTCGTCTGTCACTTGAGTAGCGCAGCGTTGCTGCATGTTGATGTCTCCTTGAAATAATTTCCATCAACACTTTGCAAGAGGATAGGCTTTGCAAAGAGAAATGTTTTATAATGCTTATTAGACTTTTAAAAATCCACACGCAGGTAACTGCCAGAGCTGCAGGTTCCATTGGAGGCCCTGACTAACAAAAGCTTTTTTTTTAAAAAAAAAATGTATTCTTAGTTGATACTGCAGTGCAGAACAAGACACACGGCAACAGAGCAGTTTAAAAACAGAACAAATTAGAATTACTGTATCCTACTGCAAGAATGTCTGCAGAGGACAAAGAAGAGATTTCAGGTCTTTTATGCTTCTTCCATTTCATCACTATCATTCAACAGCTTGTCTTTTATGCTACAGTGATTTTTACTTCAGTGTTTTGGACATATGTAGTGAGGGGAAGGAGGTGGCGGGGAGAGCTTTGGTTCTCCCTGGTTTATAATCTGTGTTTGTATGCATTTTGCTCTGTCTTCTTTCTTTCATTTTCAGGATATGAGTCACATTGATTAAATGGATGTAAAAGTTATTTGAAAATGAGTGTGTGAAAAAGTGTGTGTGTGTGTGAGAGAGAGAGAGGCGGGGGTAGATGCCCGGTAATTGGTTCCACCTCTCATTTTTAGAACATTTGCAAATTGTATTGCAAAGCTATTGCAAGGTATTTGTTGTGTTGTGGTTTTCTAGATTTCTCTACACCCCATCCCAATCTTTTCTCCTCAAGGCACAGAAGAAGCATTCTTGCCAGAGGTTAATAAAATGGGCACAAAATGTGAGCACCCTGCTTTGGTCCCGTCCCCACAACCTTTCTGGATCACTTGGCTCTGCCTCGCTGGATGATGCCTTCTCCAAGTCGGAATAAGCCAGCCTGAAGGACATGGTGCCACCACACTGTGTCCTCCATTGCTGCAGGGGGGTAGCAGCACCAGGCAGCACAGGTCACTATGCGTCCAGCCACAGCAGCAAACCATTCCCATACTACTATTCATAATACCTAATTAATCCAGTAATGATTTGCTGCCCTTTCATGACATCCCAGATCTGCTGCCTGAGGCAGCTGCCACACTCTGCCAAAGGTAGGCCTGGCCCAAATATATATATTCTCATTGTTTGCATCAATTCTTGTAAATAAAGTGCATTCTAATTTGAGGTGGAGCTTTATTGGTGGGAAATTTCTATGGTCTCAGCATAGGCCCCCACTCCATTCAATGCAAAGTTATGTCACAGCTGAGAACGCAGTGTGATTACAGCTTCTGGCTTTTTGCTACTTCTGCTGTTATCTTTTCTTTGTCTAATAAGACACTTTGGTGTAGAAAACTCAAAAACTTGTCTGGACACGATGAAGCAGAGCACACAAACACCACCTTCAGACTATTACTTCAGGATTACATCCCTTCACAACTGAACGGACCATCAGTTAATTTGGCAATACTATCTTTTGCATAGTGGCTGAACATTGTCTCTAATGAAAGTATTAACATTGCCACTCCACAATTTTAAGGTTTTCCTCCAGTAACTGTAACTACATTTTAAGTTCCACAGTTCTTGCATTTAATAACTCCATCTCTCTTTCTTTTATTCTTTTCTCACCATCTCTTCCTTTTTTTGTATATTGCCAGTATTCAGTGTACTACTTGAGTTAAACCCTGTTCATAGGTGACTTTAGTACTTCCATTTACAAAATTTGCTGCTTGAGAGCCACCTTCCAATTATCCATTTCAGTTCTTGCTGGAAAGGATAAGCATGTTTGCAAGGGGAAAGTCACATAAAAGTCACTAAACTGTAATGAATTGTCCTCTAAAGGACCTAAATTGGTTTGGGCTTCATCATGGTATCTCTCCTGGTTCACCAACTTAGTATTCATGGTAACAACTGATCCTTGAAGGTTACTGAGTCTGTCCTAGATTTTATGGATATTCAGACTAATCTACTCAAGTCTCTCTCAGTTTGCAAGTGTGTTGACTCTTACCAAATGGTGGTTACAATTGGATGCAAACTTTGAGTCATCAAACCCAAACGACTCACTGTTCATTTCTGCCAGCTACAAATTACTTGCCCGATAAAATGATCCTGTAATGCTTTCGAAGATACTCAGGATCACAGCCTGGAGAAAATTACTTTTCAAAGTGCATTGTGTACTGATGATTCCTCATGGGCTCTTGCTATTAGGCTTGGACAGTTGGAGGACACCACAAGAGGCCATTGTATAATAGAGATCATGCTGGGACCTCAAGGAAGAAGCTGAACTCAGAAGTGTGACCTCTAAGTTTATGATTTTATAGATTGGAACCAAACCCTTGAATTGAGTCTGGAACAATATATGAATGTGGATAGTCAGGTTGAGATGGCGTGTGAAATTTTCCTACCATGTTGTTTGTTTAAATCAGGGGTAGTCAACCTTTTTATACCTACAGCCCACTAATGCATCTTTCTTGATGGTAAAATTTCCTTACCGCATATTTTACAAGTAGTTCTGTGCGCAACCATGCATAGTGCATTTTCTATAGAAACAATATGTTAGAATGGATTTCCAACTATTTTGGCAGAAACCCTCCCTCATTGCCCTATATAAAGATTGAATAAATGAGAAACTGAGAGAATCTAAACAGACAGATTATTATATTTCCACTAGCCTCCCTTCCTCTTTCAAGACTGTCCTCTTTCTTTCCCCACAAAAATAACTTTCCAATATCAATATCGCAGTGGGGGGAAAGATTACACAAGGGGAAATTGCTCTAAAGAAACATGTTTGAGGATTCTGTTTAGAGGGAAGAAAGGGAAGATAACTTGGCATATGGAATGGTGAAGTAAGTGGGAGGGGGGAGCCGATGGGATCATGGAATGACAGTTGACAAGTGGGGATTTAGTCAGGTGACGGTTGGGAATGAGAAAAGAGCAGGGGAGATTCACTTGGTTGGAGCAACTAGTTCTGATTGCATTCATCCCAGTCTTCAGCATATTGAGAATTCATTTTCATTGTTCCTCAAATAAGCCCTTGTCTGTTGCTAACCTCGGGGAATTGTCGCTGAAATCCACATGTAATACGTTTAAACACCAACACCAGTACCAAAACCTACATAGCACAGTTGGCACAGACAACCCAAAATTAATATCTGCCAGAATGAGTTGAGTTTGAAATAGATGTATTTCTGGCTGACCCAGCTGAGCCAGGCCCTCATTTCAGACATATGCAAGCCAATGTTAGTCCTCTGTCCTAGCTGCGTCAGGGCATTCTGGTAGGGGGCTTGGGTGGGGAAAAGTTACCGGGATTTCCCAGACAAAGGGTGGTGTAAGTCAAACTGTTTTTCAGGCTTGTCGTCTCTCTGCCAGACTCATTCCCTCTCAGCCAGCAGTATCCCTGCTCCTGAATAGAGTTTGGAATAGGGGTGAATACACCAACATAATCTATCCCGACAGAAGTTATGCTGGATTTCTCTGCCTGAGACTGGCACTGCCCCTTGAGCTTTTTTTTTTTTTAAATAATATTTTATTAACAATTTCTGCATAACAAAATTTCAAAGCATATCATATTCATTATTTTCCCCCTTTCCCCCACCCCCTCAAACCCTCCCCCAGAGACTTCCCTCAGGTCCTCTCTCTGATTTCTCAGCACATATTATTCTCTGCATGTTATAAACTTGTACATATCCTTCCGTTATCTATCTATCATGTTATCAACCAATAAATTAGTGTATGTTTATTCAAACCCTGCCAAGGAGTCCAGTTCATTTTGTTGTCTTTTTAAATAATTTGTGAAAAGCTCCCATTCTTCCTTAAAGTCACAGTTGTCCTTGTCCCTCAATTTGTATGTCAATTCAGCCAATTCTGCATAAGTCATCAGTTTTTCTTGCCACCGTTCTTTTGTTGGGATTTCTTCACTCTTCCATCCTTGTACTATCAAGACTCCTTGAACTTTTAAGATATATTGGTAATGTAGTTTGGGCTTCTGGGTCTTATGAAGACTCCCGAGGCTGTGAGAAACTCTGTATTATCATCCATCTTGGTACTTCAGGCAGAATGAAGGCTTCTTGAAAGTTGGTTTTGGAGAGAAGGAAGGCTGTGGAATGGCTGCACTTATTTATGAGCCAAGCCAAGCGCCCGCCCCCCAAACCTAGATAGATTTCTGGTTTAGATTATTAAAAGTATCTCCTGTTGCATCTCATCTAGTTGGTCCTAGGAGTACACGTACCAGGAAATGGGAGAGAACTAGCTGTGCATCATTCCAAGTAACTGTTACATGGAAATAGAATAAACTTGTGGAGTATATCTGGCTCATTGAATGTTTTTATCTGGCACATCCTATAATGGTTATTATATGGCTTAACTGAATCTAATAAAGTTTGAAGCTGATCCATCTTCATAGGATCTTTAATCTGATTTTAATAATAATTAATATATTGTTCCTTCACATTGGAGCAGTTATTTAAATAAAGATTTATGGCGTAATAAAATGATACAAACTAGATGAAGTATTTTTAGGCAGCAACAAATGCCACAGCTTTATTTAAAAAAGCTGTTGAAAATGTCGGACTTGGCAGCCATCTTCTAATGTCGCAGGGCATATTAGTGGTAATGGGCTCCCTTTTTCAGTTTGCTAAATGATCCACAAGAGCTGCTTTTCATCTTGTAAATTATAAAACAATTTTTGTTGGTTAGGAATTCTAATAATGGTCCTAATTTGGATCTCTTTGTCTGCATTTTCTGGACTCCTGCCAAAATGTGTGTTTTTTGCTGTTCTTTCATTTTTGTTCAGAGCTGGAATAGTGCTGCTCACATTTCTCTTCAATGGTACACCAACAATGTTTTGTTTAAGTTTTCTATAGTTACAGTACCTCTCTTGTGACTTAACAGTTATTTCTCCCCCACACTTGTAAAACTTCAGAAAGAAAAAGATGTTTATAAAATATATTGACTTAAGCCTAAGAATGCAGTATTTGCTCAGATTAACAGGCGTGTGCAGAAAAGACCATGATAAACATCTCGACCGTTGCTCTGTCCCAGCTCCTGCCAACCTAGCATTTTGAAAGCATGCCAGTGCAAGTAGATAAATAGGTACCGCTGAGGCAGGAAATGAAACAGTGTTTCTGTGCGTTCTAGCTTCCTTCATGGTGTTCTGTTGAACCAGAAGCGGCTTAGTCATGCTAGCCACATGACCTGGAAAGCTGTCTGTGGACAAACGCCGGCTCCCTCGGCCTGAAAAGCGAGATGAGTGCTGCAACCCCATATTCACCTTTGAATGGGCTTAACCATCCAGGGCTCCTTTACCTTTTAAAAAAAACAAAAACTTTTTTAGATGCTTAATCCATTGTAAGTGTACTGTAACCTCTCTCTCATGTGGAATCCTCAATTTCAGCTCCTTCCTTATTTGCACAAAACATTTTGCACTCCCGCTGCACAACACAGAAAACAATTTCTACATTGATGCTTATCTGATCTGTACAAGAAGCATGTTACATCCTTCAGTTGAGTTTACATGAGATGGTTTGTGGTACCTAAAATACTTCACACTGTAGCACTGTCTTACCTTCTTTTGCTGTTAATCTAGTCCCTTCCCCCTTTATACATTTTGCATTATATACTAGTTAAAAAATACACTACAGTAAATAAATGGGCTCTGTGCAAAGGTGACCAGGAGTGTCCATTCTTTTTAATAATAATTATTATTTGTGGTCCAAATGTTAAAAAGAAGCCCATCCATGCACTCCAGCAGATGGAGAAAAACAGTACATTCTATAAAAAATATGTTAATAGATCATTATATTTAACAAATTATGTACATAAGTAATAAAATTTAGAATTACAGTTCCCATGGCAACTATAACTGTGGCTCAATTCACGTGTCTATTAACCTTTAATACCATAAAAATTATCTAAGAAATGTGCTAGGGGACTGTTTTTCCTATAAAACCAGTAGTGCTTTTTAATAAAGCAAAAACAAGTACTGCAGTGCAATACTATGCCTAGCTGAGAAGTAAGACCAATTGAGTTCAATGGGATTTACTTTCAGGTATATATTATAGCGTTACAGATTAATGCACACTTACCTAGGAATAAGGTGTGTTAAACATGACTGTTTTGACCATTTGCATCATCCTAATGGCCTTTGTTAGATGTATGTGTATGTTGCATATCTAAAGTTTTCATTTTTCCATCTTCTTGTCTTCCCGCTCTGCTTTTCTTTAAATAATGAGGCACATCCTTCACTGAGAAGTGTGCATGTATGTAAAAGGCAGACAGATTGGACAGCACAAGTGAAGTCTGATCTGCAGGGATTTGTTTCCTAGTTCCTTAAATTGCATTGGCAAGCCTGTTGTCACCCAGATGTTGCTGTTTACTGCATGCTTGCGGAAGACAACTAGGAGTAGCCCAAGGTACCTGTTAAAACCAAGATACGCAAACAAAATTATATTTGTCTGACTACCTGTCTTTCGTCTGAATACAAATGTTATCTGTATTTCAGTGCATATTGCATTTGTTCACCTTTATTGTTGATATGTCCGCATAATATTATAATGCAGGTGTTGCCAGTCAGTGACAACTACAGATTATACAGTCATAACTGTACAACAACAGATTATACAACTACAGTTGTACAGATAACAGTTGAGTATTCGGTGCACCCCTCCCATATCCTACTCTTGGTGGTCTCATTTTCTCTCCTTTTGCTGTCATTCTCAACTTCCGTTTTCTCTTAGGCTGCTGCAATACTGCAGAATGCTAATGCCAAAAAACCCACAATGGAACCTCAGACCATTTCCTCACTACATCTCATGCACACATTTTAAATGTATCATTCGTATATCGGTCATTCATTGGAGTTTAGGATTTCAAATACAGTGGTACCTCGGGTTAAGAACTTAATTCGTTCTAGAGGTCCGTTCTTCACCTTTATTAGTAGACCAACCAAAATGGTGTACTAGCTTGTGAGTTCTCCCTGGTACATAAATGGGGTGGGGAAGTTGGTGAAGTCTTGGAGCCTGAATCTGATGCAATCAATCAATCAATCAATCAATCAATCAATCAATCTTTATTACGGTCCAGAGACCCAACAATGGGGCCTCCCACTGCTGCCGCGCCACCACCGCACGATTTCTGTTCTCATCCTGAAGCAAAGTTCTTAACCCGAGGTACTATTTCTGGGTTAGCAGAGTCTGTAACCTGAAGCGTCTGTAACCCGAGGTACCACTGTACTGCCGGGAACATCCATTTCTGAGAAAGCTAAAAAACAACAACCTACCTTCTTTTTTGAGCCACCAGGCAGCAGATCATTTAAGAAACTGCACTGTTTGTAGCATAGCATATGCAGTAAATCATGTGTACCGGAAAACATAAAAGTAAATGTTAGAAAGCCTTGCAATGACAGCAGCACTTTTTAAGAGAGGTGCTCCTTCAGTGAAACATTTGTAGTACAGGGGTGGGGAGGGGGGATATAAACATGCCCCAAATAAACTTGTAGTTTGGGCAATCCATCACACCTGTGCAAGGAGTGCTGCAGTAAAGTTGGACAAATTATTATAGTCATCTCCCAGCCCCTGGGCCCTCTCTAGAAACCATTGCTAATACAATCCATTGTGGGAGGAGAGCTGAGGCCACGCTCCAGCCTCAGCTTGAGAATGTAGTAAGTCAAGCAGCACTGCTTCCAGGCCCAGTTTCCCCAGGTGACATTGGTCACATGGCGCTTGGGTTTTTGCTGCCCTTTTTATGGGTTTCGTGTGTGTGTGTGTGTGTGTGTGTGTGTGTGTGAGAGAGAGAGAGAGAGAGAGAGAGAGAGAGAATTCAAATGTGGAGGATTTATTGGCTGTGGCATGATTGTACTAATGGTACGACTAGGGCCAGTCTCTTTGTCAGCTGAGGCACACCCTGAATCAACAGTGGGGCGTTTCTGGACTCCAGCATTTGACTGTGTATGCTCTGTGCTGATACTGTGCCTGCTTACATGTAAAACAACAGATCAGAGACATCAAAAGGGTAATATACTACCAGGAAAACATTTTTACTATGCTAGTTCTTGTGGCATTCAAAGCAAACTTCAGTAGAACTGGAGCCATCCAGATCAGCAGACAAACTTATCACAATTGTATCTGAATTTTCTCCTTTTTAGAGGAAGTACGTAGTAAATAATCATGCAAGCACTACACTCCTTTTTACTCAGTTGAATGCTTTAATTGAGATTTAAACCTAGGAATAACACAAATGACCTAGGAATAACACAAATGAACACTATATACGTTTGTCCGAAAAGGGAAAAGGAAATTGCTTGCGCACATCAGTCAAAATGCTTTCATTACCACCATAAAATGAACATAGCAAATTAAATGTAAGGCATATATATAGTCCCTGAATGAATGTCAGAAGTTGGGAAGCTCTCACTTGAAAAATTAATAGAAAGCATGTGATGAGTCATTAGCAATGGCTGTAAGGGAGGGCAATTTAATTGCTGGTGAAAGCATTTTCCGCAAAGCATGTGACAAGAAAGAATTAGTTATTTGAGTAAACACAGCACCGTCTCTGAAAAAGCAAACCATTCAATATAGGAAAGTTGGGGGTGGGTTAGATGTACCTGATGGCAGCTGTGTTGGAACTAAAGTGTGCATGTCCCCTCACCAGTATTTGCCTTCGCATATTCTTTGGAATGCATCAATATGGCTCATACCGCATATTATGTATATTATATATTTCGTTAGTTAGTTGGTGAGTAATACAGGAAGTGAAAGTGTGCCTGCTCCCTCTCCCCACAACCTCAGTACATTTAGTAGGAGGTATGAACCTCTGTGTAGTGTGTATCCATGACTAGGAACTTTCTATGTGGGGTTCTCTCTGGCAAAGATCCCACAGGATCTACTCTGCTGAGCTCATGGCAGTTGGGAGCTGGGTCAGTAGACACAATCCTATCACAAACACTCCTCCCCCAAACAGTTAAACACACACACACAAAGAGAGAGAGAGAGAGAGAGAGAGCGCTTTATTGCTAAACATTATTAAACATATACTGACTGCAGGTGTGACACTTTTTTTGGAAAAAGGAAGGAATTAACTTAGACATTCAGACACCTTTTATATGTTTTTGCTTCACATTAAACCAATATCATCAAGTATACTTCTAGCATATGACATATGAAGGACCAAAGCGCAGTGGTAGAGCATCTACTTTAGTTGGGAGAAACTCCTGACTGATAGTCTGGACTTCAGCAATGGCTGGAGGGCCATCAATCCCCATCTGTGGTCTGAACTGTCCTAGCCAATGACTGCCTTCATGTTTCATGGCAACAAATGTTGTGGGTTAAGTTTGAAGTGTTGGGTGTCCTTTCTCACTATGCCTTGGATCTGCTACTAATCAATTCCATTGGGTGGCCAAAAGCTCTAGCACCGTAAGGAAGTGAAACAATTCTATCCACCTTCTCTATCCCATCCCATAATTTTGTTATTTTCACTAAGGTAGCTGTGGGCCTTGTGACTTCCAACGCACAGCTCTTTTTACAGTTTTAATGCTTCTTAAGAGAGCTGTACATTTCCTGTTTCAACGAGAACAGAAACAGAAACCAGGAGCTAGGAGTTAATGGAAGGTGCAGCATTAACTCTCACTGCAATTTGCTGTGTAAAGCTAAAGAGTGTGTTGCTATGGAAATAGCCTCTAAAACAGCACCTAAGTTCCTTCTGCCAAGAGTGTGATGCTGGTTAGTCTCAATCATTGTATTCCTGGTAGCCATTTTTAGGGCACTGGCTTCTTTATCCCCCTGGCCAAGTTGCTGCATGATTTTTGATCATGTAAGAACCTACTGCAACCTCATATGAGTCCCATTCTCGCAAGTTACATTGCTCGCTTGCTTAGATGAGCACTTGTCACCACCTATTTACACAGAAGTGCCAGCTTCAGTAATGTAGCTTTCCTAAGCAGGGGGCCCTTCATGAGTTTTGGACTACAGCTCTTATTGGTCCCATGCAGCATGGTCAGTGGTCAAGGGTGATATCCAAAATATATGGGGTGCACCAGGTTGGGTAAGGTTGCACTAATGTCTCCAGCAACTCAAGAGTTCATGAAGATTCCATGCTGCTCCACCTTGATTGTGATTTGGTTGGCGCAATTACAGTGGTACCTCAGGTTACATATGCTTCAGGTTACAGACTTCGCTAACCCAGAAATAGTGCTTCAGGTTAAGAACTTTGCTTCAGGATGAGAACAGAAATTGTGCTCCGGCCACGTGGCGGCAGCAGGAGGCCCCATTAGCTAAAGTGGTGCTTCAGGTTAAGAATAGTTTCAGGTTAAGAACGGACCTCCGGAACGAATTAAGTACTTAACCCGAGGTACCACTGTACTTTGATTAGTCAAGGCCTCTTAACACATAGGTTTAAGCACAGCTTGCTGAAGCAAGGTGTGAGGACAGCTTAATGTGCTCTTTATATCATGATACTTACCTCATAGATAAAAGTCTCTGAAATGATTTTTAATATTAGCATCGTTAGCACCATTTTCACATTTACAAAACCATCTGTTAGAAACCTTGTGGGACAACAAATAGAAGCATGACCTAGAAGACCTAGTATTAATGAGCATGAGAAGAGCCTAGCTAGTTGAGTGAAAATGCACATCTAGTCCAGCATCCTGTTTTCAACAGTGCCCAGATGCCCTTGTGAAGCTTCTAGAAAACCCACAAGGTGGCTATAACAGCACAGTCCAGTTCTCACTGTTGTTCCCTAGTGACTGGTTTTCAGATGTGTGCTATCTCTGGTCCTGGAAGTACTGTAGTATATATAACCATCATGACTAGCAGCCACTGGAAGCCCTGCCCATGAATTTGTCTGGTCACCTCTTAAAGCCCTCCAATTTGGTGACCATCCTCACATCATGTGGTTGCTAATACCATAGTTTAACTATGTGCTGCGTGGAAAACCTTTCACTATTCAGCCTCGTGGGATGAACCTGGTTCTATTAATATGAGAGAAAAGAGAAACTATCTGCACCAGGCCCTCCATCTTTCTTTTAAACAAGAAGCACGCAAATATTGTTAACTTTTCATCACAGGGCAGTTGCTCCAGACCCCTAATCAATCCGGTGGCCATTTTCCGTATCTTTTGCTGCTCTACAATATTCTTCCTGAGAGGCAGCGAACCAAACTGTGCAAAGTATTTCAAGTCACAACATTTATGCAGCCCCATAGAGTTGTACAAAGAAATTATAATATTGGCAGTTTTGTTTTAGACCCTGTTCTTAATGAGGCCGAACATGGACTTTGCCTTTCACAGCTGCCTCACACTGTGTTGATTTTTTCATTAAGCTTTCTTTGATCCTAGTATTCCTTTTCCGGTTTGTCACTGGGAAATACTGGAGTGCAGGAAAGGGTCATGGTGGCTCACTGATAGAGTCATGAGCTCAGCATGCAAAAGATTGCAGGTGCAATTCTCAGCATCTCCAGGGTTGGGCTGAGGGAGAGAGGGATCCCTCCAGTACCCATGAGAGTCCTATGGAGCTAGATGAACCTATGGTCTGACTGGGTGTAAGGAAGCTTTCTATGCTCCTGTGTAACCAGGTGATGGGAACATTAGTTGGTATTATGGGCTCCTGATCCATTACAGAGCATAATTGTTTCCACCTTGTGGTCTCGGGAGAATGTTGAACCTCTGAACCAATACCTGGAGGCATTTCTGGGATGAAATAAAATTCAAGCAAAACAGAGGTATACTGGGCTGAGAGATCACCAGTTATAGAAGTGCTCCTATGTTTGCTGTTGGTTGGGAAAGCCCAGGTAGCATGAACTGCTGGAAATGCCATTTACCATTTATCAGTTTTGCTCAGGCCTAGGCAAACTTGGCCCTCCAGATGTTTTGGGACTACAATTCCCATCCCAGGACCAGTGGTCAGGGTTGATGGGAATTGTAGTCTCAAAACATCTGGAGGGCCAAGTTTGCCCCTGCCTGGTTTTGCTGGTATCACAACTGCAGTGTTATCTGGAGAAGTCTGACCTTGCCTTTTTAAGTCAGACCCTAGTCATGCCCATATTAGGATAATAATAACAGCAGCAGCAGCAGCAACAACAGCAGCATAATAACAACAGCATAATAATAACAGCAGCAGCAGCAGCAGCAGCAGCAGCAGCAACAACAACAACAACCATTTATTTGTGCCCTGCCCATTTGACTGGGTTTCCCCAGCCATTCTGGGGCACACTGCAATGTGCGACATTATTATTATTTGCAATGTGCAACATTATTATATGGGCTGCATTATTGACTATTTATTGTTCACCCATTGTGGGTTTTTGAATTGTACGCTGCTTTCGATGGACTTGCCCAGAAAATGGATGAAATGATTTATTTTTTTAATGCCAACTTAGTGCACCCTCTCACCCCCACATCCACCTCATTACAAAGGATACCCTAAAAAGACCAAGCCTGGACCTACTATGCAGAGAAAGAGGGTGCACTTGCTCTGTTTTTTTTTGTTTTTTTGTTCTGCTTTGCAGTTTTGTTTTGTTTTGCAGAAATACCATCCCTTTTGTCTGAATTCATAGTAGAGCTTGAGGGAAAGGGAAGAAAGACTGAGTTGACAGGCTGGTGCTGTTTTATCTCTTTGTGCCAATCTCTCCCCCTTCTTGACACCACCAAAAAGTGTGGGGGGGGGATTTCTGCTTTCCTCCTTTTTCAGAGGCTCAGGTATAAGAGATTCTGGGGAACTTTCTTTCTTTCTTTCTTTCTTTCTTTCTTTCTTTCTTTCTTTCTTTCCAGTATTCTTTATTCGTTTATTTAATAACTTTCTACCTTGCCTTTTAGGGAAAGCCTTTACAAAGAAACTTACAATAAAAAGGTTAAAAACAACTGACAAAAAAAAGCATATTTAAAAAGCATCAGGTAAAGTCAATACAGGGAGCTAGAAAAATAAAAGAAAGAAAAGGCTTGGTAGAATTTTTTATTTTTTAAGTGTCGAGCTTCTGTTTAAAGCAGAGATGGCGAACTGGATGTTGGATTTCTGTTTGTGCCACTGTGCAGTTTTTGGAGTCACAAGACTCTGTTTACATTCCAGACTGTTGGAAGTCTCACGGGAGACGGATGTTGATATTACTGGTTTCCTGTTTCTTTGTCCAGTTGGTTCTCTGACTTCACAGAGAGCAGATGTATATTCTTTCTGTCCTGCGTAGATAGAAATAAATCCTAGCTATGTAGCATATATTTCTCACTCTTCTGCTGCTGTCTGTATACTCTGCATAATGGGAACTTGCCTGGAGCTTCATCAAAGGCTTAGGTCGTTAATCACCGTCGGAGATTCTGAAGTAGGGAGGAGGAGAGCTATCTCAGCTCGGTTAAACGGAGTTCCGATACTGGAGACCCTGCACTCCCCTGCCCTCATCTACTACTCCCTGGTAGGTAGGGAGCATTCCAAGCCCAAGAACCACCAGGTTGAGCAGAGTTTGGAGTACACCAGCTGAAATCCCTCATCTTGGCTCAGCCAGAAACAGACCAGCATAAGCCAGAGCTCAGCTGAAACATTGGGGGATTGACATGTAAAGGGTTTGAACACCTCTGCTGTCCCCTGCAGGCACATACATAGTGCTGTTAACCAGTGTGTTTTTTTCTGAAAAAAAGGTGGGGGAACTCACCACCTGCAGTGGCTAAATGTAAGATGTGGTTAATAAACTCAAGCAGACAATGATCTGGATTAGAAATGGGCACAACTTTCTTGATTACAGAAATAGGTGGATTTTTGGCTCAGGCATTGGGTGTACAGTGGTACCTCGGGTTAAGTACTTAATTTGTTCCGGAGGTCTGTTCTTAACCTGAAACTGTTCTTAACCTGAAGCGCCACTTTAGCTAATGGGGCCTCCCGCTGCCACCGCGCTGCCGGAGCACGATTTCTGTTCTTATCCTGAAGCAAAGTTCTTAACCCGAGGTACTGTTTCTGGATTAGCGGAGTCTGTAACCTGAAGCGTATGTAACCTGAGGTACCACTGTATATCTGTTCCAGCCCCTTCCCCACACCAGTAAAAAAATATGAATTATTTAATTTAAAAAAGATCAGGGAACTCATCTCCCCCCCCAGTTCTTCCTTAAAAAGCACACACACCCTGCTCTTAACACAGTAAGGGAGCAAAGGAATGACTGCAGAGTGGAAGCACAGATGAGTTTTGCAGGAATGGGATTCCACAACTGTGGAGCCACTTCTGGTGGTGCCCTGTCCCTGGGCCACACTTAGTAGTGTGCCTGAGATCATATCATATCATATGTAGTCTCAATTAGACATTTTATAATACATAAATGGAAAAGCGCTGCCTTTGTTCAATAGAATTTCCCCACAGCAATGGCACGAAATAAAAAGCTCAGTGTGAACACTGCCACGATGCTCTCACAAAAGTCAATAGGAAGTGTGCCATTGATCTTAATGAAAGCAGGATTGGGTCCTCCGCATGTATTAAAAAGGTGAGGGGAAATTGTCTTCAAAGCAATGATTCCGAAGTTTCCTTTGTGAATTAATGTCAGAAGAACACTTGGTTGATATACTAACATTAAACTATAAAACCATGCTGATAGAGCGAGAAGTCACCCGGCTTAATGAGCGATCAATTCACTCAATACTGAGAGGTTATGGGATGCAGAGGTGGTATTTAGGAAGAGAATGCCTTCTTCCCCTTTGTAGCAGATAAAACTGGTTTCTTTAAAGATCTCCGTTTTGATGTGTTTTACTGCTTTGCAGAGTTTTTGTTAATATAATATATATATAATATTATTGACTTAGGGGAAGTGAGAGAGGAGGTAAAAGAAAGTGATGTTAATGCTGCTGGGTCTCAGAACAAAGTTCAGCTTCACGAAGAGTTTGTCTTTTTAAAATGAAAAGAGAGACAGACAGAGGCTAACTTACTCCTTAATAATGATCAGTACTGGATTGTGCCCAAATGATTTCTTTCAAGGTGCTGCTTCTTGAAGCTGGAATAGAGTAGCAAATAGTCGTTAAGTCTAAAAAGTGTAAAAACCCTCCTAGGTTAAGCAGCATTTCTGACTGCAAAGTGTTCCGTATTTCTCTTAAGTTCCCAGGTCAGAAGTGCACAAATTCAAAGGATGTTCAGCAAATATAGGTCTGATTTGACAGGATAAAGGTCAGGAGGAGAGAAAAAAAAGATTCATGAATCCTTATAGTTACTACTGCTAGTGGGATGATTTTGACAGAAAATTATAGGAGAGGATATAAGTGAAGAATTTTGTAACAAGCACTCCAAAGGTGTTCATATATGCTTTTTTGCTGCACTGTCAATGGATTTCTGTTTTTAACCTTTGCCAAGGAACAGTGTGCGTCTTTAGGGTGGGTTTTCTTTTTTAAAAAGACTACTGTGAAGGTGAATTTTGAAAGAGAAATGCTTTTGAATAGTCTTCCGGGGGCAGGGGCGGAGATCCAGATTTTATCACCTGAAGGCCATTGAATAAAATAAGTTCTGGCTTATCCTCTGGGCCTTTCCAGGCAGAAGGGCAACTGTAAACATAACAGCCCAATTTTCAGTAGCTGTAAAATGGCTACTGTTTCCAGCACTGCTCCCATCTATATGTAAAGAAAGGACGCAGAACTCTATGGACCTACAAAGAGGGAGCCTTCCTGCACAATAAGCAGTTCCAAAGCACACCAGTGCAAGTGGGTATTGCTGTGGTGGGAAGGTAAATGGCGTTTCCGTGCACTCTGGTTTCCGTCATGGTGTCCTGTTGCGCCAGAATTGGTTTAGTCATGCTGGCCACATGACCCGGAAAGCTGTCCGTGGACAAACGCCGGCTCCCTTGGTCTGAAAGTGAGATGAGTGCCACAACCCCATAGTCGCCTTTGACTGGACTTAACCATCCAGGGGTCCTTTACCTTTTACCTAGATTACTACAGCTGAGATACACACACACACACACACACACACACACACACACACACACTATATATATATATATGTCTATTCAGAAAGGCGTCCCACTGAGCTCAGTAGGGCTTACTCCCAGGTCCATGGATAAAGGGCATCATCCTCAAAAACAATATTGTACAGAGTCTGGACCAAAATGTAGAAGTTCATGGAAAGTCTGACAGGCTCTGAAAACTATGGAAGTGAGAGGGGAAGGGACTTGATGGTGATACAGCTTGTGGGAACTGAATGATATGTGCCAATAGTTCTATGGCACATTTAACCCTAACCATTATATTGTGGCATGAAGTTTTGTGGGCTAGAGCCCACTATGTATAATGTTAGAATTCCTGCTCCATGATTGCAGTCATGGGATTTTTGTCTTTCATATGACAGTATGTGTTTTGACTCCACAGAGTGGGAAGTGACGAAGACAGGATGTTTGTCTTACTGTGTTCTGGGAAGTGGGACTATTGTCCTTCGTTCTTTTTCTCTTTGCTGTCTGATGCTAGAGAGAGAGGGAGCCATGTTGCTGTGCTCCATGTGTGTTTATATGTAAATAAAGTAAATTAGCCAAAATGCTGAGTTGCTGAGGTCTGTCACGCAAGGTGCGCAAACTCTGCAGATCTCTAAGTGTGCCGGTGTTGGTTGGCATTGGTCACTGTGATGTTTGGGCTGAAGAAAGCTTATGAAGCTCCCGAACGATTGACCAGGAGGGAGGGAACATGCCAGTCGGGCAAGTGTCTCTGCCAGGGTCCTACTCGAGTGTAGGCTGAACTCCTGACATATGATGCTACCATCTTCTGAGGTAGCACAGTTGTGGATGGCCATCTGTCATGGATGCTTTAACTGAGATTCCTGCATTGCAGGAGGGTTGGGCTAGATGACCCTTGGGGCCCTTCCAACTCAACAGTTCTAGGATTCTAGGATTCCTCCCCACAGTGAGGGGCTGCTGAGCTAAGCCTGTTCTCGCCTTCAAAGCACATGTTCACTGGACATGAAGGGTCAGAGTGAGATGGTACCCCCCCAAGCCTTTGTGCAGTCAATAGAAATTATGAAATGGGTTTGTAGGCCTGTAGCTGCAACCTGGGTTCCTGATTCTGTGGAAGAGGATCTGTGCAAATAGGCTCTTTCACTGGACATGCAGAGATCAGGGCAGGACTTGCCAGTAGGAAACTCTTCACCTTCCACTTAATCAGGTACACAGGTTGAAGGTGAGCCCAGAGCTGCTGTTTACCTGAAACGTGGATTGATGCTCTGAGTGCAGGTAAACAGTACTTTTAATGGTTATTTTGCATTGTTTTTATGGTATTTCAAGCTTTACCGTATTTATATATACCATTGTGTACTGCCTCAATATTTTGTATGCGCCAGCAATATAGGAATGTGTTTTCAACTGAATAGATAAAATAATTTTGCATTTATTGAAGCTGTACAGTGTGGCTAATTTAGTCACAGCGGCAATGTCCCTGGCCTGCATCTGGGGACCTCCTGGGGACCTTTACAAATCGATGCTTTTAGGAAACTGGAATATAACACACACAAACACACACAATAGCAAACCTAAGGTCTTCAGTGCTTGGGTACAGTGGTAGTCCTTGTAAGCCCTAAGGAACAGCAAGAAAGAGGAGGCATTCTGTTTCCACTTCTGTCCTCTTCAGTTTACGTTTCAATCCGGATTATAGAATGTGAGGGAGGAAATCTGAACGTGTGTATATTTGCAGCTGCTCCAAATGTTTAGACAGTTGGCTGGAAATTGGAACCAGATGTTGTATACTATGATCTCCCTGTTCTTTGCCTCAGACGAAGTGTCAGGCTCGACAATACCAACATTTCATTAATGACTTTAATTACGGTAGAACCGTAAAGAAATCATGGAACTAAGCACCTGTGACATTCTTTATCTAGAAATGTCTACAGATGTTTCTTTCCAAAAACTAACATACAAAGAAGCTGAATTATCCATAGTGTTTTCTGCTTCAGTTAAAAACTGATTGTTCTAGACTACACTTTCCTTGTGTGTAAACAATGTGCTGTTTCCCTTAAAATGCAGTTAAATGTCCATTTTCTCTTTCCTGTCATCCAGATTTTACCTGCATCCAAAGTATAAAATTCCAAACAATTTGAATAGATTATTAATACAGGGATGCATTGTTATTTAAAATTGTTAATGCTTCTTAGAATTTAAATTCCCCAGACTTGCACATTTTTTTGGCTCTGTCTTTAAACAGTAATTTCTTATTTAACTAGCAAACAGGGGCATATTCTTTCCATTCATATTTGTTATTTTATGATGTTCTTAAAAAGTGTTCTCTTACAGCATGGTCCTGTGCATATCTACATAAAAATAAATCTCATTGAGCGTGCATCATGTAAACATGTGCCTGATTGCAGCCAGAAAGATGCATCACAGTATATGTAGTAAGTCTTAATATCAATAGATCTTGCAAAACGTCTTTCAGAGTTTATAATGCAAACCTTTTAGTATGCACCATGTATGTTTGCATGCTGCTAAGCATCAAAGTAATGGTCCTTGATCACTGTGATGACGTGGACTGCGATCTTGCTTAATTAAAATCAATGGGTCTTTTGCTATTGACTTCAATAGAATCAAAACTGCATCTGTGGAGATCAATGCCTCAGCTTCCTGACACTTTCAGTTCTTAATTATAAATGTATAAAAATGCTGCTTTATGATTTGTCCTCTTCCCATTGGCACCGATCATACCATAGTTTCTGGAGAACAGAATGCAGATACTCCCCCCAGGATGTTGTGGTAGACTGTGGTAGTTGTTATATCAGATAAAGAAGCACTGTCATGAACTGGCAGGACAATGGGGAGGAGGAAGAGAATCCCCGCGAGGGGTGTAGCCAGGACTGGGACACACCGGGGCAAACTGGGGAGGGGCAGGAGAGGTGGGTGTAGGAAGTTGTGATTGAGGGGATGGGGGCCAGTGCACAGGACCCAGAGCAGTAGGACCTTTCACCAGAGCCAGAGGGACCCCTGTCTCCATGATCATGGCAGGCTATGAGTCATAGGGAGAAGTGGGAGTGGCCTCTTGGAGGCTGAGGCTGAGGTAGGCAAGGGCCCACAGCCCAGCTCCCTAGCTGGCCCATAGCTGTCAACTTTTCCCTTTTCTTGTGAGGAATCCTATTCGGAATAAGGGGATTTCCCTTTTAAAAAAGGGAAACATTGACAGCTATGAGCTGGCCAGGTAGGTCTCGCTAGCTCAGGGAGGAGGCATGTGATTCCTGAGCTGGAGTAGGCTCAGAACAGGTGAGGGTCACCTGTCTCATCAAGCCCAGGTGCTGCAATTAGCAGGCAAAGTACAAAAGGCGAGCAGAGTTGAGGTGCTGTGATTGCTCAACTGCCCATGTTGCTGGACCTCAGCTTGGTGTTTCCAAGGATACGCCAGCATCTCTGTGGGACAATGCTTTGATTTTGGACATGTGGATTGATCCTGGACTGGGGACTTGACATGCTGACTTGCAGCCAGGTAGGCCAGGGGGTTCAGGACAAGCACCCTATTTGATAGGTAATCCAGGATCCTTCTCATGGCCATGACCCAGTTGAAGATAACTATATCAAGGTGGCTTCTTAATTATTTCTACATTGCCTTCAAATTTAAAACCTATGTGTCCACATACCGTTGTTCTCCCAATCCTGAGTTGTATTAGGAGAAAAATGCAGCAGTTCAAATGGAAGACCAAAATGGGAGACAAGGAACTGAGAGTGGAAATTTGCTGGAAAAAACTTTAGTGAGCTTGTTGTAGAAGCAATAATGTATTTATTTCAAATTTGTGTGGGAAAACTAATCAATCATAATGTGACATTATGTGCATGGGTGTGAAACTGATGGCTATGTGTTTGGTGCATACTACGGCCCAGTGAGGTGGAGTAGATTTATTTGTGCTCCATAGTCTCAGCACAGCCATAGAAAAGGCCCCGTTTGTTGTACCCACCTTCCATGCTTCAGGCAGAAAATTGACACAAAGCAGACCTTAAGGGCGGGTGAAGTAGTGGGGAAGCTTTTTCACGCAGAGAGCCACATTCCCTTTGTCTCAGCCTTCCAGGGGTCACATGCCAATGGTGCATGAGGCAGGGCCAAAGCAGATGAACAACAAACATTAAATGTGCCTTTGTGCAGTAGGTCGGTTTCTACACCGAATCACACCACCCCATCTTCCAGCCAGACAAGTGAGAAGCACAATCAGAATTCCATGACACATTCCAGTCAGGCAAAAGTTGCTGGGATGCAGAACTGAGCCAGTGAGGGGTGTGGCCTGGGGGAGACTTTCAGGGCCAAACAGAGTCCTGGAATGCCTCAGATATCCCCCACCCCTGATATGTTCTTGTTCAGGATGGTTTGAACTGTCTTGTGTCCCTTGGTGGAACAGCAGAATACAGACATGAATTTGGGTGATGTAGCAATATTTCCTGAAGTTTGTGACTGAGGTTTGGCTGCCTTCATATCCTTGAGTTAATATATATAATATAATTTATATATAAATAAATGTGTATTATATTATATTATATTATATTATATTATATTATATTATATTAGAGCAATAATACAAAATGTGAAAACTTAAAACTATTGCATAACTCAAAAACACAACACACATTTTATAAAGCTGGAGAGAACATAATTCCGTTAGACCATCATAAATATCACATATGGAAGGTCAACTGGGGGAGGGGAATCTGGGCCTTCTGAAATGCCTGCATATGCAGTAATTTGACATAATGGAAAATAATTTCATAGCCATGGGACCCCCCTCATGGCTACCAACCTTACTTATCTGTTCTCATTCTGAAGCAAAGTTCTTAACCCGAGGTACTATTTCTGGGTTAGTGGAGTCTGTAACCTGAAGCGTCTGTAACCTGAGGTACCACTATACATACATCTAGCTACGGTAGACTGGTGAGTGGATGGGACCCACCATCCTGCACAGGTTTGAACATGCTGTCTTTTTGGTCCCTTCCAGTTTCAGTTTATTATGTGTTGGGATTTTGGTTTGGAGTTTTTCAGTTCACCTATGCTTTTACAGTGCAGTTCATAATATATAATTAACATCCATAGGTTAAAAACTCCCACACATTATGACCACAATCCAATGAAGCTGAGTTCATGCATGTTGAAGCTTCTGTTGTATTTTGGCCTACCTATACAATAAAATGCCACAGGCTTTAGGAAATCTGCAGTGGTTAGCTGCCTGAGAGATAGCAATTATACAGGATTCTTCTATTCTCAGTAGTGAAGGACAATAATAAAATCAGCATGCTAATCGCGGGTGTGAATTGATAATGAAGTGATATGATCATGACGCTTTCTCACAATATAGCAAGCAGAACACATTTCATAATTTTAACTTGCAAGATGCGCTATTGTCAACTGGGTATTAAAGGTTTAGAAGTGAAAGAATAAGCACAATAGAGAAATATGCTTTTTTGTTACAGTCTACTTTTTTCTTCCTTACTGGATGTGCCAGCACATTAGCCTTTTAAATGAGTTGAATCTAAAACAGCAACTGCTGCTCTTCCTTCTATTGAAAATTACAGTTCTCTTGTTTTCCTTTAAATGGCAAATTAAAACCTTGGGCTTGTCTATGGCATTCTTCCTTCTCACCGAGGACTGTTTCAAACAAAGGCAGCCTCATGGGCAGCTTCCTGGTGCTTATACCCAAGCAGGGCCGCCCAAGACTTTTGGGCGCCTGAGACGAAGCACAAAATGATCCCCCCCCCCACTGGCCGGGCAAGAAGGGGTGAATGAAGATCAGGTAAAAGGGGGGGGGGGTAAAGATCTGCCTCAGGAACAAGAGTGGGAGGAGACATGTATCACCCCCTATTCACTGAGAGGTGATATGGGTGGGGGACTGCTGAGGAGATGGCAGATGTGGTCTCAAGGAGCATACTGAAGCTGTTGTTGTCACAGCAGTAGCATTAGCATTAGCAGCATCTGGCAATGCATTCCTTGGAGGCCAGATCTGCTGCCCTGTGATTCCTTTTTTCTTTTATTTCCCAATTTTTTAAATTCATTTTATAACACAAATAAACAACACAAACAGAAAAAGAAACAATACAAACAAATTCTTTTTTTTCCTTTTCAAAACATTGTTAGGTGAGCTGCCCCAATTCCCCCCTATCTGATTTTTATTTTACCTCATCTTTAGCAGTTTACATATATCATAATTTTAACCATTTTTTAAATCACACTTTAAAATACGCTATCTTCTACTTCTAACTCTACAGCCTATATCCACACTTCCAAAGCTATTCTAAGATTTAAATATTAACATATTCTTTCAAATATTCTTTAAACTTCTTCCAATCTTCTTCCACCGTCCCTTCTCTCTGGTCTCGGAGTCTCCCAGTCAGTTCGGCAAGTTCCATATGGTCCCTGTGATTCCTGCCACCTGAGGCAGCCGCCCACCTTGCCTCATGGGTGTGCCAGCCCTGTACCAAAGACATAAAAGGCAGTGGACCATCATTCTTCCCACATGTTGGTGCATCTTGGTATGCAGTAAATGTTCTACAGTGGTACCTCGAGTTACAGGTGCTTCAGGTTACAGACGCTTCAGGTTACGGACTCCACTAACCCAGAAATAGTACCTTGGGTTAAGAACTTTGCTTCAAGATGAGAACAGAAATGGCATGGTGGCAGCGGGAGGCCCCATTAGCTAAAGTGGTACCTTAGGTTAAGAACGGACCTCCAGAACGAATTAAGTTCTTAACCCGAGGTACCACTGTATAATGTAAACACAAGAGCTCGTAACATGGGTGGTCCTTTACCTTTACCTTAATCTAATCTAGAGGTTTCCAGAGCATAGACAACAATAGTTTGGCTATCTTTGTCCTAAGGCTGAGGTAAGGTGGAAAGAGTTACAGAGTGCAACAGAAAAATAAACAGAAAATTATAACCTATAGAGGAGGCAATATAATAAAAGTCTTCTCTCCGACTTGGGGTGATTCTTATTTCGAACAACAACTTGTACAGGGGGGTGGGGAGGAAAAAACCTGCGCAAATCCAATGCCTATCTATACATTTGATCATTAAAACTTCTAGGGCAATGATAAAAAGGCTAGGTTTTTAAAAAAAGTTATCTACAAAAGGTATCACCTCTCCGAAGCACCCTTGGAAGATCAAATAGATCTGTGGATGTAGCAGAAAGTAAATGGTGCGAGGAGGAGACAATGAAAAATCACACCAAAAATAAAATAAAATAGGAATTGTACAAAGGGATGAGGACCAGGAGATGTAAGATGTGTGAGGATAAAAAGAGAGAGAGAGAGAGAGAGAAATATCACGAATGGTTTAAAAAACTGGGTGTCCTACGTTTGAATAGTCTGGAAATGTGAATCCTCTTCACAATGCTTTCTGCACTTGTTTCTGAAGAAAAATGGCAGTCAAATATAACTAGGAACATTGGATCAGGAATCACAGATCTGAAGCTGATTTTATGCCTCCCACCCAAATTCCTGAAAAAAATCCATGGTAAAGAGACTTTCCTTTTTGTCCATAGGGCAGGGGCTGCCCATACCACAAACCAAGCTTCATTCATTACTCAGAAGACAGCCTTCAGTGCAGTAACCCTATAATTATTTACCTATTTCTTTATTTCATAAAATGTATACCCCACTTGATTGTAAAAATAATAATCTCAAAGCAGTTTACAAAGAAAATAAAACAAATCATTATTAAAACAGTTGCACACTATTTAAAACATGAAAAAAGCAGCAAGAAGCAGGAGCAAGGTCACCCCGCCCCCACTTGTCCTACTCTCTTCAAAGGTCATCCATCAAGGCAACCAACGCCAGCTCAGCCCAATGTCCAGGACTGAACCCAGACTGGAATGAATCTAAATATTTGTCATCCAATAGTGCTTGCAGCTGCCACATTATAATCCTCTCCACCATCTAAGGGGACCAGGGCTGATTTCTGTAGGAACCACCATGCTTCCTCTTTCAAGGCAGCAGGCATCATCCCCTCACACAATGAAGTATTTATCATCATCATCATCATTTATTCCATTTATATACCTCCCTTTATCCAAAGATCCCAGGGCAGTGTACAACAGCAAGAACATAATTTACGGAGCGTAATAACAAAGAAGAGAAGAAGAAGGAGGGTTTGGATTTGATATCCCAATTTATCACTACCCTAAGGAGTCTCAAAGCAGCTAACATTCTCCTTTCCCTTCCTCCCCCACAACAAACACTCTGTGAGGTGAGTGGGGCTGAGAGACTTCAGAGAAGTGTGACTGGCCCAAGGTCACCCAGCAGCTGCATGTGGAGGAGCGGGGAATCAAACCAGGTTCACCAGATTACAAATCCATCGCTCTTAACCACTACACCACACTGGCTTTCATAATACACAGCATATTAATTTTTTAAAAAATCAAAATAACAGTCCCCCGCCCACATTTAACAGGCCATAGATTGTTTCATGGTTGAAGGCCTGGGTAAAAGGGACGTTTTTGTCTGTTACCTGAAGACATGTAATGATGTTGCCAGGTGAGCCTCTCTGGGCAGAGGAGCCACCACAGAAAAGGCCCACTTGTGTTGCCACCTCTGGACCTCTCGTGCAGGGGACACACAAAGAAGGGCCTCAGATGATGATCCCAGGGTCCGGGTTGGTTCGTCCAGGTCCTTGCAGTATTGCGGTCCTGAGCCATGTAAGGCTTTACAACACCAGCACTTTGAATTGTGCCCAGAAACTAATTGGCAGCCAGTGCAGCTGGGCCAGGATTGCTCCTGGGATTTTCCGCCTGCCAACTGAGCTGCTGCCCTGCCTCTAAGACACCCATAAGACCTGTTCCTTTCAGCCTCAACCTGCCCCAGAGCACATACAAACCAGGGTGCCACAGGCAGTTTTTAAGAGCAACCTGGTGCACGGCAGAGGGGGTTAACCACGCTCTGGCCCCAACCAGTCAGCCGCACACTGCTAGATCTAATAAGCTACTAGCCCTGTGGCCCCATGCACTGCCAGCATGTACGTAATCACATTGCAAATTTAAAAGTATCATAAATACCAGTGGGAAGAATAACATGCAATTCAAATGTGCATTTGTGACATTGTGGCGGGTCCTCCTTTATTCGTTCTCAAAAGTTCGGCTGCTGTGCCATCATCATTTACTGGAGTAAATTAAATGATTTGTCTCACTTCACATTCCCCCGTGAATGTGTTGACATATTTCTCACCTTGGTTCACCTCCTTATGAGCAAGTCATATTAGACCTCCATATTCTTCATTCCCTTCCTTTTTCACTGATTTGAATGCAGCCGGCAGAACACCAGCTTCCGTTTCTTGAAGAACAATTCAAAGAGTATTTGAGAAATTGTAGGTTTCTTTTGCAAATGAAACTTCCCAAGAGGTTGCTAGCTTGACCTTTCCCCCTCTCCCTCTCCAACCCTTGGATCATTTAGCCACTATTAGTAAATAAAGCAAATATTGGCACATAGATTTATCCCATTCGATCCATGCTATTGACGAAGCAGCTTTCAGAGAAAGGTCTTTAACATTTCTGGAACATGATAATCCGACCGATATTTTACGAGAAAAACAAAAGTAATGATTTTATAGAAGGCCAAGTAATTCTCTTAAATATAGCTTTAATCAATGGCAGATAGGAATTAAGGATGAATGCTATTAAGCCTGAGGCCATCCTAATTTGAGACAATGGAATTATCAAAGGAAGGGTGGTTAAAATTAAAAGGATTCAGATATCTACGTTTGATGGTGCCTGCACTGAGATATGAAATTGTACCAAGCTTCTTTGATGAAGAATTTTCTGTAGCAAAACCGCTGGAGCAACTTTGTGTTTTCCAAGGGCTTCCTTTGTTAGTTTGATTTAATAATGTTAGATAGATACCCGTTGCTGTCTGTTCCTCTGTTATCTGGTCTTTTTTTTATTTTAACACTTTGGATCTCCCCCACCTCTGTTTTTGAGATAGAGGGAGTGATAGCATTCTGCTGGCTGGGCTCACTGAACCCTCCATGCATTCAGAAGGAGAAGATGTCTTCATAGGTGCAATTGTATGCAGATAGGCTATGAAAGTGCCAAGAGAAATCTTACCTTCTATAGGGCTGTCAGCTGTGGAAAGAGAGCCCACCTCCATTCAGCCTTTTCTACTGACTTGCATGGAGACTGGGCCCATTAACATTCCTGGTACATCACGCACACACACACCCACACACACCCACACACCCTCTTTCTCTTTCACACACATTTCATGGTATCCTTTCCTCTTCCCCATCGGGAGCAAAGCTATTATTGCTGGCATCCCCTTCCTTTTACTGACCACCACCTACCTTTTCACTCCTGGGCCCAAACAGTAGTAGTTTTAACTCATTAACTCATAGATTCGTCCACTCATGTAGTCTTAGTAGAGGGATGGTGACGCTCAGGCCAGGCGGGAGGCAGATGCCTGCAGACTCTCTCTCCAGGCCACGCTCCATCCAGGACACTGCCCTCACCAGCCCTGCCTTGCACTGTTCTCAAGTGTTTTTGCCCAACTGGGATGTGTCTTTGGACTCCGACTGCAATATTTCTTGCATGTTTGAATGGAAGGTCATTGTGGGTACATGAAGGAACTAGCCTCCTATACAAAGACAACATTCTAATTTATAGCTCTGCCTGCTATGGGCATGTGGCCCCCAGAAAACTGCCCTGGGGGAAATGTGGCGCTTACCCTGAAAAACAGTTTGCTATTCCTGTCATTGTATTAAACAGGAAATCGGGAAAAGGAATAATAAATGAAAATGGATTTGCTGTGCTTGCGCAGAAAGAAAAATGAGCAACTTGAGCTGTAATAGGGACTTGGCTGAGATCCTTGCACACCTGCTTACTCTGATTACACTATTGTCATCCCAATATGTCTCAACACAAGTATGGGAAAAGGCATATACAACCTCTGGGGTTTTGAGATTATGAATTTGACTAATTGTACATACTGTTTCCTATTAGTAAAACTGCTATCATATAAGATGCTTGTAATTATCATTTATTGCTCTATTTGGCTTCTAATTCAGCTGTTAGCTGATTATTATCCTAGTAAACTGAAATACTGCCAAGCTGATATTAGATTTCCAGTCTGCTTTCAGGGATGAAGTGGTTTTCTGGTCTGGACAGCTCGGCACACTGAGATACGGATCTGTCTCACTCATATGTTGGGATCACAATTACCCACCTCCCTCATGTCATATTTTGAGGTCTTCATCTTTGTGTATAATCAACTGCACAGATTGATCAGCTAGGTCATACATGGATTGTGTTCTGTGTGTGTTGAACCTGAGAACACACTATGCATCCATTTTGCTAAAGTTGAGCCATATCTGGTCAATGGCTGAATGAGAGATGGCTTGGGAACCTCATGTCCATTGCCTTGAGTTCCATGAGTTCCTTGAGTTCCATGACTGAAGAAACGTGTGAGATAAATGCACTGTAACAAGAAAATGAGTATGAACATTCTAGGCGCATTCATGGACATTCTAGGTGCAGACATGCTGGAGGGAGCAGAACAAGACCCTGGTGTGGTAAAAGTGGGGTATATATATTCTAATTTTTTTTAAAAAATGAGCTGGTAGGATACCAGTTCCTTTCCCATGTAAACTGTGCTTACATAATGCTCTGAAGTGGCCTTTTTATTCATGGTCCATCTCATTCAGTATTGTCTATTATATACTGACTGGCAGCAGCTCTCTTGAAGATAGTGCAAGATATCAGAGGAACTAATTGACTCCCTGGGTAAGCAAAGCTGTTATAATGATTGATTGCTTACTTAGCACTTACTGACATAAACTTGACAACCTAGGAAATACCCAGATAGACAAAAGCAGTAACAATCATGATTGTAAACATACATTGGGAAATCTTGTTCAGCTGCAGTTCCTGGGTGATGGTAGTGCTGGTCGTTTTGTTCCATATTTACGTGCACACACAAGTCTTTCAAGAGCAGTGCTGGATTCAACCCTGTGGAGGCCCCTAGACAGTCAAAATTTTGGGGACCCCCTTGGGTGTGCACTCTTACGGGATAACATTGAACTAAGAAAGCTTGACTGTAATTTTTGTTCAAGATCAAATCAGTATTACTTTGATCCATTGTTGTGGGGCACCTAAAATGTGTGGGTGCCTATTTAGTAATCTAGCCCTGTCCAAGAGTTACAGAAAATACAGGGGATGACGTCAACATTGCGTATTAATTTGGAGTTCTTCCTCTCCTCAAAAGGAAAAGCTTTAAAATGCAGGTACAGGTCGTGGAGACTTAGTGGACGAGGAAAACAGCAGGCGATGATCCTAGCGGTTACAACCAAAGTGGTTTGACTAAAGACCCTATGTGGCGAGTTCAAGGGAGCAGAGAGCAAGAAGGCTCTAGATGGATTCAGTGCATGGATACGGTCATGGCTTGAGATGTGTCTGCAGAAAGGCAGACCAAGCCATGAAGATAAAACTCATGAAAAGCTTTCATTCTCTAATCAGTTTATGCATAAGGTCCATATATGTGAAAGTGTCTATTCCACCTGCCTGTTCATAGAGTCCAACAATCCACACGAAAGGTTGTTGCAGTTCCACAGAATCCTTTCACAGAGTCTAAGGCAAGGATTTCCAGAATATTAGCCTTGTTTCGCCGTCCTAGGCTTCATCAGTAGTACAAACTCATATATGATATCACAGGACAATGGCATAGTAGTAGCTGCTGTTAAAGTGTATTGTTGTTTTGCGTAGTTTGTGAACTGGCTTACTAAAACATTTTTTGTGGGTTGTTGTTTTTTGAGAATTGTAGGGATATAACATTAATAAGTGTTCAGGTATCGGCAGCTCTCACTGTTACTGAAACAGAGTGTTCAGTTCTGTGAAAATTAAATTCTTAAATAGGTGGTCACATTTGTTTTAAGGCAGGAAATTGCTTGGTCTCCTGTTTACCCTTCATCTCTCGTTTTTCCTATCTGTCTAATCCAGAGTGTTTTTGCAGTTTTGAATGCCTTCATCACCAAAGGTGTACCTCTGCCAATATGCAATCAGACACAATCTGCTGCTTTGATGATCAGCATCCAAATTCATACAGGCAGTCTGTGGTGATTAAATGGTGCATAGTACTGTGCAAAGGTTTCCTGCAGTTGGGCAAAACACACATACACACACAAAACCAACCCTTGGATGTGATCAAAACATCTGTGTATCAAAGAAGCCCAGGAGGCTTTTCTACTCCCCCCCTTATTTTCCCTTTGATAACTTCATCTAGGTAAGCAAAGCAGATGTTTTATATTAAAAGGTGACTTTTGAGAACTCTGTACTAATGCTTGTGTTAACTCCCAGAAACATAGTTAATATGAAGTTGAATAGGACAGTTCACTGGCATCTTGTCTCATAGTGGTCAAATCTTAGAAGCTCACAGGTGTTTCTGGTAGCTTTCAATTCTATAATAATTTTATCAAATGTTCAAAAGATACTTTGTTTCAAACCTTCTGTGTATAGTTTAAACGCATGCCCCTAAGAGGTGTACAGTGGCACCTCGGGTTAAGAACTTAATTCGTTCTGGAGGTCTGTTCTTAACCTGAAACTGTTCTTAACCTGAAGCACCACTTTAGCTAATGGGGCCTCCCACTGCTGCTGCACTGCCAGAGTACAATTTCTGTTCTCTTCCTGAAGCAAAGTTCTTAACCCGAGGTACTATTTCTGGGTTAGCGGAGTCTGTAACCTGAAGCATATGTAACCTGAAGCGTATGTAACCCGAGGTACCACTGTATTTACAGGGTGAGGACTGCTTTGTTAGTTGTTGACTGGCTGCTCCATAGATGTGGTGAATGGCTTGCCTGCAATATTTTCATTGTGAGAGGAGCGTACCTACGTCTTCCCCCTCCTGCAGGGCACAGTCCACCCTCTTTCTGCAGACCATGAATGGAGAACCTAATGCTCTCCAGATGATGCTGGACTCTAACTCCCATAATCCCTAGAAACTAGATATGCTAGTTGGGGTTGATGAGAGAGTTGGAGTCCAACAGCATTTGGAGAGCCACAGGGTCTTCATTTGTGCCATGCCAGGGCTTTGATCTCATTATAGGGTTTAGGAAAACCTTGTATGGAGTATTTGTATTTGTAGCTCTCCAAAGACAATTTAGTAATGTTAGAATTGGAGTTCAGGATCAAGTTGTCTGGTTAGGTGATGGAGGGAAACAGAGAAAAATAAGGAGGAAATGGCAGAAGCGTTGGAAGATGCAACTCATAAGCAAACTAAGGTCAACAGATCTGTGTATTCAGTTTTGCGTATTTACAAAGTCCTCTAATATTGCACTGATTTAGGTTTTGTGGTGGAACATTTTACTCTCTGCTATTAAGTGCTAGGTGTAGAAATGGAATCATTTACATTCATTTGTCTTCCAGATGGCATCTAAAAGGTACTGGGACACCTGAGGTTTCCCGGCTGCCCCCACCTACAAGGTCAAGTCAAGATTAATCATATCTCATTCATTATATCTGATCCCAGTTACTCTTGTTGGTGCTTACAGCTGGTCCTAAAAATGGAGTTTTCTCTTCTTTTGTGGACAGATGGTTTGAGTACCAGACAGATCTAATTTCTACATGTCAAGAGTGAAATTATCCCCTAGCAGAGGATAAGCATAAGTGCATCTGTTAACTTTTAAATCATCTGAGACATAAAAGCATTAAACTGGGCATAGATATCCATCTTTGAATTGTAGTCTTTTTTTCAATGAGTTGCTTTAAGGAAATTGCTTCTCAAAATGTTCAGCACTCTTCAAAATGACAGAGTAACGCAGCTCTATTGATCCCCCAAAATTCTTTTTTAAATATAAGTCATTTTTGTGAGCAAAGGTTACAGATGATCAACCTGTCTTGAGGCAATCTTTAGTAATTCATCTTGAAAAAGTTAAGCAGAAAGTTTGTGTTGACTTTACTAAAAAAAAAAAAAAAGTTGGTTTTATACTGATATGGTTTGGTGCAGATGAAATGCTAGGTCCCTGAAAACCATGGTTTGCAAATCAGGGGCCATTCTTATGGATGCTCATTCCCTTTCCCTCCCAAGTTCACTGTTGAGATCTAATTCCCCCCCATTGATTCTGTGGTCTGTGAATGCTTATTTACATGTGCATGGGTGCTAGCCATGTTTCCCAATTTGAAAATATGGTCTGAACTTCTTTTGCTTTTTCGTGAGCCATGATCATAGAGCAATCTGGTTGATAGTGTCAGTATGCATATTAGTCTAATTCTTGTGGGTCCTGCTGAATTGATTGGTTTGAATGGAAGAATGTTGGAGTTTTGAACTTTTCCTGGTCCAAAAAGTGAAATCCTCTTATTTCTAAATCTACCTTCTCCACATGTTACTCTGAGCACAGTTAAAAACTGTCTCTATGCATGTGTGCATATGTATTGATTTGGACAGCTCATTGATTGTGTAGACAGGTACACAGCCTGGACACCCATTGGACATTACATGTGCAGCTCAACTTTTTGTGTACTTGCTGAATGTTACACGTGAACACCAATGTAGTCTTTGTTCTGGCCAGTGCTTCACACAGTGTTGTTTCCTAACAATGCCAGATAAATTTAACTGCCCAAGAGCTGCCCCTCCACTGACAGATAAAAGCAAAACACAGAAAACAGCTGAGAATCAAAGAGCTTTCAAGCAGACCATGCCAGACTTTAGATTCTATTAGCTGCTCAGGTTTAGCTTCCTAATTAGCTACTTTCTTGGGCAACTAAGCAGATATTGTCTCATTTCATACTTGTAAAACAGAATAATGTTCATTTGAAGAGCACTAGCTTGAATGCTTATCCTAACATCCTAGCATTACGATGCATCTAAAAAGTATTTATCAACCCATTAGAATTACAATTGTATACATTTATTTTAAAGAAATATATATCCTGCCTTGTCTTGGTTCCACCTTGGTTCCAGCATGTCAATGTTATATATGAGCTACTAAACTGTTTCAAGGGAGAAGTCCGTTCGCCCCCTTATCTGGCTGGTGGTTTTGTGGGTGGGCCCTGGGCCTCCCTGGTAAACCAGCCTATTGCAGGCCAGATCATCTTCCCAGCCTGCAGGGCCTTTTGGCCTCTCAGGGCCTTGATACGCAAAGGCATTCAGATGTTACTCCCCATCAATGGGTTCGCCACATGAGTTTTTTGGGTGGTGGAACACACTGACTCAGCCCTGAATAAACACATGTGTTAAAAATATCTGGTGTTAATTTGAGTTCTTTCATTAGGGCAAAAAACTAGGCGGCTACTTGCTTGTGCTGAGAGCAACGGTTTTGACAATGCTAGATGATTTTTTTGAGGCTGTTCTTCAAAACAATCTTGCCATGTTAATGGGGCACAATGGTGGGGTGGGGCACAATTTCTGACCCCACCGTGTTTTGGATCATGTGTCACTCCTGAGAAGTATTTTTCCTCTCTTATTATTGTTAGGCACAAAAACATCCACAACACATGCTTTTTAAAAGCATGTTTATTTTCCAATTTAATATTGAACCTAGCAAGGGTAGTCCTTTTAACCATGCTGCAAATCTTCTCCACCCTCATGTAAACTGGTGCCCCTGCTGGTTAACTCGCACTAACACATTAGTCTCTCAAGACTGTCCTGCTAGGTTTCCGGCTACGTCACGAGTCAATGGCGGCTGTTCTTCACAGCACTCTGTGGGCTGCAAGGAAATTCAGGCAGGGGAAAGGGAGGATTTATGAGGCATAAATCATCGTGATACTCCTCAGTGTGGTCTGGGGAGTTCACTGCATCTCACAGTGCTGCACAACCCCATGTCTGCCGATCTGAAAGGCAGAGCGGGAGCAACCCAGGAGTGTGCCCTTGTCATGAACGAGCCTCCATTACCGGCATGATTTGTGGATGGTTCCTTCTTAATCTGGACAGTTGGCTTTAATCAAGAGGCACTCCTGGACCAACATATGCTAATGGGCTGCAGCCAATCAGCTGTCGAAAGTACCGGGCTTGGCTTTCTGAAGATATTTGAATGTTTTTTTCTGAAGCTTGAGAATTCTTACAACAGCCAGGAAAGGAAGGGGGATGACAAGGAGCTTTGTGCTTCCTTATGGTTTGTTTTCTGCTGTTCTCCCCTGCACAATGAAAGAGATGTGTGTGGCCATTGATTTGTTACTCTGTCTGACATTTTGAAATGAGGTGAAAGGCTTTTGATCTATGCTCAGTAAGAAATTTAATAAGGTTTTGCTATGCCCCCCCCCCCTTGATCAAGGCTGAATGGATTTTATCTACGACCATTTCTGGACTGGGGTGTTTTTTGAGGAATGCAGTGAGTGGGGGGAAAGAATGAACTGCAGCTGAACAGATGCGGAAAGGAGGCTGAATTTGAGAAAAGATCTTGCTCTTAACTGTGTGCTGAGAAAGAACTGCGGAGGGGATTTTAATGGTGGAAGCCTGGAAATGCACCCTGTGAGTTATTTATGGCTGCGGGTTGTATGCTAGTCGGTAAACCAGGGATCCCCAAACTTGGCCCTCCAGATGTTTTGGGACTACAACTCCCATCACCCCTAGCTAACAGGACCATTGGGCAAGGATGCTGGGAATTGTAGTCCCAAAACATCTGGAGGGCCAAGTTTGGGGATGCCTGCTGTAAACAGTGGAAGGAATGGAATGTGATCTTGGACCATCCAGATAAACACTGCAAACAAGTGAACGATGGAAGATAGTAATGAACTCTCAGCACACCAGCTCTTGAACAAAAATGTATATGATGGACTACACACATGAACTTAATTTTATATTTATAAGATGTAAAAGAGGCACTGTTTGTAAGGAGGAAAAAACAGTCAGCTGGAAGAATGGTTTAACGGCAAGTACAGGATGACAACTGGACACTAGATAAGAAATGATGCAGCTACGGGAGGAAATGACATATGTTTGCAACAGGAGTGGGAAACCTGATTTTAAGAAATTGTATTAAATTAAAATAATTCGGTTTGATTTGTAATAATTTGGAAAAATAATGAACAATAATTATATATATATATTTTTAAGTGTCCTGCTATTCTCATAAATCCATCTGCATTTATCTTTTTGTGCCCCCCCTTTAAGCTGCAATCCTGTTCATAATTTTTATCTTAAAAGTACGCCACATTAAGTAGGATAATATTTTAATGTTTTTCTTGCAACTTTAGGAAAAGCATTACTTATTTAGAGAAGGCAGCATAACAAGCCTCGTCCTAAAACGGAGAATGGTGCAAATATTACTGCTAAGTTCAAGGTTCCCCTCCTAACTGCATTTTATTTCACCAGAGAGCATTATTTTGATTCTTAATTTACCCTTTTGTAGCATCAATGGCTTTCATCCCCCCCCCCCATCATTGTTTCTATGACATTGACACTGCAAATAGAAATGAACTTTACTCTGAATAGAGGGATATGATACCCAAAGTGCCTAATGCTACTCCTACTTATGAAGAGCAGAAAAAAGTTCTCTGCAGGAAAAATGCTTTGATATTGCACTGTTTCTGGCTGATGATTCTTTTGCATAACTTTGTGATTTTGCTTTCTGTGACTGTATGAAAAGAAAAATGAGTAATAGTTTTTATTTCATTGTTAATCCCTGATTCATGCCATTTTCAAAGGCATAAATTCTTCTTCTTTTCAAATCACCCTAAGTGAGGAATAGTTCTGAACATGATTTCTAGAAACGTCTCTACTTTGTGAGTTTGAAAATTGGTGGTAGACCTCCAGGAACCACACATTTTTTTGTGTGTGGATTGACAATTTTAACCCAATTTGTATTAATAAATATTTTATAAACTTTAAAGATGACTTTTTCTCTCAAAACCTAAGCAAACGTGTAAGCTTGAAACTGCAGTGGGGGAAAAAGGAAGAGAATTGGGGAGAGATTTAAAGGCTTATTTTATCTGTTTTGTTAATGAGAATGTCCTTGAATCCTTCTACTTTTATTTTTGATCTCTTCAAAAAGTGATATCATGTTGCAATGCCAAACCAAACCATGTCTTAGCATCAAATAATGTGCAGGCTCTTAGGAAGGAGCTTCCACCAGTTTTGATCCTTCTTGATTCTTTTAGTTCAGCGCAGTGCAGTTGCTAAACCAACCTGCAATTGTTTAAGCCCATGCTCAGGTTCAGACGGGTTCAAATGTTGGCTTAGCTGCCGCGCTGCACTGAGCTAAAAGGACCAGGAACGAGCAAAGCTGGGAAGCAGCAAATTTACTAGTCCGGTAAGCCACAATTTGGCTTACCGTGATATGCAAACCAGGTCACTGTTTTCCTTTCTCAAGAAGACCTAGGGCTTCTTTTAATGTCAAATGTTGGTTAGTCGGCTTTGTGCTCTGAGCCCCAAAACCCATCCCTCATGGAAATAAAGACACAGTGGAGACAGAATTTAGTTTAAATGTTAATGCGCAATTTTTGGCCACAACTTTATTAAATGCACAAGTGTGACTGGTATTGAGTTAGGCATTGGTATCAAAATTATAATTGGCTGCTGCCCCACGCTGCAGGAAGCGTGGAAGGGTAAACAACCAGCAGGGGGAGCTCCATCAATGTATATTGACTGGTGCTCACCCCTGAGGTTCTCGGGGGTCCTGGCGTGGCCCTAGCCCCTCTCCGGGCTTCGGACGAGATGCAGACCCCTGGATTCCTTTAACGGAATGCCCTATTAATTGGAGGGGCAGGTGATGGCCACACCTCCCCTCCCCACATCCCCCTAAACCAATGGCTAACCGCCAAACCTTACAAAGTTGTGACGATTGCTAAGAGGTAGGCAAAAACCAAGTGGCCACAGCCAATCTTCCACATTGGACAAAATTCCTACCCGGCCCCCATTCCAAAACAGGCGTCCAACCGAAGTCCAAAGCAAGGCCAAACACGACCTAATTAACGGGTGGGCAGGCAAGTGTTTGGCAGAACGAAGCAAAAGGAGGTCCCTACGTCACACTGCCAATCAACCTTGCCACACTGCTGATTGGCTAAAGGCCATTGGCATAACTGTGGCACCACTGGCTAGGAGTGGGGCAAGCCCCGCCCACAAGCCAGTTGGGGAAGAGTTCCAGGTCTGATCACAACATGGACCCTCTGTTAGGAGGATCCAACTTGCTGTCACTTTTGAAAGGGAGCAGAGATCCCTTGTTTTCTTGTTTTCTTTGTATTTCTGAATTGCTGACTTTCAGCTGTATTTTATCCCTTTAAATTTGTAAACTGCCCTGAAGCCCTCGTTGATGGAGCCATATATATGGATGCCCCAAAGGAACAAGCAGTTGATTGATATTTATTGCGGGAGATGCCATGCTGCTGTTAATACACAAATGAGTGGCACACAGAGGACACTTTCATCTTCATTTTGCTCTTTCAAGTAAAACCAGAAGCATTCTTCACAACAATAATTAAAGGCAAGTGGCAATCATTAAATAAATGCAGCTTTCTTAAGTCTGCAGCTCAGTTTGCATGCACAAGTGATTTATTGATTTTCTTGGAAAGTAATCCAATACAAAATTTACTCTGTTTTTTTTATAAAAAACACACAACAAAATTAAATAATGGATGATCCAATTCGCTCTAACATGAGTTTACAACTGTAGCTTGCTATTAATGTAACTAAGTGCACGATAAAATAAACTTTTAATTTCATTTTGAATTTTGGATCTCCTTGCTAAATCGGATTTGTATTGAATTTGTCTTTTTTTAAAGTAAGAAAATACTCTTGGTGCACATGCACAGGTCAGATGAAACTTTCAGATATCATTGTACTTCATGGACTCCCTGATGGGCTAATAATTTCATAAAAGAAACAGTGTGGCACCCCCCAACTCATTGAAAGCACTGCAGCCATTTCAATTATTTATTTATTTTTCTGTTAAGCCATTCTTATTGGTGAATTGTTGGTGTATTAAAATATCAGCCAAATAAAAAGAACAGTAAGATAGCCATTGCTACGTACAATGCAACTTAAAGAAATGTGTAAAATATTTCTCATTAATTTTAAATACAGATATAGAAGGAATATGTTAAATATGTGTTCTGCTGGAGCACAATTTCTCTTCTCATCCTGGAGCAAATTTCTTAACCTGAGGTAATATTTCTGGGTTAGCGGAGTCTGTAACCTGAAGCATATATAACCTGAAATGTATGTAACCTGAGGTACCACTGTACTACTAAAAAGCAGCATACTATCAGTTATTTAGTGTATTATTATGCTTTTCACACATTGCCGGGGGGGCGGGCGGGGGCAGGTGTCATTTGTGTGTTTCCCATCTCAGGAAGCAAATTTTTTAAATGACTCTGGGGTTGTGGCGCTCATCTCGCTTTACTGGCCGAGGGAGCTGGTGTACAGCTTCTGGGTCATGTGGCCAGCATGATTGAGCCGCTTCTGGCAAACCAGAGTAGCGCACGGAAATGCCATTTACCTTCCCGCCGGAGTGGTACCTACTTATCTACTTGCACTTTGACGTCGAACTGCAAAGTTGGCAGGAGCAGGGACCGAGCAATGGGAGCTCACTCCGTCGCCCTAGTCTCTGTGGTTTAACCCACAGCACCACCCGCGTCCCGCATATTAGTTAAAAGTATAGTTAAAAGTAGAAGTCCGCAAATGTGTCTTCTTTTTTGCTCTTCAAAATATGACAACCCTAACCATCTCACAACTATAAAAAGTAATGGCATTTTATATCACCTGTATATGCACATACACATATACAGATACTTGGATTTTTAGCCCAGCTTTTAGGTGGATTACAACCGATCAATAAAATACAGTGGTACCTCCGGTTACATACACTTCAGGTTACATACGCTTCAGGTTACAGACTCCGCTAACCCAGAAATAATGCTTCAGGTTAAGACCTTTGCTTCAGGATGAGAACAGAAATCGTGCTCCAGCGGCGCAGCGGCAGCAAGAGGCCCCATTGGCTAAAGTGGTGCTTCAGGTTAAGAACAGTTTCAGGTTAAGAACAGACCTCCGGAACGAATTAAGTACTTAACCTGAGGTACCACTGTACAACATTAAAATTCTAAAGATGTAAAATAAGTCGAAACAATTAATCAATTCAAATCTAAAGCAACCAATGTCATCCTCCTCACCCTCAATGAAATGTGATGCAGACAGAATTTCTTATACCAGATGTAATGATCTGAACAACAGTGTTAAGCTGATGTACAGAATGGAGATTTTAGAATGCATTCATGCTTTTAAGAAGTTCTGTAGGACCTCTTTCTTTTTCTTCTTCTTTTTGCACATATCTATTAGAGCAAATTGAATGTTTGAAGTTTCTGGCAGATGTCTGAAAGCAAGCTAATTCAATACAATAAATAATCCCTGTACAATGCAGCGTTTTTAAGGATAATGCAACAGGTACACTTATTCAAGTCCCAGGTCCCGCATTTCTACTGAAATGATTTATCAGGTATGCAATGAGAAAACAAAAAGACTTGTGAGTCATAGTTCTGTGAACGCTTGCCATGCCTTTTCAACTGACAGCACTCCTTCAGGCAATTTTGGCCTCATAACCCCCAAAGCTTTGATCACCCCAGTGTCCAAGTCTCTCTCTGGTTGTTGTTCAGTTTTTTGGAAATATTTCTCCCTCTCCAAAAGAGGTTTCTGTTTTTCTGTCTCATTCTCTGGTTCTTTGAACTCTGCTGAGGCCACACTTCTCACCAGCCATGTTCCATGCCCTCCGTGGCTGCTTTGGCATGTTCTTCAACTGTGACAGTGCCTCTTGTTTATCCAAATGGTGAGAGGTGTGCATATGAATGTGCATTAGCATGTGGTATATGAAATGTCCTGTGGAAAAAAGAGGGGTCATGTTCCACACAACCTTCCATTTAATAAAGCATTATGTGGATTGGTAAATGAATCTAAAAATATGTTAATAGCAAACTATGACAATGTAGCCATTGTCTTACTAAAAAAGAAAAGGGAGATATCAACATGCTTGGTGGAGGCCCAATGTTTGCAGAAGCAGGAACAAAGTCTTCTTCTGGTAGTGTGTGGAAATCCAAAAACAACTAAATGAGTAGGAAGCATGCTCAGTGTGTGTGTGTGTGTGTGTGTGTGTGTGTGTGTGTGTGTGTGTGGAGAGGGAGGGAGAGAGAGATGATATACAATGTCCAGACTCTCTATACAGTGGTACCTTGGTTCTCAAACTTAATCCATTCCAGGAGTCTGTTCGACTCCTGAAACTGTGAGAAAACCAAGGCGCGGTTTCTGATTGGCTGCAGGAGCTTCCTGCGCTCAACTGGAAGTCGCGGAAACCACGTCGGACATTCGGCTTCCGAAAAACGTTTGCAAACCGGAACACTCATTTCCGAGTTTGCAGCGTTCGGGAGCCAATTTGATCAGGAGCCAAGCTGTTTGACTACGAAGGTACCACTGTATTCAAAAGAACTTTACTTTCATATTATATATATATATATATATATATATATATATATATATATATACACATACACACACATGAGAAAGATGTATTTACAATCTTACGCTTATTCACTTTGTTCCTTACAGAGAGCTCCTACACAGGTTTCTTCCTCTTAACATTTAGGGATCTTCCTCTGTCTGTTTCACTTCACACAGGTCACACTGACACAACACTGTCCTTAGCAGTATCCAGAGAAACCTCTCTCAGCAGCCATTATCCCTCACAAACACAGAGAGAAAAATAGAAAGCAGTTAAAAATGACAGTTACTGGAATAACAGTCACAACAGAATGGAATGTCTCTCTCATGTGACTCAGTCAGCCAATTGCATGAGGGCTACTGCCAAAGGAAAAACCCCATGTTAAAAATATACAGTAATTTAACATAAGTGAACATTCCCATTTCAGGATATTGAACCATTATCCTTGACAAAAGGGAAGAGAATATTTTGGAAGATGGCATGGCTGGTTGGCTTGGACACTGAACGGGAGTGCTCTGCACTGCAACATTGTTCTGCAGATCCAACTTCTGTTACTGAATGTAAAGCACGTAAGGAGACATCGTTGGTGCACTTCAAGTCCCTGTGAATTACAGATTAATTTGCACTTTGTGGAGAATAAATGTAAAGCCTTCAGATCAATGAATCCCCACCTTCTCTCATAGATTAGAATGTATGTGAGGACAGTGACAGAGGAAAAGGCCTAGCTTTAAATACTGGAGTGACTGCACAGAACAAGAAAATCCTAGTTAAAGGCTTTGAGTAATATATTTGCTTTGATCATGCTAATGACCATTTTATAACTCGTACAATGCCTAATGTGACAGACTGGAAACAAGGGAAGCTTCTTTGCTCTGAGACTGAATATTTCATGACAAAAAAATGGTCTCGCATAGCATTTTTTAAAACTGATATTGAAAAAGAAAAGGACAACGGCTTGAAGGCATTCAACTCCCCACCATCACCCAGTTTCCTCTGAGAATTCTTAACAGAATAATAATTTAAAAAAACATATGTTATTGTGTCTATTATATTTTGATAACTACAACCTGTATAGCTTCAGGGGACTTTAGCAGTGTGTCACATTTATAAATAGGAATGTATCACTGGTAGAATTCTGAACTTACACAATTTCTTTGATAGCTGAGGCTTAATATAGTTCTGTGTGTCATTAAAAATGAAAGCAGTGATAGCAGGTCTTGATTCCGACATCTTGGCCTCTAGTGCCTGATGGTCCTACTGGTCTGCCACCAAATTGTTTCAGCATTCACTGATATGTGGCTCTTCACAGGGCCTTTTTTCAGCCGTAACGCACCAGAACTCAGTTCCTGCACCTCTCAGGTGGGTGCCATTCCCATTATAAGAGAACAAGGGAAGCGTTCACAGTGAGTTCTGGTGCCTCTTTTTCTAGAAAAATAGCAATGGCTCTTCACACATTCCACAAGCTGTATTCTAGTATTTATCCCAACCCATCCACCCAGTAGCACATTGATTTTTGCTAACCCTGGCAGTGATTTCTTGAGAAACATTATGGGATTTGGGTGCTACATTTTCCCACTTCCTCCATTGTTCTCACCAACCCCCTACATACATTATATTATTTTTACAAATAAAAAATACAAACACACTTCAATAAAATCATACTGTATGTAAGGATTCCCCAAATCTTGTGACCCCCTCCCCCAATCCTGTCCATGGAGTCTTATCTTAAATGTCTACAACTGCATATTAATAAGTACTCCAGTTTTTATATCAAACCATATCATCCATGTTTTTTACACTACAAGTAAGTAAAAAACCTGCTTACAGTGGTCTCCTAGATAACTTATAATTTTCCCCCATACCCAATTGTATCCTCTTGGTTCCTGAGTTTTCCGATCAGCTTTGCCATCTTGGCATAGTCCATCAACTTGGTTTGCCATTCTTCTCTGGTAGGGACTTTGTCATCTTTCCAATTATGGGCCAATAACATCTGTGCGGCTGTTGTTCCATACATAAAAAAGTCTTTTCTGCTCTTTCGGAATGCCGGTACCTGTAATTCCTAATAAAAAGCTTCTGGTTTTTTTAACAAAAGTTATTTTAAACATTTTTTTCCATTTCATTATATATCATCTCCCAGAAAGCTATTTTTATCTTACAAGTCCACCACATAGGATAAAAGGTATCTTTTATTATTGTACTCAACCTCCAGGTCCCTTGCATCGCTCCATTGGCTTGTGATCCCGCACTTTGTTTTGATGTTTTGTCTCCATTGTGTGTGCTTGTGGTTTTGGCATGGTTTGAGTTGGCTCTGTTTGTTTGAGCAAAACTCAACTGAATAAGATGACCTATAAAATGACCCTTGTTTCAGGCAGCCAGTTCCCCACACACCTGAATGCAAAGCAAAGCTTCCTGCAGACCACTGTTTCCTATTTTGTCCAAACCTGGAATAAAGCCAGGCTGGTTTAAGAACAAGCCATGTTGGTTTAAGAGCCCATCTTGTTCTGAAGCTGGTAACCATGGTTTCCTGATTTGGATGAAATAAGGACTATGGCTAATTGAATACTTCCACATTTTATTTGGATGTACCATGAAGGGTCCTGGAATGGTGCTGGAGGAGACTCTTGAGAGTCCCATAGACTGCAAGAAGATCAAACCTATCCATTCTGAAGGAAATCAGCCCTGAGTGCTGACTGGAAGGTCAGATCGTGAAGCTGAGGCTCCAATACTTTGGCTACCTCATGAGAAGACAAGACTCCCTGGAAAAGACCCTGGTGCTGGAAAAGATTGAGGGCACTAGGAGAAGGGGACAACAGAGGACGAGATGCTTGGACAGTGTTCTTGAAGCTACCAACATGAGTTTGACCAAACTGCGGGAAGCAGTGAAAGACAGGAGTGCCTGGCGTGCTCTGGTCCATGGGGTCATGAAGAGTCGGACACGACTAAATGACTAAACAACAACAACCATGAAGAGAAATACTTATGTAGTATTTTTTCCAGTAAAGATGTATTAATATTTAGGAGTACATGGCTTTACATTCATGCATAAATTTGGCATTCATGAAATTAGAGTGTGTGGAGTGCTTATAAGGAGAGAAGAAGGCTTGTCTTTTTGGAGTATTTAATCTTTTTGGAGCATGTTTCTATTGAGCAATGGGAGTAGCTACATGTTAATTTTGTATGAACCTCCTTCTAGTTAGCATGAAATTCTATGGTGTGTCTGTTCCATGGAGCTGTTCCTGTGAGTTAACTGGTGCTGTTTTGAACTATGGAAGTGACCTATAATAAGCCTAAGGGTCAACTTTCGCGTTACACGTAGTGCATTGTGTCTCTTTCTTAAATTAACAAGAGCTATAGGACACATTTATATTGGGGTCACAGCACATGGGAAAGGGAGCTTTGCGCTTTCTCTCCCTAGCTGTGAAGCCCCAAATATCGTCCCACCTTTCATAATATCTGTGCCAGTAGGCTCTTTATCATTCTCTTTTCAAACCTCGTAACTGCATGAGGGTGGGCAGTATCAGAGGGGAATTGAAAATGGGAAGTTAGGAGAAAGAAGCTGATATGTGCTTTAATCCATTTTTAGCTTAACTGTTTATTTTATTTTTATTTTTTAAAAACCACTCTTGCTTTATTGACAGTTTTAAACTTTTAGAAGGCCTTTTGTGTTCATCATAAATTGTGACCTACTGTTTCACTTATGCATTAAAACCAGTGTTAGAAACTGAGATATGAAAGCTAGGACCTAAATGGCGCCTTAAACCTAGGTTATGTCCAGGCACATGTTTTTTTATAATAAGAATTCAAAACTGAAAATGAATCTTCTTCTTTGGCGATCACTCGTAGCCAAGTAAGATTGTCTTCCATAGACACGGTTTTAACAATGAGTCTGTAAGTGACTGTGGAGGCCAATTCTGGACCCACACGTCCTTCCACAGTGGGGACATTGGTTTCTGGGAGGGAGTTGATCACGGTGTGGATTTGCCAAGCGTGAAAATGAATGAACTGCAGCTAAAATATTATGTTCATTTTTCACAGGATCTAGTCCTGGGGTCAGCAATTTTTTTCAGCAGGGGGCCGGTCTATTGACCCTCAGACCTTGTAGGGGGGCTGGAGTATATTTTGAAGAAAATAAATAAATGAATTCCTATGCCCCACAAATAACCCAGAGATGCATTTTAAATAAAAGCACACATTCTACTCATGTAAAAACATGCTGATTCCTGGACTGTCCGCAGGCCGGATTTAGAGGGCGATTGGGCCGGATCTGGCCCCCGGGCCTTAGTTTGCCTACCCATGATCTAGTCCTTCCCCTGCCCCCCTACTATCCTTAAGAGGGTCTCAGAGAGTAGCTGGAAGTGGGGAGGCAGAAAAAGGCCCTTTTATCCTTCCACTCTACAGTTTTAATCTGAAATTTTAGATGCATTCCTGCATCCAGAGCTCAGAAACTGCTTGCGCTAATGAAATTCCCTGTCGCAAAATGCATCTAGAAGAATGGGAGTTTCGAGTACTAATTTAAACCACTAGTTAATGCAATATATGGACATGATCCAAAGTTCTGTGTGCCATTAACCATACAGGGTAACACTATTTGTGTAGTGGAAATTTCCCTGCCTATGACATCGGGTGCTCAGAGCAGCTGCATCTGTCCTAACCCTCAGGGAATTGGGGTTAATGTAATCCCCGCCCTCCCCACCCCCATCTGCAGTATGCTACAGGGTGTGTAATGGAGAATAATGATAAAAATAACATCATTCCAGGAACAAAATTTATGTGTCTCGGGTGATTATCATGGTTTTGAATTTGTCTCATTGGAATGTCAGTCCCTGTAGCGCTAAAATGCTTCCTGATATCATGTGAGGGTTCAGAACAAGCTCACAGCAGAACGTCACCTCTTGAACTACTTGTGTAACTCGCTCTCTCCTAAGAAGTTTTCCCCAGACGTATCTCGCTTTGCCTTTGAGGTTAGTACTGAAACCCAGAAGTCTAAACAGAAATAGAATAGTGGCACAGAGCTCAAGGCTGCTTCCTGAAGTCTGCAAATGGACTCTGGAAATGTTCTGCTCTATCTGTGAACAAAGACATTGTGGGGACGATTTCACCGAATTTCTCCAGGGAGGGTAGAAATTGCTTCAACAGTTTCTCAGGGATGAGGCTCATTATTACCCGTGGGAGAAGAACAACTCCTTCCTTCGTCGCTTTGGTTTTTTATGGTGGTGACGCGAAGGGCAGCAGCAGCAAATGTCTTGCCATTTTGCATTCTTCATAATCCTCCACAATGCATTATGGGGCACATGTTGTAGCTGCTGGGGTGTGTGTGTTATATTTGGATAAAATTGGGAAGTGGGAAATCAAAGGTGAGAGGCGAAAGAAAAATCTCAGAAGTTTCCTCTGAGAAATCTTAGTTCAGCTCTATCGGGGGCAAATATTCAGCAGTGAAAAAAGAATTCCACTCCTAGAGCCCCACATTTCAGGCTTTAACCCTAAATACACTTTTTAGTGAGGGAATCCCACCAAACACAGTAGGGTTTTACTTCTCAGTAGGACTTTACTTCTAAGCATTGTAAGCAGTTCCAAAAGTTACCAGGGTTGTATGCATAAACCAGCCTGGGGTGGGGCCAGAACTAATCTGTATGCTTTAATTTCTATTTTGTTTTATTGTGAAAAGCGATCAGTATTGGTTGTTTACTTTGGGGGCTGAAATATATATCTATATATCTCTCTATCTCTATCTCTATCTCTATCTCTATCTCTATCTCTATCTCTATCTCTATCTCTATCTCTGTCTCTGTCTCTGTCTCTGTCTCTGTCTCTGTCTCTGTCTCTAGCTATACCACTAACTGTGTGATTGCATTTCTCTTTAGAACCATAGGCTACAAAAAGAAATACGTAAAGGTTCCCCATGGCCACATGTGGGTAGAGGGTGATCATCGTGGACACAGCTTTGACAGCAATGCTTTTGGCCCGGTAAGTCACAACTGTTTTCTCTATGTGTATTTTATACCACATAATATACAGTAATAAAAACCTGTGGGGATTTGGTCCCCGAAAGTTTATTTTAAAAGACAAAGTTCTGTAGGGGGCAGGCCAGTTTGTCTCATCATGCTGTTGCAGGATGTGGGGAGAACTTTGACGTGTGTGGTTGGTTGTCTTATTTAAGAACACTTAAAGCAGGGATAAGAATGGTTGCAGCTCCCATAATCTGGGAATAGTGGTAGCTGGAGTTCATCAACACCTGGAGGACCACAGATTCCCTGTCCTTGCCTTAGATAAACTTACGGTATTCCTACACTGGTATATTAGAACAGGTCCTGAGGAGGTACTGTTTAACAGCAGAAAATTCTTATCACTCTGAAATAATTGATGCTGTAGGAGTTTTCTGACTTTGAGTACTATTACTGTGGCTAGATATTTATTTAGTGCCAACGGTGTGCTAGGAGCCAAGTAGGACACAGAAAAGCCCAGAGGTTTGTATAATATACATTAGGAAGACTTGCCTGGGACAGAGATGAGGGGCTGACAATGACAAGTGAGATGGGAATATTGAAGCAGAGGCGTGTAATGCCCCTAAGATAGTCTGGGAAGTCTTTTGAGGAGAAGTGGACCTTGCAGAGGGCAACTTATTGGAAGGCGACTATACTCTGTAATGGCTGTTTCAACACGGCGATCACTTGATTTTGTGATTCTGGAAGGGAGGTAGCCAGGTGAACAGAAATGAAAAGAATAATCAGAGAAATGGAAACGACAGAAGCCATGGATGAGTCTTTATGGAGAAAAGCTATGATAAGATATGATCTTCAGAGTAAAATGGGTGAAGAAAGAATGTAAGTCCAAAAGCATTCAGTGTGCAAACTGTGTCTAGATTCTAATGGACAACAACAGCACCAGTCTATTTTGATATGTGTGTTGTAGCTGGGAGCAGTTTGTTGGAATTGGTGATGGGTTTCCAGTATAAACAAGATGATAAGGTGAAGATGTCTTTGGATGGAAATTGGGACCATGGCACAAGGGGCTAATTATGGAGGTGGGGGCAATTCAGAGACAGAACAAACTGAAGGCATTCTAGTCACTGTGTGACATAAGCAATTATAGAAGACAGTGTGTCTTGCATAAAGTAGCTAGCTGCTAGAGTGGCATTGGAAATGACACTGTACAGCAGGATGCATCCGTCTCATTAATGCTGCTTTAGGTGACATTTTGATACCCTGGTGTATACAACTCCCTGTGTCACTGCATAAATGAATGAATGCCATCAATGCATGCTATGAATTGATGGAAATGTCCTTGAGCACTCCAATTTGTAGGTCAAGGTTCTGAAAGTGTACACCCCTGCTCTTTGTGAAGCCTACCTCCCCACATTGTAATTCTTTCCTTTTTTCATAAGTGTGGAATGGACAAGCAAAAGGAAAAGGGCATCGTGGTGGCAGAAGTGAATCCTGTCTCCTATTTTTCTTATAACAAAGGCCACTCAAGTGCAAAATGTTATCTATGTCAAAACTCTGATTTGGGGGTACTAATGCATTTCCCCATGAAACAGCATGTATAAATACTATCTTTGGAAGATGGGTTGCATTTAAGGCCATCATCTACTGACCTTCACGTTCTGCTGTCAATTTTAGCCAAAGAGCTTCCATAATGTAGATAAAGCCAGACGTGGTTAAACTTGTAGACAAGCATAATGAGCTTCATGGGACACAGATTGGAATGGTAAAAAGAAGAAGCACACACACACACAATGTTCTTTCCCCACTCATTCAGAAAATAGCCTTAAGAGAGGGACTGCGGGCTGGAACAATAAGACAATTGCACTGGGATCATTCAGAACCTACTGTGCCACATTGGAAAATGTAAAATAATTTAAGATCAAATAATTAGGTTACTTCCTGTATTTGTCTGATAGTATAGTTTACATTTCTGGAATGTAAAAATTAAGTTTCCTGGTATTAAGACTGTGTGCATTCTAAACAATGTGTGGGGCATATGCTAAGTCCCCATTTTTACCTTATAATAACCTACTTAAAAAGTATTTAATACTGTAATGTTTGGGCCTAATTATTATAGGTTCAGAATTCAAAAAAATAGTTATTTTCAAGAATCATGATGGATATTTGCATTCTTTGAAACAAAAGTGACGTACTATAGTAATGTTATACAATGGGAAGATACAGATGTGAGGGCCCAGAAAAGAAAAATCAGAGGAAATAACACACCCATGTCCTTTCCCCTTCACCCCCTCGGCCTTCACATCTCAATGAAAGGCATGCTAGTCAGACTCTAGCCAGTATTGGTCCCCTCCCCCCTTTTACCTATTCCTTTTTCTAGGTAGGTGGATGATAGAATGTTGTGGTTGTTAAAAAAACAAACAAACTAGGATTCAGAATGATGCAATAGAAAGTGTGATGCACTAAAAACAGGAACCTCTGAAAAATATAACTGGGCAGCTACAAATATAGCTGTTAATTACTTTGCAGCGCTAGACTGAATTAAGAAAAGCAGGCTTATTGTATTTTATTATTCAGAGAATAGCTTTGTTCTGTGCAAAGGAGCAAATGTACTGTAATGCTGTTACTTTGATATTGCCTGGTTTAATCTAGATTTTTAAACAAGCCGTTGAAGCTATTTATAATGACTTTTTAAAAAAACCACCATGTACTGAACTGCAGCCAATAACCATTAAAAGAACTTACGGCTCCCCATTCCTTTTCTTAAAAGTGGAAAATTATATGTTGAGTGATTTTGCTTCCATTTGTATAGTACTTTTCTTTAAATTAACCCATGCTTCTAGCGGGTTTTAGGAAACAATATTACAGTGTAGTTTAACTGGAAAACTAATAAAGCACAATTTTACTGAGGTTTTTGTAGGTTTGCTTTTGCCTTGGCTTAGTTTAGCATGGCAGCCATAAGGACTGAAGTGGCTGCAAGCTTCTCTCCCAGAGCATGCACTGGACCCAGGCTTAGCTTAGCCTATTGTGCGAACCATGCCACTGAATGGATGCAGAAAGTGTTTGTGATAGGTATCACTTTAGATGCGGATGTAAGTGTTAGAATTGCAGTATCACGCGGTAGGTGGAAATATGGCATCACTAGGAAATCCAGACCAGATCATACCCAATGAATGGCTTTTCAGCCTTTCTTTGAAGACATTCTGTGGTGCAAAGCCCAGAACCACATCAGGTAATTAATTCATTTGTCAAACTTCTCTTAACATCAAGACGTTTCTCCTGGTATGCAATCAATATCTACCTTGCTGTAACGTTAGCTCATTGGATCTCATTGTGTCCTCTGTAGCAGCAAAGAATCAGTCTTTGCTCTCCCCAGTGTCATAATCTTCATTGCCCTCTTCTGAACCCTCTTTTTGTAATATACAGACTCTATGGCCTTCTTAAAACGTAGCCTCCAGAGGTGGACACAGTACTTTAGATGAAGTAAAATATGAGGTCTCATAGAGAAAATTCACCTCGTTAGCTATCACTATTGCACACTTTATACATTCTCCAGGCACAGAGTCCACAGGTGCTTTATGAAAGTTGACCCGAAACTCAAATTTCACTGACATCGTTGTCTGTAGTTTTGTTTGCTATGTTATTGTGGAATTGCTCTCAGACAGTCAAATTACCAGTGCAGTCTCCAAACTATTTGCGCTGGTGTACTGAGACTATATTGGTTCTGCTGAAGTAGGTCAAAGTAAACCTTCTTAATCTGTTTTATGAACTGCACTCTGAGCAAGTAATAAAATTCATTTAAAAAAACCCTTGGGGGGTGTTGATGAATTCTATATTTTGGAGTTGATTTTTCTATTTTACAGGTTTTTCACATAACTTAAATTTGCAAAAAAAGAGTCTCACATTCATGAGGAATTTGAGGCCAAGCCTGTTTAAAGGGGCCTCATGTATGTGTACTTAGCCCCATATTTCAATATGAATCCTTCCTGCCCCTTTTTGTGTTGAGAATAATATCTGCAGTGTGGTGCTTTCTTTATTCAGCAGGGTTCTGAATTCCATAGGTAACCTCCATAGAGAAGACTCCTTGCGGCCAACATTACTCTCAATGTGATAGTAGTAGCAATGGATGGAGCAGGATGAAAAATTTAACTTTGAAAGTGGGATTATCTGTGTAGGCCTGAGTGCTTTCAATAGGCTTGCCCTCTACATGCAACTAATGTGTGAAGAGGACCCTATTGTGTTACATGTTCTATACAGAATCCATCTGAAGGTATGTGGCTATCTCGGCTGAAGTTGGCAATGTAAACAATGTTTTGTGTGGTTACATTGCCACTAGTCAAGTTGCTCACTAAAATACTGTGCTTGAGCACATGAACTAATGTGCCATAAGGGCATTTAAATAATGGAGAATCTTTCCTCCTGGAGTAATAACAGTTTGCCCTGGCAAGTGGTTTACTGCAAGGCTATGAAAGTTGGCAAACCTGATGAGCCAGGTAGGCTAGCTGTATATGTATGAACTTCAACCAGGGGTGAAACTAGGCTTTAGTTCACCCGGGTTTGGCAGCTCCCATGCGCCACAGAAAAAAAGGCTACCAAACAAAAGAGAGATAAAAGCTAATAACACAAGAGAATAGAAATCTGACTGGTGTTGAGAAAAGAATAAGCAATTCTAGCCAAGAGATCATCAGACCCTTTGGTGAACCTTTCTGGCATGTCTCTGACCTCTTCCAGAGAAGGCTTAAGGGGACCCAAGGGATTGTTGAAGGGGAAGAATTACTGATTACGTTTCTTCACAGATCTTGGAAGCTATAGCGTACAGTAATGGGGAATGTAAATATCCTTGATATGTTGTCTTATTGTGGAAATTTGAGAGCTATTTATCCCACTGCACTCTAATGCTAAACAGAAAATATAAATCCCTCTTCATCTTATCCACAACTGCATTTCAGATTGGATTCAGTGTTACTTAACCAGAATACAGCTGGAAAACAGTAATATACTCAGAGTAGAAACAGAAAAAAGTGTGCATAATTTGATTTAAATTTGAAAGGGACTGGTGGGCATGCAAAAATTAAATAGCGGAAACAAAACTAAAATGAAATCTTGCTTTCAGGCAAAACTCATGGAAAAGTGATTTAGTGGAAAATGATGGCATCCTGAGTTGCAGAATATGGATGGAATCCCTATATGCCCTTCCATTTCTAGAATGGCCTTTGATCCAGTGGGTCAAAATCTGTTTCGGTTGGTAGGGGGATCCTTCAGAACAGTGTAGAGGATGGTGCGGAATGGGCTGGAGGCTGCTATGGGTTGGAGAAACCAACCAACCTCATCCCCGTTCTGCTTTCAAAAATGTACAAATAAAGTTTATTAGTCATATTCACCTTGTTTGCACACATCAACTGTTATGTTTCCGATCTTTGTCACTTATGGACAGCTTATCAGTGAACTCACACACCCCAGCACAACCTGAACATCGAAAGCTGCCTTATATGGAGTCATATATGATTTATTTGGAATATATAAAAGTTCCTTATATGGAATCAGGGAATTGCTCCATCCAGTGTAGGGCTCTTTGCTTTTGGGAGCTTCCCAGGTTCATAGACAACCCCCACCTGCACTTCCCCGAATCTAAGGTTATCTTTAGGGATTCCAGGCCTGGGATCTTCTGAATGCCAAGCAATGTGTGATGGACAGTGCTCTAAAACTATCATACAACAGGGGAAATCTCTCATCGAGAAGGCACAATCAGTTGTGCACGTCGATTCAAAATCTCCCTCCCTTGCATCTTAATTGGGCCAGGGAGGAAAACTGTTGACATACCATCACCACTGGCCAGTCAAAGCAACAGAGGAAGTTGTGTGCCTGATTTCATTTATTTTAAACATTTCAAAAAGCTCCTGGAGCTGCTTGCATAAAAATCAATAAAAACAAGACAGTCCTTGCCCACAGGCTTAGAATTTAGAAGACCTGATATGAAGGTGGGGTGTGGGAAGGATGAGGAGGAAAGAAGAAAATGAGTCAACTCAGGCACCAGTTCGTAAAGTTTACATAGTAGTTCTTGTCATCAGGAGCAACTTTCTTTTGCCTACATTTTACTTCGAAGAGAGGAAGGCTCGTATGATTTATTGTGTTGAAATCTCTGAGTTGAGGTAATTTTCCATCTGGCCCAATCAAATCATGCCAGAAGGAGCTAGCTAGAGAGATAAAATCTGCTCCCTGAATGGGAGGATATGTGAAACGCACAGGCAGTGTTTTTCCGTGCAGCTTGTAGCTTTTGAAGAACTCAGTCTCAAAACTGCACAGAATGGATATGTTACACGGCAAACAAATCCACGAGGAGTAAACAAAAGAGATCGAGAATGTATCAAGCGTTGGAGAGCTTCTTGCAATGGTCATCACAGATCGTAGCGTGTAGAACACGGCGTTCTGTGAATATCTAAATGTGAATGTGCATCGCAGGCTGAAGGCATTCACTTATTTGAAGGGTTGAGTGCAGAGCAGTCTCATTAAGAAGTGTGTGAAATTGCTGGAGCGCCTAAATGGTTAGCTCTGCTTATAGATTTCCTGCTCTGCCCAGACTGTGATCCCAAAAGGCGCTAAGCAAATCTTGCAGGATTAAGCACGAGCTGTCCAGAAGTGAAAAAGGCTGTTCCAGGTGGCATTGGCAGGACCTGGGAGAACTGACAGAGAAGACACACATATCGATCTGAGCTATCGTAACCAAAGCAGGGCCTTATGAATAGAAGAGCCCTGCCATTCAAGTGAAGTCGCAATGAATTTAAAGGGATGGCACTCTGCTATTTCTGGATGGCCACTGACCGTGTCCACTGCCTTCTCCATTAGCTACTCTTAGGAGAGCGAAGAGCCACTGGTGGCAAGTGGACTGATTCATACCCTTCGCCAGAAAAGTTGGAACTGTTATTTCCGGTTTCTGAGGCTACTAACTAGGGTTGTGCACCAGATTTGTCTCAGGCTTTACCCAAATCAGGCATATTTGTGGGGATTTGGATGAGCTGGGGTCATACACCTACAGTATGAGGGACGCGGGTGACGCTGTGGTCTAAACCATTGAGCCTCTTGGGCTTGCCGATCAGAAAGTCAATGGTTTGAATCCCTGTGATAGTGTGAACTCCCGTTGCTCTGTCCCAGCTCCTGCCAACCTAGCAGTTTGAAAGCACGCCAGTGCAAGGAGATAAATAGGTACCAATGTGGCGGGAAGGTAAACAGCATTTCCGTGTGCTCTAGTTTCCGTCACAGTGTCCCGTTGCCCCAGAAGTGGTTTAGTCATGCTGGCCACATGACCCGGGAAACTGTCTGTGGACAAACGTCGGCTCCCTCAGCCTGAAAGCGAGATGAGCACCACAACCCCATAGTCGTTTTTGACTGGACTTAACCATCCAGGGGTCCTTTACCTTTTACCTTACATGCAGACTGCTGTGAGTTGGGTTGGATTGGCCCAGAGTGATTCACAGCTGCCCGTGGGGTACAGCAATAGGCAGCAAATAGAGGCAGGCAGGGTGGGAAAATGGCACAAAAAAGCCAGAGAGCTACCTGACCTCCAGCAGTGAGATAGTAGGCCCAATACCACGACTCTCCTTTCTGCCTGACAGCCTGCCTCAACTGCTGTTGAGCAGAGGCATTGTTTCTGTTCCTTTGCATGGTGCTGTGAACCTCTTCACCTTTTAAAAACTTTTCATTAACTGTATGTTAAAATAAAGGTTTAAAACTCAGGAGCAGATAAGAATTTTTTAAAACACACAAATACAAGGGCATTTGAATAGTGGAGTTTTGATTGGTGGTGTCACAGAATGGCTTTTGTAGGTGACGGAGGTGGTAAAGACAGCTTGATAATTTTTTCTACTTCTCAGTTTGGCTTGGAAAAATAATCTTGCCAGATAATTTCTGGTTCTAACTTTGCTACTAATTAGTTGAAATTGGCAAGTTTTTCCAATGTCCTAACTGGTAACCTCTCTCATTCATGCAGTTTTTATTCTTGGAATGCTACATAAATTCTTTTTTCTTACATTGGCCTTTGGCCCTTCCAAGTCTCATAAAAAATCTTTTTGCTACATCTTGGCTTTTTGACACACTTATATCATATAATTTTATTACCGTCGATTCTCAAGTTAACCTTCCTTAAGCATCAGCAATTCAGCTGCATTTCGCAAAGCTAAAAGGTACATCATGTTGAAACCCTTTCTCAGATCTATATCTAAAAACACTATATGTGAGATAATCTTTGCTGTCCTTAATTTATGAAAATGCATGCTATCTTCCTGCTGTTTTCTGCAAAAGAATATATATACAAAACGTTAAGTTATGTTAGCAGCACATTAATTCATTTCAAAATGGTTGAGGCTTCAGAATGGTTAGGTCACTGCTAGGGATACGAGAGAAATTTGATCCAGTTTGCATTTAAAGGCAGATCCAACTAATTCACACTTTTCAAAATAATACACAGACTGAAACAGTCATTCTCCAGAAGTATTTTCTGAATTTTGCAATGCAATTCTTCAGCCAAGTTATGTCTATAAAAATGCATATAATAAGGTAAAGTGTACATAAAAATGCATATATTCATAGGAAATGACATACAAAATGCATTATAATTTGGAGATCTTAAATATTAGAGGAAATATGTTTTATCAAAAGTGTGCATATCAGCCAAAATTACATAAACAATGATGTCCTGTTCCCACGGCTGTTGTGCCACAGACAAATAAAATTGTTCATAATAATGATGTGCATCCCAAGAAAAATTCCACCGAAAATGCTGATGAATTTTCATGAGTACTTGAAAAATAATAATAAAACAACTGACTTGAAAATGTAGCAAATTGAATTTAATATTGGAAAATGAGAAATTGAGAGAACCGTTGGGCTTCTTGCACCAACTAGAGAACATCAGGCGGGAGCGTTCTCCCCCACAAGTGACCCTCAGGAAGATCCATCACTCTTCTTTCCCGACATGCTTCTGCGACACACATCCAAAGATATGTGCACACAATACAAAAGTATTGTGTCCAAGCAGAAGCTAGGCATTGGAGGTGTGGATCTTTAAGCTATTTTATTACGTACAAAACAGAACAAAGGAAATCATGGCTCCTCTCTCCTTCTTCATCTCCAAGAGAGAAGAAAAGCAAAAGTACAACATAATGGAACAGTGTAACTGAACTTCCGTTCACATGACTCCAACAGTATGGAATGTCAACACAGACATGCGATGAAAACAATCACACATCCTGCAACGGGAGGAATGAAATCCCAACAAGAACCAGCATTGATAGATCTGCCCCTCCTTGGTTGTGTCTTTGTGATCTGGAAATTCTGGTGTTGTCAGAAAACAAAGTATTCAAATTAACCCATCTCACTTTTTTCCAAGCTAACTCACGTTCAATAGTTGAGTTCTTTTTGCAAAAATCCAGGTGGTCTTCTATAGAATATGGGTTAATCGATAAATTTAGCATAATCTTTTAAAAAAATAAAATAGTACTACTTCTATAGTGGTTGTAAGTACTCAGCTTTATGGTGTTATAGCTCTCTGTCATGATTCTGCTTTTCCCAATCCAAATGACTCTGAGCAATTGCTCTCCTTTTTCATTCTAGCAGCTTTGAAAATATTTCAGAGCATGTCCCTATTAATCTCTTTTTCTCTAGGCTATGCACATGTTTTCAGGTTTTCCATATCTATTTTGCCTTCCCGAACCACTGTTATGCCTAAATGTGTGATACCATGGCTAGCTAGTATAATTTAAATACCAAAGAACACGGGGCTGCTTTATACTCTTTTGTTGGGTCCTCCCCCCTCTTTCCTGGGATATCTCTCTCACCCACACACGTGGCTACACAAGAAATAGTATTATTTCAGAGGCGTGGAATTTGCCAAGAAAGATTTGCCATGCTGGTATTGTTTCAGAAAACATGCTTTCAATGGTGCCAACTGCTCTGTGAATTTAGTAACTTAAGGAAGTGTGCGTCACAATTTCAGCAGTATTTAATATGTTATTCTCTTGCTACCTGTTCATCGCTGTTGAATAACTGCATCCTAAACAGGTTCTAACTCTAGGAAAAACTAAGGGCCAAACTAACTGGTGGGGCCAACACCTTTTTGTAATTTTGAATCTTCCCTGTTCACTGATAAGATGGGGCTAATATACAGTTCATATCCAAAGAGGTGTGCACATGGGGAATTGAAGTCTTCCTTAACTTAGGGTTGCCATATTTCACTACATGAAAATCCGGACAAAAAAGTTTTTTAAGTTTGTGAGCTATTTTTTTTAAAGGGAATTCACACATACACACACACAGCTCACTTCTGATATGGGTTTTCCTGGATATTTTCTGAAATTCCACCCAGATGCTATTTCCAACAGACGAATCCTGGATATATCTGGAAAATTCCAGACATATGGCAGCCCCATTAACACCCTGTGCTCATTTGCTTCAGTCACTTTTCTGGTCAGAGCAAGGGTAGGAAAAAAAAGAATCTTATACTTTGGACTCAGCCCTTTCTCACCAGTGTTTGTTTCTAATGTGTTTCTGAGCCCAATTCAAGATGCTGCTTCTGACCTATACAGACCTACATAGCTCGGCATTTCAGAACCTAATGGAATGCCTTTTCCTGTATGCCTTAAGACAGTGTTAGTCAACCTGGTGCTCGCCAGAAGATGTACTCAAATTTCCATAAGCCCCACCCATCATGATCAGCAGTTTGGCAATATTTGGATGGAACCATGTTGGCTAACACTGGCTTAAGGTTATCTACTGAAGTCCTTCACTACATGCCCATCTAGCTCAGTGGTTTATCATGAGAGGGCCTTTTTGGTGGTGGTCTCCTAGCTGGGAATGTTCTCCCTAGGGAAGTTTGTCTGGTTGCCTGCATTGTTGTCTTCTCCGTACCAAGCTGAGTCTAGCATTTTTGTTTCCCCATGTCTTTTTAAGATCTTGTTTTAAGTCTGTTTTGTAGTTGTTTTCATTTCTGTGCTGCATGTGGTATTTTATTATGCTAGTTTGGTGTTTGGGGCTTTTGGCTCGCTTGTTTCTTGCAACTTTTTATTCAAGTTTGTTTTCATTGAGATGGTTATTTGTGTGTGAGCAACCCAGGACCTCCACACACACTGCCCAGGCTTGCGCCCCAAGGAGGTCACTTTGGTCTGCTTATGCAATGGTCTGACTTCACCCCCAGAGGTGCACTCCATTGTCTCTGAGACAGACTGACGCCTGAGCTTATTATGAGATGTCTTATAACAACACACAATAAATACTTAAATATCAAGCATGACTGCCTCAATCACATCTTGTTTGATCTTGAGAATGGAGAATTTGCCAGTTTTGTAAGATTGCTCAAATACAATGATAAAGAGGAAATTAAAAAAAGATGAAATGAACTGTAAATGGTTACAGTACGTAATGAAAAGGGAAAGAGAATCATATCAGCTGATAACACCTGCTTTTAAAAATGTCTTCCAACCTCTTCTGGGAATCTCAGGCCACTGAGAATTAGCTGAACTTAGATCCAATTGAATTAAATCAGTTGCACTTAGATCCAATTGAAATCCAAGCCATTACTAGTTTTTTACACTGATTTCACTGGGACAGGTTATCTCTAACCCTGAGTATAGAATCAGTTTCTTAACCTCTTTCAGAAGGAGGTTTCATTGGGGTCATGACCCTAATGGTCAAGCTTCTAGTCACTGCTGTCTTGAGCTTCCATAAAGATGAGACAGTGAATGGTGCTTATTAACTAGACTTCTAACCAGATGGATCATCCTTGAATGTTTGCTATTGCTGCCTTATCACATTAGGATGAGAAACTTGTAGCCTTCCCAATGTTGTAGGATTACAACTCCCATCATCTACGGACATTGGTCTTGCTGGTTTGGGTGACAGAAGTTGAGGTCTGTCAGCATCTGGAGTTACCAGAGGGTCCCCATCCCTGCACTAAATACTCAGTCGTGTTATCCAGAAAAAGAAGTTTGGCTGCTGTCTGAATATGGGCGGTTTCTTTTTAGTTCAAACATAGTTCTGGTTTGCTTTTGCAATAGTAGCATCAGTTTTCTGGGGTTTTGCAGTCTCCTAACAAGTTCCTCAGAGAACGTGTGTGTGTGTGTGTGTGTGTGTGTGTGTGTGTGTGTGTGTAAGGCAGCAAATAAAGGAGCAGAAATAATTACTACTACTCCTTCATACTGAATAAAGCTCGGTGCAGTTGTAAGGTTTAATTATGGTAGTGAAGAAGAGACTTCTTTAACCAGACCAGACAGGACTGTAACACTGTTCATGTCATCATTTCAGATATGGCCAAAATGGAGAACCTATTCTGTACTCCCATCCTGTCTCCTAAATGATGTTGATGTCCCTTTTTCATTGGAGAATGCAATCCAAATAAACTCTGGCCTTCTAAGCAGTTCACTGGAACCGTAAAGAAAACTAAGCCTCAGCACAGATTAACTCCCTGTTTCATCATTGATTCTAAACAGCTGGGAGTATATATTCAACACATTAATATCATTTTGTTATATACAAATGTCACACAAGTTTAAGTTTCCAGGTATTATTTAGGTTTAACAAATGCAAACAAAGGGAAAGAGTTGACTTCCCTCAAATATATTCCTCTAAAAATGAGAGCTGTGGAATTGGCCCTGGGGGTCCACAAGAATTGGAGACAGTGAGTTGCATCCAGCTAAATTATACTCCAAGTAGGCCTATTGAAATTAATAAAGCTAGATTAGTTTTGTCTGCTAATTTCAGTAGGTCTATAGGACTAGCTTTGGATACAACCCCAACCATCCAAAAAATAATTATGGTGTATTTCTCCTGTTGACAGCTGGGTAAAAAGCGTGGGATATAATGTGTGCAGACAAAGACCTTGGATAAGACCTGGAAAGGAAAAGCTATCTGTCATTAATGTTGCGTAATCTGGTTATTCTGTGAAGGATTTAAATTAGTCCCCAGAAATCTGACACCGTTTCATTTTAAAGGCATAATTGAAGGGTTGGGTATCCCCCCCTTAAAACAAAAATGAAAAACTCCTCTGAGAAGCATCTCTGGTTTTGTAAGAAACTTTGATAGTAGAAGTCCCCTGTGAGTCCATTTTAAAATATATGCATTTAAAAGTAGATTGAGACCTTCTCTAGAGAATCAAGTAGAGTGTATTTTAAAGTGAAATTCTGTTCCAAAGAGTAAACTTCATCTATATTTTGATTCCCAGGATGATTCAATCAATCAATTTCCTTTATTCGACCGATAGTCAGAAATAAAACATTACACAATACAGAATTTAAAACTAAAACATCATAGGGGTACATAAATAAGGTAGGGCCACAGTACTAGACCTCTCTTTTTTATTCCCAGGATGAAAGAATCTGTCTCCAATATCTTCAGTTACCCCAACTTGCAGACAGAAGTAAATTTTATTGATGTATACTTTTTTTTTGCTCCAAAGGTGTTGCGTTGCCATCTTCTTAAAAAAAAAATCTCTTGCAAAATTACTAGAATGTGGCTTCCTTTTCATGTAGATTTTTGTCTACACTGACTTATGCTGTAGTTAATGCCATAGTAGAGCTATTTGTCAGGAGAGTATGAAGTTTTCAAGAGGGCAAGATGCTATTAAGCAAAGAAGAAAATGCTGAGTACTAAAGGACAGCAGTTAGCAAGGAGAAACAGAAGGTTCAATTTTGCCATTCAAAGGCAATGAAACAACAGCTAAGAGAATCGTGGTTCAATTACATATGATTTAACCCACATTGCTGATGATTAGTCAGACTAATGATATGAACTTGGCTCGGATAAAATTCCATTGTGGGAAATTTTGTTCTATAATTGACCAGCTCACAGGCTGAATTAGTTACCTGTACAATACAATAGGATCTTAGAATGGTAAGTTTTAGGACCTAAAACTTTCATGACAATGCATCACGAATATCAATTTTGAGTGTTTGACTCAATGCTCTCACATATTTCATTTAAATGAACATGGAGATCATATTACAGAGTTCAGGGGAATTCTTCTGATATCAGTGCTTAGTCTGATTCAATTTTAACTTTAAAAACATTTTTTTCTCATATCTACGTTTATTGTAGAAAACCCAGAAGTATTTGTTTTATCATTAAGTGAATGGAATATCCATCAATGAGCAAGCAAAACAAATGCACATTTTACATTTATTTGACAACTGCTACTTCGGTGCAATCAAATCCTGTGTCTGAAATAATCTATCAGGATAGATTCAATTTATTGGCTGCCATAATGAATTTTGTATGGGTTTATTATAAAATTTATTGGACCATTCCTTCTAGTGTTTCAGACCTGGAGTGGTACTGAAATGGACTCAAATATAAAATGCTAGGCAAAATAGAATGACCCAAGGTATTTTGTAATAGAACCTTACAGAATATACTGTACCAGTTGTGTTCTAGTTTCATACAGTTCTAGTTTCATACAGTTCTGGAAGGTATTGCAAATGATTATTGTTTTAAGTGGTAAAAACAACTCATCATATATAGATGAAACAAACTATGCCACAACAGACCATACAGTAATCTACTGGACATTTATTTATTCTTTTCATGTATTAGCCTGCTGATTCAAAAAAAATAAAATACAATCAGCATAAAATAATAACATAAAACACACCAAATTGAACAGTTAACAATAAAGCCAACAAAATTTACCCAACAACAATTTGGCAATACAGTATGACCCAGCATAAATCATATCACTTCATTGGCCATAAATGAATCAAGAGAAAACAGACTTCCTTAAATTACCTCACAAATTAGGTCTAGGACCAAATAAAATCCTGTTTCTCTTTCACAAATTTAATTTAAAGGCTGGTATTTCAAGTTCTATTATAGCTTCTTGACAGAAACAAAACACTGAAATAAATGTAAATATGTACAGAATGATATTGATGGAGCCAAGCTTTCACTAAAATGCAGAAAACAAGCTAAATCACAGATAAAATGTTTGTGTGTATGGGAATTATGTTCCCTGACATTTATATTACAGCATAGTGTTTTATTTTACAGCCACTGACCTCACAACAGAGCACCTTCAAGGGACTTCAGCAGTTGTTAAGAGGAAAATCAGGCAGTGATGTGGCAGCAGGAGTTCTGGCCTGTACTGAGAGAAAAATTGTAGGGGTGCAAACCAGCTAACCCAACTCCTCCTTGTTTGGTTCTCACCTCTGTCACCACCAGGTGGCTTTATATCCTACCTACTTCCATAAGCAGCTATTTAACCTCTAGAATATATTTTACAGGTTCAGCTAACTCTTTGATGGGGTAGTGTGGGAAGGCAATTAAATGGGACAGGAATAACAAGGTCTCAAAGATAAGCCAAAGCAAATTTAGTAAAGGTAAAGGGACCCCTGACCATTAGGTCCAGTCGTGGCCGACTCTGGGGTTGCGACGCTCATCTCGCTTTATTGGCCGAGGGAGCTGGCGTACAGCTTCTGGGTCATGTGGCCAGCATGACTAAGCCGCTTCTAGCGAACCAGAGCAGCGCACAGAAACGCCGTTTACCTTCCCACCGGAGCGGTACCTATTTATCTACTTGCACTTTGACGTGCTTTCAAACTGCTAGGTGGGCAGGAGCAGGGACCGAGCAATGGGATCTCACCCCGTCACGGGGATTCGAACCACCGAACTTCTGATCGGCAAGTCCTAGGCTCTGTGGTTTAACCCACAGCGCCACCCGTGTCCCAAAGCAAATTTAGTTTTTATTAAAGGGTTTTGTTTTTGTTTTTTGGATAAGGCAGCAATTTAAACCATTTTTATGAAGGTGTTCTTAGAAGAAGAAAAACTTAAGTTTGAACAGTTTGAAGATCATCAAAGCAATCCCAGAAAATAGCTGAACTTAGTTTCTCTATTCAAGTTAATAGTCTATTATATGTATGGGGAAGTGATTCGTCTACCTGTTTTGGGGCATTTGGATGCCTGCTGATATAACATTGCTGAATTTGGAGTGATGGTTCCTGGGGTGGAGGAGCCAGTTTTTATTTCTGTCTGGACACCATTTTGAATTAAGAAGACAGGCTGAGGCATTCCAAATTGCATCAACTCAGAAGCCTTGTGAGATATTGTAGACCAATTTAGTGTGGCACTTCCCACGATCAAAGTGTGGGTTTTGGCTTGTTTGGATACTTGTTTGGATACTTTCGGACACCCTTTCGAGTCCAAAAAGAGGACCAAACTATTACACACAGCACAGATTTGGATGCCTCGGAAGATATAACTGCCCAATTGCGAGTGAGAGCAGGAAGATGCTTCTGGTTTATATTCAGAAATGGTTTGATGCCATTTTGCACCAGCCCTGCACTACACTTGGATTGCATGTTCCTGTTCCCAGCAGGGTAATGTGCCTGGGCAGTCAGACTGAGCAGAATTGAACCACTCACCGGCTGGTGTGCGGAGGGTGGGTGTGCCTCCTAGCTGGAGGGGCCTGCTTCATCAGTGTGTAAGCCACAGTCTATATGCTATGGAAACAGATCACAGGAGGATATAAAATGGAATGGCTGAGAGCCCTGAGGTCCTAGCGTGGGAAGAGGAGAACTAATCCCAGGACTTTGGGGGAGGGAAGATAAGAAGAACCTGTTATCACCCCCATATTGTGCCTGTGCTGGGGGTTGGTCTCTTAATGTTGCATATAGACCCACCGAGATGGCGCTGTGGGTGCAGGTGCTCCAGAGGTTGCCAGACTGGGGCCTCAGAGCAATGAGAGAGAGTGACCAATGGCAGCTTTCTTGCCATGCCATGCCGATCTTGTTTTATATAAGCCACTGGAAATCCTCTGCTGCTCCTTGCAAGGAAAAGCTGCAAGGGGTGCTTTGCTGCTTGTTGTTGTTGTTGTTGTTTAGTCGTTTAGTCGTGTCCGACTCTTCGTGACCCCATGGACCAGAGAACGCCAGGCACCTCTGTCCTCCACTGCCTCCCGCAGTTTGCTCAAACTCATGCTGGTAACCTCGAAAACACTATCCAACCATCTCTTTGCTGCTAGTCAGACTAATTGCTTATCTTCAGTCCTCCACTAAATTTGCCTTGCTGAGAGACATTCTGAGCCCGTGATTGAACAAATAAGAAATGCTCTGTCAATTACGTAGGGTAATTTTGACTGGCTTAGCCCAATTTAAGAATAATTGACACATATTGTGTGTATTATGTTTTAGTTCTCTTCTGAAGTATGAAGAAATTGTGTAATAATGGAAGTGGCTGTAATTTTCTGGCCTGATTGCCTAGGCTATGTCAAGAAGCCTCCCTTTCTTCTTGTGCTGTGTTTCAGCCTCAACAGGTGGCATCCCAAGTTGCCCAGGCAACTGGTTGGGCGACTCTCTTTTTGTGTCTTTCAGAGCAGTGCTGCAGCATAGCATAGTGCTGAAAGCCAATAAAGTTCATGCAGCAGAGGGCACTGGTTCTAGCAGGCGGCAAATGAACTTTGCCTGTCTTCTTCACAGCCTCCTTTAGGGTTAACTGAGGAAGCAGAGGGGTCTGAGTAACAAGGCTGCGAAGTTAACTTGTTTGCCTGTTTTGGTTCAGCTCCTGCAGTTTCCCAGGTGAGGAGTCACACGGCTTTCACAAAGCACCTTAAGAATTAACACATCCATTATGGCACCAGAGGGGAAATGAAATGCAGAAAGAAAAGAAACTGATAATTACATGATTAACAGTGGCACTTTCTTAAGTTGCTATTGCGTTTTCCCTGAAGTGAAATGTCAAGGCAAATTTGAGCATCATCTTTTTAGGTGAAACGTCTGAGAAATTGTAAGGGAAGCCAAGTAAGTTTCAAGAAAACTAGTAAAATGTTCTTTTGTGTGTGCATACATTCCTTGTTGGCCAGTGCAGGGCTTGCTTGTTTCTATTAGCAAAGAACCTAAACCTGATTGGTGAAAATAAGTTTTAATTGCTTTGGAAGATGGGTAAGGGAGCCCAAAGGTAATGGGTGGCTATTTAATACACCGTCCTGGCTGCTGCCCCTTTAGTTGTTTTTGGACAGCAGCCCCATTTCCCACCTGGCTGCCCTGCTGATTAGCTTGCTAATTTTGGATTACACTTAAAACTAGAACTGCAGTCAGCTGCTCCTCCCTGTGCGTGCAAGACGTGCATGGCGGCAACCACAAGTGGAAGGAATGGTCTCACACACAAAAGGGTCTTGAAGTGAAAATGAAGGATTCCTGCCGAATCTTGGGTGTTGCACCCTATGGGTGCAGGGGTGGAGGAAGGGGGTGGGGGCGGTCCGCCCTATGTGTCATCACTGAGGGGGGTGACATTTGACACGCAGTCCGCCCATGACTCCCAAGCCTACCATGAGCTGGTGGGAGAAGGGGTGGAGATGCAGCCTTCCCCCTTAATTTTCACAGCTCGGGGGAGGCATGGGAGTTGCAGGCGTGTGGCGTGCCATTGCCCCCCACTCCCGTGCTGCTTCCTGGGGGGGAGCCTCCCCCGAGCTGTTAAAAGGAAGAGGGAAGGGAGGAGGGAGCTATGCTGGCAAAGTGGCATGGCTCCCTCCCTCCTCACCCAGGAAGCAGCCTGCCACAGGCGGCTCGTCCCCTGGGATACCCACCATGGGCTGCGCCCCCCTTGGATTCTTGCCACGCCCCCTGGGATGCTTGCCATGGGATGCCCCATGGCCCTTCCTCCAGGTGCACAGCATATGCACCGCTCCGGGTGCCAGAACACCTAGCTCCGCCTCTGCATGGGTGACTTCTTGTTGATGCCACCCAAGCCTCTGTAACACAGGGAACAACAATCTGGATGATCTCAGGGATCAGGCTGTGTGTATGCAAATATGCCTATGCAAACTTTATGAAAGTCACTCCCCTCTTTTTCTATTTTTAGTGCTCCAAACCTTATTTTCCAGTGGAAAATAGGACTTTGAACTCTGTGGGCTAACTACAGTGTCCATGCCCTGGCTCGCAACAGTCATGTCTCTTTCTACTACAAGATGTCTTGCAGAGCTGCAGGCTGCCCATCCCAAGAAAGTTAAAGACAGGGTTAAGAGAAAAAGGATGAAAATATACTACTCTCTTACTTTCCATTCTCTTGCCACCTGAAATGAAAACAACAACAATGCCTTCTGCTGTTGACCTTTAGTGCTCTGGTTTTTTGGGGAGCACAGTTTCAAACTCCAGAATATACAACTGATCATAAGTATAATCACTTATTTTGTATTCTGTGAGGTCAGTACTAGAAATCCTTTTGACTTTGATGGACCACTGGAGAGAACTCCGGTGCTCCAGTAAACAAACAAACAAACTGAGCCCTGCGTGTGCAGGAGCTTCCTTTTCTATGCAGTGTCATACACTTTGGGAAATATTCAAGTGAACATAGAGAGCTCCCCTCTTGCAGAAGAAAATAAGAATCCCTGGTGTGCCTCAGATGATGGCTTGTGCCATTTATGGTGGTTTGACTTTTCAATTAATATTTTATTTTTCTTACCCAAATGCATTAAAAAACAACAACAATTTGGTGTGTCTATAACCTTGCTATAGGTAAACCAAAGCTGCAAAACAGTAAATTAATACACTTGGAAATCATGAGTAATCAGGGGGTAACTAATCCAACTATATGAAATGCAACATCAGGCTTCTGGTAATAACAGTTTTCTTTCAAAATCTGACTGGGTAATCTTTAGAGACTCCTTCAGTGTAAATAGACTATTTTGTTTTCAAAAGGTCTGTCTGTCAGCATTACCAAGTGCATTGTAACTTATCTGCAAGCAATGTGTTTCTATTTTTTTTTTATCTGCCAGCATTCAAACCTGAATATTATATAGAAGGCTTATATAAAGCCCAAATGTATTGCTGATCATTGTGTGCAATCTAGTCTCAGTTGGAGCCTCATTTATACTGAATGTCTTGATTTAAAGTAAACTGTGTGCATACTCGTGGTTGCTTTTCTTTCGGCATCTGAGAAATCTCAGATGCCTTTGAAAGGGCTCCCTCACGTGACATGTCTCTTGAAAAGCATTTCATCTGCCAAACACAGCAGCCATTGTTAGCTTACAGGAAAAGAAACTATAGGTTTCTGTTTATATAGAAGGCGAGGAAAAGAATTTGTTTTTGTAGGGTACCTTCCACAATTCAAGGTATTTTGAAGCCCCTTAAAATTCTAGTAGACTCCAAAGGTTGTGTTAAAGTGTAAGAGAAAAGAAACTGCAGCAGCTATTAAAAAGAAGCTCACAATAACAGCTCGAAAGCAAAAAGCAAAAAAGCAGACGTGGCCATTGGAAAGCAGTTCACGGTGGAATGCTAGGAAGAGGCTGCTAGAGTGAATTAATGAAATCTATTGCTTTATTTAAAGTACGGGAGTTACCCTGTTCTCCTTCTGAAAAAATGCTTTCTCAGCTGCTGCCCTGAGACGTACAGTCTACAATCCACGACACAAAAGGAAAAGGGACTGGCGAGGAGGAAGAAAGCAAACTCTGGTACTGCTTCTTAGGTACTAAGTTCTTATATGTATTCTTTCTAGTAGAAAGAGGCAAGGCAAGCTCTCTGCAGCTGCTCTCTGTCTGGCTGATGGATGGACCCAGCCAGGTTGGTCTCCATCTTGCCATGATGTTTTTACTAGTAGGCGGGGGGGGGGGAGCCTCCAAGAAAAGGCCAGGTGGCCCTCCTTCAGGACTATGGATGAAGAACCCAGTTTCCAGACTCCAAGAAGCCATCACTGCCATGGCGCCAATTGTTTTTCCCCATCTGACCTATTGTTTGACAGACCTAGTCCAAAGCCGGTAGATAATATGTTGCATGAGTGCTGAGACTGTGTGCATCAAAAGCCAGTGCCCAATACTGGGTGTTTGTGATGGTTTGCAAAAGGGTCTCTTGCTGTCTGCCTTCCCTCGTTTTTTCACAGCATGGCTGCTTTGCGCACTGCTGTGCAATATGTCTTGCCATCCTGTTTTTTTCTTTCCCTGTGCATCATTTGCCTGGATCAGTTGACAATTCCTGCAGGTTGCCTTAGGTTGTACTCAGTATAATATCCTGGCAGAGCAGCATGTAGCTCAACCTAAACACTTGCTTTTCAATATACAAACTGTTTCACAGCTCCTGCTTTTGCAAATCAACCCGCCTAGCATTTGTTCAAAAAATAAAAATACCACAATGAAACAAAAACTAAGCAAAAGTATTTACCAGTGTTGGATGTTCATAACAGCTACATCTAGTCACCTGGGATATGTTTAGTGTGAAATGTTGCTGCAGTCACATATGCATATTTGCTTACAACCTCCCTAACCATACAAAGGAGTGAGTCTTGACTGATGAACTCAAATGGATTTACTTCTAAGAAAGCATATTTAGGGTGTTTATGTAATTTTCTCTGATTTTACAACTGCCATACATTATGTAAGGCGTATTTTGATTCTGTTCTCTTGCAAAGCTGAACTTAAAACATAATTTGCACCAATCTGTGAACCAAAACACAGCCATCGTTCCAAATTCACACTTGCCCAAATTTCCAAGTGCAGTTTGCCAGCCAAATAATATGTACAAAAATCAGTCTGCTATGGTATTGTGCATAAAATTCATAGATTAGTGAAATGACACACAAAAAACTTAACAGCATACATTGTATTAGTGAAAGGTGCATTATATCAGGGGAAGCTGCTGTGCAGAAATGTGTATAGAAAACATGCATATTAGCAGAAATCCAAGAAATGAACACTGAAATGCTGATGGATTTTTAAAAAATAAAGTAAACAACCTGATATGGAAATGTGGGGACCCAAACTTAAGATTGGAAAATTGAGAAAAGGAGAGCAATTGAAATGGCTGTATTCTCCCATTTCTAAGCTACACACACCTGAGTGCAGTATTCCAGGTGGTTTGGTGGGAATTTTTATTTTTATTTTTATGTGCAGGCTTTCTGACACCACTATTATAGAGCTGTGCAGTCTACCAGCAGTGCAAAATTGCTTTGCTGTTTATGCTACATATTACCATTACAGTAATTTTGCCTCCCTGCAGCTGCTTAAGCTCTTCTCTGAACCTCTTTCGCGGGCAGTTCTCCCCCTCCCGATGAACGAAATATATATGCTGGGACTCCTCTGCACTTCTTGTTCAGTAAATGACTTTCCCTCTGCCCATTTAAATTTTTACTCAAAGGACATGTCTCCTGCTGGATCTTTCAGTAATATTTCTCTAGGCACAACAGGAATAAAAGGGAGCAGATAGGCAAGCAAACAAAATCAAACAGTAGGAGATCTGACCTTTTGCAGCACCTATTATGTATATTTTATGGATGCGGTTCTGTTGTGTGTTCAATTTTGTTAGAACTGCACTACTGATACATAATTTATGCTGGCCACCCTGGGGGCAGTGACTGCATCATCGCCCATACTTCACAGAGAACATACTTTGGGCACTGTATCTTTCGAAAGTCTGGATTGTTTTGTTCCATGTCCTCACTGACTCTAAACTTCTTTTACTAAATCTGCTGAAATTCACCCCCAAATTCCATCACTACACCACTAGAGACATCCTAGAGCTCCCAAGAACATAGGAAGTTGCCACTCTAGGCACCCTGCACCAGCTCAGATGTTCCTGTTCCATGGCTAGAGAAAGAGGAAGCAGCCGCTGCTATAGGTGTACAGTGGTACCTTGGTTCTCAAACGTCTCCATTGGAACCCGAACGCCAAAAACCCGGAAGTAAATGTTTCTGTTTTCAAATGTGCCTTGGAAGTCGAACGGCTTCTGCTGTGTGTTTTTCTTTTTTCTTTTTTTTAAATCATTTTTATTGATTTTCCATTAAAAAACATCCAATTAATATATCCAATCATAATACTTCAATTAAAATAAAAAACTAAAATAAGACAGGCCAAATTATAGTCCAAATTATATTTATTAATTTTTTCGGAGCTCCCCATGGACTGGATCTCTGAAGCATATCTCCACATCTTAGTCCTGCTTCTCCTCATTGTTTCCATATTTTCCACATCTCGATTTTAAAGCTTCATAATTCTTTGTCCCTGGGTCCACGATTCTCAATCATGTCAAACATCATGTATTTTCATCCGTCGAATACAGCTTTGTTAATATATATATATATAATATTGTTAATATATATTTTTTCTGCTGTGTGTTTTTCAATTTTCTCAACTGAATTTGCAGACAGCCCTTTGCGCCTCAGTTTTTGAACGTTTCGGAACTTGAACAGATTACATTCGAGAACCGAGGTACACTGTATGAAATGGCAGTGGCGCAGGGAGGCATTCCACTGAATGAGTAGAATGAGGAAGAAGGTCGATAAGCTACGGTTATGGAGATAGGGAAGGCAAACCTGGATTAGAGGAAGGAGGGGAAAGTATGGATGTTCCTTTTCCCACAAGACTTACTCCATCACAAATTGTCCATTTTGGTTGTAGCCAGTAATTTCATTTAAGATTCTGGTTGTGAAGGAACTTCGCCTCATCCCTAGATGATACGTGGATAGGGCATAACCACAATTTTTACTGCAGTGTACCAGGTAAAGATTAAGCAGGTGTCCCCACGTAAATATTAAGAGGGCCCAGGGCAGACCTTTACATGCTTACCTATAGTTTACCTGAAAACAACGTGATCTCTGTGGGTCTGCCTTTAAAGAGCGTCTGGATACTTAAACTGAGGTGTTGGCTGGAATCCTAGGGGAACATGTGAATCCCATGTTACATCAACTGCATTGATTTCTACTCTGTTTCAGGACTCAGTTCAAAACACTGGTTAAAATCCTAAACAGCTTAATTTGTCTCCTCGCTAATGGATGACCAGATGCTAAAGACTTTCCTTTTCAACCAGTCCCCGCCCTGATGATTGAATTAGTTGTTGACACTGCTGCCACCTCTGGTCTTTAAATGTAATTGTTAGAGTGTTGGATTATGACCCAAGAAACCAAGGTTTGAATCCCCACTCACTAGGTGGCCTTAAGCAAGTCAATGTCCCTCAGGCTAACTCCTCTCACAGGTTTGTTGTGAAAATAAAACAGATGTGGAGAGCCACATCTTGGAGGAAAAGGGGGAATAAATAAATAAAACAAAATTATGATATTGAGATATTCTTTCTAATACGTTGCGAGCTGCCTTGAGCACTGAAAAAACCTGAAGGATAGAAAAGCTCATAATAATGTTAATAGAAATGTTAATAATTATTATAATTGGCTTCAGTGAGAACTGAGAACCATCAACATTGGCTCCATCTGTTAACTTTTACATGAGCCAAAGGATGGGCAAAGACTTATTTAACTCCTGCTTCCCAGTGTAAACCAGCAACAGAAGCTTCTTCATATTTATATGAGCAAAATTTGGGTTATTTCTTTGTGTGGGGTGGGGAGCACCTTGTATATACTTATCAGCATAAGCTGGAAGGGGTTAAATGAGTCTGTTTCTGCTGACATGTCTTTGGATACCAAGTTAGTTAAAAAAAAACAGCCCTGCCCTCTGGCTCTATAAAATAGGTTGTTTTATGCCATTGTCAATAGACTTAAGGGAAATTGTGGCCTAAGCATTCAGAGTTAAGTGACATGAAATCCAATTCCTTTGTGTTAAATGAACACTCAGTATAGAGTTCGCTGGGTGTTATATCAAATAAATCTTTTAACACTTTGTCATGCCAGCAGCATTGGTGCAGTATCCAAAAAGTAGGTTTTATTTAATTTGGTTTTTGAAAAAAATGTAAACTAATAGACATAAGGAGTACAGACTTTTTATCCTAAAAACAGAATACATAATGTAGTTTTGTGTTCCATGTTGATTAAAAGGAAAGTATAGCATACATTAATATTTTAATTTCTGCTATTTAGTGATTTTCATTATTCATTTCAACTGCACTGTTTTTTTCCTCTTGAAATTGTGTTTGTTCAGAGTTGAATTAAACTTTAGTTCAAAGCATACTGACATGGAATGCTTTTACATTTTCACTGATATCAGAGAAAAATAGACTGCTAATTCCAGGGGGGTAGCTATGACAGCCTTGTGTAGGAAAGGCCATCGAAGAGTATTGTGGCATTTAAAGCTAACAGGTTTATTATGGCATAAACTTTGGTAGTTGAGTTTGCTAGATGCACCTGATGAAGTAGGCTTCACTCTTTGAAACCTCACACCATAATAAAGACTATCAAAGGTGTCATCTGAGACTGATATTGTGAGCCCTAAAGTCTAATCGACCATAACATCCTTCTGGACCGTCTTGAGGGGCTGGGAGCTGGGGGCACTGTCATACAGTGGTTCCGCTCCTTCCTCCTGGGCCGTGTTCAGAAAGTGGTGGTGGGGGATGAGTGTTCAGACCCCTGGGCTCTCACTTGTGGGGTGCCTCAGGGTTCTGTCCTCTCCCCCATGCTTTTCAACATTTACATGCAGCCACTGGGAGAGATCATCAGGAGGTTTGGGCTGGGTGTTCATCAGTATGCAGATGATACCCAGCTCTACCTCTCTTTTAAATCAGAACCAGTGAAGGCGGTGAAGGTCCTGTGTGAGTGCCTGGAAGCGGTTGGAGGATGGATGGCAGCTAACAGATTGAGGTTGAATCCTGACAAGACAGAAGTACTGTTTTTGGGGGACAGGAGTGGTACATGCTCTGGTTATCTCCCGCTTGGACTACTGCAATGCGCTCTACGTGGGGCTACCTTTGAAGGTGACCCAGAAACTACAACTAATCCAGAATGCGGCAGCTAGACTGGTGACTGGGAGCGGCCGCCGAGACCATATAACACCGGTCTTGAAAGACCTACATTGGCTCCCAGTACGTTTCCGAGCACAATTCAAAGTGTTGGTGCTGACCTTTAAAGCCCTAAACAGCCTCGGTCTAGTATATCTGAAGGAGCGTCTCCTCCCCCATCATTCTGCCCGGACACTGAGGTCCAGCTCCGAGGGCCTTCTGGCGGTTCCCTCACTGCGAGAGGCCAAGTTACAGGGAACCAGGCAGAGGGCCTTCTCGGTAGTGGCACCCGCCCTGTGGAACGCCCTCCCATCAGATGTCAAAGTGATAAACATCTACCTGACATTCAGAAGACATCTGAAGGCAGCCCTGTTCAGGGAAGTTTTCAATATGTGACATTTCAGTGTATCTTTTATCTTTGTTGGAAGCCGCCCAGAGTGGCTGGGGAAACCCAGCCAGATGGGCGGGGTACAAATAATAAATTATTATTATTATTATTATTATTATTATTATTATTATTATTTAATATATTATTTTACTTTCTTTGAAATGGCCATGTATCCATATTCTGGGTGTGTGGCGGTTGAGACCCCTTACCCCTTTCCCTGGCTGGGTGGACTGCCAAAAAAGCAGATTTAAATGAGCTAATCAGAGGCCCCTGCTAGTGTAGTGGGCAGTGTCTTGTTGGCTGGCTGGGTATTGCCTGTTCCCATGTCTGGCCAACCAGCATATAAGCCAGCTATCCCTGATTCCTTCAGCACAGACAGAAGAATAAAGCACAAAGAGCATTGTTGGAAGAAAGAAGAAAAGCTGAAGGCAGAAGTTTATTCGCTATTATATTAAGCCTGGTATCCTTAACCTTTCACTAGAAATGCACTGGACCTTTTACCTCAAAGCTCTCAGCTCATTTTAATCAATATCAGTCAACATGGTTAGGTATTTGTTCATTTGCTTTTCACTTGCTTTATTCCCATCTCTGGAGGACCAAAAAAAGATGTTGAAAAGAACTGAAGAGGAAAGGACTTTGGTTAAACTGGAAATTATTATTGCTTATTTACATGACAACATGGACACTAACAGAATTTTTTTTGCAGCTTCAAAGCAGTTATATTGAGGGTCACAGGCTAGGAATGCATACCTGACCTAATATGAAGTATTTTGTTTTGAACTTTAATTTAAAGCTTTGTTTAAGACCTGTAGATGACACAAACTGAACTTTGGACAGCCCATTGCTTAGCAGTGATTAGATGAGCAAGGCATTTCTCAAATGGGAGGTTATTGCTGATGTGTGTTTAAAGCGGTAAATATTGTTTAAAGTTATTGTTGTTTATTAAAATAATGGCTAGGCAAAATTAACAATATCTAAATCAGGAACAGTGAAAAGAAACAGAACCATTCACACAATATGAATGCCCTTCATCCATCTGCCACTTTTGAATAACCAATATTCCATTATATCTAATTATACCTAATTATACTTACCTCTCCTATTTTCATTATCCACTCTTCCAGTGAAGGTGTTTGTCATACCCTGCCCCAATTACAACAAATTATCTTCTGTGTAACTGTTAAAAGTGAGCTATCATTTCTATATTGTCTGACATGACCTGTTGCTTTATATATCCAAACAAGATAACCACTGGATCTGCTAGCAGTTTATAACCTGCTATTATCTCAATTTAATTCAAAATATTTATCCAGAAAACACCTTTATTTTAGGGCATGATCAAAATATTTGAATCATATCAGCATTTGATACTCCACTCCATTTGATATCATTCACTCCTAGGTATATTTGATTCACCCTGGCAGATGTTGAGTACCAATGAAAAATAAATTCATATAAAAAACCAAACCACATATTTAAGTTTGGTACTTTGTTAAACATGGGACATTTTGCCACACCCAATTCCAGAGATCAGATGAAATCTCAGAGTTCAGATCTTTTCCTTTGGAAAAATATATAAAATAAGGGCATAAATATTAGATGGAAATGGTACAGTGTTAAGTTATCCTATTGGGATCACCCTGACCTTGTTTCAGGTAAGCTGTTCCACTTTTTGGAGAGCTCAGAGATATTAGTAACCTTTTCAAACGCAGTTATGTTTATTACCAATGCAACTATATGTTCCATGCCCTCAGCTTGTTACTATGTAAATAAAGTTTTTGCAATATATTTGCTTATATTTGTTGTTTAGTCGTGTCCGACTCTTCATGACCTCATGGACCAGAGCACGCCAGGCACTCCTGTCTTCCACTGCCTCCCACAGTTTGGTCAGACTCATGTTTGTAGCTTCCAGAACACTGTCCAACCATCTCGTCCTCTGTCGTCCCCTTCTTCTTGTGCCCTCAATCTTTCCCAACATCAGGGTCTTTTCCAGGGAGTCTTCTCATGAGATGGCCAAAGTATTGGAGCCTCAGCTTCACGATCTGTCCTTCCTTCTGTCCTTCCTTGCAATATATAAGCTTCTATAAAGACCCTTCCACAAGTCCTGTACCTTAAACATTTTTTTTTCAGTGTAAAACCTATAAGAGCTCACAATAAACTGGGTGCAGGTACATTTCCTGTTTTGGTGATCTTGTATTGCCTAGTTTGCTGGTAACGAAGTATTCTCTAAATATTGTGGATATGAAACTCTCCTGAGAGTGGTTGAAAAGTGACACTATGCTGTTGAAAAGTCATGTGGCTGGTACCTAGATTAATATTTCTGATACTCTTTATAATTCTGTTTGTAAAACTGTGTCCATTAAAAATGCACACCTCTGCCTTTACCTTCAAATCTCTTCCCAATTAATGTTTTTTCCCTCCTTTCCTCTTCAATGTCTCCCTGAATAGCCTGGGCCCAGGGTCCTTTAAGGACATCCCAAAGAAGTTCCTTCCCTGACTTTTTGCCTTCTTTTCTCTTCCCACCCGCTTTTGTTCTGAGATGGTCTGTTTGGTTTGCAAAGGTGAAACCTTTGTAAAGTAACACAGCCATGCTGTTGTTGTTTAACACACAGTTACGTATGTGCTAGACACTGAAGACCTATAGAGCACAAGGTGTCACTGATGTTTCCCCAACAAGGCTCACAGCCTGATTTAGTATATGAGTAAGTGCAAGAGAAGGAAAAGAAATTGCCTATAATAAGCCGGGCTGATTTGCAATTTATATTTTCCCAGAGTAGAGTCAAATGTTATGTTCTCCACATGGAGGCCATGGGAGATGTGAGTTTGTCTGATTTTACTCTGCAGAGCTGCCACAAGCCCAGCAGTGACCAGGACACCAAGTCTGGGGCTACAGTGTTACCAGCAAAAAAACTGAACTGGGTTTCTGGCGCTGATCCAGAACCACTGAACCAGAGATTGGCAGGCAGGGAACCATTCAACCAGTGCTCATGGATCAAGAGACAGAACCATGATGAAGCCCTTCCCAAGGAACCTAGTGGCTGCCCTGCTACCTTGCTAGTTCAGTGGTACAAAGACACATCATGGAAGACAGGAAAAGTTCATGTCTTCAGGCCAGTAGTTTGGCATTTCAGTTGACTCCAGATCTTCCAAAACCGAGCACAGGAGAGGTCTGCTGGCTTAATTTCATTTCCAATCCTTGTCGGAGCAAGTTGACCACCAGGAGCTCTCCTTGGTGCAATGACCAACCTGCCTTGATCTGCAGGCTCAGAACAGGTAAACAGTAGGGCGTAACAATTGTGCTAGTGTCTTTTGTGCATGCATTAGCACAGTTGTGTGGAGTATTACTATCTCTGAATGTCCCTGGATGCAGGTGGGCCTGATGTGAACAAATTTCATGCAGTTTTCTAGGAGCCCTGGTACAGTAATTAGGCCCCTGTCAAGAACGGCTGTGGCTCAAAGTGGGAGCCTTCAGATCTACGGGTTGTAACATCTGTCTAGGCAGTGAATGCCCTAGGGTCCTGGACTGGCCTTCACCCACCAGACTGGCCACTGGAACTTCCTGGACAAGGAGGGTCTGTGGGAAAGCATCCTGTTGTAGTTAATGAATGAGCAGCAAGGTGTTCCTAAGCTTGGGGACATTGCTGTGTTTCTGTTATGTACTGAGTTGAATAGGATCCAAAATGCAGCAGTCTGATTGGTCCTAGAACAATAGGATTCAGAATGCAGCAGTCTGATCAGTCCTAGAACAGTGCAGCAGTATGATTGGTTCGCAGGAGCCACCCAATCCAGCTCCAGGTGGAAGTGAATCCGCAACCTGATTGGCTTACAGGAGAATCCCGGAATTAGCTAATCACGTGCGGCCCATTATGTAAATAATGTATATAAAGCAGATATTTTGGGGGAACTTTCATTCCTCACTACTATGAGCTGAATAAAGAGCATGAAATCTACACTCGACTCTGAGTATATTTCAGTTTCCTTTGGGTGTCTTTTAGTCCTGGTTCATCCTTTGTTCTTGACTTCTGATTTTTGTCCTTTAGCCGTTCCTCATTCACCTCTAGCCTTTAACAAACATCCCTGTTCTGTCAGTGCTTCCCAGTGTTTAGTTTGTTTAGAGCAGTGGTTCCCAACCTTTTTTTGGCCATGCCCCACCTAAGCATCTCTAAAATCTGATGTGCCTCCCCCCCCCCCGTGACATATAATTCTTATTATTCAAAAAGTTAACTCCTATTCATGTGGAGGAAGCCTAAAAGACCACTAACTGTTAATAACTCATTCTTGAATTGCCCCCCTTAAAAATCAAATTGTCCCCCTGTGGGGCATATGCCCCATGTTGGGAACCACAAGTTTAGACCCTTAGTCTATTTCCAATTTTTTGATCAGTTTCTTTTCTTAATCATTACAAATACTTAGTGACCAAATAGCCTAGAGAAAAAAAAAACACCTTCACAGCTGTCAGGTTGTTCTGTAAATCATAATTAAGGTTGCAGCCCTATACTCACTTCCCCAGGAGTAAACCCTGTTGAGTTAAATGGGACTTACTTCTGAAAAAGATTGTGCTATCAATCTTATAACCATCAGATGAGGTAGACAAGTTTCTTGACATTGAGTCAAGAGTCTAGAAAAAGAGGCATTCACATATTAACAATTAATCCCTCTTCCCAGGAAACTCAGGGAATTGGACGTCTCCGAGGAGAACAATGGTCTCCTAATAACTCTCAGCACCCTTAATAAATTCAGCTCCAGGGATTATTTGGGCAAAGCCATGACTGTTTAAACAATGCAGCTTTAAATGTATAGAGGAGAAAGAAACCCACACCGGGGAGTAGACACACCTTCATTCTAGTCTATTGCATTTGCACATATCTGTTTATGAATCTAAGACAACCTGCTGTGCCCATCCTCTCTTTTTTCATGTAATGCAACTCCTGAGAGATCTTTTGAACTGTTGATAACCTATTTTTGAATGCTTACGTTTTTCTAGCAATAAATTTAATGAGAGCAAAGGTCCTTCTGGCTGGAAGACAAACTATTGCAGAGCAAATGGTGACAATGCACAGAAAGTGGAGTGGAACCTTTATTTATTTATTTAAAATATTTACAGGTCACTTTTTAAGGTCAGACCCTCTCAAGGCTTCCAACATATAATTCACAAGTAGTATTGAATAATCCATTTTAAATCAACTCAGCAGCTTTGTAAATGGGTCCACCTTATTTTTCCCGTTGGCTTTGGAATTGCTTTACACAAAAGGATACACCTTTCTATTCTTGTTTCTCCTCAACAACTTTTAACATTTTCTTTGGAAGGGATGTGTGGAGAAAAGAAAATCAAAGCTGCAAATGAAAGCAGACAGATAATTAGGCCTTGTACAGCTGTTTTTAGTCTGTGTTTTCCTGATTTGGTTGCATTTCAAACCAAAGAGTCTAAAGACACACATATACTTACCTAAAGTGCAGAGTGTCTTAAAACTCCAGCTGTTTTGTTGATTTTTCTTCTTTTTGGTTTCTGCTTAGCAGTGGCAAAATGGTGCACAGATAACCATCTGTACTGCAGCTGCTGCCAGGGGTTTAGCTTCTATTTGCCTTTTGAACAAAGGAGCTTGTATCTCTGGGCATTCCCATCTCTTTCTCCCCATATGTTTATGGCGTATATTGAGGTTTAAAGAATTCTATAAGGTGAGAAGCTGAAAAACATTGGAGTTTGCTTAAGGCAAAGACAAGCCACTCCAGAATTTGAACAATCACCTGTCCATTCCTCCCACTCTTTTGCTTCTGTACCTTGAAACGACAGATTGCAAAGTGAGTTTCATTACGTAGGTAATTTTCACATTATTGCCTTTCTTACATCATTATTTCATTGTGATTTTGGGTCAAAATATAATGAAACAGAACTTTAATAGGAAGGGAAATTTGTATAAGCAATTTTGTACAAGCAAGAGCTCACAACCAAATTCTAAAGAATTTGTCTAGGGCTACATTTGTGCCCAGTATTATTTTCTGCTATTTCAAATAAAAGCAGTTACTTCTAATGCTTTTCACAGTTGGCATCAAATACAGTGCTGTTTCCATGTGCTAATATAATTTGCAACTCATTAAATCCATCAGTGCTAGTAAAATATATTTGGACCATCATCCTCATCCTTAATAATATAATGTATTACCTGGATGTTGTGATTGTCACCTGATACCAGTCTCTATGTGCCTCCTCTGAGGGAAGTGTGGATGATGGCAAGTCAAGAACAGCCTTCTCGGTGTTGGCTCCTTGGAGAGGTATGACTTGGCACTGGCTAAAACAGTTTTGTTTGCACAGGCTTTTGCTTGTTAATCGGTAGGCTAGTGAGCTAGGTTTTCTGACCTTTTAGAGATCAGCTTTTAGTGGTGTGGATAGGATTAGTTCCCTATCTTGGATATGGAGGTTCAGATATTCTGGTTTATGATTTTAATATGGCATTACAATGTCTTTTATGTGACAAGTCCCTTTGGAACACTCTTCTGTCTGTGAAGAGTGATTACAAATAAATATGGTGGAATGTGTTAGTTCAAAACAGGATAGTTCAGTTGGTAGAGCAGGAGACTCTTAATCTCAGGGTTGTAGATTCAAGCCCCACATTGGGCAAAAAATTCCTGTATTGCAGCAAGCTGTACTAGATGATCCTTGCCTCTGAACCGTCTTCAGAGGCAGCCCCACATATAACACATTGTAGTAATCCAACCTAGATGTTACTAGACTGTAGGACACATAAGTTAGGATATCCCTGTCCAAATAGCTGGGCCACCAGTCAAAGTTGTCAGAAAGCACTCTGCACCACTGAAGCCACTTGGGCCTCAAGTGGCAATAATGGATCCAATAGCATTCCTAAGCTAGGTTGTTGTTTAGTCGTTCAGTCATTTCCGACTCTTCGTGACCCCATGGACCAGAGCACGCCAGGCACTCCTGTCTTCCACCGCCTCCCGCAGTTTGGTCAAACTCATGCTGGTAGCTTTGAGAACACTGTCCAACCATCTCATCCTCTGTTGTCCCCTTCTCCTTGTGCCCTCCATCTTTCCCAACGTCAGGGTCTTTTCCAGGGAGTCTTCTCTTCTCATGAGGTGGCCAAAGTATTGGAGCCTCAGCTTCACGATCTGTCCTTCCAGTGAGCACTCAGGGCTCATTTCCTTCAGAATGGATAGGTTTGATCTTCTTGCAGTCCATGGGACTCTCAAGTGTCTCCTCAGCACCATAATTCAAAAGCATCAATTCTTTGGCGATCAGCCTTCTTTATGGTCCAGCTCTCACTTCCATATATCACTACTGGGAAAACCATAGCTTTAACTATACAGGCAAGGTGATGTGTCTGCTTTTTAAGATGCTGTCCAGGTTTGTCATTGCTTGTGTAACCCCCCTCAAGAGCTTGGGATGAAGTTTCTACTTTGCAGTGTAATGGACTACCAAACCTGAAATAGTGATTGCTCCTGTCTCTTAAGGAAAGAAGGGTGCATTCCTGACAAGTCATTTTCAAAGGCTATACAAATTAAAAGTCTTCTAGGACAGTAACTTTCTTATGGGACTAATTTGGAATACATGTGTGACTTTGCTATTCATAATCCAAATGCTGCTAACTACCTTTTTGTTTTTAAGAATAATATATATGTGCATCTATGATTCTCCATTTTAAAATGACCTTTCGCTGTTGAGTCACATTTGTTGCAATGCGTCTCTTCTCCTTTCCTCATGAGTGTAAATTGATTAGAGGGCGTGTAATTACAAGCAAGGAGGGCCGGTGTTTACAAGTCTCAATCTCTGGCCCTTGTTTTACCTCACTGTGAAGGTTAAATGCTGGCAACACAATCTGAATGTTAATATCTTATTTTCATGTTCAGAATCTGATACAGTTTTTGATTCCTTAGAGTAACTGTATTCAACAGTGTCTGCAGCCCTACTGGTAACCGAACAAAAATGCTATGGCAGAGGGGTGTGAAAATACACATGAGAGCGTCTTAGTTCCAGGCACACAAAACTATAAGGAGGAGGAAGCCTATAAGGTGGTGTGGAAATCTGTAGGAAAGGAAATCACCTAGAGGGTCTGAGAAATCCACACTGGGCTTTGGAAAGATGCCCTGCTTTATATGCTTCAGGCAAGAGAGGTCTCTAATGATTGTAGTGTTTTATTCAGTAAATCCCTTTGAAATCAATAAAAGCTATGTGAAGTTTGTTTATTTTATTTTGTTTTTTAGTTATCCGTTCGGTATTCCAAGCCTGCCAAATGATCTAGACCAGAAGGAAGGCAAGAGGCCTCCAAAAAGCAGCAAGGGTGGGTGCTAGTTCACCTCAAAATCTAGCATGGAAAAACGAGAGGAGGCTAAATCAAAGGCTTCAGTCCGTTTTAAGAAAAAAGAATTCTGACAAACTGGAAGAGGTGCAGAACTTGCTGTGACACTGAGCAACCTGTTTGTATTCCTTCATGCCGCTATGGGATGGTTGATTCCTAGAGTGTACTGGAGTGGGGGACAGCTCTGGGACATTTTTCAGCTGTGCCAGGGCAATTGAGAGGGCATTTTTAAAAAGAGGCTGTGCATTTATTTCATTTGATGGAGGTTGCACACAATTGCCTAATCAAATAACACAGTTGCTTGCAGTTTTGAACTCTCCTTGAAGAAAAGGCTATGAAGGTAGTTGTGATGAGCTCCTACACTTTGAAATTTTCCCAACCTTTTGGCACGAGGGGTGGGTGTCTCTGTGTGTAAATTCAGTTCACTTTCTCATTTTAATGCAAGCCTACCTATTAAGCCATCCCTGAAACAGTGTGAAAACTGAAACACGTGTATCCTTCAAAAGCCATTCTTCTGCAAATTTTGTGATGCAGTTCTTCAACAGGAAATGTATATATTAATGGCAAGCATGCATAGGAATGCATATGTTTGCACAAATAATGCAATATATTTGGGGAACTAGCTTACAAAAAAATGTGCATACGAGGTGACATTCCATACAAAAATGTGGATGTTAGGATGGATGTTCATTCAAATATTGACACATTTCCACAAGGACATTTGAAACAAAAATTTCACCAACGTATCCCGAAATGTAGTGACATGAACTTAAGATTGGAAGAATGGGAAATTCAAAGAAAGCAAACTTGACAGATTTGTCCCTGGACTACACCGTTGTATACTGGTAACTTTCAGTTGGGGGACTGCAAGAAATATAGGATATTATGGTTATAGTTAAAGGTATGGTTTTCCAGTAGTGATGTATGGAAGTGAGAGCTGGACCATAAAGAAGGTTGATCGCCGAAGAATTGATGCTTTTGAATTATGGTGCTGGAGGAGACTCTTGAGAGTCCCATGGACTGCAAAAAGATCAAACCTATCCATTCTGAAGGAAATGAGCCCTGAGTGCTCACTGGAAGGACAGATCGTGAAGCTGAGGCTCCAATACTTTGGCCACCTCATGAGAAGAGAAGACTCCCTGGAAAAGACTCTAATGTTGGGAAAGATGGAGGGCACAAGGAGAAGGGGACAACAGAGGATGAGATGGTTGGACAGTGTTCTCGAAGCTACGAAGTTTGACCAAACTGTGGGAGGCAGTGGAAAACAGGAGTGCCTGGCATGCTCTGGTCCATGGGCCACGAAGAGTTGGACATGACTAAACGACTAAACAACAACAACATGGTTACTATCCACACCAGTGCTGCCCCCTCAAGCCTGTAGTACCAGCATGGAAATTAAGTGTATTATGTACCTGTCCCCAACTTGTATCTTAATTCAGACTTCATTAGTGCAGTGTGGCATGTAGACATGCAGATTTACCATGTGTTCCAAAAGCTAATATAAGAACCATTCCCATGTTAGATGCTCGGGGGTGTTTTGTTTTGTGCTCTTGTTTCCTGTGTGTATTTCTCCCCACTCGCTGTCTTCAGCAGCCTTGACTTGATCCACACAATGCATTAAAAATATGTCCAACATTTCTGCAATAATCTCTTTTAAGCCCTTGTTCTGAGCTATGATATAGGCATATCTGAGATCTAGCATATCTACAAGCCTTCAAAAAACTCCCCTTGGGAAAAGAACAGGGGTGCCTATTTCAGAGTTTATTGAATATTTGATATGATCTGTCTCGTGTTTATGGGAACAAAAGGTCAAAAATCTCATTTACAAAGTTTTCAGCTATTATGTGAGTGACTGTTTTAGAATTATGTACATAAACATCAAAGAAGACGGGTTTTTGTGACCTTTATAACAAAGGACAAATTCTTCTTTTGTGCAAGGTGGTGCAGCTCTGAAATTTGCATCTGGCTCAGTTCTTACGCCTTTGCGATTCTCTTACCCTCATTGGTTTTACACTGCGCAAGTCTCCTCATTTGACAATGTGAGCTTATTTACCACTTACTAAACATGGGGAGCCGTTGTAAGGACTGGTGTCATGCGATGTTCCTAATTGCTGACTTAAACTTCCTTCTGTGCCCAGTGTGAAATGGCTGTTTCTCAGAAACCTCGGAAGACTCAGCCTCAGCGGAACTATTCAGGAGTGAATAAAGCTGAAACTTAATTATGATGGTGACATCTTTGTCAGCACTTTAAAATAAATGCCAGTAGACTGAAGAGGCACTGACAGTGCCATGAAGACAATGGCACTTAAAAGTCCTTGGTTTTCTCTTTCCTGGCATACACTTTCTCTGTATCCGTGGTTAAGTGCAGTATAGCCTCAGTCTAGTAATCTGGAGAGTCTGCCAAAAGGGTTGATTAATGGCAGAGAAGTTGTCTAAGGAGAACATTTGTGAACAATGAACTCTCTTATATAAAGTGGGTGTATGGGCTACAGCTCCCATCATTTGAGAGCCACTGTGGTGCATTGGTTAGCGTGTCGGAGCTTGGAGACCAGGGTTCAAATCCTAGTTTGGCTGTGTAGCTCTCTATGTGACCTTGTTGGCAGAGTAGCTAAATTGCAGCTGGGAAGCCAAATCGTGTTAAATGCTGACTCTTTTCTTGAAATTAAAACAATGTCCAAACAATTGTTAAAATATTCAAAAGCTTTTATGTGCAGAACACTTGGCTAAAGAAGAATATGTGCAGAATATTTACATTTACATTCACATGCTTATCCAAGCATGGGTTTAATTTTTCTAAGTTCAAAACTACAGATTCTTCCTAAAGCATTCAAGCAAACTGTCTTTTTCTCTTTCCAGTACTTGTACACAGCACTCTGTACATTACCCAACTAGACCATGCAGTTCCTTCTGAGAGGTTTCTACTTTCTCATTCCAGCAGATTTTCCCTTATTGCTTCTTTGGGAGAACATCAACTTCTATACTTCTCTCCTCTATTGCATTTAGAGAGAGTGTTATCTAACATTGTCTCTTTGGTGTTCACAGAGAAGCAATCGCTACAGTCAAGTCATTCAAACACAAAACAAAATGGACAATGTAATAAGATACATCCCATGTGACCAAAGTTAACCTATCACACAACAGTTACTGGGGAACATTCCAGAATTAAACACACAGTAATGCATTGAAGTGTTCCCAATTTCAGTAAATTAAATCACTATACTTAACAGACCTCAGCCTAACTTACCTCAAAGAATTGTTGTAGGGATAAAGTGAGGAAGGGGAGACCCATGTACACCCTTGGTGGAAAATGTGAGATATAAATGAAATAAATAAAACCATTCTCTCTGATGGAAGGGTGGGGCAAATGGGAGGTGGAGTCCTACAATATCAGGAGGGCCACATCGCTGACCTATATATTTGCTTCACCCTCCTTTGCTTCCCAGGATGAAAAAGTTTTGGTCTTTTTTCTCTGGAGAGGAAGAGGTGCAAGCTGGATGTTCCCTCGACTTAAGTAATAAGAACAACTCATATCCTCAAACTTAATCTCTTCTCAAGCTCAGAAGGAAAATTAATGGCAGCATACAGTGGTACCTTGGTTCTCAAACTTAATGCGTTCCAGAAGTCTGTTCCAAAACCAAAGCGTTTGACAACCAAGGCACAATTTCCCATAGAAAGTGATGCAAAATGAATTAATCTGTTCCAGCCTTTTAAAAATGACCCCAAAACAGCAATTTAACATGAATTTTACTATCTAACAAGACCATTGATCCATAAAATGAAAGCAATAAACAATGTACTGCAGTCACACAAGCAATCAATCAGTAGCTGAACCAGGTTCCATGTAGTCATGAAAACAAAAACAAAAGAGCTGCAAAAACAGAAATGCAAAATAAATAGCAAAAACAGACAGACCTCAGCATAACACTCAAAACGGATCACGTTCAGCTTCCGAAAAAGGTTTGCATACTTACTTCTGGGCTTGCAGTGTTTGGGTTCCAAGTTGTTTGAGTATCAAGGCATTTGAGAACCAAGGTACCACTCTACTCAATAGTTGGAGATATGAGCGGTTTCCTTTTTCTAGCAGGCCGTTTTTCTGTTCTTATGAATTCTTGTGTTCTTCACTTCAGGGTGAATTATGTGAATGGAGAAACGTATATGTGCTCATGTAGCCTGGGGCAACTTTCATGTTCAACTGAAGGTGCAATAGCTTCCCCTTTCACTGTTGCCCAACACACAAAGAACTGGGATCAGAGACACTGACTCCTAGGAGCTGAACCCATTTAAGACCCACCAATATTTGTTGGGGGAGCTGGGCCCCCTCAATATTTGTCCAAGTGTCACACCATTGTGCAGACCAGGGATGCGGTGGCTCGCCCCTTCCTGTGGTGTGTGTTGCAATTACACAGACCATTGGCTTCAATGACACTAAGCAAGATCAGCTTGGTTGAGTGGAAAGTTTTAGAAAAGGCCCTGCAAGCTTTAGAAAAAGCCTTTTCTGTTTAGTAATGTGTCTGACAGTGTAAGCTTGCTCTGGAGTTTAACAGCTAATTTGGCTCATATTGCATGAACTAATAATCCATTACTACTTTCTATGAGATATATGAAAAACCAATTTTGCTTAGCTATGAACAAGTGGCTTGTATGTAACAAGTGCAACATACCAGAATACCATCTTCACAAGATTTATCTGTACAGAACATCAGGTGGAACAGAAATTAAAAGGAAAATTGATCTTAAATGTCAATAGCTAGAGAGTACAGAAAACTCCTGTGAAAACTGTACAAAACTGTTCAGCTGTCCAAACCTGACCTTTTAAACCTACCATGCTGTTTCCACACTCAAATTTGGATAAAAATCTGTGCAGATCTTTGCATGGAATAGAGCAGATGTTGCTGATCCTTCTGTCTGTAGCTTTTAAGTTTGTGTTGCAGTAGAAACTGACACAAAAGAAAATGGAGCTGAGAGGCATGCTGACATAAGTTATTTATGAATAATAAAATATATTAGCAAACATTCAACATCTTATATCCAGTATGTTTCATCAGAAGCATTAAGCATGCCAACCAAAATATTTTTTCTAGTTCATTGTCTTTTATCAGCATCATATACATTACCAAGTATTCTTAAGGTTTTAATTTGGCCCTTATGATCCAGTACATGTTTATTTGAAAATGTATCCTGTTAAATTCAGTGTAAGCTTGCACAGCATTGCAACTTTAATGACATACTTCCCAGTCCCAAGTTTTCTGACTACCTCTATTCTTACCAAATGTATGTATGAAACTCTCTCTCTGTGTGTGTGTGTGTGTGTTTGCGCACGCGCGCACACACACACGCATTATATAGCCTTAAGACAACCATTTTTAATATATAATTCATTTGCATTTAAGTTATGGCAAGGTTTGGTTTGTTTAGCACAGTGAAAGACAGGCTGTGAATAAAATGGTTGTTATTGATTGCATTCTACCAGACTTCTGAATGTACAAGTCAGCCTGAGTACTGCAAGCTCCAGAATATGTTTTAGCATGGGTTGAATGTAAATGCTAATCCAACGCTGAGGAAAAACTCTTAAAGTTTGTGAAGTTAATACAAGCACACACAAATGCACATTACCAAACTGCTGATTTTCTTTCTTTCTGACAAACCCGTTTCACATAGATGAGTTGTGATTTTCTTAATGCCTTGAGTATTTTTCAGTCTCTACAGGTATGGCATTTTAAATACAAAACTTCCATCACTAAATGATATTCTTCACTCAACTTGACTACAAAATTAAACTGTGGACCTAGAGAGCTTATGCTAAGGAGTATAATCTTTCCCTCTCAGAGCTGCTTTCACAAAGTCATCAGGTCTTTAAAGAAATAATAAAATGTTTTCCACCCTTGGCTTAAAAATATAAAAATGGAAGGCTCCGAGAACATATATACTGGCATGTTGTGGGTGAAGCAGCTGTGTGATTTGTAGGTCTGGCACACTAATGCAAAAGTTGAAATCTGCACAGGGAACTTGTAGAGCCCTTCCATTTTCACTGCTATTTAAAGTTAATACCTTCCTTGAAAGAATAATGTGTTCCTTAGCTTCAAATGCAACTGTACTCCAAATGAGGTGATAAAATGGAAGCATCTGGCTCCTTGATAGATGCTTGTAAGAATAATGATGTAACAGCAGCTCCCGTCATGCTGTTGGTCCGAGTTCCATGGAGAAACCAAAGCCATGCTGGAAAGTACACTGTTGCAGGAATAACTGCTTTAAAGAGGCACCTTAGCTATTGGAGCTGGAGCCAACCTATGCAACTAGTTTGGTAGCTATGCTTCAGACTTCACCTATTAAGTGTTTAAGTCAGTAGACAATGTATTGCTGAGGCAGGGCCATAACTCGCTGACAGAGCATCTTGCTTTTCATGCAGAAGGTCCTTGGTTCATTCCCCAAAGGATTGCCACAGGCTGCAGCACAGCTAGGAGGGCCTGAATAGTTTAGTAAATGGGCAGGCCTGTATGGAAGAAAGCATTGCTTCAAGTAACCTGACGTTTACTGGAGAATGAGGCCATGAAATTTTAGAGACTGCTTTTATACCCGCCAGTATTTCTCTATATTCTCCAACATTTCTTCAGTGAAAATAGGGGCATCCTATTCCATGGCCTCCAACATATCTCCAATGAAAACAGGGACGTCCTAAGAAAAAGTGGGGCATTCTGGGATCAAATCAGAAACCAGGACAGTTTCTGTAAATCCTGGACTGTCCCTGAAAAATAGGGACACTTGGAGGGTCTGGGATCCTATTGTAAACACCTGTAAGGGAAGGGAGTGTCAACAAGGCTGGTTAATCATTTTAATGCTCTAATATTGTTCAGTGTGCCTGTGCTTGATAAAAAAAACCTATCAAACCTGCCTTTAATTATTCCTCTAATAATCTGAATAAATTAGCCTTAACGCACGTATTGTATAGGGAAGAAGTACAGCTCAGCTGTACCCAGCAAGCCACAGTGCGGCTTCACTTTCAGCCCTGAAGTGTGAAAATTAGAAGGTGCTGCAGTTGCAGCGCCGCTGATAAAATTATGTATGGCAAGTGACTGCAGAACATTTAATACCAGGGATGATTAATTGCCTTTATTTCTTAATATCAGCGTGACATTCTATCCAATCTCACTCTGTTATTTCACACAAGCTGCATCGTATGGCCAGGATCCCAAGGGCAAAGGCAAGGAGAGGACCCACCAGGAGCATCTTCTGTGGAAGATCTTTCAAAACGAATGGGACTTCTGTGAGGATCCCAACATGGCGATGCCGTTTCAGATAGGTAGCACCCATTATTTAGCGTGAGACCCCCTGTCAGGGAACTGCCATCGGAGCCAGAGGCGGAGGGAAGGCTCCAGAGCATGCTGGAGAGGGTCACAGCAGGGAGAGAGGCAGCCCATCAGCTGGGGAAGGAAATCAGTGTAACACCAGGGGTGAAGGGGGGGCAGATGGGGGAATCGGAGAGAAGGCTCCAGGACTCTTCACCGGAGACCAGTGGGGAGAGCACGGGTCCTCCGCTGCCCACACCCTCCCTGCGCAGAAGACTTCCGCGCAGGGAGAGTAGGAGGAGACTTGGCGTCAAAGAACTTCTTTGCTGGAAGAAGTTCAAGAAACGCCCACTGACGGATTCTGCCAGCGACTGAGACAGCCACGAGTTAAGGGCTGTCCAGAGAGAAAGGGTTCAACCAGGCAACCTAGCCAGGAGTGGCGGCAACTTACGCACAAGCAACCCCCTAGAACCATTACACCCCCACTATCCTTTTTGAAAAAAACTGAGTTCTTGGATTGCATGCCATTTCAGATGTGTGATTTCAAACATAGACAGATTTTACCAGAAGAGAATGATTTGAGTGTGTCATACTTTTCCTCCATAGGCTGTCAGCCCAAAACTGCTGTAAGGGGAGGGGGGAGATGCATTTTTTGTTTGATAGGAATTGGAGAAAGAGAAAGCAAATTAAGAACTGCAGAGGAAGAGAAAATAAAGCAAACCATAGGGAGCTCGGGAATACCGTTACAGCATCCTGTTTCAGTTTGTGTGCGTCTGAGCATGTTTCTTATTCTCAGTCCTAATCTTTTTTGGTTGCTCTCATCATTCATGTATTGCGTGGCATTCATCATGTTTTCCTCAGGAATAAGAGTCTTTCAATTGCTGCAAAGCAATCATTCTAGAAGCTTGGTAATATATTGCACGTTATATGTGCTGGTAGAGGGCTGTGTGTAAGAAACGAATGTGAGCAGTTTTTTGATATTTCCTGAAGTGGCTATACATCTTTTGCTTGACACAAAGCAGAATCTGAGCAACAGGATTAAAGATCACACACCTCTGACCTGAAATAATGGGCTATCACCAACAACTTTCCTATTTCCTCGGACTTAATGCTGTCATCTCACGTCCATTTTCATTTCCTACCCCTTTCTGCTATTTTTTATGTGTGTGGCTACTGTAGTTGATCTATGGCTGATATGCCAGGGGTAGAGTGGATTGTCAGTGGTTGTTAGGAGAGAACTATTGCCATCACATTTTCTCTCTCTCTCAAGCATTGCTGCAACTGTAGTTTGATAACAGTGGTTTTTCTTTCTACAAAACCCTGATTAATCCCAGTATCACAAATATCCTGCAAGCTAGTTTGGGTAAATATACTTGGGACACTTTTAAATACTATTGATTTCAATGATTCAGGTAGGTAGCTGTGTTGGTCTGATGCAGTCAAAATAAATAAAAAAATATTTATTTATTTTTAAGTCCAGTGTTAAGTTGTGGGTGAACATATCAGACGACACAGCAATTCTTCAGACAGCTCTTGTTTATTCACAGGCTAGAACAGAACTGAACGGAAGGGTTCAGCCAACCTGCTTATATAGCGCTCAACTACAAAGCAACACTAACAACTTTCTGTAACTATCCAATCACTGAACGTCACTTTCAATTCCTTATTTGCATATGTGGACCTGAGTGAAAACTATCTACAGTATTCCCCTGCTGGCCCAGGGTGAGAACTTCAGTACATAACACCCAGTAGCACCTTAGAGACCAACTAAGTTTGTTCTGGGTATAAGCTTCCGTGTGCATGCACACTTTTTCAGATACACTGAAACAGAAGTCACCAGACCCTTATATATAGTGGGAGGGTGGGGTGGGGTTTTTCTCAGAAGGGTCATAGGAGATGGGTGATTGACTTAATGGGTATGGTAAACCTGTTGACGACTGTTAATGACTGCAATTAGTCCTACAGGAAAAAGCAAGGGATAGTATGTAGATGACCAAAAATAGCTTTAGCATATGTAATGAGACAAGAATCCAATATCTCTATTCAGACCAGGTCTCTCCATAGTTTTCAGTTTAGTAATAAGTTGTAATTCAGCAACTTCTCTTTCAAGTCTGTTTCTGAAATTCTTTTGTAGTAAGACAGCTGCTTTGAGATCCTGTATTGAATGTCCTGGGAGATTGAGGTGTTCTCCCAGGATGTTCAACACAGCATCTCAAAGCAGCTGTCTTATTACAAAAGAATTACGACCCTTCTGAGAACGCCCCCCCCCCATCCCACTATATATAAGGGTCTGGTGACTTCTGTTTCAGTGTATCTGAAGAAGTGTGCATGCACATGAAAGCTTAAACTCAGAACAAACTTAGTTGGTCTCTAAGGTGCTACTGGACAATTTATTAATTTATATTGATTTCAATGTGAGAGATTTCAACAGGTGCTTAACTCACTCCCTTTTTGGGATAGATTGGGTTCCTATGGTTCCTCTGTGCCCATTATATTGAAATCAGCTGGATAATCTTGTATCTGTTTGACAGTCTTAATATAACAAACTATATCTTCATGAAGTGTGTTTTCTATTCATTAGAACCTTTCTTAAAATATTGCTCTATCCATCAGGATGAAAATTAGCAGTAATTAATACATAAAAGTTGATATATTGATTTTCTGCTATGAGGGTCTGTTACTCAGTTCTATTAGGTTTTGTAAAAAATACTATTCTAGATTATTTTTCTAGGATGCTAAAATGTGCATATTAGGGAAGGGAAATGGACAAGCTCTTCAAATGTGCTGGTAAAATGCAATTTTAAAGAGAAGTTTTTGATTTGTTCTGTCTTTGAAAACAAATGTCTGAAGAAGCCTTGGTTATAATTTATTTAATTTATGAATTGCTTTCTGTGAGGTATCCTGAAGGGGGGTGTTTTGGGCCTATAATTCTGCTCTTTTTCTTTATTAAAAAATCCTTAATAAATACATATTTATGTGTTATGTATTTTCTCCCGAAATATATTTAAAATGTGTGTGTGTTTTACCTATTCCTGCTGCCTCATCACAACATTTGTAAAGTGCAGCGTTCAGTGAATAGTGATGCTCTCACCTGCACATTAGCTGATGAAGTATAGATCTGGCTGTTTTGTATACATCAAATTTTCAAACATCCTTTGTGAAAAATATGAGTGAGCCAACAATGTGAAAGAAAGGGGAAAGCTTTCTCAGAACACTATTCTTTCAGGGGTGGGGCGGGACAAGGAGTTCATGAGACCATTAAAAATGTGGTCTTCAGTTCTTGTTTTTCCTGTCTTGCTTTCTTCAACGCATTGGCAAGCTTTTCATTCTGACTTCTGGGCTTCTTTCTGTCTGTATGTGGCAACCTCATTGCACATCATCAGCACAAAGTGGAGCGTTGTGTCTATTTTTATTAACAAACATCCCCAAAACATTTGAGCAGCAATAACATGGTCCTGGGTTGTAAATGGAAGTGTATGAAAAATGAATAGGATGCCCTACTTCACACGTATGTCTCTCTGCAGGGTGGCGAGTATCCTGCAGAGACAGAAAGGGGCAAAAGTGTGTGCATAATGCTGTCCTTCCTCTGCTCCCATCCTGTTGACGTGCCCTTTTGACATTCTCCCAGTGGCACAGGAGCTGCTTGCTCACAGCTAAGTGGCTCCTGTGTGGCAGGGAGAAAGTCTGAAGAAGAGCGCATGAGTTCAGTGAGAACCCAGTTACCTACTCTGGTATCTCGAGATGTTGTTGTTGTTTAGTCGTTTAGTCGTGTCCGACTCTTTGTGACCCCATGGACCAGAGCACTCTGAATAACTCAGAGAAGCTATGAACTATGCTGATCAGGGCACCCAAGATGGACAGGTCATAGTGGAGAGTTTTGACCAAACATGATCCACCTGGAGCAGGAACCGGCAATCCACTCCAGTATCCCTGCCAAGAAAACTCCATGGACAAAGACAACAGGCATATCTCGAGATAGTGTGACCAAAACTGTGCTCAGTAAGCACCAAAGGAGGCAAAAGCTGGAACCATCAGCTTCATTTAGATTCACTTTTCGGATATTTCATTTTACGCTGCCTGTGGATGAACTCTTCACCACAACTCCCTTTGGTGTTGGAATTCTTTGTGCCCATGTACATAGCTTTTCGCTGAAAGACGTTTAATCTAATGTGCCTTTTTTGTTGTACTTTCACCCACTAGGGAAAGATTCGTTTTGATGGCTTCACAATCTGCTTTGGCTTTTACACTTCCTAAATACACTGATGTCATCTACAAACATGTTACCTCATTGCTCAGTCCTTCAGAACATTTTTGTTTTGTTTTGTTTTGAAGGAAAGCACTGGTGCTCCATCAGATCCTTGGGGTGACTTCAATACTTCATCCATTTTAGATTTTAATTTATTCCTGTTCTTTATTGATACTGCTCCATAAGACTTGCCATCTTACCCAAAGTGTGATGTTTATTTAGGACACTTTGGCAACCTATTTGATCGTTGGACTTTTTCAGTGCTGGAATATAGAATATCTTATTTATTTGCCATTATTGTTGAATCCCAGCTTTCTTCTCAAATGAGGTAATATCTACTACTGGATATCTATCTACATGCTTGTTGACACTCTGAAGAAAACTTTATTTGCAGTACCCATGCTGGTTCATCTTCAGCGAGGCTTGTTCTTCAGCAGGGCTTTCTACTAATTTATCTAGGACAGAGATTAGGTTGAAGACCTGTAACTTCTGATGTCCACAGTGGATAACTTTTATAAACTGGTGTTTTGTTGGTTCCTTTGCATATTTGTGTTTTTTTTAAAAGCAATTCCACATCTAAATTCTTTAAGGATCCTCAGATGAACATCATCTGGCCCTAGGTCCTCAAATGTTATTCCCAAAAATAATGATTCAGATGTGGGTATCTCTCTAATAAAAGGGACACGGGTGGCGCTGTGGTCTATATGAGTCTAGGACTTGCCGATCGGAAGGTCGGTGGTTCGAATCCCCATGACGGGGTGAGCTCCCGTTGCTCTGTCCCAGCTCCTGCCAACCTAGCAGTTCGAAAGCACATCAAAGTGCAAGTAGATAAATAGGTACCGTTCCGGCGGGAAGGTAAATGGCTTTTCTGTGTGCTGCTCTGGTTGTGTCAGAAGTTGCTTAGTCATTCTGGCCACATGACCTGGAAGCTGTACACCGCCTCCCTCGGCCAATAAAGCGAGATGAGCGCCGCAACCCCAGAGTCGTCCATTAAGACCAGTGTTAAAAAAAATTAATTCTCTTTGATGGATTCATGGATGTCAGTTTTTATAGCCCAGATGTACTGTATACTTAGCCACAATTTTGACATTCCCCATATTGCTTGCAAAACCCCAGATGTGTCTAGAATATTCCCTATTGACTCAATTTTACTAACTAAATCTTATCCCCCATTCCAAAAAAAGTCTTCAGTTGCCATACTGCCGGAGGCTTGAACAGAAAAATATTATTTGGTGCTCTTTCCTCTGTCTGATGAAAACTGCTTGTGCCCAAGATTGTTTTTATTTTCTATCTACTTCCTACACCATCACATTGCACAGATTAATTCCATGCCATCAAATGATATGAATCTCAAAGCTGCACTGCTGGGATGTGTTGTTCTGGAGGCCACACATTTCAAAACATTTGCAAATGTTTCCAAAGCTTGATGATCACTACACAAAGAGATTCTTATTTGCATGATGCATCATGCTGTGTACATGAGTAAGCACCTAGGGAAGACCAGAAGACTAACAGTGCAGTCTTGTGATAGTTACTTAGAATTAAGCCCCATTAAGTTCAATGGGGCCTACTTCCAAAACTGAACTGTGCATCACTTAAAGAGAATGCATAGGATGTGTTGCCAGCAAAATTTGATGGGCATTGCTATTCAAATGGTGTGTGTGCACCATGTCATGTGACTGATTATGCAGGGCAGGGCCTACCTGCCCCCATATTGTATTCAATTTTGCACCCCTGGTGTGGATAAAATTAGCAATACAAATTAGTAGGTACAAAAAAAACCCCAACCCTATAACTATCACAGTTTAGCACAGAAGTTAATTTCTGCATGATCAGTGGAGCACCGTTTCACTTGCCATTCCTCATAAAGGGAAAAGTTGTGGCTTTTTTTCCGCCCATTAACCTACAATACGTGTTTTATTTCATCAAAGGAGGAGGTGCGGGGCCTTGACACACAACTATGTGTGTAAATAAAGCGAGAAGAAGCTCACAGGTCAGTATTTAAAATGTGTGCTGTGCTTTGAGGTCTTCTTGAGAAGGCGACGCTGGTCACTGTATGGCGACTCGGTGCCACGCAGCTGGCACCCCATATCACACAGCAGCCAAGGAAAAAGTGATTGGGCAGGGGGTAGGGTGGGAGAAGAGCCCTATATTTAATGCAGCAAATGACAGCAGTGAGGAGGGAACACTAAACTAAGGGCACTCTCGCCCAACGATGTGCTTTCCCATCCTGTGCTGTGGATAGCGTTGTCATTTTAGCGTTATGGTGGAATGCCTGATTAAAAAGAAGCATTGAAGTTAATTCCCAACATGCCCTATGGCAGCTTTTTCATTTCACTCAGAGGTGGGAGCAGGTGGTGTCATTTAGAATTAAATACATTATGTCTCTGTTGGCAGGAAAATAGCAGTCTGTGATGAAATGTCCCTACAATGAATCTCATTAATTGTTTGCCAATTTGTGGTGATTTTATTGGTATTTGCATATTGTAATTCAATACAATGAGGGTGTTGTATAGTTGAATTCGGCTCAGCACCGAGCTTAGCTAAAAGCAATAAAAGTCCTGAGTGGTTGCAGAGGAAGAAAAAAAGAGAGAGCGCTGACTTCAGTAGTGCAGATCCGTCTCCTACATCTGTTTACTGAAATATTGAATCGGTATTTTCAATTTCATAGACTTGCCACTCAAGAGACAGCTATATGGGGCTGTGTTGATTAATAATGTTTGCTCAGTCTGAACTATTAGCATCTGTGCATGATAAAAATGTGCAAGTCTCATTCTTTTATTACTCTGGTTGTGGAACGGAAATTCTTACGAGTTTCTGGCTCATTTTCAGTTCATTTGCATCATGTGCCCGCACACTACACAAAGTTGTGGTACTGAGCTGATGGTGTGCCACAGAGGGCGAAAAATCCCAGGCACCCACGGGGAGCTGTCATTTGTGATGGAAATGAAGTAGCACTTGTTTAGTTACTTGCCTCAGTGAGATAATACGATGCAAATATAGAACTGCTTGTTTCTGGGACACCTTAAAGACCACCTGAGTCCTTTCTACTCCAGCTCAATCAGCGAGATCATCCAAAGGAGAGTTGCTAGTAGTTTGTCTTGTTTTACAAGCTCAGTTAGCCTCATCTAAGGCCCCACACCACTATAAACAGTCATGGTTATCACCAAAGTATCCTGGGAACTGTAGTTTAGTAAGGGTGTGGAGGGGTGTTAGGAGACATATTCCCCTCACAGAGTTCCAGATCTCAGGGTGATTTTACAATCTTTCTTCGACGAGTCCTCTGTTGTGCAGGCAATAGGAGTCTCCTAATATTTCTCAGCACCCTTAACAAACTATAGTTGCCAGGATGCTTTGGAGAAAGGCATGACTGTCTGAAGTGGCATACACAGGTCTACCCAGACATGTAATCTTATCATGTATATTTGCTTTAAAACTGCTGATTATATTTATATTTTGATAAATCTTACATCACTTTGTTTTTAACATTGTATTTCATTGGCATTCTAAAATGAATGTTATATGTAAACAGCTTAGATTATTTTTGTTGATCAAACGGTATATAAATCTTGTCAGATAAATAAATGAAAGTTGGCAAAAATTGTAAACAATGTAAATAACGGAAACTGAACCCAGTAGAAGAAATAAGATAAAATCAGCTCCTCAAAGCAGTCTGTGGATGTAATAATTCTGAAAATGATGGCACTTATGTCTAGTTCCCCCAAGTGCCTCCATGTGAGAACTCTCCAGCCACAAGTTCAGCATCATGTTGACACATTAATGTGGGGACTCCAACATGGTGAAGTAGCCTACAGAGATTTGTTCAGAAGCATTAAATCAAAAGCCTGAGATAGCTCAGTTTGGAGAACATGAGACTCTTAATGTCAGGATTGTGCATTCGAGTCTCTTGTTGGGCAGAAGCTTCTGATTTGCAGGGACTAGATCAGGCATGGCCAAACTTGGCCCTCCAGCTGTTTGGGGACTACAGCTCCCATCATCCCTAGCTAACAGGACCAGTGGTCAGGGATGATGGGAATTGTAGTCCCCAAACAGCTAGAGGGCCAAGTTTGATCATGCCTGCACTAGATGACCCTTGTGGTCCCTTCCAACTCTACAATTCTATGATTCCATGAAAATCACCCAAATTATCAGCTGTGCTATATCTCTTCCATACTTCTCTAGTTACGAACTATTTCTTTCCATTTAGATTTGCTCATTGTTTCTTCTAGAGCATAAGGCCTTTTTACAGAAACAGGATGCTGGGTTGCACAGCTTTCATAGACTCATAGAACTGTAGAGTTGGAAGGGACCTTGAGGGTCATCTAGCAGGAATCTCAACATGCGGTCCCCCATCCAATTTGAAACCATACCAGACCCTGCTTAACTTTGTATATTTGTTAGCAGTTTTATTGCTGCACCATGCTGGGTTTCTGACTTACCATAGTTATTGCTTGGAATAAATTTCTGCCCATTGCTTAGTCCTCAAGGCAAACCTTTCCTTCTTGAACCATGCAGCTTGGTTCATTTATCTCAGTCAACACACACACCTTTTCCAGGTACCTTCTCTTTCCTTGTAGCATACTGTGGTCGGCACAGTTTGGGCCAATTTGTATAGGACTAGTCACTAATGCATGATTAATGGCTTCCCACCCGCATTGTTCTGCCCGGACACGGAGCTCCAGCACTGAGGGCCTTCTGGCGATTCCCTCACTGAGAGAAGCAAAGTTATAGGGAACCAGGCAGAGGGCCTTGTTGGGAGTGGCGCCTGCCCTGTGGAACGCCCTTCCATCAGATGTCAAAGAAATAAACAACTATCTCACTTTTAGAAGACATCTGAAGGCAGCCCTGTTTAGGGAAGCTTTTAATATTTGATGAATTATTGTATTTTAATATTTTGCTGGAATCCGCCCAGATGGGCGGGGTATATTATTATTATTACCATTACTATTACTATTACTATTATTATTATTATTATTATTACTACTACTACTACTACTATTATTATTATTATTCCCTTCACCTACTGTAGATTTTTATTTCCTTTTGGTTCCTTCCAACTGTGGGGTTTTTTAAACCATTATTTCACTTCATTAAACTTTTCACAATATCAAAGCAAGCTCTTGTTTATTTTAAAAAATAAATAAATAAAGTAATTAATTATTTTCTAAACAAGCCACATTCGTGATCTGCACCTTAAATATTGTACGAGGCAACGGCAGCTAACAAACAGTTCATCTGACATTTTCTTTTGAAGAAGGATTAGCTACACTTGCAGCTTTGCAAATAACTGTCTATCACATTCTCATCTATGGGCATCTGTTGCTTCTCTAACCATCTTGCATGCGAGAAAAACAACTTCTCTTTCTCTGATCTCCCCATCCACCCAACCCAACCTGTCTGTATTTCATGTCAAAAGTATGTATCCGTGCTGAAAGAAAATCACTGAACCTGATATAACAGTGCTTCATTACTTTTGTGTGATTTTAATGCTGGTGTACACTATAACCGTAATGTTATCATAATTACTTTGTTGGTCTTAGGTTACAATTCATTTTTATTCACAGTAAATGACTGGGATCTAATTTCACTTACAAGGTGCTTCTCAGGCAATTAATGTTGGACTTTTTTTGAAAAAGCAATCTACTCACTTTGTTTTTCCTTACCTGCTATAGCAGGGATAAGCAAACTTTTTCAGCAGGGGGCCAGTCCACTGTCCCTCAGACCTTGTGGGGGCCCAGAATATATTTTGGAGGGGGGAAATGAACAAATTCCTGTGCCCCACAAATAACCCAGAGATGCATTTTAAATAAAAACACACATTCTACCTATGTGAAAACACCAGGCAGGCCCCACAAATAACCCAGAGACGTATTTTAAATAAAAGGACACATTCTACTCATGTAAAAACACACTGATTTCTAGACCGTCTGCAGGCCGGATTGAGAAGGCGATTGGACGGGATCCGGCCCCCAGGCCTTAGGATGCCTACCCATGTGCTATAGTTTGAGCATATTGAACAGCCAACCTGCTTTTAAACAAGCACTTCTCCCGAAAAAATCATTTGGGAAATCTGTTTTATAATGGTCACATTAAGCAAAAGAATGCTGCCATCTGTTTTGCCAGGTTCCAGACTGCAAAGGCAATGTCATCGATGTTAGGCCCTTGTGTCATACTTTCTAAAATCCTTTGGAGGCCTTAAAATGACCTGCCTGTGACTTTTTTAGCCCTTGCAAACTGTTGATTTGTCCTTTCTGATATATATATATATATATATATATATATCTCCATTCTAAAAGTAGAAATCCCTTTGATCCCCACCCACACTGTCCTGTACATGAAAACAATAACAGAACAGAAAATAATAACCTGCCCCCTAAATTGTGCTTTTTATGGCCAAATGTGAAATCTGAAATAGCAACTCTGTCACTCTTCTGACTGAATTCTCACTTACCTAGTTTTTAAAAATTTCTACCTAGCTTTGTATTTAGATCAGTGTAATACAGGCATCCTCCCACTTACGGGTCTTGTTACACCCACGGCGCCGAGAAATAAATAAATAAAATCGTATCTGGAAATGGTGGGAGAGGGCTGAAGAGTCCTTGTGGCTCATGGGGACACTCTCCCCAGAGCCCAAAAAGGATGTCAGTGAGGTTGGAGGAAGCCTTGAAGTGACCTGAGGCATAGTGGGGCTTTATTTAAGCTGCTCGGCCTCCCCACATAACAGCTGCCACTCTCGGTTTTCCATGTATCCTCCAGTTGAAGAGAGAGTTATGTAGAAAGAGAGCTGGAGAGCAGGGGAAAATAGGCATTTAGAGCCTTGTTAGAGGGTTCTCCCCATTCTATGCAATTTGACTTACACACACGGGACCCCGGAATGTAACCCCCACATGAGTAGGGGATGCCTGTCCATTAAAGCCTGCATATGAGCCAAGGCAAGCTTCCTCACCTGTGGTCAGACTCAGCAATAATTTCTTAAACAGTGTCTGTGCAGCAGTTTTAATAAGAAATGCAGTGGGTGGAATTTGGTGGTGAACGGTTGTTGTTTAGTCATTTAGTCGTGTCTGAATCTTCGTGACCCCATGGACCAGAGCACGCCAGGCCCTCCTGTCTTCCACTGCCTCCTGTAGTTTGGTCAAACTCATGCTGGTAGCTTCGAGAACACTGTCCAACCATCTTGTCCTCTGTCGTCCCCTTCTCCTTGTGCCCTCCATCTTTCCCAACATCAGGGTCTTTTCCAGGCAGTCTTCTCTTCTCATGAGGTGGCCAAAGTATTGGAGCCTCAGGTGAATGGTACAGATATCAAAATGGTGCCGGGTAATCCTGAGCCAAAGACCAGAGCACAAAAATGTTTCTGGTTCTTTTTTAGCTTATGTGTAAAAAAACCCAACCAGTCGTGATAACACAAAATAATCGCATAAGCAAATTAGTTTCTCCTGAGGCAGAAAGACTTGGTTTAAGGCTGTTTAAAATGGTCTTGTATCTATCACATCAAACTATTCTAGTTTGGTTGGAGCAGAACCACAGCTGGTGCTATTAGGAAATGAGATATGGAATTGGTTCTAAGAGGTAAAGCCCGTTATGTGCCTTTCATATCTACAGGTTAGCCTAGACATCTGCTCTGAATAAACCTATGCATAAGCAGCTGTTCACATGTTGGCATATTCTGGTCAAATATCCATGCAAATGTACAGATGTCCAAAGGTATGCCCAACCTGTGTTGTTGTTGTTGTTGTTGTTGTTGTTGTGTGTATAGCCAGTAGGATGCCCTGTTCCTCCTTCATGACACACATGTGGAGGCAGCTACTTTTGATGGTGGAACTTGAGCCTTTCAATTTCTTAAGTGTGTTTTAGTGCTTTCTTGTTGATTAAATTCCCACACACTGCTTGATATCAGCTCCCAGTTTATTTGCCCCATTTTGGTTATGAAGAAGGCAGCGATGAAAGAGATAAAATGCTGCCTTTTATTAAATGACCTATTTTCTTCCCACACGTTGGAACAAGTCATTGTTTTACCGAGCGATGAGATTTCAGTAATTCTGGGACGTGCTCTGTGACCACAGTTCTTCAGAGTATTGTATGCTTACATTTGCTCACCTCATTGAGCTTAAACATGCCAAAGAATGTGCTGGATTGTGGCACCTGTGTCTAATAATAATAAAAAGCAAATGGCTGCTGGCTACTGGAAATCCATTTTAACAGGAAGTCTGCTTTGGTCCAGTTCCCTGAACTCCTCCCAACCCCAATTGATGACTGCTCAGCTGTGCCTCACAGTTGTTAGGTGCTGACTTCCAGCTGGAAGACCGAACATTTGCCAAAATCTCACTGCCCAGCACATCAGATCGGTCCCCAGAGTATGCTTGAAATTAAGGGATTGACTATCTGCTTAGGCAGCCATGGAATGCATCAAATATTTTGTCTTTTGCCCTATCCTGCTTCAAGTTAAGTCAAGTGTGAAACAATAATAAGCAATAATAGCTACTTTCCTCATCCGATCTACTCATTGGCTTTCTTTTTTTAATGCTTTGGTTAAATTTAACTGCATGTCTTCAAGTTACTACGTACGGAGAACCGCATCATTACAAAATGATAACTTGAGGTGTTCAGTAAATGGAATTTTCACCCTTCAGGGAATTTTGATAAATTAAATTTGGTTCCCATTTTTAATCTGGTAGATAACCTGTCACAGAAGCTGCATTGATTACATTATGTACCCATTGTTAAATACCAGGTGTGTCATTTTACAGCTGACATTCATACGGATATCTGTGAAAGCAAACCTTTGAATTTGGAAAGAGGTGACTTTCCCACAGAAAGATTCGTTGTTCTTTCCAGAGATATCTGCTGGATTCAGTATCACAGGTTATTATTCACTAGATAAATAGGACTTTAGTCTCTAAGGGCCACTTCAGATACAAACATATTACCTACACAGAGATGACTTTTGTGTAGGAAAACAAATGTAATCTTAAGTTTAGGAAAGCAAATATAAGTTGTGAAAGTTGCAAGTGTATTAGAAGCCTTCGTTTGCAAACAAACTTATTCCTGGTCCTTTTTAACTTTGGGTTAAAATTATAAAATTATATAAAATTATATACATTATATAACTATATGTTTGCTAACCATATATATATATATATATATTTAAATGCATACAGTGCTGCAGCAAGTAACTCACTTCTACCATTACTAACAGGATTCCTTGTCAGAGTCAATGGTCACATCACTGCACAAATCACAAACATCCTATTAGGAAAAGAGAGAGAGCTTATCTTAGCGTGTGACAGATGAGCTTATATCGAGGGCTATATGACAGCTGCCAGATGAGTCAGTAATTGTGCTGCTGGAGAGGTTCCATTAAAAACATGCTAAGTGCGTGTGCAATGGCAAAAAATATTGATAAACCTTCTGTAGAATTAAAATTGTGTTTGCGTGTGCACACTTGTTTATAAAGCACATTTCCTTTATAATATTGAAATCTTATGGCAGACTGCATATTTAAAAACTGAGAAAATAGAATTGAGAAGAATAGGCTTAAATTGGCTTTGTCAAAAGTATGCACTTGCATGCGCCCTCTAAATTTTTCAGCTTAGACAACAAACAGTATATACAATGAGGTCTTTTAATGTTCTTCCTCCCCAGGGCAAGGTTTGATATTGTTGCATATCATGTTTATGCTTATGATTCAAAGTTCCAAAATGATTGATTAAAACAATGCCTATGCACATCACTCGCCCTTTCTCTGATTCTCTCTCATACACTAGGAAAAATAAATTCAGAAGTAATAGGGGAAAGAGTTTTTACTGAGAAATGTACTGTGGTTGGCTTGACAGTTTTTCGCTATCGGATTCTACCAGAGGGTGTGTTTACTCAGCTTTGTCCATACTTTAATGTGTAGTCCTGGAATGATAAGAAAGATACTATGGCTGGAGAGTTTATGCTTAAAAGGAGGGGGAAGTATAGAAAATGCTGACTACGATAGCAATATTAAGGAGAAACTATATATTATGAGAAGTGAGGCTGTTGCTGAAAACTGAATCCCAGTTAGAGATGGAGGAGAAATCCGCAGAACTCAGATTCCAGAGCCAATTTACCTGATCCAATCTGGGCAGATCATGACCCAGATCAGACCATGTGTTCATTTTAGAATCCGCAGTCCTGCAGATCTCAAAGCTGGTTCATGGGCTGTAGTGCTGCCAGCCTCCGTCTGCTTGACAAGTTTCATTTACCTATTCAAAAGCTCCTGAAGAAATATTCCAGAGACTCAGATCCTGTGGTGGCTAGGAAGGCTGGTCTTCTTACCACCACATTTCAGTTGAATAAGAGCAAGTTGTTGGACAATGTGACCTCATGTTATTCCATTTCTCTCAGAGAGAGTGGTGCGGCCAAAAAACATGGCTGCCCCCAGTGTTTACATGGTGAAAGGAGGGTTTGAGTTCTGGCACTTTTGAGCAATTGAAGAAGATTATTGTCTGTAATGAAGTCTGTGCGTGAGAGAGAGGAGCAAGAGAAGGGGACACAGTCAGGGTGGGCGTTATACATGTTCATATTTGTGCTATTGGAAGTCATGTCCGATTAACGATGCTTGGGGAATTTGATGTCTGTGAACTGCAATATGAACTGACCTCATTCACATCTCCCGGACTAACATGCACATTGAAATGCGGCCTGCAGTCACATGGCAGCTTATTCCATCTCCCTGATGTTTCCCTAATGTTAATTCCCTAATTTGCACATTATATTGGAGCTTTTGTGTGGTATAAAAGCCACTTCCAGAAATCTGTCAGAATCTAGTGGAAGTTTACCACTTGTTTTCATATTAATTGGTTCAAAAAAACCCCCACAATATTTGTTTGCAACCCAATTAACCCAGAATGTCACGGAAGTGAATGTGTGGAAAGGATGGGGGCAGAGGTGCCACATGTCCCATTAAACTTTAATTAGTTTAATGTAAATGCCCAGTGCGCTTCCATCGTCACAAGTCCCACTACAGCAGAGTATTTCGCACAGCAGTTGAAGAAGGGCAGGAGAGGCAGTATCTTTTCAAAGAGGAGTCTTGGAGCATGCGGTTTGTAACTCAAAGATAAGGTTTATTTACAAAACAAAAAACAACCCTGGCGAAGAACCACACATCTCAGCAAACACTTCCCAAAAAGGGGGAGAAAAGGGAAGAACAAACACACAGGAGACTATTTATACAAACTCATGTTCCTGGAAGCCTAATGACCTCCAGCTGCTCAGTGATTAGAGCGTTTCTGCTACCTTTTAACCCTTTGATAGCAACACCCCCTCTCGCTCGTAACACTGAGCTGTACCAACCTTAATTCAAATTTAAACCTGAACAGAAACATTTATGAGATTGCGGACTCAAAGCTTTCGTAAAACCGTCTGCGAGATTTTCTTGGCTTGGACAATACTTTAGTTCAATTAAACCTTGTTTTACACTTTGGCATACATTTTGATAACGGATATCCAAGTGTTTTGTGTGGGCCTTGAATTGACCTGATTTAGCTAGTTTAATACAAGGTTGATTGCCTTCCCACACTCTGATAGGTAGGAAACATTCTCCAAACAATTCTTGTACCAGTTGCTTATAAAATTCCAGTTCTCTACATATATCTGATAATGCATTAAACTCAGATTCAGTTGAACTTAAAGCTATAAGTGACTGCTTTCTTGATCTCCAACCAATTAGTGCATTTCCAAATTTTATCGCCATTCCTGACACTGATTTTCTATCTGGTCCAGCATCTGCCCAACTACTGTCGGCCCAACATTCAAGTTGTGTGCTGCCCTCTGCTGATAGTTTTAAGCGAAACCTTTTGGTAGTTTGGAGATACCTTAAAACTCTTTTTACTCCTTGCCAAGCATGCATTGATGGTTTTTCAGCTTGTCTACACAGCATGTTGACAGCATATGTTATATCGGGCCGAGTCCATTGTGCAATGTGGAGTAGACTGCCTATCGCTGACTGGTAAACCCCGGGATTACTGAACTCTGTCTGTTGCTCGGCTTGAGCATCCTTTATGTAACTTAACTCCATTGGGGTTTTAACGCCAGCACAGTTGTCCATTTTAAACCTTTCCAGCAACTGCTGGATCTTAGCTTCTTGGCTGAGCCAATAGTTCCCATTTTCATCTTGCTGAATTTTAACTCCTAGATAAACAGATACATTGCCTAGTGATTTTATCTGAAACCTTTCTCCAAGCTTTGTGGCAAATTGTTGTGCAAGTTTATCATCCTTTCCACTGTATAATAAATCGTCAACAAATATCAAAACTGCTTCTTGTTCACATCCCGAGCCTTTTAGATAAAGACACGCATCTGCTGCGCTCTTTCTGAACCCCATGCTCTCTAGAGCATCGTTTAAGCAGGAATTCCAATTACGGGCGGACTGTTTCAACCCATAAATGGATTTGTGTAGGCGCCAGACCTGGTTTGGCTTGTCTCCTTCAAAACCCGGTGGTGGTGTCATATAGACTTCCTCCTGTAAGTCTGCATTTAAATAAGCCACATTGACATCAAAATGAAACAGCTTATTTCCCTTCTTAGCTGAAGAGGCTAAAAGCATTCTTAATGACTCCGATCTTGAAGTAGGTGCATAGATTTGAGAATAGTGAACACCTTTGCGCTGCGAAAACCCTTTTGCAACTAGTCGGGCTTTATATTGCAACTCCTCAGTAGTTGTGGGCTTTAAACGATATACCCATCGACAACCTACAGCTTGTTGCCCTTTCGGAAGCTCTGTACTTGTAAACACACCGAGAGACTTCATTGAAGCCATCTCTTTTTCCATTGCTTCCTGCCACTTAACGGCTTCTGAGCTTGGAAGCTGTTGTACCTCCATATAGCTATCTGGCTCACACTGTGCCATATTTACGTATACACTTGTCACCTTAAACCGCTCTGGCGGCTTGCCCTTTGTGGCACGATTTGACCTGCGCAATTGTTCCTCTTGTGCCCCCTCTGACCGTTGGCTGTCAGAATCTGTCTCAGACTTTATACCTGGATGTGCCTCTAGGGATAAAGACCTCCGTTTAGATACCTCCCTTGGGCTTGGTGTTGCAGGCGACCTGCTTCGCTTTTGCTGTCTGCTAGGCCTACTGACTGGCGATGTTGGAACACTCCTAGATTCTGGCTTTTCTACCTTAGGAGAAGAACCTTGTGCCTGGTCAGAATCTGCATCTGAACCATGTGCACCATCCTCTTCTGGCTCACTACTCTCTGGACTTTCATTCTCAGCATAAATGCCTAAATCATCTCTCAAAATGTCAGGGTTAGCATGTAAGTGAGTCCATCCAGATTGCTCACAAAATTCAGCGCTCCTACTGAGGACCACTCTTGTAGTATCCCCATTTGGGTTCACGAACCTCCAAGATTTGGCGTGTGGTTCGTACCCACAAAAGATGAGTTTCCTAGCCCTTGGACCTCCCTTTTTCCTTAACGCTTTTGGGATAAGTACATAGGCTGGACATCCAAACACCTGAAAGTAATTAATTTTGGGCTTCTTCCCATATAAAGCAAAATATGGGGTAGTTGCAATTACCGAATTATATACTCGGTTCAGAATATGAGTAGCCGCCTGCCAAGCTTCCGCCCAGTAACTTTGAGGGAGTTTAGCATCAAACAACATAGAGTTTGCCAACTCTTGCAGAACCCTGTTTTTACGTTCGGCCACGCCTCCTTCTTGGGGGGAATAAGGTGTAGACAGACGATGCTTAATTCCCTTTTTCTTAAAGAAATTCTGCAACACAGACCCGGTAAATTCTGACCCTCTGTCTGTCTGAAAAGCAAGTACTCTAGTACCGAATTCAAGTTCTACTGCATGAACCCAATTTTTAACTGTTTCTGCAGTATCTGCTTTTGTTAGGGGAGAAAAAAACCATGTAACCTTTGTTTTGTCATCCGAGAGACACAGTGCATACCTCGAACCTCCCATGCTAGCAACAGGCATTGGGCCACATAGGTCCATATGCACAAGTTGGAATACTTTGTCAGATTTCCTATCTGAACTGGGATAGCTGCATCTATGAACCTTCGCCCTTTTGCATGCAGTACAATCCAAATACTTAGTACATTTGTTCATTTTGCACCCTTCTGATAATTCAGGTTGCCTTTTAACATACTGAAAATTAATATGTCCCAGACGGCGGTGCCATAAATGGACACAAGAATTATGGGTAGGCGTGTTCACACAACCAGCATGAACCTGTTCAACTTCATCTGGACTTGTCTCAAAATAATATAACCCATCTCTGCATTCCACCTGCAAAAGAGATACGTTATTCTTTGAAATAGTGCAAACCCCATTTTCAAACACAGTTTTAAACCCATTTCTATCAAGTTCTGACACAGACAAAAGACACCCCTTCAATCCCTTTAGCACGTAGGCATCAATTTCGGTTTGCAAAAATTTCAAGAACACTGTGCCTACGGTCTCTAAGGAACGTTTAGTTGAATCTGCCATTGTCACAACTTTAAGGGTTTGCAAATGTCTGCAATTCTGCAAACGGACACTAGATGGCGCCACCAGGTGGTGAGATGCACCACTGTCGATCAACCAGCGTAGATTGCTGCCTTGGCCACGCCCTTGCATCAACGCCATTACTGAAGCCATGTGCTGTGTGCTGTGGGAGTAGCCATGACCTCCTCCTCTTCTTCGACGTCCCCTGGAACTCCTTGTCTGGTAACTAGGGGTAACGGCCTTGGTGCTGTCTTGACCAGGTTCACGTGTGCAATTCCTAATTAAATGGGAAGGGGAACCACAGCGAAAACAGTGTCTAGCTGCAAAAGCATTTACTGTGTGCTCAAACTCAGCATCAACACTCTTAGGCACAGCATAACTCCCCTTTAAAGACAAACCTCTTTCTCTTTGCCTCTTATCCTGTTCATCTGCAAGCCGAGATGAAATGTATTCAAGGGTTAATTCAGTTGAAGGCATAGCTTCCAAAGTTAGAGCTAGAGTCTCATAGCTTTTATCAAGAGAAGACAACAATATGTATGACTGCTGCTCCATAGAGAAAGGAATGCCCAGCTCTCTTAGTTGATTAAAGGCAGACACCATTTTGGCAATATGTTCTTTCACACACGCTCCTGGTTGGAGACGTAAATCAAACAAACATCTTGTAGCATGGATCTTGGCCCCCGCAGTGTTTCTGGAATTTAGCCGCTGCAGAACCGTCCAGACCTCATGCGTGTTCTTTAACTCAGAAACATAAGGCATTTGCTCTGGTCCCACTGCCAAAACTAGTAGACCTTGGGCTTTCCTGTCACGTTTCTGTGAAGCTGCTGCTGTTGCTTTGTCTTCTGCAGACGCGTCTGCAGCTGCCTGTAAAGGCGGTGCTTCAGTGCAACTCCACAACTCTTTTGCTTGCAACCAAACCCTTACTCTAGCCTTCCAATCTTGCCAATTTTTCCCATTGAGTCGCGTAAACGGGACAGAAAAACTTTCCTGGGACTCTGCCATCCTCCCTGGGGCTTAGGAACGATACTCACACACCTGTAGACCGTCTCCCAGCTGCTGAGGTGGCTCCTTGAAGAATAAGATGTCTTCCAGCGAGTACAAACTGCTCAGTGCCTGTTTAAAACTTTTCTAGGCACATTGCAGGACTCAAGCTGCTTTGAAAGCTTTCGTTGTCGGCAACCGCTTCTGACTTCGCTCCAGTCCTTGCATAAATCACTCTGAACTGCACTCCTTAGCTCCTTCTTGACGTACAAACATCCATAACCTGTCCCATTAAACTTTAATTAGTTTAATGTAAATGCCCAGTGCGCTTCCATCGTCACAAGTCCCACTACAGCAGAGTATTTCGCACAGCAGTTGAAGAAGGGCAGGAGAGGCAGTATCTTTTCAAAGAGGAGTCTTGGAGCATGCGGTTTGTAACTCAAAGATAAGGTTTATTTACAAAACAAAAAACAACCCTGGCGAAGAACCACACATCTCAGCAAACACTTCCCAAAAAGGGGGAGAAAAGGGAAGAACAAACACACAGGAGACTATTTATACAAACTCATGTTCCTGGAAGCCTAATGACCTCCAGCTGCTCAGTGATTAGAGCGTTTCTGCTACCTTTTAACCCTTTGATAGCAACACCACATTGCGATGGCAGTGTCATGTGTGTGACATTGGGAGGAGCCTGGGCAGAGCCTAACATGGCGGCTGCATGGCTACAATGTTTAGCGGCTCCTCCTTGACCCCAAAAATATAGGGGGGCTAAAAGGGCTTGGCCTCTGAAGCTGGTGCCTCTGAGTGGGGGAGTAGTGATGTTGTCCAGAGACGTTTGTTGTTGTGTCGCACCACACCCAGTGTTGCGAATGAAATTTAGTGCAACGTGCCGGCACATCAGTCACAAAGCCACAGCTCCATAACACACACTTCAGTGTGCGAGGGACATTAGAAAACGTGACAGAAGCATAGGCATTATAATGAGGAAAACTAAAGCAACATTCCCCATGTCTGAATGCACCCACCCACCCAGTTTCACCCCTTTCCTACGTTTTGATGCAGTTCTTGGCTCAAAAAAGATTTAAATACATAAATGTGCACATCCCAAATTAGTCAGGAAACAGGGTGAAACAGACCCGTGTGTAAAAGTGGCTTAGATTGGAATAATCTGATTGTCCCCCTGTGTAAGATTCAGCAAGTGGTTTATAATGAGCCATAGTGCAAATATGTTTCTCCTTTAGATAAATATTTGGAACATCTTCTGTTAGTGTTTGATGTGTTCCTTCTTCCAGAGACTGCTTCCTGCTTCATTTGCTGATGTTTTGCTGTCTCCAGAGAGGCTCCTTTAGGCCCACAGGGCACTTGTCACTTAAGATGAAAGTTCTGCTGGCTGGTGAAGGAGGCGGGTGCAGAGCCAGCCACTGAATCTTTGGCACATGGGCAGAGCCAGACAGATCTTTGCTTGCTTGCATCTCTGTGCAATATTAGAACTAACAAGAAGGGAGGGGGAGTGGATTTTTCTTGATCAGATGTTATACAGATTCAGGGAGGAGTCGGGTTTAAGAGTCATCATTTTGTGTGCCTTCAGTGTCTCTACTAGCCAGTTCCTTAGTAGCTCAAGAATTATAACAAATAGTAATTAAGTTGCTGGCTTGAAGACCTTTTTAGGATTGAATGTGCGGTGTGCAAAACTGTTACATTTCTTTCTCTCCAAAACAGGAAGCATAATTTGTTTAGTTTAAAGCATTTCTTTTTCTTTCCCCCAATTGGTGATCAGGTATTAAAATCCAAATCTTGTGTTTCTGTTTTATAATCTGTTACCATGGTGATATTAACATACACATAGGGTGATAGCTTTGTTGTATGCAATCAAGCTGGATAAAAATGTTGATTAAAATGGATACACAGAATCTCTTCATAAGGAATTAAGGATAAGCAAATATGGAAGGTAATTGAGTATGGTTTGATTTGAAGTTTGTTGGAGATTAGCTTGATCATATAAATTGTTCCTTAAATTTTCTTGCTTCAAGATTTCATTGTGTGCACATTACTTGGGTTCGAAATGTCTGAATTTCCCTTTAAGAAGTCTTAATCAAAAAGAATCTTAATCAATGTATCTAGAGCTAATGGTCCAGTCCAGAGGCTTGCTGCTTCAAGAAATAAATGTGAGAAATGGTAGAAGCTTAGCAGCTAAGCTGTAATTAAGGTTGTATTAGCATTTTTGTTAGAGAACTCCATTATAAATATTCCCTGTTGACTTAAATTGGGTGTGCAGAGTACCAGGGTTGAAATTATTTTGTTTATTGTTTTATGTACATACCCACACACTACTAAATTGCTCGATACTTTCTCCTCCAACATGGCAGGTAGACTTATGTGGTATCTAGCTCCAATGCCCTTGAGCACCTATCAGTCAGTTCAGCACCACTGGTCATCCTCTCTCAGAATTTGCCAGATAAATTATTATTAACTGGATCACAACTTTAAGAACACACACACACATGAATGGAAGGGGGGGGGGGAGAGAGAGGATAATGGAAATGAATAATACCTTTAACCCTTGATTATAATTCCACCAAGCCATTCATAATACACAAAAAGGACTGTCCAATCACCTACACCTGAAAAGAGGGCTGGAATCATGTTTGCTGACCTCTGCATCCTTTGGCTCCTTCTGTGATGTCTGCAGTAGAATATTGCAGGGAGGATAACCTATGCATACCCTACAGGTCCAGGCTCTTTGCCTGACGAGGAATCCTGAGTCGTGGCTTCACAACTGAGTGTGGAGCTTGTGAGCAAACATATGTATGACCATAGGCTCTCCATCCTTATGTTAGCCTGAATGTGCAAATGTAGAGGAATGGTCTCTACCATGTGCTGGCAGGTGCAATCCTGTTCCCCTCTCGATCTCTGCATATTCTCTGCATATTCCTGTTTTCAGGGTCCCTTCCAACTCTGCAATTCTATGATATATTTATTCTCCTATATGCAGAGGATGGCATTCTAATTTCACAGACACAGTTATATCTTAAGTGTTTACCAACTGGCTCGCTGGTTGTTTTGTGGGAAGGGGAGATTCTTAACTATGCAAAATTGAAAGATATGGCATTCTCTAAGAAGAACTTTTGATATTATTGGATCACAAAGAATCAAATATTTTTTGAGCATAGGTTTTATATGCCTGTCGGCTGGAAAACCGAGGGCAGTGGAGTCCTTAAGCCATTCCTAATTTGTCTCTAGCCAAGGTGGGAACACCTTTGTATGGTGTATGGACACCCCCACCCTGTCAGTGTCCCCAGGTGTGAACACAAACCAAAACAAATCTGAAGCTAATGAACCTGTGCTGCTGTGAATAGCTAGTGGGGATAGATGATAATAATAATAATTTATTATTTATACCTCGCCCATCTGGCTGAGCTTCTCCAGCCACTCTGGGCGGCTTCCAGCAAAATATTAAAAAACCGTAATACATCAAACATTAAAAGCTTCCCTAAACACGGCTGCCTTCAGATGTCTTCTAAAAGTCTGGTAGTTGTTGTTCTCTTTGACATCCAGTGGGAGGGTGTTCCACAGGGGGGGCACCACTACCGAGAAGGCCCTCTGCCTGGTTCCCTGTAACTTGACTTCTCCCAGTGAGGGACCTGCCAGAAGGCCCTCGGCGCTGGACCTCAGTGTCCGGGCAGAATGATGGGGGTGGAGACGCTCCTTCAGATATACTCGATAGAGATATGAAACTCACCAGAAGGGAAACCACTGTGCACTGTGGTATTATGAACACACACTAAAACTGTCTGATTGCATGTGAGGGCCTATATTTCCCCCCAGTACCAGAGCAGAGGCATACCAAGCAGCTGGCAAGGCTGGCCCCTTCTAGGGGTGTAGACCCGGGGTGGTGGTGCAAAAAATCACCCCAGAAACGACTCAAACTCCAGGCAGGGCTTAGCAGATGCATCTCTCTTGGTTGTGTGTGGTGCCCTTCTCCTCCTCCTCCTCCCCACATGGGGCTTCAGTGGCAGCGGATCTCAGCCACTCAGCACTACTGCAACACTGAGGGAAGGAAGCCACTGCCACCTATGGGAGCCTAGCCAGAGCTGTGCAAGCTTTTGCTGGGGTTGTCCCTGCCGGCCGTCTGATTCCTGGCTTGACTTAGGAGTAGCAGTGAAGGTTGAGGAGAGAAGCACACCCCCTGCGCCACTGTGGTCATAGCAGGGGCAGCTGCGGGGCCTGTGTGAGGTGGCGAGCGGGCAGGGCAGTGCCAGTGTACGCTGCCGTGCTGCAACAGCCATGGGCAGTGTTAAAGAGTGCTATGTGTGAGAGGGAGGGAGCAGAAAAGGGGAACATAGGGACAGTCAACTTTCAAAGAAGAAACATAGCAAGTACAGTGGTACCTCAGGTTACAGACGCTTCAGGTTACAGACTCCGCTAACCCAGAAATAGTACCTTGGGTTAAGAACTTTGCTTCGGGATGAGAAAGGAAATCGCGCAGCGGCAGTGGGAGGCCCCATTAGCTAAAGTGGTACCTCAGGTTAAGAACAGTTTCAGGTTAAGAACGGACCTCCAGAACGAATTAAGTTCTTAACCCGAGGTACCGCTGTATTGGCTTCTCAATCTCAAAATTTATATTGGCATATAGACAAAATTCTGGAACTTTCAATACAAAAAAATCATTCAGCAAAATCTAACAACTAAAATACTGTTGTATAACATTCACCAATCCTCATTGTGTGTTGCAGAAATCTGGCCACTATCTCCATAATAATGGCATATACCAAGGCTGTTTGAGGATAGTCCTGAGCAAGGAGTGTGGGCCCCTTCAGCATTACTTCATAATGTGCGGTGGCAGGGTTTTTTCCCCCAGCCAGAACTCACAGGACCCCCTTACGGGGATCGAACCTGCAATCTTGGCATTTTCAGTGCCATGCTCTAACCAACTGTGTTAATAATAATTTTAAAAAAACATTGTTGGCATATTTTCTGCTCTAAAACATGACAATAAGTACTTTTTGCACATAATAATTCATAAATGTTTTTGCTTCCTTGTTGCATACGGCAATCAGTGTAGAACAAGAAGATACTTTAAAATATGGCTAGTTCCTTGAGTGAAAATTCCCACAGTTGAGCTTTTCCTGTGACTTTCTAAATTTCAAGGGCTGTGAGCAACCTATGTTACATTAAATTGCATAAGCGTGACCTACATGCCCTGGGCTTGTCATTGCAAAGTGGTTGAGTAGGTTCAGAGTTTTTCAAGGGATAAATTAAAAAACACTTCATGGTAAAGAGAGAGAGAGAGAGAGAGAGAGAGAGAGAGAGAGAGAGAGACTCGACATTTACATGGGAAATATGACATAGGTAGATGAATGCTCTGTTGGATCAATTTTACTGCATTTGTAAGCAAACAATTACTGCATGGAGCATTTTGATTTTTCAAGTGAAATGTTTGCTGGTGTTGTTCATTATCTTCATTACCAGCTGCAACTGTTCCTGAGCCAGCGGGGTCTTGGCCACAGTAGTTCATGCACTGGTTACTTCAAGACTTCATGACTGCTGTGTCTCTATGTGGGCCCGATTCAGAAGCTGTAGCTAGTACAGAATGCTGCAGCATGATTGCTAACAAGATTGAGATCAGTGGTGCCAACTTGAATAAAATATTGGGGGGAGGCATTTAAGCCCCCCTCTTCACAATTGATCAAAAGACGTCACACACACACACACACACACACACACACACACACCATTTGAATGACAATGGCCATTAACTTTTTTTTGGGAGGGGCTCAGATATTTTATTGGGAAGGCCAAAGGGACCTCAGCCCCTAGGAGTTGGCTCCTATGAGTGAGATCCTCTCAATGTATAGCACTGTGTTCAGAGACCTGCACTGGTTGTTAATATGCTACTGGGCCAATTTCAAGGTGTTACTATTAATGTAGACCTTAACAACTTGGTACCAGTTTACTTGAGAGACTGCCTTACCCCAAATATGCCCACTTTGATCTGCTGAACTGGCACTATTACAGGTGCTACATAATACTCATTCTGCCTTTGTAAGAAATGGATATTTTAGTGTGGTAGCACCTGCACTTTTGAACTCACTCCTTTCTGACATCAGGCAGGTAGCTTCAGTGCACGCTTTTCAGTACAGTGAAACATTTTAGTTCAGACAAGCCTACTCAGATATGTACAGTAGAATGTTTATGTGTGTTTGGATCTGTTCTTAGCTTATCACTAATTTTAACCATTTTTTAAAATGTTTCAAATGGTTGTTTTTTCCTGTTTTTCCCTGATGATTTTATTGTTTTAATCTTTTTGTAAACTGAGAGGTTTTTGTTTAAGCAATTTATTAATCTTAATTTTTATTTCATAAACTTTATAATGTTTTTTTAATTGAAGTCACCCCCCCCATTACTGAAAAAAGCCAGCATGAAATATAAAGTGGGCATGTCACAAAGTAAACACTTGCTTATCAGATAGTGAAAACCATAAAAGAACACAATATGGTAAAGACAGAGCCCAGCATTCTCCTTTACCAATTGCCTAGTGATTGCTTTGCTTTGCATAGCATTACTTCTTTTTTAGTTTAGTTGTTTGTTGTGATCCAAGCTGTGGTTCTAGCGAATGTCCTGGAAAAAAGAGAGATAGTACAGAAGAATTATCAAATGATGGCAGTAGATACACTGAATGCCCTCAATTCCTTTGAGATAATCCAGTTTGCAAAAGCATATGTTCTGCAAACTGAGCCCACTGCCTCAGGGAACAGTACATATAATCCAAGTCTGTCAGCAGTTCGCTAACATGCTGGGAAGAATATCAATAAGTATATAGAGGAGCCAAAGTTCTCACTCTCCTTTAATACAGAGTCTTCAGCTCCATTCATTATACCACAGTAGGTTCCTCAGGTTCTGTATTTTGACAAGACAAGTATTACTGCGACAACGTGATGGATGGCAGCTTAATATTACAATGCATTTGGGATCTATGGAATATTGTTAAGCATCTTGTTCTACGCCAAACATCCAATGTTTCCATCCCCTGTTTCAAAGTGAGCTTTTGTTGGTTATGCAGGCAGGCCACTTTTCTTTGGCGTGTCTGCGAGTTCCTCCATAATGCATGCCCTCCAACATTTCTCCTATGAAAATAGGGACCTATTACTACTACCACTACTGACTGGGTTGCGCTAGCCCAGGGGTAGGCAACCTAAGGCCCGGGGGCCGGACGTGGCCCAATCATCTAAATCCAGCCTACGGATGGTCTGGGAATCAGCGTGTTTTTATATGAGTATAATGTGTGCTTTTATTTAAAATGCATCTCTGGGTTAGTTGTGGGGCATAGGAATGCGTTCAAAATATAGTCCAGCCCACCACATGGTCTGAGGGACGGTGGACTGGCCCACGGCTGAAAAAGGTTGCTGATCCCTGCCACTCTGGGTGGCTTCCAACGTTTATAAAAACATAATGAAACATTTAACATTTTAAAAAACTTCCCTATACAGGACAGCCTTCGGATGTCTTCTAAATGTTGTCAATCTCCTTGACTCAGGAGTCACATAACTCCATACCCCACCACATTTCTCTGATTAAAATAGGGACATCCTAAGGGAAAGCAGGACATTGTGGGATCAAATCAGAAACCAGAATGGCTTCTGTATATCCGGGACTGTCCCTGGAAAATAGGAACACTCAGAGGGGCTGATAAAGGAGGCAGGTATGAGCAGAGTAGATTCCAGAACATTTTCATTTGGTGACTTTATACACTCCTTAACAATTATTACTATCATCATCATCATCATCATCATCATCATCATCTCTATTATTAATTTCAAACATAAGTTTGGTGTTCTGTGTCCAAAATGGTTCATCCATTTGTTTATTACACAATTCTGGGCAGACACATGACTAAAGTTGCAATCCTAGATCCACTTACCTGGGACTAAGGCCCACTGAATCCAGGAGGAATTACTTCTAAATAGACATGCTTTGCATTGTAAGTTGGGGTTTGTGGCTGCTTCCTCAGATAAGAAAGTTGTGTTGTGAACCTGCCTTTAGAGACATCTCTCACAGGAGCACAGGGACCTTGATCACCTCAGCTGATATCTACTCAAATTCAATTTTTCTCCTTGAATCCAATTATACTGTTGACCATCAGTATACATTCCTGCCAGAGAGTTTGACAGATTCACTGTGTACGGTTTGAGATAATGTTTTCTTTTATTTGCTTCCACACTGGCTGTGTTAATTTAATTGGGTGACCTCTAGCAATAGATGTATTCAGCTGTTGCATTTCACTAAATGTTTTTATGATACTATATGCTACAATAGTCTCCTTTACTCATTGTTCAAAACTACAGAACTAGGGTGAAGCCCAGCTAAGTCATACTCAGAGTAGACTCACTGAAATTAATGGTCACTTGAGCAGATTTATTTTATTGGGTCTACTCTGAATATGACTTAACATTGGATATCCATGCTTAATATCATGGCTGCTTCTTATAGGAAAGACTCTTTGGCTTCTCTTGTCACTTCTATTGAATCTTCTATGACTGCACAATTAACATTTGACATTCGACTGGTATCAAATTACACATCATTTGATGCTCTCTGTCTTTGCATATGGTGGCAAGAAATAAAACACTAGCATAAACAGCAATAATCTTCCACGGTTGCAGCAGAATAACAAATATTCTGTTCAACAATAAGGTGGGCATTTTTAAGAGGAGAGGCAGTTTGCACATGGTTCCACTACTTTAGAGCAGGGTCAATGTTTGATTGATGGTAGCTAACAGGTATATGGACATATTTTATCTTGGATTTAACTCTATCTGCTTTGAAATACAGTAGCCAAGGATGTTTGGACTGTAGCCACTAAATTAGTAAGACCCAGTTCCAAACCCAGTGTTATGAAACATTAATCCCCTTTCACTTGCCCACACTGAATGCACCTTCTATTTTGTTGCCTATTCTTATGGCCTAATACTCTTCCTTGTCGTAATTTCCCCCTAAACAATTTTGCAAGCTTCTTGACGTTGCATGAAAAATAAAACCAGGCTGATAGAGAGAGAAAAGTTGGGCATGCTTCTGAAGCAACACAGTTAGCAGCCTAAGATGATAAGTGTGAATATTTTTCTTCCTTCTTCAAACTGCCTTTCTGGTTTCATTCTGCACCACAACACCACTTTTCCAAATTTTAGGTTGCTTCTTTGTGTCAACTGTAAAAGTGCTTGGTGGCTTTCTGCTGCTACAGTGATTGCACTTGATAAAATACTGATTATTCAGCACAGCACAATCATGGTTGACTTTCTTGAAGGATTTACTCTGCAGCTATGAAGAGTAGAGCACTTCATTTTAAAAGGGAAGAGTCATTCTCAGTATCTTTATAGGCATCTTTGTTCACTACTGACTTAATTTTTAGTTGATTTTCCACTTTGGCTACACTCTATGGAACACTCAACACAACTCCATAATGTTTCCCAATCATCTAAAGTGGCTTGGGGGGGGGGAATCAATGGGTTGCAACTGGAGATTAAAAATATATATATCTCAATATGAATGTTGCAATTTGAATCTCAGCCGTGTGTGTGTGTGTGTGTGTGTGTGAGAGAGAGAGAGAGAGAGAGAGAGAGAGAGACTTAAATACAGACTTATTACTTAATAGAAAATTCTGGGAATATAGATGGCATGGGAAAATGGCTCCATTACATGTGTGTGTCCCATTTTATTTGGCAAATAGCTGGTACTGGAAGAGGGGATATGATGGGCTGATATCATCTTCTTTCTAAAGCTTCAGTTCTTTCCTTATCGAGGGACAGCATCAATGCATCTGCTAGCTTTTAGGAACAAGTAATGTCTTGTTGATGGGGACGCAGGTGGGATGGGGACGCAGGTGGCGCTGTGGGTTAAAGCCTCAGCGCCTAGGACTTGCCGATCGAAAGGTTGGCGGTTCGAATCCCTGCGGCGGGGTGCGCTCCCGCTGCTCGGTCCCACCGCCTGCCAACCTAGCAGTTCGAAAGCACCTCCGGGTGCAAGTAGATAAATAGGGACCGCTTACCAGCGGGAAGGTAAACGGCGTTTCCATGTGCGGCTCTGGCTTGCCAGATGCAGCTTTGTCACGCTGGCCACGTGACCTGGAAGTGTCTCCGGACAGCACTGGCCCCATGCCTCTTAAGTGAGATGGGCGCACAACCCCAGAGTCTGTCAAGACTGGCCCGTACGGGCAGGGGTACCTTTACCTTTACCTTTAATGTCTAAAGGTTTATTCATGCAGAGAAAAAGGACAATAAAGGGTTAATTTCAGTGTGCTGGTTAATTTGGGTGAGTTTTGCCCTGCACCTGCAGCTAGTTAAGCAGATGAGAATGACTCAGCACAATCTACAGTAAAAAGGCTGTTGTGTTCAAGGCAAGTTTGTTCTTGGCCCCTGCCTTTGGCCAGAGCCTAGTCTGTATGCTGTAAGGAGACTCTATGCTGCTGGAAGACCATACCAACAACTGCATGTAACTGAAATGGCATTATATTGCCAGTAAAGAAACCAACTCTTCCTAGAACTTGATTGATGTTTCTCTGTTCTTTTGGCACACTCTCCTGGCATTAGGACAGGCACTCTGCATATGTTCCAACATCCTGCCCTTTAGGGAACAGGTTTGTTCCTTTCTTGCCAAAAGCGGCCGACCCAGAGAAGTTGAGAGGGACACAGGAGTGTGTGATGAGACCTTTGGTGGCATGGCAGAGCAATGTTTCTCAACCACTGGTCATGCAATTAACTGGCTTTCTGTGAAGTAGCATTTGTCAGAAAGCACTTCAGCACAGGCTTGGAGAAACCTTTGCCCAATCCATGGGGAACTACAGAAGCAGTAGCTTCCCCACTGAAGCTCTAGAAGTTTCTATAGATGTTCCACTCAGCTTTGTGACTGCACAGTTGGACTACTTAAAGAACCGGTAAGCAACTTGTCTTTCCGCTTCCATACCTGGCTCCTTGGAAATCTTACTGGTGCCTAAGTTTGGTACAAATCTCACACCCCTGCTATTTAGTCTGAGGCCTTGTGAATTTTCATCCTCTTCTCTGTATTCGTGGGAAAAGATCCTTGGCTGGCTGGTTTTTAATGATGCTGTGGAACTTTAGAGCAACAATGGAGCACTGTCCAGTGTGGAGCTGCCACTAAACTGGTTGGATGAACAGGAGCCAACTCCTGGGGGCCTTGGGGGCTTTAGACCCCACAATAAAATATTTGAGGGTGGCGGGGGGCCCTCAAAATTCATGGGAATTCCCATTCAAATGGTGTGTGTGCACTGCGTCATGTGGTTGATTATGCAGTGTGGGGCTTACCTGGGCCCCTGCAATATTTTATTCAAGGTGGCACCCCTGGTTGCTTGGGATTGTAGAGAGAATTGTGAGGTGCTTATGTGTATATATGTGCAGTAGGGTGCTGCATACAGATATGTCTATATGCCATCTATTATAGATTCCAACAGTAGACCAAATTTTGCAAGTTTTCTTGGCATCTGTTTGCACAAACACTTTGAAGGAGGCTACAAAGTGTATTAATAAGACATACCTTCTACCATGAATGACTGATAAAAGGCAAAGGCCAGAGATACTTTGTTCCATGGATTGATTGCGCTCTCCCCATGCAGCTCACATACCCCCATACTTCTAAGGGGTTGTATATATCATTGTAATCCAAGATTAACTTTATTTCAATGAAATAAATCTTTTGTAATGTATTATATATGATGTCCTGGAGTACAAAGAAGTTTGTGTGTGTGTGTTATCAGAACTGATTTTTCTTATTACTTAGGTTGAACTTTTTACTTTTCATTTCTTTAGCTTGTTTTTTCATCTCATTTCTTAAAGGCTTCTTAATCTTGCATTGCTGTTGAATATCTTTAAGATTTAAGGATGGAAGAATAGACTAAGAAGAAATAGAATTTTTTAAAACCGAAAAAAGAAGAAAGAAACACTGTTTTTTGGCCTCAGTTTAATTATTATTCAGTGTTAGGAATTTATATTCCACTGTCTATGTAAAAACATTTCCATGGTCATATTCATCTCAGATTCCTTTCTAACTTTTATGCTGTAAAGCAATGTATTTTCTTACAGTCAAAAGGCAAGTTTTAAATATTTTAACATGCAACTAATTTACAAATGATCTGGTGGGTTTCTATAAATAGCAGAATTTTAATGGTATGATTAATCAGCCTCAAAATAATTAAGTACACACTCTTTATGAAAAGATCAATTACAGCAATAAAATCTGGGTAGTGCATTCCTTTTGAAGAAATAAACTACTTAATTTGGCTACTTCTTCCACAAGTGGTGGACATGTTATAGAGCATGCATTTTTGTAAAATGATTGTCCAGGCAACATCATTCTTTACTAATTTTAATGGATCTGGATTATCTGGCTTGTCATTTCAATTTTTTTATCAGATTTAGATCCTGGAAAGAAACATGAGAAATACTAAATACTCTAGTTTTTGCTCATCATTGAAAATGGTGATACATTTGAAACAAGAAGGACTAGTAGATTTTTGAGATACTCTTTTATTAGCTAATTTGATGGCATTCCATAGTGCTTCAAATGTGTTCAGACTTCATAATGAAATAGGGAGCCTGGTAACTGTTTCATAAAGCACTCTTTGTCATTGGTGTGACCAATTTGAACGTTTCAACACAATATGGAAGGTACTGTAATATTCTACCTACTGTAAATTTATTTCATCTTACAGAAAGGTGTATAAGGAATGTATGTTTTAACTTTTGTATGTTTTGATTCTTACATCAAATATACATATATATAACAAACCAAGTAGAAGATAAACAAAGCTGCTTACGTTGTTGAAAAGGAGAACTATTATAAGAATGGCTATTTGGCTTTTTCCATTATAGCCATTTCAGTGTCAGTTGCATCTGGTTTATGTTTATGATTTTCTTAAATTCTTACGTCTTGTTTTTCCAAAGTGGCATACAATTATGTTCTAACGATTATTGTGGGGAAGGCATAGAAACAGTATTCACAGAATCATAAAGCTGGAACGTACCCTGAGGATCATTTAGTTCAATCCAAATATGCATATGGGAATCAGGCCTGCAATCATGGTGTGATTGGCACCATGCTCTTAACCAGCTGAGTGATGCTTCAGAACTGCCCAATGAGCACCCTTATCATTCAGTGACAATATCTGATTGTTTGTCACAAGGACCATAAATACAGCTGTTCTTGATTACAGCGTATTATAGGATCTTCAAACACAGTCCATGCAGAGCGTAGCAAGTGACCAGGCATGTCTGACAGGAACCATTCCCTTCCATTCTTTTGCCAGTTTATTTTTTTCCTTTGTATTCAGTACTTGCTATGTGTGGCAGTTACGGTATGTGAGATTTAAACAATTTTATGTCAAAATGTCCTCAGCTCAGTGTTTTTCTTGAGAACATGGGACATTAAATGTGTCTGAGTATTTGCAACCAACGTAAGATGAATGTAATTTGTACTTGAGATGAATGAACTAACGTGAGAGGAATGTAATAAATAAATAAAATAATACTTGGGTATCTATAAGCGGAGCACAAAATCTCATGTGAGAAGTTGCCTTTATTGCAGTGGGCTTTGTTAATTCTACTTTAATCAAGCTGCAAAGCCTATTCTTTTGGGGTCAATTTCTTTGTTAGTGTTCAGTTTAATCTGCTGAGGGACATTCCCTTTGTCACTTATCTCTGGCCTTACAGTTTCTCCATTCAAGCCCAGGTATTACAACTGATTTTCTTTAATACCTTGACTTGAGCACATTCTACATTTAGATCGCCATAATAATGGCTTGGTTCTCATTTATGCCATTTATTTCTTAATACATAATTTTCAGTGCCTGCAGCAGTTCGCCATCTTGAGTCCTATTACTTTTTTGTGACCTAATTATCTCCAGCCTAGCCAATTAGTGATGAAGAATATGAAAAAGAGAAATATGCCTATGTACCGAGTGTATAAGTGGAAGAGAATTGAAGTATAAAACATAATTGGGTGTGCTGGCCAGTCCATTTTAAGATTAAACAAACAAACAAAAAAAAGACCAGTGCTGTTGTTTGGCAAGTTGCCAGTCCCCACCCCCCGTTGCCCTCAATTTACAATCATGTGAGACAGTATCAAATGAGAAGGTATAACTGTAGGCCAGGGTAGGGAATGGGATCTGACTGGTGGACTGGATCCTGACCTTCACATACTCCTGTGGGCCATTTTGACCAGTGGGTCGGGTTACTCACCTGCCAAGCACCTAATGCTATCAGGAGGTCAACTCCTCCAGCTTCAAAGCCTATCCCTGTGGGGCCTGCTGTTAGGGTCAATCTACTGCTCAGTGAAATAAGCCAGATTATGAACATAATGAAGTTCTTTCAGTCTTGGACCCAAATATCCATTGAAGTGCCTTTCCCGTTACTAGCCAATATGAGCCCTGAATTTGGCAAAGGAGACCCTTTTTGTTCACCTGGCTTACTGTACAGTGTCAGAGGGTAGGTATTAGGATTCCCTTTTCCTAGAGATGTGGTTAGTCTCTACAATGATGGGCTTCTGGGCTTAGTCAAAACACATTTCTTCATGCAACCTTTTGGTGGTATTGATTGGGGTCTCCAAGGTTCTGGAATTTGAGGAGTACAGTGGTACCTCAGGTTAAGTACTTAATTCGTTCTGGAGGTCCATTCTCAACCTGAAACTGTTCTTAACCTGAAGCACCACTTTAGCTAATGGGGCCTCCTGCTGCTGCCGCGCCGCCGGAGTACGATTTCTGTTCTCATCTTGAAGCAAAGTTCTTAACCTGAGGTACAATTTCTGGGTTAGCGGAGTCTGTAACCTGAAGCGTATGTAACCCGAGGTACCACTGTATAATGTCTTCTGCTGTGTTTTTATTGATATTTGCTGCTACTTTTGTGCTAATACAGGGGTGGGAAACAGCTTCCCATCCCGAGGGCTACTTTGGAAGGTATGTCAGGTGACCCAACTTCAACGAAACATCTTTCCTTTCTTCCTTTGCAGCTTCAGTTCAGATGGGGCTTTCAGTCAGTACCAATCAGCTGATTGATTTATGTCAGCTACAAGTCCCACTTCCAGTAATGTTTGGCTGCATTTAAGAGCTGCCAGTCAGATGATCAGCACAGATTTCAAGCTCCATTTGGCAATTGGGAGTGCACTTTAAGGCTTCAGTTTGTATCATTGCAGCTGCATCTTTACCTACCCCACTCATGATCTCATATGATGTAAAGTATGGGTCAGGCAGGTGTGGCTTGAATGAAAAGGCCTTGTGGCCCAAATTGAGAATTATTTTGGGCTTGATTTGGCCTGTGAGCTGGAGGTTTTCAATTGTTGTTTTATTTGAACTTATATTTTTGTCTGCGTTTCATTGATGTGTTTGTAAACTGCCCTGGAATCTATTCAAATGAAGGGTAGTCTAGAATTGCATAAAATCCTTTTTAAAAACATAGACCATATTGAGATCCAGTTATGGAGAAATTACAGAAAGTAATCTTTGGAGGACAGGTTTCTTTAAATGTACAAGACAAGTCGTTCCTTCAGCTAGGCTTTTATTTCTGAAAAAAGTCTTGCAAAGACTTTCTGAAAAAAGTCTTAATTCTTAAGTGGCTGCATTGCTAAGAAGTTTTCATTACCATCTATTGGTTTATTAACCATGTTATAAAACATATCTTTAACTCCCCATGTGCATAGTAAAATGGAGGCATTGAACCAAAAACCATATAATTAAATAGAATATTTTCTCCAATTGAAAATATTACCCTCTACTACCTCACATAAGATACCCCAAAGATGCCTATATTTTTATGTACAGAAGTAGTACATCATTTCATTATGTAATGATTATTTCCTTATGAAATAATTTCTTTATGAAATTACATCATTTCATTATGTAATTATGCTACAGAATTATAACTTAATTACCATTATGGGGTAATGGCAGATGTCACAAATTAGATAATGGGATAGATGAACCATTGGTCTAATCAACTATGGCAGGCTTTATGTCTGGAGCTAGAATATCCCCAGGAGAGTTTGCATAAGCGCATGTAAATTGATTAAGTTTATGTGACTTTAACTAGGGCTACTTAGCGAGGATTGTCATAAACTTTTGCTTCAGACAATTTCCCCATTGCAAAGATTCATTGGGTAGATATGTGTTATCCTGATCCAATGGTAGACAGATGTGGTGAATGACACTGTTGTTAAATTAAAGTTAAATATCTTTCAGGGGCTACAGATCTCTGTGCATAGGTTGTTTTTAATTGCATCACTAAAAGGTCCCCGTCCCCCCCCCCCCGAAAATCCTTTTAGCAGAGAAGCTTTATGTTCACATATAAAAATGCTGGCAACCCCACTCCCAAATGCTTCACATCGGTGCTCTGGGAACGTGAATGTGGATTTTCCCTTTAATTTATTCACTCTCATTGGCCGTCATACCCTGCCAAAAGTTTCTACAATAGTATCTTGCTCTTCATCTCTGCAAAGGAGACCGTGTAGAGTGACTCTCTTGTCCCCCAGCCATAGTTGGATTGGATGGGCATCACTATTCATTTTATTTTGTTACCTTTGTACCTTGCCTTTCTTCCATCATGAAATCCAAGCTGTAATCCATGTCATTCCCTGGTGGTCACCCAACCAGGCAAAGTGGTGGCCTCATGTGCCTTCAGACCATTAGTAAATATTAAATCACACAGAGAGATTTGTAAAGAACTCTAGATTTAATTCAAAAGCAGTCTTAAGGAGCAGCAATTTTAACCTTTTTCCATTCTCTAAATGGACAGTGTTCTGTAGGTCTATAAACAAATGTTACAGGCACTAAGCCTTTGACATTTCATTTCAGTTTAGTTACCTTTCTGTTAACAAGCAAAACACCAGCCAGCCGCAACTGAAAGAGAGAAAAAAACAACCTTCCACACATTTATTAGTTTCTGTATAATAACTTGAAAATAAAAATAAAATGTGCTTGTTTTTACAGTGCTTGATGAAATGCCTAGCACACTGCTTTATGAATTCTCCAGCTTAATAGCTCCTGCTTCTTCTTGCCTACAGCAGAATTAATGTGAAATGTAGCCTTCTAACTTCCAGGCTCTAAGAAAATATGTTAGTGATGTTTATTAGGGGGGAATAATGCCCTTTATTCTTTTCTAGTACTAAGTCTGGAGCTAACAATTACATTTAAACATTAATGCAGCAATTTTGCTCAGAGCCATGAATTTTAGTGACATTCATGCATACATAGCTGGGCGTGCATAACTAGTTTGAACATCGCAGTGCAAGGATGAGGCCTAAGGGGAGGAGACAGTTGTAAGTTTGTAAAATTTAAAAGTAATGAAATTAATATGCATAACAGTATGATTCGAGAAATGTTTATTGGCAAAAAGGAAAATTCTCCTATGCCATGGACTGTTTTTCATCCTTTAATTAGTACTTTTTGTTTAGGAAGGCAAGCAAACATTTAAAAAAGAAACAACCTGCAAAGCTGCCTTATGGCTGACTTAGATAAAATGAGAACCACTGCACAAGAGTACAAAATCTGGGCTGCATTAAGTGATCACACTTAACCCAGGTGACAAGGAGAGCTAGTGCTCAGGAGTCACAATTCAGGAGCGGGACAAGAAGTTAAGAACTGGATGGCAGTGACCCAGCTGTCCCAACAAGTGTCACCTTTCACCCTGTGCTGGTCCCGTGGGTTACCAAAAGGTGAGGTCCAAGTCCAGTCCGAGGTCGAAGGTGCAATATGGAGGCAGTCCATAAAAGCTGAAGCTGGGTGCAGAGCAGGGAGCCGGGTGAGGGCCGGAGAGCAGGACAGGGTTCAGGCAGGAACTGTCAACTTACAAAGTTGCTCCCCAACCTGGGACTGGGGCTGGCTGGCTTTATCTGCCCTGAGGCATAGGGCAGCCCCGATCCTCAGGTGACTCGCCCCTCCTGGCCTGGAGGCGAGCACTCCTCCTGCGGGAACTTAGTTCCCTCCGCCTCTCTGCTCTGAGCCTCTGCAGCCCAGGAAAGGCTGGAAGGTTACCGGACCCAGAGGCAACCTCAGCTTCCCCGATGGGGCTGAGAGTGGAGCACCTGCAGGCAATGGGTCCTCCATCACCTCAGGAGCGAAAGCAGACTCAGCTGGTGCCTGCACCTGAGGATCCAGCACAGGTGAGGACCCTACAGGCTCAAGCCCCAGCCCCGGCTCAGCTGGTTCTGGAGGTGGGGAATCCTGTGCAGGCTGCGTTTCCTCAGGTTCAGCATCCGAGTCTGAATCCCAGGCCATCACACACCCACTCCGCTTGCTAAGCTTTTAAAGACAAGGCATGTGGTACTTTCACTCATGAGACTCTATCACCTGGTGGGAATGTTGGGATTGCAAGCAAGCTCTCTGTTGGAGCAGGTGGGCCTGCTCCCATCTGGAAAGATAGTGCCTGGTACTAGACGACAACACTGCAAAGTTATAAAAAGTGACCTGCCACTTCTCTGCTCTCAGTTGCTGTCCTCTGATGGGGGTAAAGATTGTTGATGGAGTACCTACGGTACATTATTTGTGTGTAGCATAGCATGTAGGTTGACATTAACTTCATGTATTTAACCTTTGCTTTTCCCACAATACTAGATTTATCATTTAATACAGCTTTCCTTTTGATTTGATCATTAGTTTGATTTGATCAGCATCTGAAATAGTATCATTTCCTCTTTTCTTTCATAGAGGCTACAAAGCTGTTCTTTTTTGTTCATATTTTGTTCATATTTTCTCCCCCTTTCAAAGAAAAAGAGAGATTGTGTTCAAGTGGAGAAGTAACAGACACTGAAAACTCCAAACAAATACTTAACTTAAGAATAAAAAGGACACATTCCTTCTTCACCTTAGACATTTCCTTATTTCTTCAATCTATCACTTCAATTTTAAATTGCACAGAAAATGCTGTTTAGTTCAACTAACCTATGCATCTAGAATGAAAAATAATCTGAAAAGTTAATGGATGTTGGCAGATCCTTAAATGTGAAGACTTGTTACAACAAAATAATAAGTGATGTAGTGTGGTTCTGACTTAAACAAGAATACATGACAACTAGATTTTGCCATGTCCTCATGTGCAGCAGTGAGAGAGGTACAATACAAAGAAAACTGTTATAGTAACACTAAGTTCCATTTTTGTCACAGATGTCCATCCTTTAGTGGAACAGAACACCTAGCTTTAGAATGATAGTTGTAAGCATATTATACCCATATATTTCTCTCTTGTAATGCACAGTTCCCCTAATGTCAGTTCAATGCAAGTTGCTTCAAGCACCTGGGAGAAAGACTTGTTTTCTCTCTGTCTCACTAAAAACATAGGCCAGAGGAATAGCTAGTAGAGGCTATAATATATATCACCACGTTTCTTCCTTGGAGCCTCAAAAGTTCCCTTTGGGGTACACTGCTTAGACTGTCACTATTTCCGAGAGTTGGATTTAGGTTGGGCAATTATAGCTGAATTAATTAAAGCAAAGTAAACGAGTGGCCTCAACACGCAGGATTAAGTTTTGTGATGTTTTGAGACAGCAAGCAATACATCCCCTCTTAACATTTTGTTTGCCATTGCAGAACATTTTATAATAAAGCCATGGCATTTTTCTGAATAAATTTGTGGCCTTTTTAAATCCCATTAACCTAAAATACTGGTGTCAAGTGTCTTTATTCCAGCAAAGGGGTAGGGGTCAGGGCCTTGCCACGCAATAAAGCCATGACATTTTTTCTGGAGCCTATGTAGGAGGTTGTTTTATACTGAGTCAGGCCATTGGTCCGTCTAGTTCAGTATTGTCTACATTGATTGGCAGTGGCTCTCCAGAGTTGTTGGGTAGGAAGTTGCATCAGCCCAATCTGAAAATTTCAGGGATTGAATTTTGGACCTGCTGCATACAAATCTGATGCTTAAACACAGTGCTACAATCCTATCCATAAAATACAGTTCTGTGGTGCAAATCTATGTTTAATCAGAAGTAAGTCCTGCTGTGTTCAGCGGGATTTAATCCCTGGTGAGTTTGTATACAATTGCAACCTAAAATTATACATACACATATTGGCTATGTCCAATATTATTTCTTTAGCCTTAAATGGAGCAATTACCCTTTTCTTCCCTGTACTGAAATTTTTCTCATATTTGTTGTTCAGACATATGGCACATTGCTCAGCCCCTCTTCCTGTACCTTTCTGGTATCAGTGATGAGGTGGACTGAGTTCTGTTGCTGACCTATGTAGTTTTCTTCAGCAAAGGATTTTCAAATTTCATGTCTGGCTGTAGCAAATGTGCTGTTTAGAGTGACCCTGCTTTATTATATCTGGCTTCCTCAGGGAGCTTCGCTTCACTGTTTGCAGATTCCCCTTACTCTCAGTATTGTCATGTCATACAGCGGTATTTAATGAATTGCATTTGGAAACAGATTCTACTCAAGTCAAGGTCACTGTGATTTTAAAAAACCCATAACCTTGCCTTGCTAATCCACCCGGGGGCGTTATGTTATTTATGTCACAATGAAAAAGAATAATAGAATAAATACTTTTGCAGGAGAAAATAAAAATACTAGATGCAGCTGGCATATGTTCAGCTTTTGGCTGTGCTGTCTGCCTAGTCCCTCATCATCAGCATCAAATGGAAACTGTCTCATTAAATGCGGGTGCACAGTCTTGGGGCCTTTTCAGTGGTGGATTTGTCATTATACACAGTATATGCAGAATTAGGCCCCCCAAACCCAGGGAGGCTCCAAGGGTATCTGAATTAATGGATACATGAGAGGGATACCTTTGAAACAAGTTTACAAACAATGAATTGCCATTGTTGAATTGTAGTATTTGAGTTGGTTTCCATGCTTCATTTCTCCTGCTCCCCAATTAAAATCAGTGGAGGCTGATCCATTGGGGGGGGGGGGTCACCAAATCAGAACTGTGAAGACCTTCAATGGCAGCCCTAAACATAGATTCCAGATACTGAACTTTTCTTTTCTTTTCTTTTCTTTTCTGTCTTGTCTTCTCTTTTTAAAGCAAGCCTCTAACCCTTCTAGGAATTATTATTATTATTATTATTATTATTATTATTATTATTATTATTAAAAAATGCTTCTAAGCAATGCTAAATAAGCCAGCCTTCCTGCTGTTGCTTGTCAATGTTCTTAGCCAACGAGTGAAGGCAGAGCTGTGATTGACAACTGATTTTTGAGGAGGGACACCAGGCAGTAGGAATTCCTGGGGTCCTTCAGGCCCATATTTATAATGGTGCAATTAGAGTATGCATGCAGTTGAACTCCCCTACCAGGAGGAGCCACAGGTGCTCAACTTTCTTCCTTTTTATATATATATATAAATCTCTAGCCCATTTAGAAAGAAAGTTGCAAAGCAACCCTGTGAGGTAGATTGGGTTGAGAGACAGTGACTATTCCAAGGTCACCCAGTGAACCTCTTAGGTGAGTAGGAATTTGAATCATGGTCTCCCAGGTTCTAGTTCAACACTCTAATCTCTACACCATACTAGCTCTTAGTTGATTTTTCCTGCAAGAAACTTTATTAAAATAGATGACACCAAAAAAAAGTCTGAATGAAATAAATGAAGCACCAGTGTGCAAATGTACAAGTAAAAATAATCAATTCTTCTAGTGGATACGATAAAGGTTACTCCAGACTACCATCAGGCTAATATGGAAGATTAATTCCCTATCTCCTTTTCCTCCATCCAAATCAGGGAGTCTCAGGTTCAGGCATGAAGTACCCTGCAGCAAGTTCAAGAGCTTCACAGGAATAGTTAGCCGAGCAGCCAGAAACATCTTGGCATTTTTGATGGGGAATGGCTTTGTTTCAGACTATGAAATGATTTAAATGGCATATAATCTGGTGCTTCCTTGCCCCTTAACACCCACAGATGATATGGGTTCTGTCGCTGCTGTATTCCATAAATTTAAAAAAACCCACGTAATTCCAGGTCCAAACCCTCCAGCAGCTTGAACTTTTGCGCAAGGGCTAACCACGTTGCAGCACTCGGAAATAGTTCAAAGTTGAAATTTCAAATTATACTGATGATGTACATATGCACACAGTTAAAACTTCAGAAATGCAAAACCTCCACATAAACTAGTGGCATTTGTACATCTCTCTTTCTCTGTACTCCTTAAGGCTTTCATGTTTCTCTGATAAGATTTGGCAGGTTGTAGTACTGCTAGTGTTATAGCCACTGGAAATAATAGCCCTCATCAGAAACAAATGTGACACCCCAGTGAAGTCTTCCCCAGAGCTTATCTTAGAAACCATTAAGTCACTTTCATACATGTGTCCTTCGTATTTTATGGCTAGTGCTGGAATGTGCTGACTTAGTTCAATAGATACATTTTAAATCTACTATAAATCCTGTTTAATTTATTTTTCAAAGTAAAACTACATTTAAAAAGAAGTTAACGAAGTAGAGATTTCCGTAACCTATGTCTTACAGCAGGACAAAAAAGGGAGATAGTGATAATGCTATTAAATATACTTTGCACTGGGTCGTATCTGCATGACTGAACCACAGACTCAGCCTCACAGTTTCACTAGTGCTTGATTTCCTTCAGCTTCCCCAGTTCTTAGTGTTATCCTTATGGCTCTTCTTTATTTAACTCATCCAACCTCATGACATTGAGAGATCAGGCAACCGTTCTGTGGTGTACACTGTAGGTGGTTTCACCTCTACCAGAGTGACCTCCCCCACAGATTTTCATAGTGATTTTTACCAATCTGGAAAGATATTGATCCAGGACAGATGTTGATCCTGGTTGTAACTGCTTGCTCCTGGTGTTAGTATATAAAACCATAGCTGGAAATTGAGCTGGTAATATAACAAATGACACTGGGTTTTCTATTCGTTCATTTACTTTGCAAAAGTACTCCTACTCACATAAAATATCAATATATTGTACAGCATAAAATACTATAAAATAATACAAAATCACAGAAATGAATGGTTCATCTGAAATAACCTTTCTCAACGTTGGGTCCTCAGATGTTGGAATACAACTCCCATAATCCCTGGCTAGCAAGGCCTGTGGCCAGAGATGATGGGAGTTGTAGTTCAACAACAACTAGGAATCTAAGACTGAAAAGGGCTGATCTAAAAGGAAATTCTATAACTTGAACTCTGACTTGAAATTCAGCTCTCAAATCAAGGAAAATGGAGGACATTTTGTCATCAGCATAGGAAGAAATCTATCACAGTAGGCAGAAGATAAATATATAAATTTTAATTTAACGAGCTGTTCACTATAGACGTGATGTTAGAAGAGAATATTTTTTTCCACTGTCACAACCGCCTCAGTCAATTACAGAAGCTAAAATCACATACCAAAAACTGATGGCAGGAAACTCCGAAAGCAATTACATCAATGGCCAAACGATGGCCATTTGCTATTCTACATTTCACTCGGGCTGCAAAGCATCTGTCAAAACCTGTGAGTACTCTGGAATCCAGTCAGTTTCCTAAGTCTCCAGGGGAAGACTACAATGTCTGACTCACCAGTCCACCAGTGACAGAGTTATGGGGCTTAGTGGTTTCAGAAACTAATGCTCCAACCATTGCAACTTCATCTTCATAACTCATTAACAGTCCATGCAGACATAAATGCATTGTGACACATTACTTAAGATACAGCCATTTTAGAGTCTGAATTCCAGTGAATTCATGGAAGGGACAAAAAGACTGAATGCTGCAAACTCTGAAACAGTTTCACATATAAGTGTTGTAAACTGTGGCTCTGATTTAATAGCCAGTTAACTGGGAGTAAGGCCTTTTGAGCTCAGCATGACTTTTTTTCTGGGTAGACTCTTCTATATACACATATTTTGCACATATTTATAAAAATAATAAATAATAAAATGAAGCAAAAGGTAAGACTGTTCCACTTGCTCACCATGTTGTCCAACGCTTTGATTATGGATGCAGAGTCCAGAATGTGAAGAGGTTTCCCATTCACATTTTTGACGAAAGAGACAATTAACAATCTGCAATGAGAAATCTTCAAATGGTTTCCTAACATTAACACCTCACAGCTGTGGAAGAGACTTGCAAGTGAATATATCCATGGAATATTTCCAGGCCAGCAGGGATTTGCTGTAAGTTAGTTAACCTTAGTTACACGGAGACCTTTTGAGAAGGCAGACAGAGAGAGAACTTAATTAACCATTGCATGTCTTTTAGTAATCGGCCTGTGGTAATTCAAAGAGTTCATTGATCTGGAACAGAGGTCAGCTCGTAGGAATGAGCGTGCTGGACTTTTCTGTTGGTGCATTTGATCGAATTATTAGCACTCACAGTGAAGCCCTTTGTTAAAGACATGGGATGTTGGGAGATAATACTTAAAGTCCTCCATTTTCTTCTGTCTGTATAATATGTGCTGCATTTTAGTGCATATGCTTGATGACAGATTTTTTAAAAGTCATGTGCTTGAAATCACACACAATAATGTGTGTGTTTATGTGGGGGGGTACACACACAAAAATCTTCCCCCACCCCATGCAAAAGCCACCCTTTTAATTCATACTACATTTGAAATTACCTTCCAGTAGTGCAGTATCCCCATAAAGAAGGCTGATCGCCAAAGAATTGATGCTTTTGAATTATGGTGCTGGAGGAGACTCTTGAGAGTCCCATGGACTGCAAGAAGATCAAACCTCTCCATTCTTAAGGAAATCAGTCCTGAGTGCTCACTGGAAGGACAGATCGTGAAGCTGAGGCTCCAATACTTTGGCCACCTCATGAGAAGAGAAGACTCCCTGGAAAAGACCCTGATGTTGGGAAAGATGGAGGGCACAAGGAGAAGGGGACGACAGAGGCTGAGATGGTTGGATAGTGTTCTCGAAGTTACCAGCATGAGTTTGACTAAACTGTGGGAGGTAGTGGAAGACAGAAGGGCCTGGTGTGCGCTGGTTCATGGGGTCACGAAGAGTCGGACACAGCTAAACAACAACAACAAAGTGCAGTATCCTGTTTCCATCAACAGTCAGGCAGTTATCTCGATGAAGCTCATGTCAGGTCTGACAGCCCACATTCATGCCCCCACCCCCATCTGCCCACTGTTTGTTCTGCTGATTTTGGAGAAGGTGCTACAATTGTACGTTTTTATCCACAAGACAAACCTGTGAGTTAGGTTAAGCTGAGAGATAGCGACTAGCCCAAGGTTACCCAATTTGTTTCAAGTGTGAATTTGGGCTTTGGGTTCCCCAGTCCTGGTCAGACAATATGCTATGCTGATCCTTAACAATCCTGCATCCCAAATGCAACCACATCACACATTTACCCCACTGTTTGCTACTGGCTGCCAGGATAGCTTGAGTGAGAAACAGATCTGCCAGCAGGAATAGCCTGGTAAAGAAAACTGTCCATAAGGCAAAGGTAATACAGTGATACCTCAGGTTAAGAACTTAATTTGTTCTGGAGGTCCGTTCTTAAACTGAAACTGTTTTTAACCTGAGACACCACTTTAACTAATGGGGCCTCCTGCTGCCGCTGCACCGCTGCTAGAGCACGATTTCTCTTCTCATCCTGAAGCAAAGTTCTTAACCCGAGGTACTATTTCTGGGTTAGCAGAGTCTGTAACCTGAAGCGTCCGTAACCCAAGGTACCACTGTACGAATAAAGTCTGGAAATAAAAGGATTTAAAATCATACCTAAAAATATTAAACCCTGGGGTTGTTTTATCCCTCCACAGATGAGATCCTTGGAGGGAGGCTGAAATGTGTCTGCAGTGATACTTAATGCCTGATTTCCAGTGTAATCAGAAATGGGAGGCTCTGATTCAGTGATTGTCTCTAATTGACAATCTCTGCAAAAGTACATTATGTAACACTTTTTCTGCTCTATAATCTGCGTACTCCTAACACCAATGCAAGCAGGCTTTCAAGCACAAAATTAAGGACTTGCTCACAAAAGTAACACTATGTAATTGATGGAATGAACCTTAGGTTTGTTCTATAATTGGAGATGCTACTCTAATACTAATGAAACGTCAGGTTCTTTTTAAGATACAAGTATCTGCACTGCAAGAAAACCCCTCTTAACTGCCGTGTGATAGGCGGGAGCTCAGATATTCTGCACTGAAAACCGTAGTATCTGTGACCTCAACCTCAATTTCTGGAAACAGAAAATGTATAAATTAGGTAGGGTGTTTGTTTTTGTTTTTTGGTCTGTATCATTTGTGCCATTTAAGGGCTTTGTCTCAGAATATGGGAAGCAGAACAGAAAACTGAAATATAAGAATAGAGAAAAAGAAAGGTCCACAAGGTCAGAGAGAGATAGAATGTGATACATCGTGCTAGACAATGACCTGTTTCACTTAGCTCCGGCTTATTTGTACCACAGGGGTCACTTTGGTCTCCCTTGCATTTGATGAGAATTTCTGTTTAAAAAGTACCATCAGTGAAGGATTGGCTCAAAATGTATCTGGCCTGGAAGCAATTTTATTTCAGGCAATTATAATCTTTTGCACCCCTGGCCAGTGGTGTTTCCCCAGTTTTGTGGTTGTTTTTCTGAGATCTGAACCTGACTAGGCTCACTAGCTGGTTTACAGCAAACCTTAATCTAAAATGATGCTTGCTCACTGTGGTTTGTTGCTGTGCCCAGACTTAATCCTAGTTGTGTTGCTCTGCTGCCACTGCCAACATGGCTGCAGAGATGCGAGGGGAGAGTGGCTCAAAAATGCAAATGCTCTTGTGGCTAAGCGACTCTGGTCACAACCACACCTGCCAGGGACTGGCTGGATGAAGAGGAGTGGTGGGAGGCACTGGCTGAGGAACCCCTTGGGAAGCCTCAGAGCCCAAGGAGTGGCAGTAGGACACTGAGGACAGATCAGAGGGTGAAGGGTGGGGAAGGACTGATTGGAGGCTGAAGAAGTAACGGGCTAGAGTGAGAGAGAAGAGCCAGATGCAGAAAGCAATGCAGACTCAGGACATGAAGCAGAGAAGGAGGGGCCAGAAGCTGCAGAAGGATCCACAAAGCTTGCCTTTCTCATTGTAGTTAGCTCTCCTCCCCCCTTGTCTTCATGGTCACAGAGAGCATTGCAGAACAAAGAACACAGGTGGCCCCTCCCCAACGTGCTTTAAGGCTGTTTGGGAGGCATCCGGCTTGGAAGGAGGCTTAATGGGAAGTAGAAGGCAAAGACCTTCAGTCCTGGCAAGTGTTTCATGGGGGCCAGTCCTGTTGGTAGGCATTGCTCCCTGGTATGCTGTTTTCTAGAATAAGGAGCTAACTTTTCTGCCTGTCTCCACATCTTGAGTTCTGACCTGCCTCTGAACCCTGACACTAGGGTTACCATATTTCAACACGTGGAAATCTGGACACGAAAGTTGTTGAGCTTAGCCCAAAGTTGGTGAGCTTTTTTTTGCAATTTTTTTTTATTATTTTTTAGCTTTTGAGCTATTTTTAATTTTGCCAGAATCTACACTTCTGACATGGGTTGCCCTATGTCCAGATTTTCCCAGACATTTCTGTGAATTCTGCCCAGACACTGTTTACGACGGCCGAATCCCGGATGTATGGCAACCCTAGACAACACCATACTTTAAAACTGTGTTATATCTCTTTATATAGTCATGATTTCAGTGGCTGACTTTGGCCTCTAAAATTCAGCGGTGCCCTTTCTGCCTCTCGAACTCCATTCTACAGTATTGTTGTGCAGCGCGGCACCCAGTGTAGCCACACAGGTCACACTGCCCTAAAATGGCCTCTGATGGCTTCTCCCAAAGAATCCTGGGAACTGTAGTTTTTAAGGGTTCAGGGAGTTGTCTGGAGACCCTTCACAGAGCAACAGTTCCCTCCACCCTTTACCAGTGATAGTTCCCAGAATTCTTTGGGGAGAAGCCATGGCTGTTTAGAGTGCTATATCAGTGACTTATCACCTTCTCTCTGGCAGTTTCCCAGGTCTGCCCCTCTCTTCTTTTTCTCTTCCTGGCAGTAGGCAGTACTCAATTATGGGGGGAAAGTGTGGGTCACCAAATCGGAGAAATGCTTTAATGAAAACTTCCAGTGAGATTACGAGGTCAACAGATGTGCAAAGGCTCTCTTATTTTCAGTACTTCCAAGCCAGAGACACGATCAAGCTGCTAACAAGGGAATCTGAACCTTTAAGCAACATTTGGAATTTGAGACATTGCACTCAAGTATTCTGAGAAGATAGCAAAATGATTATACATCTTTTAAGAGCGGCCAGAATGGTAATTACTCATAAATGGAAACAGAAGGACCCTCCAACCCTGAGAGAGTGGTTGGCAACTGTCTGGGAGGCAGTGTATATGCTGAAACTCAGAAATATTTTCAGAAGAGAAGACAGATGAGAGAATAGAAGCTTTGTTGTAAAATGCTCAATCTTCCTTATGTATTCAAACAATATAGTGCAGGATAAAATTATACTGTTTAAATGTATTGGATAAGTTGTGAAGCTTCTGATATATTTGGAAGTTTTGTTTTTTGTTTTTGTTTTGTTTTTTCCATCCCCAGCACCCCCCATCAGAAGGAGTTTTGGAACATAAGATTAAAAAGTATTTATTGATTTTGTGAACTTGTGTTAAACATTTGTATACAGTGGTACCTCGGGTTAAGTACTTAATTCGTTCTGGAGGTCCGTTCTTAACCTGAAACTGTTCTTAACCTGAAGCACCACTTTAGCTAATGGGGCCTCCTGCTGCCGCTGCACCGCCGGAGCACGATTTCTGTTCTTATCCTGAAGCAAAGTTCTTAACCTGAAGCACTGTTTCTGGGTTAGCGGAGTCTGTACCCTGAAGCGTCTGTAACCTGAAGCGTATGTAACCCGAGGTACCACTGTATTCTAGTGTGGCTTATGAATTTAAATGTTCTGTGTTTTCAGAATAATAGTAATAATAACATTTGCTTTTTGGTTTCGTCAGAAAAGCTATGACATTCTACAAGGTTTCTTATTCTAAATTGCTTCTTCAGGATATGAAAAAAGATTCTTGCAGTTGTCATGCATATCCTGTAGGTAACATGATATGGATGAAGTGGGGAGGGTTGTCTTAATTAAACCACATAATTTCCCTAAGCCTGCAAGACCCTAGCGTAAGTGATGATATCATCACTTTGCACCAGCACAAAGCAACCTAATAAGAACCTATAGTCCAGATTAAGTTTCTGGATATTCTGGAAATTAATCCATTTACTCTGAGTTATATCTGGACCAGATTTTATGTTGGATGGGTATATGCTATCTATCCCTAATCATATGTAACACATTCTTAAGTTCTTTCTCCTGAGGAAAGGAAGTAGCTATGGAAGAGAGAGCGGCTAGCACCTAAGAAGGCTTTATAACAAGCTCACTTGTGGCACTTTTATCTAGATCTAGTAATAAAATGGACCTGGACCTGGTCCCTAAATAGGAAAATTGAGTCTGACTTTTTTTTTTTGGGGGGGTGTGACTCCGCATTTGGGTTTTCTCCCAGATTCCTATAGCCTCAGATCAGAAATACGTAGAATGTAAATTTTATTAAAAGCACCTAAGCACTGACAGAGGAAGAGGAGTGTGGGGGGAGCGCACCGTCCCTGGCAGCGCAATCCCGGTGGGGTGCCATCTTGGCTGCCCCCCCGCCCCCACAGGTGGTGTGCCACGCCCCCAGGACACGCGCCACATCCCCAGGACCCGCGCCAGCCCAGCTCCACGTCCCCGGCACTGTACCTAAGGACATACTTTCAGCACATCTACTAATAGTAGGTAGGTTCAGGAGCATATAAAGAATAGTAATTTATGCTTTTAATGCCCCTGGTATTAAGTTTCAGCAGCATTCTACAAACACATTCTAAAAAGCAAACATGTTTATCCCCAGTGAACTATGGCTTAATTTTGAAGAGAACCATATAAGCAGATAATTTGCCATAAGATTGTTTTACACCTACAGCTGAATATCACAATCCATTGTAATAGCCTTTCTTAAAGACAAGCAATCTAATTTGACCCAGCAGGTTCCCCCCCCCCCATCTGTAGTACATTTTGTTAGTTCTGTAGGCAGAGTGCTAGCTAAGTGTTCCCATTTTGGCATTGTGTTTACGTTGCTCTTAATTATGCAGCAGTGTATTTTTACACTGGGCTGAATTTCCATTAATTTTTAAGGAACAACAGAAAAGAAATCCCTAGTTTAATAATTCCATTGCCTTTTGCACACTATTCATGTAGTTCAGCTCCCAGGAAGTATGAGGAGGGGTGAGTATCTGTGAACCTCCAGATCTTGCTGGACTAATCACAAAAGATCTTGTTGGATCAGACCAATGCCCTCCCTAGTCCAGCATCATATTCTCACAGATGCCTACAGGAACCTTGAAGGCAGGACTTGACACACAGCAGCATTTCCCCCACTTATAATTCTAAGTAACTGACACTGAGAGGTATACTGCCCCAGATGTTGGAGATAGAACACTGACATCATTGCTGGCAGCCACTGATAGACTGCAACTCCCAGCATCCCTACAATTGATCATACTGGCTGGGGCTGGTGGGAGTGCACCAGCTCCTGAAATGCCACAGGTTCTTCAACCCTGGTGGAATCTACACACATATAAAAAACGCTGTGAAAATTCTTTAAAAAAAAAAAGTGTTTCGAAAAATACGTTGAAATTTGCATAGCTCACCGTTGCCACCTAGTGTCACATTTTGTATATTGCACTTTACAACACATTTAAAACGTTTTATTTGCAGCTGTGTAGCTGAGTCCCCAGTTGCATTCATTTCCAACTATCCTGGACATATCCTGGAACATGGCTGAGTCACAGTGAAAGACACAGCTTCATAAGAGACAGGAAGCGGGCTTCTTATATATGTCACAGTAGTGCACCAAACAGGAAGTGTAACAGGAAATACTTTCAGACTCCTCTTTAACACACACACACACAAATTAGATCATATTTTCAACTTCATTAATAGGGTAATATGAGGAGGCTTATTTTAGATGGAGCATAAAATTCATTGAATTTGCATAGTGTCACAAAATATGAATCATTTGGGATTTTAGGATTACGCACTAGTGAAAATGCTTAGGTTCAGAAGGTTTATCAACTTGAAATACGAAAGCAACCCATCTCGAAATCTGCCATACCAATTTAAGTGTAACATTTCATGGGAACTGGTGTATAAATCCAGCAACAGAAGTGATCTGGTATCAATAGTGTGCATTGTTAACTAACCAAATTATATTCAAGTAATTCAGCACCTGTTTAATCAAGCTACAAAATATTAAATTAGATACAGGCCACTTCAACTCCAGTGATTTGATTATGTAGAAGAGAGAGAGAGGAGAAATTGGTGCATACACATGATTCCTGGGAAATTAAATCATGAGAATTAGCTAGAGATATTCCTTGGGGGTGGTTGGTGTCTATTTGCATAAAATTCTGAACTTCCTGCTTTTTTTAAAAAAAATCCTTCTTAACGGGAAATAGCTGAAGGTACCCAAGCCTCTACTATGCCCAAGATTAATTCTGAAGAGCCTCAGAGTGATGAAAAAATACAGCCTTGAGTAAATGTAGCCATTTTATAAGAAAATTGTCCTCGCGTGCTCAGACTGTTTTAAAGAAATTGCACACAGCTGCCAGGGACCTCTGATCTAAAAGCATATGTAAAAGCTTATCCTTTTAAAACATGACCTCTTAATTGGGGTGCACAATGTCTGCACTCCAGGCTTTAAGTTAGTTCAGGTACGTTAACATCCATAAGAAATCCTGAAACATATAAATACTTACGTCATTTGTGACCTTTTAAAAATGGTATTTCATATTCTAATTGAAAGGATTTTGCCTTTTTCTTATTAGGAACTTTTTGTCATGTTATTTTTCTTTCTTTTAGAGTTTAGATGAATTGATAGAGATTGTGTTGGCTCCAAGTTTGAGGGGGATCTTGGGCAAAATGCCTTTGGGTGGACCTTCCTTCTCTGTTTGTGGGCCTGGCAGGCGTACCTGTTGCAGTAGGCCTTTGAGCAACACTGGGGGGTTGGGTCCAGCTGGCATTTAAACCTCTAGTGCCCCAGAGTTGATGCTACAGTAAGGATTAGCAAATATGTCCGTTTCAGTTTTTCTAGTTCTCCTTTTTCCAATCTTCAGTTCAGTTTTAAGTCCCCATAGAAATTCATCAACATTTTAATATGTGTTTAGTGTGATCAGTGGGACTGGTTTTTGTTTTTTGTTTTTAAAAAAGGAGGGCTCAGGGTAGGTGTCAGTGTTGGGCCTCCCCAAAGTTCAGGGGCCTAAACAACTGCTCAGGGATGTCTGGTGTTGCATCCAAACCCATAAGGAAAAGTTAAGAGTTCCAGAGAGCAATTTGAATGCACTTTCTGGTCTTTTTTATTTTTTACTGCAGCAGAATATTTTTATGAAAGCAAAGATGTCTGTAAAATTCTGCTGCAGTGGTAGTAACAACAGTGGTATGGGCTACACCTGATGGTTACCTCAGGCTGTCATAAAAAATTGTAGGAACATAATCCAAATGCTCCATCTAACCCTTTTCCAAACCCTCAGGATACATGCTGCCTAATTACCACCAAGGGAAACATCAGGTTAAAGGGTAGAATATAAATGTTTCTATCTATCTATATTTTCAAGGTATTCCAAGAACTAGCCTTCACATTTTCTGCTCAGCTGAGCAATCAGAAGCAGTGACTGAAGGACCACCTCCTGTCTCAGTCAATAATTCTTTAGAACAAAATTGTTTTGCTGGTCCTCCAGATTTTCAGGAATACTGCTTAGGGCCTGGATTGGGTCCAGCAGCAGCCAGATAGACGTTTTCCTCACTATCTCCTTTTCCCAAACTTACTTGTACTTGGCAGTGGAAAGGGTTGGTGGCACAGTAGTTAATATCCAAACATAATTGTGCAACCTATTCCGGTCAAAGTTCTGGCTGGCTTTATGTTGTGAGCAGTGCAGAGCTATTGCTTATTGGTGTTGCCTGCCAGAATGCTGATGAATTTCTAATTCATTTGGTGCCTGGCCAGTTGGTCAGAAGATGTCATGGCTGAATTCAGAGGACTGGTGGGAGGCACCACCTGAAGAACCCCCAAGGGAACTCCCAGGCCAAGAAGGTTCAGAGCCAGGGGCTTGGTGGGATGACAATGAGTGGTCACAAGAAGAAGACTGGGAGGACGAGGTGTCGGAAGCTGAAGAAGCAACAGGTTTAAGTGAGCAGGAAGAGGCTAGGGCAGAGAGCAGTCCAGAATCAGGCAGGAGAGAGGGGGGCAGGAGACAGAGATGCGGCAGGCTGCTGAAGAATCCAGCGAGTCTCCCCCTCTTGCTGTGACCAACTCCCTCCCCCATAGGCGCCGACTCCATGGGGCCTGAGGGGGCCCGAGCCCCCTCAAAAATTCATTTGGGGGGGTTCCGCCCCCCCAATAATTTAAGAAAATTATTAGTTATATTATGCTTTGTAAAATCACAAAATTATGTTGGTATTTTTTATTTTCCTTGTTTGACGATAGTTACCTTTTAAAATACATTCAGTAATGAGTTAAAACAAAGCCACTCCCGATCTAGAGAGGGGGTGGGGTTGCGGGCTCTCGACCCATCAACAATCTCGAGGGGCTGGCGAGAAGCGGGGATTCCCCCTAGCTCATTAATATTCACCGCCCACGGCGGCAGCCAATCGGCTGCTGCAAAGGGCGGGCCCTCACAGGTTCACTTAAGGTCGGGGCAGCCCGGGGCTCGCCCCTTTCGTTCCCCCAGCAGCAGCGGTTTGGAGGTCTTGGGCCCCCCCAATATTTTTTATAAGTCGGTATGGGCCCCCCCCCAATATTTTTTATAAGTCGGCGCCCCTGCCCTCCCCTTCTGTCTCCCAGAACATGCAGCGAAATTGAGAGGGTGGAGCAAAGAGACACAAGATGACAGAGCCTTAGTCTGCTGTGCCTTGGAAAGTGGTGGGAAGGTGGGACCTGCTGTCCTCGCAATTGTGTCATTGGGGCAAGACGTGCTGGGAAGAGTTGCTGTGATCACTAGGCCTGCAGTGTTTTGGTTTCTTTGAGTAAAGAGTTCACTGACACTGCTGCTGTTGTTTTTTATTGCTGACCTACTCCTAACTCCGACTCATGACAGAAGACCAGACGAAAACCTATTAATAAACCTAGTGCTTTATTTGTAAAGTGTGTGTGTGTGTGTGTGTGTGTGTGTGTGTGTGTGTGTATGTAGAGCTTTGGGAATTGAAAACACAGGTTCTCATTGCATATGTAATAGTGTACTGACACTTCCCTGCCCCCCAGTTCAGTGATTATGAGGCTTTGACCAGGAAAGAAACATGACGTTTCAGCAGTGTTACATGTGATCTTGTGGCGGTGCATAGGAAGCTGCCTTGTGCTGAATCAGATCATGGGTCCATCTAGTTCTGTATTGCCTTCACTGACGTCAGAGTTCCCAACAGGGTTTTCTCCCAGCTGTATCTGAAACTGACAGGGATTGAACCTGGGACCCTCTACCTTCTTCTCCATTGTGTTGTGTGATGCATACAGAATTATTATTATTATTATTTATTTATACATACATACCCCAGCCACTCTGGGTGGCTTCCAGCAGAATATAAAAACATAATAAAACATCAAACATTAAAAACTTCCCGATACAGTTCCCCTATTGGATACCATTTTGATCACAATCCACCCAAAGGGCCATGGGTGAGTGCATAATCCTTGCAGTGACTAGTGCACAGCCTGGTGTGTAAAACATGGTTCCACCTCCACGAATGGAAAACCTGCTGGCAGCTTGAGTTTGCTTTGGCAGGGCTCTTTTGTTCAGTGTTTGGAAGCAGTTCTAGTTCGTGGCCATTGTATTTATGAGCTACTTAGCCTTCGCGGAGGCAGGCGATGCCCCAGTGCACTGTGAATTCTTTAAATCTATAAAAAATAAAACCCATTTGCGAAGAATCACACTTCAGGTAGTTAGTGAAGTCTTGCTAAACCCAATATTTAGACTGTCATTTAGAAGCTAAATATAGGATCAGCTAGATTTGGAAGTTCCTTAGGCAAGGTATGTGGTGCCAAGCTAAAGTATTCCCAGGCAAAGCTGCCCAGAGAGTGCCATGTAACAGGCACATGCAAAAAGGATAGAATCACAAGGATAAAATACTTTCATCTCCCACATAATTTGATTGGAATGAGTTCTGACTATGGCATAATAGGCTATGTAACATATGCATCCCCTGTGGGAAATGAAGAGAAAATTTGCCGATAATAGTCCTCTCACCAGCAAATGGTGCTGCATTAGCTTTTAACTTTTCTATGTCAGAAAAGAAAAAGTGATGGGAGGGTTATGGACGAGAACTCTTAATATTTCTCAGGTTTTGTTTGCTTTAGGAAGTGGGTACTTTCAGGCTTGCTGTCCTGGACATTCCAGTACACTCCTGGAAACCACTTAAACCAGAGGCCAGGATCATGCATCGGGCCCTGTCCCCAATGCCCGCACAACCCCTGATTCCACTTCCTCCCTCTGTTTGTTGAATATCAAGTTCTGAAGGGAGGTTCTAACTGTGTTCAGAAGGCTGTGATTAGAAGCCTCCCAGCAATTGGGAGCCTAGTGACACTGGGGCACAGGCAAGATATTAGGGGAGGGGTTTGTATCCATGCTTCATGTTCACCCAAACACTTGGATAGTGCACTCCCCACTTTCAGACACAAAGCAGGAGGAGAAGGGAAGGGGGTATTTTCAGTTGCAATGATGCCTTCATGACGCCTCCTCCTCAGAGAAGCAGACCAGATGCCCACTTTGTCGTTTTTTTTGAGGTGCCATCCAAATATGTTTTTATCCTCCCATTTTTTTAAAATCACTCTTTATGTTCTTTTAAATCACTGATAGTTTAAATGTGTCGGTTGCCACTTGTCTTTTTAAAGACATTTTTGTGCTTTTGGAATTGTTTTGTTTTTATCGGGCATTCTTGATTTTGTTGTGTTTTGCTGTGGGTCACACGGGCATGCTAAGCCCTTGAGATCAGAGGTAGGGAATCTTTTCCAGCCTGTGGGCTGTATTCCTTCCTGAGAAATATTTGCATCTCAGTGGTGGGCGGGGCCAGAGACAAGTGGACAGAGCAAGGCATGTGACTCTTTTAAAGCAACAACAACAACAACATGACTGGCATTCCACATTTAGACACACACACCTCCATGCAGGCAAGGAAAAGCAAGGGTGGCCTATCCTGTTTTGCCACCTGAGGCAACATGGACTGTGCTTTTCCCTCCCCTACCTGCCATTGCCCCCACCCCTCACTTCTGCAATCGCAATAATGCACCCTGCCCAAACTCAGCAAGAGCCAGAGTGCTCCACAAAGTGTTGCCATGTGTCTTCTCAGTCCCAGTGGTGAGGAGGACGAGTGGCAATGTCGCACTTTGGAACAGCTGCCCCTCGTATTTTGGCGGCGGCAGTAGTAGGGCACCGCCTATTGCGCTTCTAATGCCTGAGGCGGATGCTTCACACTGCCTCATTGGTGAACCAGCTCTGAGCAGGAGGCCTTATCACAGCCAGGCAGAGCACAGTACAGCCAGGCAAAAACACCTGAAGAGAAGTGGGTCATTGGTGGGTGTAGCCTGGGAAGAGATGGGGTGGCTTAGGGAGAAGGTTTAGCCTTAGGCCTCTGGAGAGCTGTGTTGCTGACTCAGGCGAGCCCAGTCTGAATCTCCTGAATATTTAAAGTAGAGTTTAATTTTCCCTTGATGGATTCATATTTTCTAGAGAATAGAACTTCTGAATATTCTTCCATTGCAACCGAGTCAAGCTGCCTTTTGTTTCCTTTTCAAACTAATGAAATGGGAAAGTTTGTTGTAGTGGACATGCTGGTTTGGTGCATGTTGACCTCAAGCACAGTGCAAAGGGAGGATGTGGAATGATACAGTGGCTTACCTGTGGGAAGGAAGAAAAGCTTCCATAGAAAGTTTTCAGAAGCACTGGACTTTGTATTTACAATTGTGGAACAGATGTAAACCAACCAAGTTGACACCTATTAATATTTTGACAATGTGAATGTCATTGGAAGCAATGCATTGTTCTCAAAGGCTACTGTTTTTAATTCATCAATAGTATTTTATTTTTCATTTGTTTGTTATATATGTATCTATATAATTGAAAAACCAAAGCCTAAATTAAAAGTGACTCAGAAACTTACAGTGAGCTCAAGCTGGTAGTTAAAATGCCAAATAACATTGGATGTCCTGTTTATATTTTTAAAAAAGGAGCATATGCTTGAATACATTGAAGTAAGAAATGTAGGTTGCTTCTTCATACTGAATATGCTAAAATGCTCTTTTTACCATGTTCTGCCACAGCATTATTGTTATTTAGTAGGACTTAAATGCAGTTTGATTGCTAAAACCTGTAAACGGCTTACACAAAATACACGTTAAATTGCTGATAAAATCAGATAAATATTAGATAAGATATACATGTCAAAAATTTCTGCTGCACGTTTTCCCTAGTTAGCTAACAAGTGGTGTAAGCATATCGAAAGCTATGCTTGGGGGCAGCTGCACTAGGAGCAGATGAAGCTGCCTCTGGTGTGTCTTTCAAGAAAATTGAAGGACAGGCTTTAGCACAGCAGGAGATTCTGCCTTTTGCTGCAGGTACAGAGATCCTGATCCTCCCCCATAACAAACCATCACAAAAGCTGCTTGCGCAGTTGCACAAAGTGAGACAGCCTGTACCTTCAACAGTTCCATATGTAGTCTGCAGGGCACCGAGGGCTCTGTCTTCAACGAGTCTTTAGAAAGAACTGTTGCAAGTTGTAACCTTTTATGGTTCTTTATTTAAGTTGTCAATTTTTATATGGGACAAGCTGTTAAAATTTTATATAGTTTGGTTTTTTATTCCCCTTTCGCTTTCTTTATCATCATCACAATTCCCCGGCATCGGTCCTGTTTTAGAAGTGTCTCTGCATTTTAGACTGAAGGCTTGCCTGAAATGAATTCGCCACTTAAGGGGGGGTTTAATCCCAGCTACAAATCCAGTCCTCTTTCTCAGCTGGTATAACTGGCTCGACACGTTTATGAAATGCCGTAAGCCCTCCTCTCCCTAAGCTATTTCTTCTTGCATACTATTACACCTGTGTTTTGATTGCCTCTTCCAGGTCTCTCTTGGACTTCTGCACGCTCGCGCAACCCATATACTCTGGCCTCCAGAGCGCTGGCAGAAGTTGCAGCCCAAGCTTCCTCCAGAACGCCAGCTTCTCCAAGATGAGGAGGAATGACCGTTTCACATCTGGTGGGAAGCAAGTTATTGACTCTTGAACTAACTGTAGGAAAGGGGCAAGAACAGCCAATAACAGAACTGCCAAATTTGCAGAGTTTCTGCAAGCATATATATATATATATATATATATATATATATATATATATATGCGCATGTCTGTAAATACAAACAGATTTAATTTAATCACATGAAATGGTGTATCCTTAGTTCTGAAGCAATTGTGTCTTGATTTGAAATTTCAGCTTACCCTCAGCTGTACGGAGCTTGAAATGTTTCATCTATCCCACTATCACTATATATGCGAAATGTGTCACCCCCCCCTTCCATATTTTATTTTCCAGGGATTTGATATTTTTGTGGGGGGGTGGGGAGTGGGGGCATGGTGCCAGATCTTAAAATGAATATGGATTGTGAAAACATGAAGTCAATCATATAGTTCATTGTTACTGCCAAGACGGAATAAATCATTTTAACATTTTGGATTGCAGAAGAGTTGTTTGTATTGAATGAATAGCATTTCTGGTCCCAAAAAGCCTGTTATACAATCTGTCATAAAAATAAATAAAACAAAATGCATTTTTCATGAAATGCTTTTCCTTCTTTGTGTGTTATTGATTTCATGATTAAATTGAACATGCTTTTGTTTAGCATTAATGTTTCATATAAATACTTCCGATATATCCAGTCGCTTATGGGATAAATACATTCGAAATTGAAATACATTGCAGCCATACTGTAACAGTCACTTTAATCAGCAGTTAAGTATAATCGCAATTGATAATAATTTCTCTGAAAGAATATGAAGAACTTCTTTAATTCTATAAATACTTTTTCTGCTACATATAGTAAAACTTTACAATATTATAAATGAAGGAGGATTAAATGATTTTCATTCACAGCTAACATTTACTGTTAGACATTATTTTTGTATTTGATTTACATAAAATCATCATTATTTCTGCAGATATATTTGCCTAGCTGAAAAGTAGCATGGCATGTTTGGAATTTTTGCAGTGCAACCCTGCACATGTCTTCTCACAAGTTAGCCCAACAGAGTTCAATGAGATTTACTCACAGGTAAGGTATATAAGTTTGCAACCTTATTCTCAAAAGGTATGGTTGGATCCAGGCTTGGATTGATTTCATTGGCTCTATTCTTGAGTATGACTATGTTTGGATCCAAACATATGCCCAAACATATGGGCATGACAAATGCGGGTGGTGCTGTGGGTTAAACCACAGAGCCTAGGACTTGCTGATCAGAAGGTCGGCGGTTCGAATCCCCATGACGGGGTGAGCTCCCGTTGCTCGGTCCCTGCTCCTGCCAACCTAGCAGTTCAAAAGCATGTCAAAGTGCAAGTACCGCTCCGGTGGGAAGGTAAACAGTGTTTCCATGTGCTGCTCTGGTTTGCCAGAAGCGGCTTAGTCATGCTGGCCACATGACCCGGAAACTGTACGCCGGCTCCCTCAGCCAATAAAGTGAGATGAGCGCCGCAACCCCAGAGTCGGCCACGACTGGACCGAATGGTCAGGGGTCCCTTTACCTTTACGTTTGGATCCAAACATATGTGGGTTGTATTCAATGTTACTTATACTCTGAGTACATCCATTGAAATTCATGGACATGACAAACTTAAGTAAATTAATACCAGTGAGTTTACTCTGAGTAAAACTTAGTTGATACAACCTTATGTAAATTAGGTAAAGTTAGCATTTTTCAAATTATTAGTATGCATATTTACATGCTGACTTCTGACATCACCCTTAAAGTGTGGACCAGTTTATTATTTTTCACTGAGGTTCAGATTACATCCTCTTTATTTAGTAAGTTTATTGCTACTTCACCTTTCTCTTGCAGCGGTAATTCTCAGGGTGGCTTACAAAAATTAAAATGATCAAAGAAATGCAGGAATCAATGAAACATTAAAACTATTCAGTGTGATGACTTTTTTGTACTGTTTTAGGCCATTTATCTTTTAGGGGATTATTGAACACCTCTCTTTATTCATGTCAAATTGTTGATTCATTGATTTGGGACAACTGTTCAGAGTACTGTTGCTTTAATCCAGGCACTTTAGCTGCAAATACACCCCTTTTTCTGTGCTGAGTCTACAGTTGTCTCTGTTACCAAGTTGTCCTGGCAGGGTTTGCACTGATCTGAAATTTATGTAGATTGAAGTGATAATGATCAATTTATTTAAAATCTACTTCAGTAGCTATTGGTCCATCAAGTGTTAATATAGTTTTTGAAGTATCTGAATGCATGTACGACATATTTTCTTGTAGTATTCAATAGTTTACGTCATACATCTACATGATGTAAAACCCATCATGACCACTGTGTAATTTAAAACTCCTAATTGAAGAGTCTGTCAACGAGAGTCAATGTACAGCACCTAGGAAACAGCTTTCCTTTGACTAAGGTGAATAGAAGAAGAAGAAGAAGAAGAAGAAGAAGAAGAAGAAGAAGAAGAGGAGGAGGAGTTTGGACTTGATATCCCGCCTTTCACTCCCTTTAAGGAGTCTCAAAGCGGCTAACATTCTCCTTTCCCTTCCTCCCCCACAACAAACACTCTGTGAGGTGAGTGGGGCTGAGAGACTTCAAAGAAGTGTGACTGGCCCAAGGTCACCCAGCAGCTGCATGTGGAGGAGCGGAGACGCGAACCCGGTTTCCCAGATTACGAGACTACTGATCTTAACCACTACACCACACTGGCTCTCCCAGGCATGGAATAGGCATGGAATGATGACTTCAACACTGAGAACCCAGACTTGTTGCCATTGAAATCAAGTGCAAAATACTGTGGGTTTGAAACTGACTTTGGCCAATACAGTTCATTTGTTCTGTGGTTAGCTCCTAGGGTCATCCAAGAAAAGCAGCCATATTTGGGGTCACTGAGGGCACGGTTGAATAAGTGCTTTTAAGTTTTAGTCCTTCACTACCCTTTTCATACAAAGATCCTCAGAATTCATTCTTAAATATCGGACCCAACCCTGAACTCCTAGCTGTGCTATTAACAAAAAATTCTTTGGAGCTTGTGCTACAGTTATGTACCATTATACTGAAAGGAATCATACAGAGGAGCAGAAGGGCATAAAAAGAGTGACCAGTCAATGACACTCACTCTAGCCAGCATTCAGGATTTACCTTTTAAATGGCATTTCATCCTCTGGGCATTTAACCAAGGCTTTCCTGTTACATCCCTCTTTTCTGTATTATGGATGTAAAAAGATTTCCATGGTCTCAGTATTTATGTTACCATGGGCAGCAGTCAAGCAAACACTAGGAAAACAATAGTCCTAAGAAATCATCATTTTTAATGTACCAGATTTTCCCAGCGTAGTAATCTATAATGCCGGTAAGACTCGCTGAAGTTAGCAGCAAGTTGAAACCAATACAATCAATAGATATATTGGTTTCAAATTATTCTCAAAATGTAATTGTTGCTGGCGCCTGTCTTGTGTCAAGAGGCAATGGAGTGCATCTCTGGGGGTGAAGTCAAACTGCTGTGTTAGCAGCACCCAAGTGACTCCCATGGATGCAAGCCTGGGCATTGTGTATGAAGTTCCTGGGCTGCCTAGGCAACAAGATCACCCACCCTCATCCTTGCTGATGTGGTCCAAAGGAAAGCAGAGCAATACATTTGGCACCAGCTTGGCTGCTGGAGATGCCAGGAGGAGTCGTGCAAGGTGCCACCCAACTGTTAGGGATTTGTGTGTAGGGTTTACTCCTTAGTCGCCTAAGGATTTGTGTGTAGGGTTTACTCCTGAGTGCAGGGTGGGGACCAAAGATGGACAAAAAAACCCCAGAAGGAGCATTATGTGTTTCCTGCCAGAAGTACAACCCCTCCCCTAACACCCCATACACCCCAAAATGTAAGTTTGTAAGAGCAGTATGCTTATTTCATGTCATTCGATTCCTCATTCAGGGCTGTTTCTTTCACAGTAACTCCAAATGACTGCAAGGCCTTTGCAAGCATTCCTCTCTCATTCCTGAAGTGCACTACTAGAAACCAGATCCTTGTAGGTTACATATTCTAAAGAATACTGGTATGCTGCAAAGGCCTCTACTGTTCTGATAACATGCTAGAAGAAACAATTATTTCCCTGTTGGATAGTTTCACTGTTATTATGTAGCACAGAGGCTGTCAACTTTTCTGGGCCCATCAGCCCATTTGCAAACCAAAGAAACATTCTTGGGAATTACAAAGATGCTACAGCTCTTCCCATCTCAGTTGTAACACACACCCATTGTGCCACAGGCTTGGGAGAAGGGCATTCTGTTGGCTAAAAAAATGCTTTAAATTATGATTTAAATTTCAGCTGGAGGGATGGGACACTGCGGGCATGTGGGAAGGCTTCTTCAAGCATGGTTACCCATGATCTAAAACATTGTCAACCCTATCCTAAGCTGTGACAGGGTTCATATGGTCACCCAATCATTGGTCCTAACAATATAGCATGCTGGATCCATACTCAGTACCTTGCCAGCAAATTCAAATCATAGATTGGTTCAAACATATTCTTTTTAAAACAGGGATTTATTTATTTTTATGAGAGAACTCAAAACAGGACATTTCTGTTCTGAGCTGCTCATGCTGCTTTCTTGAAAACATGCATATGGCTTGGTTTTTTATTTCACATTTTCTACATCTACTTCCTCTAACAGAAGGACCCCAGGGAAAACACTCAACCAGAAATGGCCCAAACACTGAGCAGAACAAAAAGGAGAAGGCGTGTGTGTGATATAGTTGTTAACTAAATAATTTTAAATGCCATGTTTTAATGCAGAAATCAAAAGCCGTGTGCATTACTTTCTTTGACACCTCTTCTTTTACTTTATAACCAAAGTGCTGTAGGTGCCAGCACAAAATGGCTGCCATGAGCAGTAGAAAAGGTTTTATTTACATACGTTTTATGGCAAGTTCAGAGGGTTTGTTTGTTTTTTGTTTGTTTGTTTCTGAAAAAAATATAATAAACATTTGAGGGGAAAATACATGCCCTGGCATAATTTACTTTAATGCTTCTGTATAAGTCTGCAGTTATGTGTGTTGCTGGAAGGAGTTAGTAGATTGAGGTCACAGCATAGATGCTAGAAAATGAAGGGTTCCTTTCATTTAGTGGGCGGTAACTGGGCTAGTACACGGAAAAGACTTAAAATGAAGCAAATCTGAAAATAACACCGTCCTGATCCACGAGACAGTCAGAAGGATAGAAGCCTCGATAGCTGCTTGTAAATTATTCGTAAATTGGCACCCTGAAGGCAGTTTGTGACTAACGATAAATAAAAAATATATAGTTTAAACATTCCATATATGATTTCTTTTCAGCTGCAGCTCCACACAATTTTAGGTGTGTGTATAAAGGTGTCCACCTCATGTTTCCCTTCTCTATAGTCCATATAGCAGTTAGGCAAACATTCTTTCAAGTCTCACCACAGAGTTTAAGAAGTCGTGTCAGCCACATTGGGCCCCAATTGCCGATATTTGTATTTCAAGGCTGTAATATGCATGGTTCTGGTAACAGTTTGTGGAGTTTGCTTAAGGAGATTAGGCTGTGAAATTCTGAGGGAGGACCCTTAGTATCTTAGCCACGCCCAGTGGCGTAGCGTGGGTTGTCAGCACCCGGGGCAAGGCAAGGAATTTGTGCCCCCTAACCCGTGGATTTGCGCCCCCTAACCCGTGGATTTGCGCCCCCTAACCCTAACCCCCAGATGTTGCGCCCGGTGCGGCCGGCCCCCCCCTGCATCCCCCACGCTACGCCACTGGTCACGCCCAGTTTGTCCAAGTCCATCGAAATATTATGTGCTGCCTTATATACGGAAAATTCAAGTTTCTCCCCTGTTACAGGCTTTCTTAATCTGGCACCCTTCAGATGTTTTTGACCATAACTCCTATCTCACAGGGACTGATGGGAATTACTGTCCCACACATGGGGAGGGCAATAGGTTGGGGAAGGCTGTTCTAGAAGATCCTCTGCTAGATATGCACTTCAAAGTAGGCACTGCTGACACATAAAGTATTATAGAGCAACCAGAATGTTCCTTCCAGCATGTGTTGCTGCCGCAGAACAGCTTTATGCACATGTGTGCAATATTCTGCTGCAGCAATGAAAACAAAGGTGATATAGGATGGTGCCCTCACGTTATAAGTTGGTGTGAAAAGTTGTAGAAACACAACTCAAATTTTCTATCTTGCCATTATCTAAATGCTCATTCTGTACTGTGTGGGAACCTGCATGATAAAGTGCGGGTGATAAATGTAATAAGTAAATGCATAAATATTTATGTTTTGGTATACTTTTGAAGAGCATTTCTATCCAAGCATTGAAATGTCATCATCAGGCCATTGGCATAAAGGTGATGCCGTATTCTGCCCAAATTATTTCCTCCTGGAATGTTGATAGTTAGCCATGATTGTAAGACAGCCTCACTGTTTTGTTTTCAGTTGCTCTCAATCTTCTAGAAGATATTTATAAACGCGGCTTTTTTTTTCTTTTTCGACATTAGATTTTCTTAATGAACAAAGACTGAGGGTAGGTTCCCAGGGTAATGCTGTAGCAAATGGGGCTAATGTAATCACATGCTTATTAACAAATAATTAACCAGAGCAAGGGCTTGGTAACCAGAGTTGATTACATGGCTTCTGTGTTACAGTCTCTTATGATGTCCATGTCTTAAAAATAATGATGATACATGGATACCTGTTGTCAGGGCTTTTCCCCCAGCCAGAACTCACCTGAACTCAGTTCCAGCACCTCTCAGTTAGATGCCATTACAATTCTAAGAGAATGGAGGAGTTCCGGCGCCTCTCCTTCTAGAAAAATAGCGCTGCCTGTTGTTGTTTTTAAATTAAATCCCTCAGTATAAACGTGTTTCTCTCCATGATCAGCAGAGCCCTTTCTTAGCATTTTGTTGCCAGGAGATGCCGGTTATGCGGTGACATGCAAAAGGGACTTGGGTAGTAGCTACCACTAGTAGAATACCCCCCTTCCCAGTAGTACATTCAGTGTCAATTCTGTTTCTCATTTTCACACCAGGTATTCACAGAACGTTCTATATTAGCAAGTCAATTTTAATTATGAGAAACATGAAGCCCTTTTATTTTAAGTATTTGTGTTTTATCTGTGGGCATTTTGCCTACTCACGTTGCTGTTGTAATGGCTTGTTGTTCTATTTGTATCTTTTAATTGTAATATTTGATGTCCTTACCCCGAGATCAGTTAGAGTGAAGTGGTAGGGGACTCAGTAAACAAATAAAGCATTTTTGCCCCTCTCTTCAGCCAAAAATAGTATCCCCAAGCAGCGTACAAAGCTCAGAAATAAGACAGTTCCTCGTTTAATTTTTTAAATGATAAGCAACTAGGAACCATTTTCTCCCTCATCCTAGCAGAGCTCTGTGAACCTGCCCCAAGCAGTTTGAGTTCTCTCTGACTCTCTCTCTGCTCGAATCGCAAGGGCCATAAGAAAAAAATGCCAGATGTTTTTGCCCAATCCCAGCTCTCTTGACATCTGGTAACCCTTTTACAAGTTCCTTCACAATGCTTGCTGGGAAACAAAGTCCAAATGCAGAAAAGAAGGACAGGCAGGAATGCCCATTAACTTTGGGGGGCCCAGCCCCCTCAAATATTTTATTGAGAAAAGGGTGAAGGAACCTGGGCCACTAGGAGTTGGCGCCTATGATAGCCAGATAGCATTGAAAGTTGCCTTGTTGTTGGCAGTTCAGCTGAACCAAAGAATGGAAGGTTGACCTTAGTTATCAACATACATACATAATACGGTTCTATTATTCATGAATTCTTCCCCATGAGACTGCAGCTGGTACAGAGTGGATTGATCTGCCTCTAGGTGGGAGTTAATCTCCAGGAGAATATTATACCCATGTTTTAGAATCCGTATTCCAGTGAACTTCCTAGCAATATTACAAGCATTCGTTTTAACCTTATAAAGCCAAACCTTTACAACCACCTTTGCAGTTTTGATACCGTACTCTCAGAAACAGCCTCCTGGACTTTTGCTCTTGCATCATTTCTAGCTGTGGAAGTACATAGAGAATGGTGCTGCTGCAGGTGGATTTATGTGAGATCATGGACAGATTCACCCCAGACAGTGAAAGCACAGTTTGTTTATTTTTTTCAATCCCAGAATTGAAATTGGGACTGTTTCAACTGCTAAGAATACACAAGCTGAATGAAGAGAGTGTTTACATAGAAGTGCTAGGTCTCCTTAAGGGTCTTTTCAGATGTGTGTTTATTGAGGGATGGGTGGGCCTTCATTTATGCATTTTTTCCACAGTGTCAGCACGACAGGCAGCATTGGCATCAAAACATCAACCCACACCCCCATTTAACATACTTACCTTTTCTGCTGACAACCACTTTACAATTAAGTCCCCCTCCAGAAGCACCCTAAATCACATTTGATGTTTAAATACATGTAGCATTCCATTATTATGTAATTTGTATTTTCATGAATGTTTAAAAGTGCCTTCTTGAATGGTTAAAAGTGCCCCTTTGAGTTAATTCCACGCCTGTGAAAATTCCTTTTAAAAAAGCACAGTAAAGAGCTACAATACTCTGGCTTCTTACAGAAAGGATTATGTAAGACCTTGATGTGAAAAGGGGGGTGGGGAGGATTTGAGGATTTTGTGAAGTCTTTTGCTTGGATTTTCTATGTCTTAGTTTATTACTGATTATTTTATTTATTCGTTTTGCATATTTCTGAAACGACTCTAAACCTTTGCAACAAAGAAAGGGAGAGAAAGAGAGAAAAAAATTAAAACCAACATTTCCGCCAGAAGACAACAGCTCATTCAGACCAAAGAACGAGATCTGATATTTAACCTTCAGCTATTTTCAAAAGTCAACGACTATTAAGCGTTCAGTACATCACTTGCATGAAATCATGGAAATATGACTCAGGTGGTCTTCCATTATGAAATTAGAAATTATTTGCTGCACCGGGTTGGGGGGTGGGGGGTCATATCAGTAGAAGTGGAAAGTCAAGATGGGGGGGGGGGCTCTGACACTACAACCTTGACTTCATAGCCACAAGAGTGCTATCTGATTGTATTGTACTGACACCCAGGCGTAGATGTGAAATTACCAAGCATATGCTGTGGTATATACTTAAAAAAAACCAAAAAACTCTGGGAAATGTGAAATACGTTACACCATTTAGCTCTCTGCAAAATGTTGGAAGGTGGCCAAGAAACTATATAATCAGTATAAAACATTAGCAGAGCGCCAAATGATTCCTTAGAAATAAGCCATACCGTCTGTATCAATGTCATAGACAATATGGCTGCAACCCAGAGCCGCTGCCACCCCGGTCCCACCTGGTTTGTATGGTGATCCCACTGCTGGCTAAAGCTGACAAGGGTAACAGCAACACACATTGTCTTTCCCCTTGCCAGCATCGGCAGAGTACTGCATGCTCTTTGCAGCTTCACAATGTCATCACCCATCCTTTGCGTCAGAATGATAGTTATAAGGCCCTGTGTCTCAGAAAGGAAGGCTGTTATAGCCCACTGAAGAGACCGGTCTTAAAAACTAGTCTGGGAACAAAAAAAAACAAAACAAAAAATGAATAGCTTTTTGAATCAATAAGCTCTCAAGCAGCCCAATCCACAGTTCTCTTAAAGTGAAGCCCGTTGATTGAAGACAATTCAGCCCCATCAAAGTCAATGGAAATCTTCACGTTTCATTTGTGCTGGCTTTCCTAAGCTGCAGCTCGGGGGGCGGGGGGGGGGGGAGTTTGATGCGAGATTTCACTTTGCAGTTTTTAGGAATGCCTTAAACTTAAAGTCATTGGTATTTCCTTTTGGAGTAATTACTTTTTTCAGAGGATGGTTAAAAAATGCCCATATATTTTGTGTATAGATAAAGATAAACATGGTGTTGTTGTTTTTAAGGTGCAACAAATTGTGGGAATTAGACTCTAGTTCCCATTTGCAGAGTATGCAGAAGACAGTCCTAGGTCATTTGACCCTTTAATTAGTTCTCTTTCTCCCTCCTGCAAGTGTCCTTATTTTCCAGGGACAGTCCTGGATTTACAGAAACCATCTCAGTTTCTGATCTGATCCCAGTGTCCTGATTTTCCTTAGAATGTCCCTATTTTCATTAGAGAAAAATTGGAGGATATGGAGTTATGTGACCCCTGAGACAAGGTAACTATACAACCTTTATAAGACATCAGAAGGCAGCCTTGTATGGGGAGGTTTTTTAATGTGAAATGTTTTTATTATGTTTATATATATGTTGGAAGCCACCCAGAGTGGCCGTGGCAACCCAGTCAGATGGGCAGGGTATTGATGATGATGATGATGATGATGATGATGATGATGATGGAATAGGACATCCTTATTTTCACCCTTATGTTGGAGGGTATGTATAAAAACTATGCAAGACACTTTCTTTTAAAGTTTAAAGAACGTAGAACTTTTACTTAGTGTGCTTGAACTTGCAGATTAAAATATACAATGCAGGCAGATGTTTCTTAAATTGCTTATACAGTGGTAAAGGTAAAGGTACCCCTGCCCGTACGGGCCAGTTGTGTCCAACTCTAGGGTTGTGCGCCCATTTCACTTAAGAGGCCGGGGGCCAGCGCTATCTATCTATCTATCTATCTATCTATCTATCTATCTATCTATCTTCCAGGTCACGTGGCCAGCGTGACGAAGCTGCTCTGGTGAGCCAGCACCAGCGCAGCACACGGAAACGCCGTTTACCTTCCCGCTATAAAGCGGTACCTTTTTATCTACTTGCAGTTAGGGGTGCTTTCGAACTGCTAGGTGGGCAGGAGCTGGGACTGAGAGATGGGAGCTCACCCCACCGCGGGGATTCGAACTGCCACCATGTGATCGACAAGCCCTAGGCACTGAGGTTTTACCCACAGCGCCACCCGGTCCGACCCGTATACAGTGGTACCTCGGATTAAGAACTTAATTCGTTCTGGAGGTCCGTTCTTAACCTGAAACTGTTCTTAACCTGAAGCACCACTTCAAAAATGAAGACACAGTGACACGGGATTTTAGTTTAAGTTATTGGGCAAAATTTAGACCACAACTTTATTAAATACAGAATGTGAGTGGTATTGGCTTAGGCACTGGAATCATTCAAACTATATCAGACTCCCACCCGTATTGGGGGTAATCTGATAAAAGGGTGAAACACTGCCAGAGGGAGCCCCACCAGAGGGAGCTCACCCCCCGGTGCCCCATGTGGGGTCCTGGTATGGCCCTAGCCCCTACCGCAGGGTTTCGGATAAGACCCAGGCCAACCCCTGATCCTTTTAATCCTCTTGAGCTTGGAGCAGCAGATGATGGCCACACCTCCCCTCCCCACACATTGCTGATCCTAACCGTCCAACCTTACAAAGTTGTGACGATTGCTACACAGTAGGCGAAAACCAAACAGCTCTGCTAATCTGCCAGATGGAAAAATTTCTGCCAGGCCCCCATTGCAAGACAGGCGACCAACAACGTCCATAGCAAGGCCAACACACCAGATAAAGGGGTGGGTGGACAGGTGATCCGCTGCGCGAAGGCAAAGAGGTCCAGCAAACATTGCACAGGGATTAAATAATGTTTCACGGCCACTCCCCAAGCCAAGCCATTGGCTTTAGGACCAAGTGACCGCAAAACAACCAACCAGAGTGGAGCAGGGCATAGCCCTGCCCACACCAGGAGGTGGGAGATGCCTGGGGGCATGAGCGCAACGCGTACCCTCCTTGAAGAGGATCTGATTTGTAACACACACACACCAGCAAGGGGAAAGCCCCATGTGTGTGGGAAATAGATAATCTGTGACTAATCTGTGACTATTCATACATTATTCACCACTGGCTCACTTGTTTCCACAAAAATAACAATTTTCTTGTTGAGAGTGGGGCCCCCTACTGCAACAAGGGAGGAGCAAATCTGTCAATGTTGGTTTCTCATGGTTTCTCACTTTTTCAGAACTAAAGTTCAGTTCACCACATTTCTGCACTGAAATAGAAAATCCTCGCCAGTATTTTAGAGCACAGTTCCCTAATATGCACATTTTTTGCAAGCTATTTCCCCTAATACAATGCACCTTTGTGTGCTTTTAAAAACCAATATATGCTTTTTTGTGCAGATATATGACTTTTGACAGGGAGCTTCATTGCAGTTCATACATTGCTTTGGAAATTAGTTGGGTTCATGTTAAAATGCAAACTAAAATGAATCCCTCCCATATCGTCCTCTATCTGACAGAGGACGGTCAGCTCCACTTTCCGTTTCTGTGCCAGGAAACCACCACTGCCATCCTTGCCACTTAGGAAAGAAAGTGCAAACTTCACTAGTTAGATCCATTTCTTGATGTTATCCAAAGCCCCAGAGCACACTTGCTAAAAATAAGGTTTTCATGTGAAAGGAAAATACACCAGGTTCTGAAGCTAAAGGGAATGAAAAACTTAAGCCATCCACTCACCATCTGCTGGTTCATTCTTGCAACCTTTTTTATCGTGCTCATAGGAATCACTGAGCATTCCTTTGGACCTTTTGGCATGAGCAAATTATGCTTCTGGTTTTGACAATTAGCTTGCATTCTTTTAATTTCTCATTTCAGGCCAGAGATAATTTTTCTTTTCTTTTTGAAATTTTCTGTGTAGTAATTTGAAGGTCCAACTGATCGCTTCTAAGAAAACCAATCTTTACTTTTCACATAATTTTTTAAAATTAAGCTGGATGTGTTCTGCCCTTGAATGTATCAATCATTGTTCCATGCTCTCAAATAATCTGAAAAGGCAGACAGGCTCTGCACCTGTGATTGCCAGTTGCTGGGAATCACAAATGAGGAGAATGTCTGGAGGCGGTTGGATGGTGGCTAATGGATTGAGGTTGTATCCTGACAAGACAGAAGGACAGAAGGGGAACAGGGGGTGGGCTGGTGTGGAGGACTCCCTGGTCCTGAATGGGGTAACTGTGCCCCTGACAGACCAGGTGTGCAGTCTGGGAGTCATTTGGGACTCGTAGCTGTCCATGGAGGCGCAGGTCATTTCAGTGTCCAGGGCAGCTGTTTTCCATCTCCATCTGGTACGCAGGCTGAGACCCTATCTACCTACGGACTGTCTCACCAGAATGGTGCATGCTCTAGTTATCTCTCACTTGGACTGCTGCAATGCGCTCTATGTGGGGCTACCTTTGAAGGTGACCTGGAAACTACAACTAATCCAGAATGCGGCAGCTAGACTGGTGACTGGGAGTGGCTGCCGGGACCATATAACATCAGTCCTGAGAGACCTGCATTGGCTCCCAGTACGTTTCTGAGCACAATTCAAAGTTGGTGCTGACCTTTAAAGCCCTAAACGGCCTCAGCCCAGTATACCTGAAGGAGCGTCTCCACCCCCATCGTTCTGCCTGGACACTGAGATCCAGCGCCAAGGGCCTTCTACCATTTCCCTCACTGCAAGAAGTGAGGTTACAGGAAACCTTCTCGGTAGTGGTGCCCACCCTGCGGAATGCCCTCCCATCAGATGTCAAAGAAATAAGCAACTATCCTACTTTTAAAAGACATCTGAAGGCAGCCCTGTTTAGGGAAGTTTTTAATGTTTAATGCTGTATTGTGTTTTTAATATTCGATTGGGAGCCACCCAGAGTGGCTGGGGAAACCCAGCCAGATGGGCGTGGTATAAATAATAAATTACAAAAATATTATATGTAAATGCTGTTGGCAGTCGTGTTGTTCTTGCAAGCTTTGTGGAGGCATCTGGTTGGCCACTGTGAGAGCAGGATGTTGGAATAGATCTACTTGGTCTTGATCTGGCAGAGATCTACTTATGCTATTACATTCTTAAGGGTTAGCAGGTATTCCAAAAGTCAAAGTAGGTATGCTGGTAGAGTTTGAAGACTTTTTCTTTTTAAAGAAATGTTTAATGGATCTGTTGATTATATGTTTTAAGTTTACATAACATAATTTCTGAGTTTTAATGCATTTCTTTTTTTATGTACTTTTGAAAAGATTAAAATATCTTTTTTTCAAAAACGGCAGCTGACTGTTGCCTGTTAGAGGCAGATAACAAACATTACGTTTTAAAAATATATACAGCATGCATTAGCAAAACACCAGCAAGCTGCTTCTGGTGCCACTAGTGAAAATCTCTTTCTCTTACAAGTGTGATATGAACATCATAATGCTTGAAAAGTGTCAATTCTTCAGATCGAAGGTCAAGTGAGCATCTATGGGGCCAGGCTTCATGCAAATAAGTCCCACACTGTTAAGGACTTTATATACTAATAGCAACACCTTAGCAAAGACAAATACTTGAGATTTTGATCATAATTATAAAGTTGTTGCCTTAATCCGTACAGGCACAGATGCACCGTGGACTCCTATTCTCTATGCTATTAGTGGACCTGCCAGGATCTCTTTGTTAAATGTGTAACTTCACATGGTTCAATGCAGTTCATCTGCGGCTTGCAATTAGCTTCATATCATGGTGGTTTCCAGGAAAATAAGGTTGGGTCAAAAAATATTTTGATCCCGAAGAAATCTCTCCAGCTCCACAACAACACAATCCCAGCAGTGTTCTAAACCCCGAAGGGTTTTGAATTGTCTACATAAGTGCAGCTGGCTTTCTGTTGCAGAAAGAATACAGCTCATCCCTGCTCTTCTTCAGACTGGACTCTGAACGGGGCTTGAATCTGACGTCAAACATGGGTACTGTTTAGCAGACATGTCCAGCATCCTAAAACCATGAAGTTATGACAGCCACAGCCACAACTAATGACCGAAATCAAATGGCCAAAGGTGTCTAGGTGACCTCCTCACAAGCAGATATACCAAGTAGGCAGCCTCCTGCAATCACCACAGTGCACTAGATAGGTCATTTGTTCTCCATCCTATCGATTTAGGATTGTGTGAAGGGAAGCCATGCTGTATAATTCTGCAAGTCTCAATTTGTGTGCCATGGTTGCGAAACCCAGAGCCTCCTCAAATATGACAGCAACACTGATCTCTCCCTTCTCTCCCCATGCGGAAACAGGGACCTTTAAGGCAGGAGTATATGAGAAATCTTAGCATTGACAACTCTTTTCAGTATGAGGGTAGAGGTCTGGAACTTATGAGGCAACTTATGATTCTGATCATGTGCAGAATCTTTCCATTGGCAGTGAGTACCCACAGATTTCTTCACCCCAGAGCAACCCTGGGCTCGTTCCACAAACTTAGCATTAAGGTGCAGGCCTGGTGTGTTTGGGGGCCAGAAGTGTCCCTATTCTCTATTTATATGTTAAACACTTGTTTCCTTTCAATTCAAGCAATGGAATTGGGCTGGGGGCGCATGTAAGAGTGAATGGATGTGAACTTTATAGGCAGGGCAACAAGAAAGGATTCTGCACTGACAGGGCGAATTGGTGAATGGTTCAGTGAAATCCTAATTCATTCCCCATACTTTATAGAAATATTTCAGGAGGGGGGAAATTACTGAGGAAGTTGCTGCTTAATTTGTCTCAGGAAACTTTCCTTGTGCTTCCCCTTTCTTCTCTCTGCACCACTTAAGATTCAGTTACCAGTTCGATTTGGTTAATAATGTTTACTGTTCCACTGAACTGCTTTTGGAAGGGCAGCACTGATGTTAAAAGCAAATAATGAGGTACAAAGAAGCAGGATTTGAAGAAAAGAACTAATCGTTTTCTTTGCCTGAGACATGCTCACCCAACATGTATTCATCACCTTTGCTCCTTCTATTGTGAGAGGATTCTGGCTGTTTATGTTTCTGTCTGTGCTTATGTGATGGGATGAGAAATCAGATTGGAGGTTAATGTTCTCCAGCTTGCCTTGTCTATGAGGGCAATAGTGTTTTACAACTGAGGTGCAGAGGTAAAGCTGTTAGAAGCCTCTCTGCTTGTATAAGATTTCTCTGGTAGTGCTGATTGGAACTTTGGTAAGGCAAAGGAAGCTCATCTCTCCAGAGCTGTCCAGTCCCATTTTGGTTCATAATGTAGGGGATATTCACTCTTAGGGGTGCAAGTCTATACATGGTCATCTTCTCAAGGCTTCTCAAAACTATTGCTTCCTTGTGGCAGCTACTACATACAGGAAGTTGTTTAGCATTCATTGCCATGTCTTAGGTCATAGAATTGCCTCCTTGATACCATCTAAAGTTGTTTTTTTTATGGTGGCTTGAAAGAATGTATGCACACATGCTATTTTGGTAGTTCCACCACCCACAGAAGTATGAGGATTAGCAGTCCCTAAATTCTGAAACTCCTTCTCCTCGGAGATGCTTTAACATCTTCTTTATGCAGCTTCTCTTATATTCTGTGGACAAGGCCTTTGACAATTTTTGTGGGAGCCACCTCTATAATGCTCTGTTTTGGTTGACTTATCCTTGCCACTGTTTTGCTAGTTTCCATAACTGTATGATTTTATTATTGCATTGATTTTTATTGTTGTAACCCACCCTGAAACCTTATGGTGAAGGGCAGGTAAGAAACTGCTTCAGTAAATTAGCTATGAAGTCTGGATGGAGTAGCCACCATGTGAAGTGAATTTCAAGTTATTGTGGCTCAAGGTAGTCATGTTGGTCTAGCAGAACAAGTGTCATAGATTTCACAGAACAGTGTTTAAGATACTGGAGACAAACTTTCAAGTTCCATAGAGTTCTTTCTGATCGAGTCCTTCCAACTTCAAGCATACAACTTTTGTCCAAGCCATGTTGATGCATACTTAGCTAAGTCTCCTCCAGCCATAGCAGATAGCAGGATGAATAGCATAGGCTGTAGCAGAAGTGGAACTGTAGCAAAACAGAAACGTTGTTGATTGTGACAAACACAGGAGGGGATGGAAGTCATTGCCTCTTTATACCCGTAGTCCCAGGTTAGCCAGTGCTGAAGCTCATGTTAAGTCATGGTGACAGGATAAAGGCCACCATGTGGTGTAAGAAGAACGGAAACATTTTGTGTGAATTCCAAATTTGACAAAATGTTAGGTCTTTTTCTTTTTTACATTTCCCCTGTTAAAATTCGGGTTTTTTTTGTTTTTTTTAAGAAAGCTTGGGGAGGAAAGACCCTAAAGTGATAATGTTAATTTACAAAAGGAAATATTTGTATACTCCTCAGTTAAGCAGCATTCAAAAATCCAATTAAGCAAATAAACATTTATTTTTAATTTTGGTAACAGGTGTGAATGAGAAACATTTAATTGAAGATCTGTCTTGCCCCCCACCTGCAATTATTTCAACTTTTTCTGGAAATTTCATGTTAGTAAAAGAAATGTGAGATGAGAGCAATTTTGCTGAATACATTTATTCTGAAGGAGAATTTAAAGGAGCATGGGCTAGTTATCAATTTCAGTTGTTGTTGGTCTCCATTTACTGTTGGTACTCAGGTTCAGCAAAATGGTATAAGGTTTTAAATGCTAGCCTCTCTCTCTCTCTCTCTCTCTCTCTCTCTCACACACACACACACACACACACACACACACACACACACTTTGTGTTTTTAATATTCGATTGGGAACCACCCAGAGTGGCCGGGGAAACCCAGCCAGATGGGCAGGGTACAAATAATAAATTATTATTACACATACACACACACTCCTAGTCTATATGTCATGCTAGTGGGTTCACCAAGACTGTATGGCACCAGAGCTCTGTAGAATCAGGTGATCTTGAGAGCCAGTAGGGTTCCCCTTGGTGCTCTGTATAAGAACTTGATTTGACTTGGCTTTTTAATGTGGACAACTACTCGCCAGACTATTGCCTCTGACCCAGCTTGGTCCTGATAATATTTAACATGACATGTAATTTTTATTTCCTGGGTTCTAGGCATTCTGCCGTGCTCCTTACTCAGAAGGCAAGGTTATTGCAATTAAAATCTAAGCACACGGAAATGTTGACTTGTGCAGAGCAAAGCAGCATATAGAGTCAAAATCTTTAATTATAGGATGAAAGGTTTAAGATGGCAACTAATTGTGAAAGCCCATGTTCAGCACTTTTCCTGCTCCATCTCCTTGAAGAGCAGCCCATTAACTAAATTGGTTATATACTGGACAGCCGATGAGCAGTGTTTGTTTACAGTGGTTTACCCCCAAGCTTTTGAAAAGGTTCAAAATGCTTCTTTCCCTTGCATTTCTGCCTCCATGCATGAAAGGGGACTATATGAATGGAGCTAATTAGTTAGCAGGGGAAAATCTACACTATAACATTGCAATCAAAGTTGATGGGGCTCATCGAAGGCTAGGCATATTACAAGGCTTGCCAGTGCTCAAACAGGAATTATATAATTCCCTTAATTGATGTAGATTGTTAATATTCTGTTTAGAAAGTAGCAGGCTGCAGTGGAAAATGAATGGGATTGACTTTTTTCTTGGCAAAAAGGGTGCATAATGGTTATATTGCATGCAAAGAAATTCCCATTTATATCTCACCCCCGACTTTCTTTTAGCAGGCTAGGTCTAAACAGTATCACTTAGGAAGTAATTTTATTATACATGCTTAGCAAGTCAATTTTCCACTCTCGGAGAATGTATAATAAATAAATAAAAATTGCCTCAGATGTTCTTCTACTTATGTTCCTTTTAAGTTCCACTTAGAGGATATTCTGTCCTCTGGGGAGTTATATAATGATGGAATTTCCTCTGATTTGGCTGCGGTTTTGCATTGCTAAATAATAAATGCTGCTGTTGTGCCTCTGGTCTGCTTTTGGGCTTTCCAGGTGGATCTGGTTGGCCCCTGTGGAAAACAGGACATTGACCTAGAGAGCAAGGCTCTTTGTAATGTTTTCTAAATGCTGTAGCATTCCTCAGTATTCAGAGACTAGAAGGGAGCTGGGCAGTTCCAATGGATGTATGAAATTAAATTCTCCATCCCATAATCACCCACCTGCTTCTAGGGATGAGGGAGAAATACAATTCAGTTAGCATTTAAAGGTGAACTTACACAATCTGCACTTTTGAAAACAAAACAGAAACCAAAAGACAACCACCATTCAAAACTCATACTTGCGTGGCGAGTTCCCGCCTCCCCCCAGTGTAAATAAAGACACAGGACACCAAAAATTAGGTTAATGGGTGAAATAGGCCACAACTTTATTGGTTACAGGAATGAGCGGTATTGGCTTAGGCATTGGTCCTATCGACTATCCGGCTTCAGCCCTATTGCATGAAGACCGGAAAGGGTTAACCACCAGAAGGGGGAGTCCTGCTGATGTACATCAACTAGGAGCTCCCCCGGGGTCACCACTCGGGGGCGTGCCTTAGGCCCACACCTCCATAGGCTTCGGACAGGGCCACGCCCCCCCGGAATCCTTTATCGGACTACCCTTTGATGTGGGAGGAGGCAATGGCTCTTCCTCCCCCCCTCATCTACTTAACCCAGCTGGAGCGACAAAAAGAGGAGGAGCCTCGGCTGTGCCGGCCCTAAATAGGGCAGGCCACAGCTCCCAAGCCAACTGATTGGCTGGCTGGGGAGATGACGCGGTCGAGCTCTTGTGGGGGTGTGACCCAGCCTACGCGTATGTGGGGGTGGGCATGAAGCCCGCAACCCCACCTCCTCTCCAGCTCGGAAGTGGCTTTCTCTGAATTTTGCAATGCAGTTCTTCAGCATTCCATATCCTAGGGTAGTGTCTAGGTCTGGGTATAGTTTTCTCTAGTTCTTGGATTTGTTAATCATATTTCCTATCCAGGACTCAACTTTTGGGACTGGTGTCTGCATTCTTTAGGTCTCTTCCCTATGGTGTTCCTGTTCTTTAGTTTCTCTGCCTTCTGGGATATTTCCCCCCCATCCTTAGTGTGAATTTCTAACCTCAGTCAAACTGACACCTTTCCCCTTATCCCACAAAAGCTGGGCTGCAAGCTGTTACCAAAAATCAGTATCATATGTACCATGTCCTGTGCTACAATATGAATTTTCTCCATAGAAGATCAAAGCAGAAACTGATAAATCTTAAGTGATAGGAATCGCAGCTGCAGCTAGAGAAAACTTTTCAGAAACTCCTTAGTTTATGAACAATCCAGAGTAGAGGCATGTACTTCATCTTGGTAAACTTTGTCCATCTTTATCAAAATAATGTTTATTTATTTTCACTATTTCTATAGATGTTTTACGCGAGCAGGACATCCAAATTTACCTTTAAATTGGCTGCGGCAAAATAATCTGGCAATTTAGAGCTGTGCCTCCCCAAGAGGTTTGCTAAATGTAACAAAATCCTTTCAGTTTTTGAGGAAGGCACTTACTGGTCCAGTAGTGAATGCTCTGGGGAGCAAGTGATTTAGAGTTTGATGTTATCAAAGGGGACTGAGTTGTACAGAATCTGAAGTTATGTTTATTATGTTTATTTGATGGATCAAATGCTGGTACTGTTTGCAAACCCTTAATCATTTATTTGAAGGTAGCAGCATGCTTAGTTATTTTCTCAGGGTTGGAAAGATACTTCATCAATTACTTCAGAGAACTGGTTCAAAATGCTTTACTTGTCACTGTTTGCAAGAAACTAATTATTTGTGCATTCTAAGAAGACAGGCAGAACCAGAAAGCCTAAGCAGCAGTGTGGTGGAATTTAATGTTATATATGAATAGTCAACCTTTCTGGTTTGTTATACTGTATTCTCTAAAAATGACATTTATAATGATTCATGCATTTGCAATGTATGTGAGTTTGTGTGCTTAATTTGATTTTGTCTGTTGTTTATTCTGATTACCTATTATTCTCATTTTAACGTGTCTTTTCCTTCTTATTATTTAAAAGAAAAAGGAAGACCATCTAAATTCATCACGAACGTTCAGAGAACTCTAGTCCAGAAATTACTTAATAGTGTTTCTATGGCCACAATACTGTGTTTATTGACCTGGGGATAAGTCCCACTGTCATATTTCTGCATCAACATGCCTAGTACCTATGAGCCTATGAGCCCCGCTGATGCTTGCAGCACAATCCCATGCATGTTCACTCAGAAGTAAGTCCTATCAAGTTCATTTGGGCTTATTCCCATGTTAGTGTTTTAGGATTGCACTCTTAAGTACATCAGACTTTCTCTGGTTGCCATCTTATAACTCCATTTTTTAACCAGTGGTTGTGTAAACTAAGTTAGGGAACCTCTGATCCAGGGGCCAAATGTAGCCTCTGGGCCATACAATATAATAATAATAATAATAATAATAATAATAATAATAATAATAATAATAATAATAATTTATTTATACCACGCCCATCTGGCTGCATTTCCCCAGCCACTCTGGGCGGCTTCCAACAAAGTATTAAAATACAGTGGTCTGTTAAACATTAAAAGCTTCCCTGAACAGGGCTGCCTTCAGATGTCTTCTAAAAGTCTGGTAGTTGTTATTCTCTTTGACATCTGGTGGGAGGGCGTTCTACAAGGTGGGTACCACTACCGAGAAGGCCCTCTGCCTGGTTCCCTGTAACTTGGCTTCTTGCAGCAAGGGAACCGCCAGAAGGCCCTTGGCACTGGACCTCAGTGTCCAGGCAGAATGATGGGGGTGGAGATGCTCCTTCAGATATACTGGACCAAGGCTCTCCTTGATGCTTTGCCTGACTGCAATGTGTCCTTGAAGTCTGATAATGCCTCTTGCATTCCTGGATAGGATGTCATGAGAGGTACGTGAGATTGTGTAGACCCTAGCTTACTTTACAAAGTTAAAAATTATATTCATTATTGCTACAACCACTTTTGCCTCTAGCTCTGACCACTATTAGCATGATGTACCTGGGAGGCTGCCCAGAAGGGAGCATGACCCTCAGGCTGAAGCATGCCTCCCATTTCTGGTGTATGCCAGACAGTTAAATAAGATAACTCATGTGAATGATGTTTACGTGCAACTTTATTGGTCAGCATCCAGTCCCATGTTATATGAGCAGAGTTGTGTCAGGTTGGATAATGGGATTGGGCAGGGCTCTTGACTTCACAGAAATCTATCAGAAATGATGTGGGGAGGCTAGAAGCCTATGGGACAGGATCTCAGACTATAACTGGATAAAGCCATTTGGAAAATGTAGATGTTATAAAAAATGAATGGTACTATGGGGGGGGGAGCAGTTTTGAGAAACTCGCTTAGGCAGTCTGGTAATTTAATCTAGAAATCGACCTTGACGGTAATGGAATTATGGCAGCAATTGGAAGTTTGCAAATTATTGCCGGAAAATTAAAAAAAAGTTACAGAAAACATCTGCATATTGCACCACAGAGAAGTAACAATAAATACTATTTGCTTTGATCTGCCTGTGACTTGTCATAGTCTAAAATAGTATATGAATCTTTCAGAATTATGATAATAATAGGAACGTAATTCTTCAGCTTTCTATTTGATTTCTACTAGAAAAGCAGATTGTAATGTTTTATGCACAATTAGAAATGTGCAGAAGAAGGATGGTAATATTAAGATGACATCATCTAATCAGATTTCAGGGTACCTACCAGGAAAGAGGATGTCTTTGACCTTATACATGACAAATGTTTGCATTTTCCTGATGATTTGGTTTTGAATCCACAATCCAATTAAGCCCGAGTAACTGGATTTAAATGTTATGCTGGTTCGGTGCCATTAAAGTGTTTTGAATCTGATTCAGCTGGATTGTTAACTGGGATTTTGCATCACCATTGCATAGATACCTCTTTGCAGATATTTATCACAGAAAGCCTCTTAGTTGAGTAGGTTCCTGCATCTCTTGGCTGTAAATGGATGCCACTTCATTCTGAATACAGGGGCTTTAAGCACAGCCAAGTGCAATGTAGGTCAAATTCTCCCACAGTGCAACCAGTCCTTGAAAGAGGAAGGCAGTAGTTCAGTTCTCCACATTCTCTTTTATTAAGTCTGAACCATTGGACTGAGAAGCCACTTTTCCTATTGTGCTCAGCTACCATGATTGTTTTGCTGAGTGTTTTCTTCCACTTCTCTTGTTGCATCCTCATCCTTCTTCACTTTGCAGCCACAAAAAGCTGATGGGACACCAGGGCAAGCTGATCACTCACTAGTTTGCAAATCCTTTGCTTGTTTTGATGCTGGAGATCCTATTGCTGCACAAAAACAGGATTCACTTATTTCTCAGCAATGGCGGTCAGAGGAACAAGAGCCACCAATTGATATTCGGGCAAGAACACAATCTAAACTGGGCCTGAACACGATATAAATGCCCACTTATAGCACACCACCTTCATTCTGGGCTTGAAAAGATCTCCTTCCTCTAATTCCTCACTCCAGTCTCCTTTCCTTGGATTTCTTGTCTTTTTCCTTTGTAAAGACATTCACAATGCCTCTCTTTCTCTCATTTTATTCATGTGAGTCAATAGATGATGATCAGATGATCAAAAGAATCTTTATTTGTATCAGCCACTAGCCATAGCAATAAAATAAAATAAAATAGGGTACCGAAGATATAGGTAAAAACTTAACTATACAAAATACATTTTGGAGGTTTACATCAATAATCAAATAATAGATTTTATTCTAATTGCCCCCACTATTACTTTTTTTTTTTGCAGTTTTTGCCGTCACCTGATTATCTTCATCTGCTAGAACAGTGATGGGCAAACTTGGCCCTCCAGCTGTTTGGGGACTACAACTCCCATCAACCCTAGCTAACAGGACCAGTGGTCAGGGATGATGGGAACTGTAGTCCCAAAACAGCTGGAGGGCCAAGTTTGCCCATCACTGTGCTAGAAGAAAAGACACAGTAGCGATGTCTGAGGGACACGGCATGAACAGTAGTAGAGGGGTAATAACCTCACTCCTCAAATCTTTATGAAGATGAGCCACTGACTCAATACTGCCATATCCACATGGACATAACCATTTTTCCAGCGGAATTTTTTGAAATCGATCCTCAATAACTGCCTGAACAATGGGATAAAAATTAAGACTTGATGGTCCAATCCTCAAACATAAGAGCACAAGAAGAGCCCTGCTGTTTCCACAGTGGCCAACCAAATGACCGCAAACAACACCTGAGAGCAATAGCACTCCCCTTACCTGTGATTCCCAGAAACTGGTACTCAGAGGTCTACTGCCCTAATGGAGGTGCAACATAAACATTAATAGCATTTCCTTTATGAATCCTGTAGGTCAGAATATGCTAACATATACCGTAAAGGCTCCAAAGAGTGAGCGATGAAAATGAAAATTGGAACAGTAGAGGATTTTATCTTTTGAGGGATTTTTAGGAATATACGTAGGTAGCCCATAACAACAAAAAACTGACTACTAAATTTCAAGTTATGAATGTAAATAGGCTTCTTGGATCATGGAGATTTTCAAGGAAATGATCCCCCAAATTCCGCTGCCCACATAACAGGTAAAGAATTTTTGAGAGTCCATTTGCATCTGAAGTTGAAAGATATACCAGAAATCATTCACTGACCCAGTTCACTTCAAATTACACAAAGTGGACCTCCCCCCTAACCCCATTTCATTTTCAGAATTCTCCATCCACTCATTTCAGAATTCTCCATCCACTAATGTGTGTTAAAGTTTGGTGTAATAAATTCTGAGGAGAAGGAAGGAATGGACTTTGAGCTCCTGGGTGTTTCAGGCAGTGACTCAGGAAAAACGGAAAGGTCACTGATTGAAGTTAAATATGACGCTGAGCTTTGTGTTTCACACACACTGTTGATATAGGAAATATATAAGTTGAAGAGGGATTTTATGTGCGTAGCTTCAGGAAGAGTTATTAAATGCAGGGTTTTTAAAAAGGGTTTAAGGGTTTAAGAGTGTTTGTAAATGGATTACAGGCTCTGATGGTCCTCGCACTGCGCAGTGGCGGTAAACGCCAGCATATTGCGCTTTTTTTGCAACAAGAGGTAACCAACACATCCCTTCTGCCCTCAAGGTTTTTAATGCTAAAGTTAGAGCCCAACTGCTCTATGGAATGTCAATCTGGATGTCAGGGTTTACCCAGTCAGTGGAACGAGTGAAGGCAGCCTTTCTATTTGAGATTTTCGCTGTCCCACGCTGTGTACCTTACACAGCCCTGTGTCTAGACATAAGCTAAAGACAGTTGACTGGACGAGTTTTCTTTTTTGCTGGCTAAACATTTGTTTTTCAGCAGACAAAGATAATTTACTTAGCGAACTTCTGTCAGACCACTTCCCTTTCCCAGGGCTACAACTGTTTTGCACAAAGTTACGGCAAATTGGGCTTTCAGAGGATCTGATTTCCAATCGCCAATGCCATGTTAAAAACTAGGCTGTGGGACATAACTGCCAGAAACTAATCTCAGCTGCAGAAAAAACATGTTCCCCTCTTTATTTTCGACTCTCCTGAGCGCAGGAATTTAACCTTAATTATTTACAATTTTTGTTTAACCCGCAAGAAAGAAGCGCTTTTTCGTTAGCTAGGTTCAATTGTAATCCTTCTAACCTTCTTTGGGGTAGGTTTGCAGTTATGGCAGAAAGAAATAAGATCTGCCCATGTGATGCCCACCTGGTGGAAACTCTAGCTCACATGGCCCTTAATTGTAAAATATATGATGATCTCCGCCAACAATTCTTAGACCACCTATATATCTCAATATGGAAACCAGAGACAGAGGTCATACGCTTCTTATTACAGGGGGAAACCAGGAGCTCACCAAGACAGTAGCAAAGTTCCTCTATTTGATTTTATGCCACCAAAGTAAGCTACAGGACCCTGCCCTTGCTGGAGTCCCACAGAGGTGAAATAGATTGCTCACCTCTTCTTCCTTTTGGCAAATGACTTTTCTGTTGAAATGAACGACGAGATTACATTGGCTTATTTATTCTGAATGTTTCTAAGTGATGCCAATAAAGGTTTGATGATGATGATGATAAATGGATTATTTAGATTTTGACCTCTTTTAAAACAAATAAAGTAAAAGTAGCCAACAGCCTCAAGATGAACAGAGCTAGGAATTGATATGATGGTTAAGGAATCTACACCTAAACACATTTCTGCCCATTGGTACTTGGATCATCCTGCACCACAAGTGGAAGCTCGTATTGTAGATGTTAAGGCAGCTTGCAGAGCTACTTTGCATTAGTGCAGTTAAGTTATTTTGGACTCTTAGCTTAAGGGCCTTACTGTTTTCCTCACTTCCCTGTAGGTGGCAATGTCTCTTTCTCCACTTATTTCAAATGCAAAACATTCATGTCGTTCCTTCCCATACCAGTGTTGACTTTCACATATCCTCCAACATGTGCAGGCACAAACTTGAGAGATGTGTCTTCCAGGGTGTGCTCCCAGCGAGTCACATGACCCATGCGAGGTCACAGCCCCCCCCCCGGAACTTTTTTGGGGGTGAGATCACTTGAAATCATGGCACCCAAAATGTCTTCCTTGTTCTCATGCAAAAAAAAAGAAGGGGAAAAAAAGAGATGTACTGGTTTTCCCCAGACAGTTGCAGAGACTGTGCATAACAGATTGGTGCAAGTACAATGGTACCTCGGGTTAAGAACTTAATTCATTCTGGAGGTCCGTTCTCAACCTGAAACTGTTCTTAACCTGAGGTACCACTTTAGCTAATGGGGCCTCTCGCTGCCGCCGCGCCACCACCGTGCGATTTCTGTTCTCATCCTGAAGCAAAGTTCTTAACCTGAGGTACTATTTCTGGGTTAGCGGAGTCTGTAACCTGAAGCGTCTGTAGCCCGATGTACCACTGTATAGACTTTTCCTATGTTGTGGGGTTTTCTCTCTGTTGGAAAACCTTGTGGGAGAAATCTTTTGAATTTATTATTATTAATAGATATTTAACCTCACGGTGCTCAAAGAAGCTCTCAAGAGTAAAAGCTTGGACAGTAAAAAATGGAAGTCATATAAGATGGGAACTGAGTATAAGGAGTGTACACTATTGAATTTACAAGGATTTTTTAAAAAAAATTATCAATCTTTATGGACATATTAAGAAATTATTGGCTTTCTGGAAAGCAGTTCTGTAAGTTTTAAGACTCCTGCTTCTTAATTTCTAACACTACATGTGCACAGTAATTTTATTGGTCTGAAATTGTTGGAGATGCTTACGAGCATGGTTTTTACACATGCTTCTCTTGCGCATAAATCCAATGATCGTGTCTTGAAGATTAAATATAAAGGAACAAGGCAGTGTAAATATCTAAACGTAGCAGGAAGTGAACAACAAATCAATTGGGTTGGGGTGCGGGGCTAATTCTTGCAAACATTTTTAGATAGCAAGATGTGGAGGTACCATAGTATTTGCTGGATGGATTTCCATTCTAGACAAACATTCTAGAAAATATTGGTAATTTCTGGTCTCATTTCTATTGAAATTCTCCAGCATCCCTGCTTAGCATCTTTTTTTCACCAAACTCATCTGGCCAGTTGAGTGTCATGGTTATGCGTGTGCTTTGCCCATCTATCTCTGTGCTCCTTTGGAGAATTTCATTCTCACATTTTGAGAACAAGATATCATGGTGCACTTTAGAAATCTGGGTTTGGAACCAAAACAATTAAATCTGAGGAGCTGTAATGGGGTTAATTATAAAGTGCAAATTGCATTGGCTTTAATGGCTGGGGAGGAACAAACCTGTTTCAGAGCTCAGCATAGCTAGTGTAGATGAGATGCCATGATGGAGCCTTTCTTAAGTGATAGGAAAATGTTCAAGTGCCCTACAAAATCATTACACTCTGAAGTGTTCCCTGGGGTCCCAAAGAAAGGGAGAAAGCTGAAAAATACATAAGAATCTTTTGAAAGGTGAATTATTTCTCTCCATTTATATTAGAAAAATGACCATTGTGCTTTAAATTATTACAGCCACACTTTCTGATTTCAGTTGAATGCCACAGAAATTCAGAAGCACAATCATATTACGGCTGAGAATAAATTGTTCAATATAACCTGGTGAGAAGGAAATTGTCTTACATCTTCCAGGGGTCATAAGAGTTTCCTCAATGTCGGCACGAAGCCTACTGCAAGACATAACAGATAATTGAAAATGTTGCATTTGTTAAGTCTACTCATGTGAAAGTTAAAAGGAGTGGAATGAAATTCAGGTTAACTTATAATATTAATGCAGCGACATCACATAGAATATGTCCAACACTTTAATGTTTAATGATACCGTAAGTTATGCTTACATTTTATATTAATCAGGTTTTCTCTTCTGTTCAGGAGAATGAAATCCAGAAGCTCAGCATACACATGAAAAAGTCCCATGTTAAAAAAGTACTTTATTCCATAGAACAGGGATGGGAGTTGTAGTCCAACAAAAATGGAGGGTGCCACCTTGGTTTCCCAAGTGGTATGGCCAATGGTCAGGAATGATGGGAGTTGTTTTTGATCTGTTTTTATATTTGTTTTATGGTTTTATTGTTTTTGTAGGCTATCTTGAAAATCTAGATTAATAAAATTATGTGTTGTTGTTTTTTTAAAAAAAGGAATGATGGGAGTTGTAATTTAGCAACAACTGTTCTTTTTGGAAGTATTCTTTGCGGCTTAAAACATTTTAATTTAGGCAAGTCTGTAATACATGCAGAAGTTACATGTGCTTTATCACTTTTTAACTCCTGTCGACTTTAATCATCTATTGAATGTTTTTACTGGTAAATACCTGTTTTAAATTTCTTTTTATGGAGAATTTAACTTTTCCATTTTCTGTTGGTGTAAACCACTTACAGTTTGTTTTATATACAAGTGGTATATAATTTTTTGGTTAATAATAATATAATGGAAGTTGTACCCCAACATCCAAAGGGGCATAAGTTCCTCATTCCTCCTCAAAGTGTAAGAGTGTCAAAATGGTGGACATGCTCACTGCAGATCCAAACTACTTCATGTTCAATTCTGCATGTTCACAACGTGCCAATCTGATCCTGTGAACTGGTCCTGTGTGGGCCATACCTTCTGAAAAAGCGATACGAAGGGTTGAAGAGTTTGATCGTTTTTGAAAGCTCAAGGCCATGATCAAAATGTATGTCGTATTCTGAATTACTTGTGGCGTTAGATTTGATACCATTCTTGTTCACCGTAGTAGGTTGCACAAACTCAAAGGTGAAGGAGCCACACACAATTGTAGGTGTTAGGCTCAAAATTATTTTTAAGCATTTGGTGTTGGAAGTAACCATTCTAGAAATAATACAGTGTGCCAAGCAATTTACCTGTCATAATGCACTCTGAGCTGAATGTAAACTAATGAGAAGCGCTGAAACTGGGAATAATTAAATCTGTCAGCTGTACCTCAAGCTATAGAAGTGAAAGGGTACCACTCTGTCCTATATAAAGCAAATGCACTGTAGTTTTTAATGTACTTCCTCCAGATAGATTTGGTCAATTAAACAGAAGAAATGAGCAAGATAATAAAGGTTTCACAAATTCAGCTCTTTCCCTGGCTTCTGAGTGGATGGTATTCTCTTGGTACAATAGCTGAATGAGTATGTTCGATCAACCAACAACGCCTTTGCAATTTTGGGCGGAAGCTGTCGCAGAAAGGCAGATGTGGCAGCCTGCTATATATGTGAGACCATGGTGTACGTCATTCTCTGGTGGACTGAGCTGGCTGTGCCGGAAGTGCTGCTCATAGTGCTAATTTGCTGAACACAGTGTTCCAGAGCGCTGCTTGGTTGACAGTATGATGGGAAATGAAAAGGGCATCTAGATCCAGAACTCTGGATCAAGGGCCAGCACCTATCATTAGGCAGACTGAGACCGTCATCTCATAATAAATAATAATAAATTATCTCAGGTGGTAGATGCTGATGGGAGGAACGATGAGCAAAGTGTTGGAGGACAGAGTGTCAAGCTTCAGGGAATCAGCTTCTTCCCCTTGTTTGGCAGTAGATAAGCAGAAGAAAGGAGCAGGAGTCTCCTTACCAGTTAGAAACCTTAATGATCACAGTGAGAGAACAAAGAATCCCCTTCCTAGGAATGGCGGTGCTCCCAATTAAGGGTTCCACCCACTTCCTCCCTAGTCACCCCCGTCACTACCACATCTTGTAACCTGATCTCGCAACCACTGTGCTTTCTGTGCTGCCACCTTATCCGTTCTTTTTGACCTTGGGCTGAGCGGATGAATGATTTCCAGAGACAGTGAATCTGTTAGCGCTCTCTCTCTCTCTCTCTCTCTCTCTCTCTCTTTCTCTCTCTCTCTCTCTCCCAGTGCTTCTTCCCCATCCAGTATTTCCCAGCTTCTGCCTTCTGAACTATGTCCCTCTGCAAACCACTGTTCCAAATCTATATTGTCCTCCTGCTCCTAGGAAGTTTCAGGGGGCGGGGGAGGCTCCCACCATTCCTCCTCAATGCAGCCCTCCTCAGCACGGTCCCTGACACAGAGCTAGGTGTGTGCGATGTGGCTTGTACTGCATTCCCTATGCTACCCTATTCACTTAGGTGCAGTGGAAGGGGTGCTGTTCCCTCAGCAGTGTCAAAATAAGATTCCACTGCCAATCTGATCATCCTCTGTCTATGGAATGAGTGACACCATTCTGTCCTTTGCTTCAGGCAAACCTTGCAAGTGTTGAATTGGAAAAGGGACTCTGCTTCCATAGCAGAAACCAACACAAGCCACGTGGTCTTTGCCATTGGTGAGTTTCTCTTGAAAATGTTTCATTTTTGACATATTAACCTCAGATTGTGGGGTAAGGAGTTACAGCTTCAGGAGTCTGCTTTTTAGTTTTGCCATTGCCAACAGTGTGACCTTTCGCATAAGGAAATTTATGTTAAAAGAGAGCTGGACTAAAAGGCATGAAGTCATCCGATAAATTGCAGATGAACCAATATTAATGCTGATGAAAACAGGATGTAGAAGTTGGGATGGTGAAAAATATCGCCACGGGACACATTAGGCAGTTGCTTCTCGGAAGGAATAGATAAAAGAATATATTATTGATATCTCAATGTAACAAAAGATTAAAAAAAAGAAGAAGAGCAGTGGTAACAGCCACAGTGAGTGGTGCTGAACAGAAGATGTCATGTTGCATGAGAAAGAAAAACAGCTATGATTTGGGGGAATAATCACTCCTTAGGTTTTCAGATTATTACTCTGACAGGGAGAAAGAATTAAAAGATGATGGTTCTCGGCAAACATCCAATATGTCAGTGTTTGACCTTGAAATTTCAGATTTGTATTGTTTTCCTGCAGGGAAAGGGCTTTGATTTCTAACCATTTGGCATATCAAAAAAACAAATATGTATGTGGCAACAGGGGTAGAGAAGAGGAAAAACTTGCTGTTTATCTGTAGGTGTCCTTGAAGGTTGACTTGAACCAAGTGTTTTATTATGCAGTTAGAAATAAAAATGGTTGAAGCTTAGAAAAATTAGTGTGACATAAAGACAGGAACCCAGGCACATTATAAAGCATGTATAAAGGTCGTGAACAAGGTTCAGGTGCAAATTTGTATCTATTTTCACATGGACAAGCTCCATTTGAGTTTTTCCCACCCACATAGAACCACTAGATTGGGGTGATAGCTAGGCTGTGATACAAAGTTCGTAAGATAGTCTTGTGTGCTGCCGAGTGCTTTTGCTTGTCCTCTGCAATTCCAGTTTCATTTTAAACCTCTTAAAATCACAGTAGGCTGATGCAGACAAACATATAAATAAATACAGAGGTGGCATGGATCTTGGAACTCATCTAGTCTAATCTCCTCCACTCTATTCAGGAGGCAACTGCAGCATCCTTGCTATTCATCCTCTGCTTAAAAGTCTCCACTGAAGCAGAGCCCGACAGATTGTTTTACCATTGAGCAACTCATAAACCAATCCACACCTTTATTACTGTTAAAAAACAAAAACAAAACTGTGTCTGGGGATAGTGAATACCTCCTAAATGCAAAATATGTACTAAGAAGTTTGCCTTTTGTTCATCATCTGGTTAACTATAGCAATTTATAGCAATCAACAGAAAATACATAGAAGGCTGAAGAATGACCCCTTTGAGAAGTAAACAAGGAGGATGTAAATAGCTGCTGTTAATCATAGTACAACATTTGCAATAAAAGTACATGTGCCACTGAAAGCACAGCATGGGCAGAAGCTATGAACCAATGGCACCTCCCTGAAACAGTCATCTATTGCAGCTGATGGAAGCACATTTAGCCATGCCAGGGTAAAAGCTTTGTGATATTTAGGGATTAAATAAGTTTAGCTGAAGTAGGGAAAGTGGAGGGTGCATCTCTTTGTCCCTACTCTTAAACTGTGTGGATGAGGGCAGGTGAGCAAGCAGTGGCAACCCAAAAAAGAGAAACATTTAAAGCCCTAAACAGCCTCGGCCCTGTATACCTGAAGGAGCGTCTCCACTCCCATCGTTCTGCCCGGACACTGAGATCCAGCGCCAAGGGCCTTCTGGCGGTTCCCTCATTGCGAGAAGTGAGGTTACAGGGAACCAGACAAAGGGCCTTCTCGGTAGTTGCACCCACCCTGTGGAACGCCCTCCCACCAGATGTCAAGGAAATAAGCAGCTATATTATTTTTAAAAGACATCTGAAGGCAGCCCTGTTTAGGGAAGTTTTTAATATTTAATGCTGTATTGTTTTTAACGCTCGATTGGGAGCCGCCCAGAGTGGCTGGAGAAACTCAGAAAACTGCTGTCACTTGTCAAGCACAAACACGTCTAGCCTTTTGTTGCATTTGTTTTATGAAACTTCTTGCACAGGAAGGTAAAAGGTTTTCACAGGGAAAAAAATATATTGGCTGTTCCACTGAGGTAGAAAGTTGTTTTTCTGTAGCTGGTCATTGGTCTTCCATTCCTGGGTTATTCTTGTCTGAAATAAGCAATTTTTATTAAAAAGGAAATAGATATTTTTAGCTGGCCAGATGCCATACCAAAAGTAATTTTAATATACACCTTTCTTCTGTGAAGTGAGTTTCTTAAATAACATCTATTTGCTCTCTGAGAGGATGCTAACAGTGTCATGCAGCACACTCCATTAGCATGGAAATGGATTTTTTCCCCCTTGTCTGTAATTTACTTTCTTCTACTGTATTATATTATAGCTGCTGTTCTCAAGAAGGGACTGAAAAAAATCACAGTGTACTCTAAAAGTGTGTGGGATTCCAATTGTTTTATATTGTAAATAATTCTAATACATTTGACAGTCTAATTGCAACATATACTGTAGTTCTTTAAACATCTTCAGATTTTGAGAGAGATTTAACACATCAGTCCACAAATGTGTAAGATTAGGAAGTGTGTGTGCATGCATTATTCATGGTTTAATTTGAATAATGTAGATGGGTGATAAATTAACATTCAAAGAAGATCAGTGATGTGAAAACACCACATGAACGTGGGAATTCTGGGATTCAGCCATTTATAACAGAAAAAGGCTCTGAAAACTCTGCATTATTTGGGTGGTACCTGTGAAACAACCCCATGGAGCAGCAATATTTTTTTTCTGTGGCAAAGTTCAAATTTCAACCACTCAAAGTATGTGAAGATTGTAATGGAGTACATTTTTTGCACCGCCCTTTGAACATTTTCAAATTTCAGATGCATTTCCTACAACAGAATATTCTCGCCTAGAATTATTATCGCTGCATCCTCTAAAATATTTGACTTGTGAGTACTAAAACATATTATAAATATCTCAGAGGTATAGCCTGGCAGGTAACTGTGGACCAGTAGCTATGTTTTCTAAGTAAAAGACGTGCCTGGATTATGTTTGTAATGTGCAGTGTCCAAAACAATATGCAACCATATATTAATGTGGATTTAATATGCATAGTTTTTTAATTGTTATGGTTAAGTATGTATATATTTTCACATTCTTGATCGTATTTTTGAAACTTGTACTCTTAATTTCAGGCATCCCACTGACAAAATGGACCTCCATAATTTACAAAGCAATCCAAATGGCAGGACTCACCTTTTCTAATGCCTTTCCTATTTCCTTCCTTCCTTTTCTTTCCTGTAGAAGGAGGAAAACGTATCTGCTCCATATTTTTCTCTCAGTTTTGTAGGGAATAATGAGGAACTGAGAACATGATAGTTTCTTTGGATCCATGTCCTCTCACAGTCTTTTTTCTTTTAACCTTCCTTGGAGTCCAGATGCTGAGTAAAGGAAGGGTTGAGGATGTTCCTGCAACAGCAGGGACTGCTGTGAGCCCCATGATCCCAACTGGTTCAGAACTGGGATAACAGTTGTCAAAAGAGGAGGAGGAGGGTGCAGAGGATGCTGTCAGCAGGGACCAGGCTGAGGGCAATGGTGGGCTTCCTGCTTTGTTGCCTTTAGAGCTAGGGAAGGGGAGGCAGTGGGGGAACAACAGCAGGAGGAGTAGGAGTTGGGGAGGCTGAACTCTACCCTGTTGCCAAGAACTCAGTGTCACCTCCACCACTGGTAGCAGACCTACACTTCCATTCAGAAAAGCATGCACCTCCCCAAACACTAGTCTTATTGGGAGAGAGTCTTGTGAGGGAGCACATAATGGTGGCAGGAGAGGTGTGATCTTCTTCATAGCTTGAATCTAGTCTCAGACCCCTGATGTCTAATACATACCTGTATACTTGAATTGTTGAAAGCCTTGAATAAAGCTTCCTTACTGGATGGAAGCAGGGCAGTGAGCAACTCACAAATTCAGATCTACCCCCTGTAAGGATGGAATTCTCTCTTCACCCTCAGAGAGGGTCCAGCATGCCCTGTGACCCTTCGGAAATTGTCTCATGGACCATAGATCTGATGCCTTGATGATTTTGTGAGATGCATTGATTTTTTCTTTTCTTTTCGAAGTGCCAAAATTATGCATTGGTTTTGTACCAACTTGATAGCCAATTAAGGCATCCATTGTGGTTTGAACATTATTCAGCAGTTCTGCCAGCGTGTGACACTTGGTTTCTGTCATGGGTCTGAGGGCAATGGCATCTGATACCCAGAGCCTTTCATATTCTAGTAGATAAAACCTCCAGCTGGCCATTCCTGCCTTGTTTGATGTGATTAGCCAAGAAGGGCAAAGATCCAGCATGCAGCTGGTTGGCCAAATGGATGCAAGCAGCTTGCCCACATCCTCAGGCCTCAATAACTGAAACTCCTTTAACAATATCTGACCTGACTGTGCTCTGGATGCCTTCGTTAATTGAACTACATTAAATATGACTACAAGTAATGAGGGGAAAGTAGGATTAAACAAAGGAGAATGGCTAAAATAAAAGCAAACATCATAAAGAAAAGACAACACAATAGTAACTTCCTCTAGGAAGGCAGAGAGCAAAACAGTTAATCCAGTCCCTCCTCCTTTAGTCCTTGCTGCTCAAACTAGAACCTTTATTCTAGTGCTGTCTCCACGAAACAACCCTTTAACCTCTAGGATGTATTTCCTGTGCTAGCCAACATTCTGTGTTGGGTAATGTGGTAATGCAATTAGGTGTGAGATTAATATCAGGGCCTCAAACAAGACAAAGCAAATTGAGCAAAATCAACAATTTAGACAGCTATTGAAATTGATGCATTTTTAAATTTATTGGGGTGTTGGTGTGAAATGGACTGATTTGAAATCGTTAGAAGAATTTACGCATCAGAGCAAGTGGTGATAATATAGAAAAGACACATTATCGCAGCTACTTCTTGGGACCCCAGTATGGGATATAATAGTGATTTAGATAAGATACACTCAAGTTTCCCAAATTCAAGCAAGTATGAGATGATGTATGCAGAATTAGATATGCACATGATGGAATATTGGGCATGGACTAGCACTATAAAATACTGGCTGCGTTGCCATTTTCATTCCCAACCTTTGAGTCTGATTTCTGATTTACTTAAGGACTCCTATAAATGCAGATGGCTCCAACTTATACACAGCAAAATTAGATCTATTGGTATTGATTTGGAATTATTGTATAATTCTAGTGAGCAGTATATTTATCTAATCTAAATTAGATTAAGGGATATGGAAAAACAAAACATTGAGTCAGCTGTAAATAAACTCTGCTCCCTCAAGTTCTATGATTTAAATACAACCAATAACAGGATCACTTATATCTCAAAGTTAATAATTCCAGCCCAACACAGGGCATTTATGTTATTCCTATTAAATGTTTTTCCCTCAGCTTTTGTGCAAAGGGCTTTAGATACCTATTAAAGGTAATGGTAAAGGAACCCCTGACTGCTTGGGTTGTGGTGCTCATCTCGCTTTATTGGCCGAGGGAGCCAGCGTACAGCTTCCAGGAAATGTGGCCACATGACTAAGCTGCTTCTGGCGAACCAGAGCAGTGCATGGAAACATTGTTTACCTTCCCGCCAGAGTGGTACCTATTTATCTACTTGCACTTTGACGTGCTTTCAAACTACTAGGTTGGCAGGAGCAGGGACTGAGCAACGGGAGCTCACCCCATCACGGGGATTCAAACCACCGACCTTCTGATCTGTGACTTACAAATAAAAGCAGCAATTTTACAATTGGATTCTCTTCAGATCCTACTGAAATGGACAGTGTCTATGGGTTCTGTCGTGATAAACTCTTATGCCCCAATATTGACTATTATACTGACTGATAACAAAGAGAACCATATTTACACACTGAATAATTTACCTACCAATAATCAGGAAGAATCTCTATCCATCCCAGAGCAGAGGTCTTTATAGTTCCATAACAGCCAACAGCTGATTACTTTATTTGTAGGCTATAAAAACTTTCTGTTCCTAGCACATGTTCACGGCACAAATACACTCAAGAGATGGTGCCTGGGGCAATGTCTCTAGCTCTGTAGGCAACACAGTAAAGAAAATGATCTCTCTCCCTAAGACCTTGTAAGGCTGTCAAGGTCAGCAAAACTTTTGGGTTATATGCTGTTTTAAACCAATTGCTGAATAAGTTACAAACAGACGGGCTCCATCTGAGAGCCAGTGTGGTGTAGTGGTTAAGAGTGGTGTACTCGTAATCTGGTGAACCGGGTTCACGTCTCCGCTCCTCCACATGCAGCTGCTGGGTGACCTTGGGCTAGTCACACTTCTCTGAAGTCTCTCAGCCCCACTCACCTCACAGAGTGTTTGTTGTGGGGGAGGAAGGGAAAGGAGAATGTTAGCCGCTTTGAGACTCCTTCGGGTAGTGATAAAGCGGGATATCAAATCCAAACTCTTCTTCTTCTTCCACGTTAAGTTCAGGTTTAGGTTTTTGCCTTATTTACTAAATGCTTCATCTGCTTATCAAGAAGCAAAAGTAGATGGGGTCACTATTCCGGTAGAGTGCCATCACAGCGGTCCCTGGACACTTGCCGCGCACCCCCCACATGGCAGGCGCCACGTCCCCACAGACAGCATGTCACGCCCCCAGAATATGTGCCATGCCCTCGCGGGCAGCGTACCATGCCCCCACCTGCTCTCTGCCCCAGGTAGTGGAGCATGCAGCTTTGCCACTACATGACTCTTAACTTTATTCAGTGAGTTGCATTCCAGCTATGTAAAAAACAACAAGGGTTTTGGTGCATACAGTAGTACGTCGGGTTAAGAACTTAATTCATTCTGGAGGTCCGTTCTCAACCTGAAACTGTTCTCAACCTGAGGTACCACTTTAGCTAATGGGGCCTCCCGCTGCAGCCACACAATTTCTCTTCTCATCCTGAAGCCAAATTCTTAACCCGAGGTACTATTTCTGGGTTAGTGGAGTCTGTAACCTGAAGCGTCTGTAACCCGAGGTACCACTGTACTTTAAACATACATATGTATAAAGTGGGGTTTCTCACTATAAGCTACCTGGCTGACACTTTTTATGAAGGGTATTTGAAAGCCTCTCAGTTGTCAGTTTGCATTTCTAAGTAGAGAAAGTATTGATCTGATATGCAGAGATCTTTCCTATTCTTCTTAATTCAAGAAGCTTCTGGAAGCTTCTCTGTGTGAAAGAAAGAAGTAGAAGGTTTGTGATGTTTGAGTTATTCCGTCAGAGAAGCTGAGTACAGCTGGCTTAAACTGGTTTTCTTATCTCTTCCAATTGAGGTCATGTTGACTATAAATATAGGCCAGAAGAATCTTGGGTTTCACTTTCACTTTCTATCTCTTTTCCTTCTAGCGTTCTGTGTTCTGTACATAGTATACTTAGTGTTAAGGTTTAGTCTTATTATAAGTTATTGTCAGTTTAAGTCTGCTGCAACTGGATTTCTTATGGACAGTACCAATCCTGAATGTATTGGATTTGTGACCATTATGCTCATATGCCTTCAGTAGCAGTAAAGCTCTGCTGGATGAAATACAATTGCCTCTGGTCTATTTTGGGGGAATCCTTCAACATGTTTAAGTTTTTTCTCCGCTAACTATATGCTGGAATCTGCTCTGTATCAAAACTGAGTAGAATTTCAATGACATCAGTTTGGTTGAATATTTCAGTGCATTTGACAAAATGAAATTTTGCCATTGCTACCAAAGGTTATGCCTTATGTGTGTTTATACAATTCTACTGCTGGAAAAAATAATTAAAGAAACTGTGCATATGTGTTGACCTGTTTGATTTGAAACTGAATGTACTGTACATAATCTTGCTTCTTTAGATGAATCTGTAGAGTAAGGCTCTCCAATGTTTTTTACTGAAAAATGTGCTGGCCTCTTTGGATGTTGTTTGGGGAAGATGCTCACCTATTAATTTCCAGTATTGCCGGTCTCGCTATGATAAGATTTTTTAAGATAACCACCAAAGGTTGGTTTGCCAAAGATTAAACTCTTCTGATGCTCTGTCCCCCCAAAAGATTAATGTCCTGATGAGTTTTGAAAGGTCTGCTTCACAGGATTAAGGAAAAAGCAGCAATGTGCATGCACAGTTTTGTATGTGAATGTCAGCTGCTGAAGCTCTTGTCAACGAAAGATTGGGCGAGAACCAAGAATCAGAAGAAATCTAACTCTAAATGTGAATGTCTTCAAATCTGAGTAGATCCCTGATAGATTGTATTTATCATTTTGTAAGATGTATATTTTAACACCTTTTCCTAGCACAGTTAGTAGTTAGATATATCCTTGTAGATATATCTGGAGAAGTAAACATGGGCTTGCATAATTTATTTGTTGTTTTTTTAAAAAATTAGGCTGCCTTTCCAAAACAATGTCTTTTCAAGGCAACTTAAAAATCACATAAAACCATAAAATCAGAATTCCAAATGACTATGCAATATGCAGACAATATAAAATGATAAATTCTAAGCATCACAGCTTGCCAAAGCAGACCAGCTCAAAGCACCTAAAATTAACACTAGCTGGTATAGCTAAAGCAAGATCAGAGTTCTAGCACCTGAACCTGATGATCACATTTCTTTTTTCCCAATTATATTTTACTAAATTTCAACATTTTTAACATATGCAGTCTTAATGCAATTTTGTCTTTTCTCTTATTTTTGTTGACTTCCTACCCCTTTTCCCATTGTTGTTTTTCCCTCCTTCTGCTGCACCCTGTCTTCTATCTATCAAATCATAACCACAATGTAATAATCTAATAATTTATGTTGCTCATAGCTCAAATCCTGCTCACAAGTTCACTGGTGATCACATTTCCTTGTGTGTGGACATGCCTGTCTGTATGTTCGCCTTATGGAGTTAGATTGAGATAGGGTCAAAAACATCAGATTAATTTACTAGATGAGCTTGGGCCTGTTAGTGTTTCTTAGCCTAGCCCTAACAGGGTTGTTGTGAGAATACCATATTGGCCCGAATATAAGCTGCACCTGCAAAAAAGCCACACCTTTAAAATTCATGGGGGGGGGGCAATACCCAAATATAAGCTGCTCCCTTAAAATTCTGCAGGCACTCACACCTGTTCCGTTTTACCGTATGTATGTTTCAGCAGCGATATCATAAAAACCATTTTTTGTAAGGTCGCGAATTTAAGCTGCACTTAAAAAATGTGTGGCTTATATTTGGGCCAGTATGGTAATGTGGCAAATGATGTACCCATATGCTATTCCTTGAAGGCAGAGTGAGACAAAAATGTAACCAATAATAATAATAATAATTGTTATATTACTAGCAGCAATTTTGTTTTGCTAATATTTGCTTGGGTCTTTCTTTCTAGAGACAGGATACTATGAGGAAGACTGGGACTCCATCACATTGTGGTCAGGCTCGCAGAGGACCTTCAATGTAACATACTCTTTCCCCAAAGCTATTTTTGTCCCGCATACAGCGTGGACAATGTGACAAGTTGCCTTAGTCATTGCCAGCCATGGCATATGGTTTATAGTGTTGGATTAGTATGGGCAGCTGTTCTTGGGAACTCTGAGTAGTACAAGGGGAGTGCCCTAGATCTATTTTAGAAGGTAAACACATATGTTTTGAGACATTGCGTAGGCAAATAAGCAAAATAGCAGTACAAGATAATCTTAGCTTGTTAGATACTTCCATTCTCGTTGGAGGTTGAGAGGCAGTGGGTGGATAAGAAGCAACTATGACTCACACTCTTGTGCGTGATAGTTGCAACCAGTGTGGAGGCCGGCAGCCACAGATCTGAATATGGCAATGTGCTATGTTTACTATGCGTTTCAATATTGTATAGTATCTTTTTATTTCATAGAAAATACTCTGTGCAATTTGAAGGCAAGGAGGGCATAGGGGAGTCTGGTGGTGGATCAACTACCTGATCTATAGCCCTCCTTGGCTTTCACCACCAGGGTGAAAATGGTCTTGTGCTTCATCTGTTTGAGATAGTCGTGGACCACCATGGTCAAGCTAGGTTACTCAGTAATGTTACAGGCTCTGGCCATTCCTTTCAGATTCCTGCCACAGTCATAAGTATGGTTGATGGGAGCAAGGGGAGGGGATGTTTTCTGTTTATGAAATCCAGGATTAGGATTGTGGAGGATTCCAGTTTCCACCACTTTTTGGAGTGAACATTCCCATTTTCCTCCTCTTGGAGGAGGAATATTGATCTGCAGATTATGTCAATTGATCAACTGAACTGCATGTGAGTTTACGCTGCACTTTTAAGATGGTTGGAGGGCTGGTTTGTTCTTCCTTGTGATAGCCAGCCCACAAGCGATTGAGGCCTAGGTGGACATGAGTGGACAATCATTATCACCAGGACGTTTCTAACATGAAGTTTCCTTTTGCTTTTCTGTAAGTGTCCCCCCTCCCTTATGGTATAGCAGAAGGCTTGCATGAATTTGCAAGACTACTCTGGTAATAGGGATAAGAATCTACCAGCTTAGCAAAATTTAGTGAATGTGACCTTTAGGGTCTGGAAAATATGGGTCTGGAAAGTACTCAGGTACTGTAACCACAGAACATAACAGGAAGCTAGGTGGCCTTGCTACAGTCATATATGAAACTGCTAATACAAGCAGGGAACAAACACGAGAGCCCCCACAAGTGGGGAGAAGACCAGTTAGAGCTTAGCATGCTTTGTCCATGCAGAACTCTAGCCAATTCAGAAGCTTATAGAGATCGATCATGAGCGCAGGTACATCTGCAAAATGTATAAGTACCTGCTTACCCCAATGCTCAAGGCACAGGCTTTGTGATTGTATTCACCCTGTGTCTTGACTGATGCATCTCTCAGTAAACTGAATGCCTTTTCCAGCCACCAGCTCCTCAATTAACTTCAACAGAGGAGGCAGTGCTGGAAACCCTTTTTTGGGGTGGGTGGGTGTGTTAAATTTGCATAGAAAACAAGATGGCTGCCCACATGTACAATTCTCCAGGAAGGGACTGCACATTGTGATGTACAGTCACTTCCGCGGAACATTTTAAAATGGATTCTTTTAACGTGCAGCCACAAAACTTAGCAGCATGAAGTGTTTTTTTGTAAAGATAAAGGAAGAGAGAGGTAGCCCTTAGTCCACCTTGTTGTTACTACTTTCTTCTTCATCAACCCTACTTTCTTTTTAGGACCCATCCTCCCATAATCTGCTCATAAATAGTTATAGAATGGAGTTTCAGAATTAAATGAAATTGGCTTGGGGCTGAACTATGACATCCCTATGGACCTCTGTATTCCATTATGGGCATCCATACCCAGGATATGGGACTAAATGCCCTTGGAGATACATCTAGCTCATTTGTTATTAGTTTTCCACTGCCCCTTTAACACATTCCTTTCAACAGTCTCAGACCTGATGCTTGTGTGATTTTGCCACTAGGCTGTATAAGGTGCTGCTGCTGCTGTTTTTTAAACTTACTCATTTCTTTAATTACATTTTCAAACAGAATTATAGAATTGTAGACTTGGAAGGGACTCCGAGCGTCACCTAGTCTATCTCCTTGTGATGCAGAAATCTAATAGTTCTATTTTATTTTAAAATCTTCGTCTTAGCCGCCTCGAGTGCTTCATTTTGGAGTAGAAATCCCACCATTAAGAAATGTGGACTTTCCTTAGGCAACGTAATATGTAGTTTGTCTCGGTGTCACAACATGGAGAAGTGTTTCAGAGAGGGAGAAATGACATTTTGGCACTGTTTGACTCTGTTTGGATTTCTGCGAGAATTAGATTTCCCCCCCATACGCAATTTCCCCCTCCTTTGAAAAACCGATTCATTAATTCAATAGAGAGCATTAATCGTTTTGGAGCGCTTAGCTGGTTGGCACTGTGCAAAAGGCTTATGATTCAGATGATGCATTCTTTTCCTTTCAGTAGTTTTTCAGTAGTTTAGGAGGAACAGTCATATTCATTATGGGGGTGTGGGTTGAAAATAACACCTCTAGAAGACGTCCTTAATTAATAAAGATCTCCCAGCATGGTGTTAAATTATTCATCTCACTTTTTTGTATTTTAAAAGTCATTCCAACTGGGATAATACTAGGAAATGTGCTTACCACTAAAATGTGGCACTGCAGTTAAAATGCACAGTTATAATTGATCGCTTCTTACTATTAGTATAAGCTTTCCAGTTTGCAACTCCGCATTTCACCACCGTGTGATTAAATCCAACACACACACACACACACACACGAGCAAGAAAATACAACAGTACAAAATGCTACAGAAGAAAGAGAGAAAAATATATGGGGAGGGGGGAGAAACAAGCCCACATCTGCAACACACACACACACACACACAAACTTGTTTCCCTGAAAGAAAACATCACTTTTCATCTGTCTGTATCACAGTTCTAATATTCCACTTTGGGTTTTTTTGAAGTTGGAAAGCATTTCATGCAGAGATGGTTTATTGTAGTTTTAGACTACCAGCCGATCAATGTTCTGATAACTTTCGTTCTAATTTTGATTACTTCTGCTACACTCTATGACATCTTGTATGAATTAATCTTACCAGAGTAATCTATAGACGACAAGACGGTTGTCAAACTTTAGTAAAGTGCCACTTTTCTGCGCTCTAGGCATCAATGTTGGGGGGTGGTGGGATGTGGCCCTTCATTTCAGCTTTTTTTTTTTTTAAAAAAAAGAATGTTGACAAAGGCTATCACTGCCATTTTTCATCCAGCTGCACAATCCAGTTCAGCCGCTGTGCTGCTTTCTCAAGTGATGTGAAGAATGCATTTTTGTCCCCAGTTAATATTTTTTTGAACTTCCTAAGATGAAATATACAGCAGAAAGCCATTATTTTCTGAGTGATTACACCAAGGAATGATATTTACTGGTACAGGAATGGTGAGTGGATAACAACAGCAGCAGCAACAACAACAAATTATTTATACCCTGCCCATCTGATGGGAGTGAGTTCCCTGGCAAGGCTTATATGGTGGCAGAAGAAGCAGGAATCAGGGCTTTGACTGGCACCAGGCTGTGAGCCACCATTTTACATTTTCAGTATCCCACTGGACTGCCACACGAGAAATTTAAATGGTGGCTTCTAGACCCAGGCAACTGTTACTGATCAGAGGATTCCAAGCAGATGTCACCAGTGGGCCTTCCTATCAGGGCCAGCACACCCATGAGGCAAGGTGAGGCAACTGCCTCAGTTGGCAGGATCTGGAGGGGCAGCAGATCCCCACCCCCAAGGAATGCATTGACCACTGCTGCCACCACCATGATGGTGACAGCTGTAGCACACTCTGTGGAGGCCAGATCTGCCACCTCCTTGGCAGCCCCCAAAACGCTGCCTCTACAGCGGCCTCCTGTTAAATATGAGGCACTGATCTCGTCCTATCCCTAAGGAGGAAATGGCAAAGGTCAATTTTCTCTCGAGTCTCTCCTGAAATCTGTACCCACCTGGCATGAAGTTTAATTGATTCCCCCACTTATTCCCAGTATGGACCCCCCCTGCCTTCTTTCTTATGTAAAAGGTAAAGGGACCCCTGACCGTTAGGTCCAGTTGCGGACGACTCTGGGGTTGCAGTGCTCATCTTGCTTTACTGGCTGAGGGAGCCGGCATACAGCTTCCGGGTCATGTGGCCAGCAAGACTAAGCTGCTTCTGGCGAACCAGAGCAGCACACAGAAACGCTGTTTACCTTCCTGCCAGAACGGTACCTATTTTATCTACTTGCACTTCGTGCTTTCGAACTGCTAGGTTGGCAGGAGCTGGGACCAAGCAACAGGAGCTCACCCCGTCGCGGGGATTCGAACCGCGACCTTCTGATCAGCAAGCCCTAGGCTCCGTAGTTTAACCCACAGACCACCCGTGTCCATTATGTAGCTCTTCACTAATCCCTGGTTGGAGGAAAGCCACTTTGTGGTTTTCCCAGTTGCTAAAATGTCTTGGGCTGGCTCAGCTTCCTAGGCCTTGGTATTATCGCCATCATTATTATCATCATGGCTGTTATTTTTACCTACCCTTCACCTGCAGATCCCAGGGCAGATTACCTCAATTTAAAATTCAGCGTGAAAAACAGTTAAAGCAAATCATGGTCATAGGAAGAGGCTGTGTCCTAAAAGACACACAGATAGGTTGTCAAACTGTTGTAGTACTTAACGTAGCCATCTTGCTTAAATTTAGCCATGCAACTCTGGGTCTGGTCAGTCCTTGGATAGGAAAATTTGACATTGTGTGCCGTGAGGTTTGTGGTTGAACATTTGAAGGAAGGTGTAAATAACTTTCAGGAAATGTGTTGGGTTTTTGGTGATGTCCATACATAATTCAGTCAAATTTGTTTGACTCAGTTTGGATGATTCTCTGGGCCTCTTGTTTATAAACAGCTGCATGCATTGCATCATGAAAATATACCACCATATATTTAATAACGTGCTGGAACAACTTATTAAACAAGTATTCAAATTGCTTCATAAGTTTAATTTCCCCTAAATCTCCCTTGGGATCAATTTCTTCTTCTCTATAAAAATGATGAGTTCTTCCCTTCCCATTTCACAGTAGCATAAAGCTTAATTAAACTCCCAACTACATTTTTAGCAAAGCTGGAATGTAAGTTTAATGATTAAATTATGAACGATATAAACAAAGGTGATAGTGTAATACGAAGAGAGAGTACTGTGAAGTACAGTTTTTCAGGAGTTGTAAAAATAATATGTCTTCAGATGAAGATCTAAACTGGCCTTCATTTGCTTCCACTAGGATAAAGAAAGATTTCAGCGGACTGAGTGCTACTCCAGGAACATTTTAAGCAGCTGAAAGTAATATCGGTTCACTAATTATAGCAATAAAGAAATATAGTCTAACTACATCTCAGAATGTTACAAATGTTAACCTTCTGAATCAGACAGATGTAGGCAGTATTCCAATATGCTCTGCATGCATAATGTAGAATTATTTGCAGGCACTGAAGATAATCTTAAATGATGCGATGGACACAACTAATTTTAGAATGATGGTATCTCTGGTCAACCTGCATGACTTTCCAATTGCAAAGGATTATTTTTTAATTTTTTTAATGTCCTGCATTGGAAGATAATTATCATCTGGAAAACAAGTCCAAGACACCTTTGCAATTATATGCACAAAAAGCTGTTGGTGTGTGTGTGTGTGTGTGTGTGTGTGTGTGTGGCTTGCTGGGTAGCAGGACAACCATGTAGCCTTATATCTCCATAATCTGTGAAGGCCCTTTATGCATAAATCATATCAAATGATATGCAGTACCAGGACATCTTCAGTGGTAAGGGCATGCAATATGGATTTAGCAGCAGGTTGAGAAACTAACCTTTGCAGTACCAGGGCAACTGAGTGAATTGGAGCTGTCAAACACTGAAGAAACTGACGTGGCACGCAGCAGTATTACGGCCAAAAAGGATGTAAAATTACTAATGACCTGATAAACAATGGGAATATGTAGGGAGGGAATTTAAATACTAAGTTAGGAGCTGGTGGGGGCCTGGCAAGTCGTGCTGATGCATTTAGATGGTTGAAGATGCAAGCACACAGAGAATGTGTATTGAAGCCCTTGATCTGAGTCTCCTCCACCACCAGTCTAAATTAGATACATTAAAAATGATGATAGTGAGAGATTTGCAGATTTGTCTGGAGGAGCAGGAGGATAAATTCCTATAGAAGCAATATTAGGGTCTAGCGTTTGCTTGAGTGGCAGCTACATTGGTGACTGCGGGCAGCCGCCAAGACCACATAACACCGATCTTGAAAGACCTACATTGGCTCCCAGTACATTTCTGAGCACAATTCAAAGTGTTGGTGTTGACCTTTAAAGCCCTAAACAGCCTCAGCCCAGTATACCTGAAGGAGCGTCTCCACCCCCATTGTTCAGCCCAGACACTGAGATCCAGCGCCAAGGGCCTTCTGGTGGTTCCCTCACTGCGAGAAGCAAAGCTGCAGGGAACCAGGCAGAGGACCTTCTAGGTGGTGGCCCCCATCCCTGTGGAACACCCTCCCATCAGATGTCAAAGAGATAAACAACTACCTGACATTTAGAAGACATCTGAAGGCAGCCCTGTTCAGGGAAGTTTTTAATGTGTGACATTTTAATGTATTTTTAATCTTCGTTGGAAGCTGCCCAGAGTGGCTGGGGAAACCCAGCCAGATGGGCGGGTACAAATTATTATTATTATTGTTGTTGTTGTTGTTAAGCTGGAGGAGGGGGTACCCATTGGACTTTGCCCTCCAATGGCTCAAAGTCTTGGGTCTGGCAGTGGAAATATATCCACACGAGAGCACATATTTCAAGCCCCAGGCCGGAGATCTCAAGGTTGCAGGCTGGCATAAGACCTCATCATTCTTTTTAATAGGTATGGGGTGAAGTGTATATTGGGCACTTGAGAATATTTGAGCTTTACTGTGTAGACATGTGCAAGGATGTGCGCCTAGGGCACAGACCACAGAGGGGTGTAATACTGACCCTTAATGGGCACAGTTTTATACAGATTAATTTTTGTTATGTCTTATACACGTTACCTTTATTTTATGTTTTGAAGAAATTTATCATTTTTGAATTAATTCATACACTATGTATATGTATGTATATATGAGATACATAGGCCATAGAGTTTACTGGAGGTTGTGTAACACACACACACACACACACACACACACACACACACACGGGATTCTTCCTGAAATACCTTTGCACACAGAAAACAATTGAAGAACAAGAATAGGATTATATTCTTGTTGAAACTTGTACTGAGGGAGCTGCTGCAAATGATGTAAACTTCACAAACTGAAGGTATTTCTGGAAAACGGGCCAAGGAAAATGGGGGAGAAAAGTGAGAGCACTGCAAAGTCTGCAAAAGAAGATGGTATTGTGCCTGACTTGAATTACAGTGACCTTGCTAACTGGCCTAACTATTGCAGTGATAATTTGTAATGGTTTGTAATATAACATGAACCACAGCAGGTTTTATCACATGATTTCCCCAAAGACTGAAAAAAAAGAGGATGTTCTCCTGTACACTACAAGAGGAGACTAGCAATTGGTGAAGAAGGGTATCAATAATGGTTGATATATTCGATCTCAAACGGTGTGTGCGTGTTTTGCTGTAGGTTGTTAATAAAATAATAAAGTAATAAAATAAAATGGTTCATTAACCCTACATGAAACAGGTTCAAAAGATCTGAAGAACATTGAAACAATTCAGTCTTCACGTAAGACCATTTAGAAAACTATCAGACTTGGAGACAACTTGAATTGCACTTATCTAAACTGCAGGAGGCAGTGGAAGACAGAAGTGCAGAAGTGCCTGGCATGCTCTGGTCCATGGGGTCACGAAGAGTCGGACACGACTAAACGACTAAACAATGACAAAGGAAAAACAATGGATGATGTTAACCAGCAGAAAATTAGGCAAGAAGAAAAATATTGGTGACAAATCTTGGAACACTTGATTGCTTGGGTAAGAGTTCTTGGCATGCAAAACTTGGCATTCTGTAGTACAACAGAAAATTGTATAGTGCTAGCAATGGAAATGTTTTAAGTTTGTAGAATATCTAGCCCCTTTTGATACTATCATGAATGAACATTTGTGCAGATTTAATAAAGATAGCTACCTAGGAAAAGAGATCCAAAATGAGCTTACCCAGCTTCTAGCAGGTGCTATAAAGCAGGAATATTTAGTACATGCAATCTCTTTTGTTATTTATATTTTATTGAAGTGATTTCAATTAAAATAAATAAAGTGATACAGAAAAAAGGAAAAGTAAAGGAGGAAAGAACAACAAATATACATATTAAAAATTATATATAAATTGCAGAAATGCAATATATGATATTCCCATACATTCTTATATAAATTGGTATAGTGTTATTATCCTAATAATTATGTAAATATTCATAGCCTACTACATTTTATATATAGTCTTTCCAAATAATATCATATTTATCCAAGCAAAGTCTGCTCCTGTAAGCAGTCCGTTCATAGGTGATGTCATATCGTCAATCCATTGATTAAAGGGTATCATATTTTTATTTTTCCAATTCATCAATATCAGTCTCTTGGCCACCATTAGGGCATGCAAACTCAACAAAATACTGCTCAATTATTTTGGACTGCACACCTGACATTAATCATATTGTACAACAATGATTGTATGTTGATTTGGCTTCTAGTATGCACTGTGGTCTTAACCACAGAGCTTAGGGCTTGCTGACCAGAAGGTCGCGGTTCGAATCCCCACGACGGGGTGAGCTCCCTTTGTTCATTCCCAACTCCTGCCAACCTAGCAGTTCGAAAGCACATCAAAGTGCAAGTAGATAAATAGGTACCAGTCTGCTGGGAAGGTAAACGGTGTTTCCGTACGGTGCTCTGGTTTCACCAGAAGCGGCTTAGTCATGCTGGCCACATGACCCGGAAGCTGTCTGCGAACAAACGCCGGCTCCCTCGGCCTATAGAGCGTGATGAGTGCATAACCCAGAGTTGTCCGCGAATGGACCTAATGGTCCATTTACTTTTACCTTTACCCTTTACTTTTACCTCCATTTACCTTTACTTTTACCTTTATGATATATACAGTATATGCAGGTGGGGGTGGGAATCTACTTAAGATGTACTTAAGGCCTGCAAGAATTAGGAAAAATCATTGATGCACAATGGAAACAAATATATCAATGATGAAGACCTGTGCTGTGAACTTTTCTCAATGGCTTAGAAACCTCCAAATTCAGGAGGAGTACTTATCTTCATCCTACAACAAAACATCCTGGATAATGTGCCTAATGTTTCTGTTGCTCTAAGGCTCCTTCTCACACTTTCAGTGGCAAGTAGTGAACACAGTAACTCAAAGCTCAAAATTATAACAGCTTACATACTCTCAACAACGCAGCAGAAAAGAGACTAGTTGGCCTGGCAACTATTTATCAGCTGAACATGTCCAAGCATCAGCACTTGACCTGAAGGAATTGGTGGCAAAGCCGGCAAAGGAAACGGCATACGAAGATTCCCATGAGATTTTGATGTGCCTGAAATGGAAAAATTTAAGAGACTTAAATTTTAACACCCCAATTTGCAAGATTATGCAAGATGCTTTGTGTGCTAAAACCTTTTCTTTTGTATTTGAGAGTGATGATCAAAGACAGCTGTATTACTTATTATTGTATTTTAAAATAAATATAACAGTTTCAAGCGTTGTGCTTTTATTTTATTTTTTCTGTTTTTGAAAATTGAAGTTAGCAATTTGGGTGTGTGTGTGTACGTGCAAGAAGTTAGCCTTGCCTAGGGTGCAAGATGGCCTGGCACCTGCACTGCACATATGCTGAGACCCAGTTTAAGAAAACTGCTGCAGGACTGGGGCAAGCAAACACAATTTCCCCTCTGTGACCAAGCTTCAGGGGAGAGCAGCTGGTGCTGACAGTGGCCAAGAGAGGATCTGTGGTGACAGCCTGAAAGACAGAACCTTTAGCGGGTGGTGCTCTGTTTTATTCTTAGTTGGGTCATTTATATAACATAGGATTAAGAGAGGATATTGCTATTGTTTGCCTTTGAAACTGCCATGCCATTTGCCTCTGCATGAGTCCTTTGTTGGGAATCCTAGAGACCCCAAATGAAGAACTGTGAACACAAAAAGAAGCACAATGAAAGCGTCCGAAAGCTTACAAAGTTCATAACATTTGGGATTTTTTAATTTAATTTAATTATTATATTTGTATACTGCCCTTCACCCAAAGATCTCAGGGCGGTCCACAGAATAAAAATACACAATAAAAATAAGCACCAAAACGAAAAACAAAGCCATTCCAGTTTCTTGGGGTTACAGCTCATTCACAGTGTTCTTCTCGTGGTTCTCTTGCTCAGGGAAGGCATGTAACTTCAAGAAGGAAGAGGATGCAATTACTGTCAGTGGGTCCCCTCCTGAGCCATAGGCCATAACAGATGTCAGCCCTAGACATTTCCATCTCTTAAGTTAGTATTGATATAGCTGCCCTAATGACAAGGAGAGGCTTGGCAGCCTGGGTCTAGGCAGGTGAATGTGAGAAGGGAGTTGTTGATGACCTAATTAGAATCAAAATTCCAGGCTCCGTTAACAACTTTTGGGAAGTGGAAATGTACCTCTGGCTTGTGAGTACATTAGTCATATCCGTCTTGCAATACAAAACTGCCCAATATTTCTCTGCCGGTGTTAATTTGCATTTTTGAACTTGCCCTCCAATTTTTTTTAAAAAAAGTTTAGCGTTCTTTCTTTTTCATATGACTTTGACATTTATTCTTGGCAAGGTAAATAGTGTCATGTCTGTCATTTTTCTTTTAGAATTTCTACAATGGAGGAACAAGAAGCAGTTGAAAATGACCTGACCTTTTGGTAAAATACTCGCACCTCCTTTGTGCTCTCATAAACGGATCTCCAGGTTAAAGCATAAATTCTAAGACCAATTTGTTGAAGAAACAGTGTGATATCCCTCTTTAAAAAATATTTTACATTATGTAAATGTTCATATTGAGCAGAGTGACAGCCGGTCATTTTACATGTAAAGCCATTAATCAGTGGCTTTATATTCTGCACAACATGTAAAGATTGGTGATCAAAGCTGGGTTGGCAGCACATATTCAAATGAACTAGCGTCCTTTCCCTGCCTTCTCCCTGTCACATTTTATGAGATCATTGCTATGTTCAGAGAATTGTGCTTGTTTTCATGACACGTCACGTGATGTAAACATAATGTGCAGTGGCTGCTCCAAGTAATCTTAAGAGTGAAGCTGGCATGAACTGGCAGGACACTGAGGAAGGGGAAGAGGATCCCAGCGGTGGTGTAGCCACAATTTTTACACACCAAGAAAAGCTGGAGATAGGGGAAAAGAAGGTTGGGGACTTAGGAGGTACTGAAGGGACATCAGAGGACATTGAAGGGGCAGCTACCAGGTCACAGGTGTCAGGGGAAGTGACACATCACCAGAACCAGAAATGTCTCCATCTCCATGAACACAGCAGGCTCTGAGGCATCAGGAACAGTGGAAAGTGCCCTTTAACAGACTTTAATACAGCACAGCTTACTAGTTGCTCAGGTGAACATCATGAGACTTGTTAGGTCTGGGAGGAGGGTTGTGGCCACTCAGCTTGATTAAGCTCAGGGCAGGTGAAGATTGCATGTTTTGTTAAGTGGAGAGACACAGCTGGAGCAAGCTCAGTTGTATCAAGTAAAATTGGAAGGGGAGAAAAGGGAAACAAGGCAGAGACTCTGCCTGCTCCACTTCTACCGTTGATGGACAATGGCTTGGCTGCTTTCGGAACACCAGTGGCCTGTGATTTGGGGACTAACCCTAGGATTCTAACCCTGGATCTTCTGCAGAGGTGGGAACCTGGCCTTACAGTTGGATTCTGAACCTTTCTCATTGCTTTGGACCTGAAACTGCATTTGACAATTGGACTGTCTGACTCTTCTCAAGCATTGCCTTTGGGACTGTGCATTATCAGGATTTGCCTCTGAGTATGTTGGGGTTTAGGGCAGCTGCTCAAATCAAGTGATACAATTGCATTTAGACCTCCTGTCTACCTGCTACTACCAAAAGCAAGCAGACACTTTGCTTTCATGGCCAGTGCTTTAGAGCTCCCCAAGCTTCTGATGAGTTCTAGACATGCCCCTCGATCAAAAATCAAGTCGACCTCTGATTATGGATATTATATATACATAAAGGATGGCATCTCCAATGGTAAGCATGGCTGTATATATGATAACTTAAACTTTTTTGTTCAGTATAGTGTATTATATGTTTAAAAAAATCAAAAGGGCTTCTTTTTCAACCATAAAAGGGTTATTATTAAATGACTTTCTTCCTCCCTTCATGACCTCTTCTGCTTCATATGCAAGCCTGTTTTACAAGCAGTATATAAATGTAGTTCTCCATCTTAAACCTATAAAGGCAATTTAATGTAAAAAAAAAAATCAATATATGTACTCTTACTCACCCTATTTATTAGCTTCTTATTGCTACATATACCTGAAGCTGCCACTGAGAGCACTGGAGCACTCTGGGTACAGAAATCATCGGTGGCAGTGCTCCTTCCTGTCTCCTGTGCATTCCAGTCTCCTCCATGGTGGCAGGTAACATTGTCCAAAGGGCTCCTGTGGCAACCTTGCCAGTGGCTGATGATATGGGAAGGTGCTCTTGCAAAAGAGAAACCAACTCAGCCGTGTGGAGAAGATAATGACCCCCTTCTACCATACATCTTCTGCTTCTGAGAACTAAGTGAAGGCAGCCCTATATCCCGAAGTTCTTAATGCTTGATGTTTCACTATGTTTTTATATATGCTGTAAGCTGCCCAGAGTGGCTGGGGAAACCCAGTCAGATGGGTAAGGTATAAATATGATGATGATGATGCACAGCCCAGTTCTCTGCTCCCCTTTTGAGTAGCCACAGCAGTGCAGATCCATTGTCTTCCATAGTTCAGCATTGGCTGAATAAGAAAGGAGCAGTTTGGGCACTGCAGATGAAGAGGCTGGAGGGGGGTAGAGACAGATGAAAGAGGAAATGCTCTTCTTGTCCAGTCAGGGAGGGAAGTTCACATGGAAGTTCATGCTGCAGTCACAGTCCAGACTGGCTCCAATGCACCAGATCAGCGTTGTGTAGGAATGAGGAAGCAGGGTGCCAGTTGAATCATGTCTCTGCACAATCTCTGGTGCATGTGTTTGTGTGAGAGAGTGGGTGCATTAGCCCCATACATTTAAAGCACATGCAATTTGTTAAGGCTGCTAGGAACTGGAGCTCTGTTAGTGGTAAATTGCAGTTCCCAGGATTGGTGGAAGACATGTGCTTTGAGTGGATGACATGTGTGCAGAGGGGCTGCATTGAGACATTATTTCTATACCTTGTGTGTCATGTTAGCAATAGTGCTGAACCAATGTGATCAACTATCCTGCTCACTACACCATATCACTGCCCGGGTCATTTCTGGTCTTTTGTGTGACCATGAAGATGCACGAACACAACTCGGCGACTCTGTCTTGTGCCAGAGCAAAGGGGAAATACACAATGTGTTCCTTTTTAGACTCAGTATGCCCTTTAGCAATGGTAAGATCACACTGAAGGTGAGCAAATTTTTAAAAGATGTGTAATAGTAGATGTATACAAAGTCCCTCAGGTTTCGTGGGAGTTAAGAATACAAAGGGATGTTATTCATAACATCCCTTTTTCTAAATAAGAATGTGTGCTCACTAACTGCGGCTTCAGCTGCTCTTAAAAGAAAAATCTGCCGATAGAGCAAAAGGGCAAAAGGGTGACATCTGGCATAGCAGACGTTGGAAGACAATTTTGGCATAAAGCCTGCATTAAACAGAGGAAGCAAGGGGGGGGAGGAGATCTTGACATAAAAAGGAAAAGAACACTATGCAATCCTGACTTCTAATCTTGAACAATTGCAAAGCTGTCAAAATGGTTTAAAAGGGGGTGGTGTTTTCAGGGGAACCATAGCCCGGCCTTTAAATAACCTGCCTTGAGTTTTAGCAATTTCTCTCCGGAGCGACCAGCATTCTTGTAGAGGTGCTCTGCCGCTATCTCCTGAAAAGCAACATGCAGGGCTCTTCCTTTAATTTCAGGGGTGTGATGATGGGAATTTGCCTTATATCAGGTCAGACCACCAGATGTCTATGAAAGGGGCAGTCTAGAGGAGCCTTCACTGACCTGAAACCTTCCCGATGTTTTGAACTACAACTTCTATTAGCACCAGCTAGGGCTGATGGGAGTTGTAGTCCAAAATATTTGGTGGGCTCCAGGTTAGCGAAGACTGCTCTAGGGTCTCAGGTGGAGGTCCTTCCCATCAGCTGCTACCTGAACTTTTTAGTGGGAGATACCTGGGTTTTCAAGTCTAGGACCCTCTGCATGTATAGCATTTGCTGGAGCATTAAGCTACCGTCACTTTTTTACATAGTGGCTACTACACATATAACTGGGATAACATTTTGTAATAGGATCCGTTTTTTTGTTGAAAACATCGCCACAACCGTCTGCCTCACCTTCGTGCTCCTTTATCCTCATTGTGACCCCAAACTGTATGTTGGGGGGTAGGGAAGCAGTTAGAAATTAGCACAGGCCAACAATCACTCTGAGTTTGATACACATTAAGGTAAATTCTGAATTAATGACTCCTAAACCCACTTGAATTACAGAGTTGTAAAAAGATAGTTCTATGACTTGTGAAATTTTGTTTTGATAATTGCCTGACATCTAATCTAGTCATAGACCTATACCTGGGCCATTGCAAGTGCTTTTCCTGTGCTGCTAGAGCTGCTGTAGCCAATAAAAATAAATATGTGAGGTATTGTATTGCCTAAACTAAACAGCTTCTGTAGTTTGAAGCCATTTATGTGCCATTCATGCACAGCAGGAAAAAGAAGTGTGTGTTTGAGGTTATTGGACTGGCATAGGAGCCAACTCCTAGGGGCCGAGGTCCCTTTGGATCCCCCATAAAAGATTTGAGGAAACTGGGACTCCCAAAATTGATGGCCATTGCCACTGAAATGGTGTTTGTACACCGTTTCTTGTGATCAATTATGCAAAGCATTCTTACCTACCGCCTCAATATTTTATTTGAGTTAGCACCCTTGAACAGGAGTTTCTCTACCATGTATTTAAATTTATTTATTTTTTACTTGTGAGGAGTTTTCTGGGGAGGAAATTTCGCCTACCATTTCCAAACATGATACAGTGGTACCTCAGGTTACATACGCTTCAGGTTACAGACTCCGCTAACCCAGAAATAGTACCTTGGTTTAAGAACTTTGCTTCAGGATGAGAACAGAAATCAAGCTCCGGCAGCGTGGCGGCAGCAGGAGGCCCCATTAGCTAAAGTGGTGCTTCAGGTTAAAAACAGTTTCAGGTTAAGAACGGACCTCCAGAACGATTTAAGTATGTAACCAGAAGTACCACTGTATAGGTCTTTCATTGGATCATCTTTCGTAGGTGCAGCAACATGGAGTCTTCAGTTTTACACAACTGTTCCTCAGAATTTGCCTTGCATCATGACAAAATCATCCTAGTTATTCCTAGTCTTCAAAGTGCTGCAGTGACAGAAGTTGAGCCGGTGAGCCAGTGTGTTTTTCTTTATGGTATTTTTCTCCACCACGTTGACAGCCCTGGTAGTTTGAAATCGGGAATGAATAGGAATACAATACAATCAGGAATATTGGATATGTAGTCTTACCTAGGCCATGACAGAAGTAAAATACAAGGACGGTTCATGGGAACAAAGGAAACAGACTGTGGTAGACTTTTGTGGAAGGTATTTTACAACTTTCTGATATACTATCCTGTCAGAAGAGTACTTTCTTGCTAGACCTTCTTCCTTCACTCAGCCCTTGGATGATGTGAGACATCATGAAGATGTATTTTCCCATTTTCTTGGTTACGAGTTACATTTCATGAAATGAAACGGTAAGAGAAATGGCTCAGAATTGACTGTTTCAATGAAGTATCAGAGTGCACCATTAGTTTGGGGAAACAGCAAAAGTGAAATTTATCCTCCATGAGAGTTAATTACATTTAGAAGCCTCGTCTTTTAAGCTTCCTGTAGACAACTGCCCAGTAACCAACTGTGGCACAAAATGTAGACATGATTCATCCCCTCTGAAATGAATATAAAGGACTACTGCTGTGACTTGTCACTAAGCTACGCAAATGATCATCATCTGATCATTTTTAAAAATCATGTCAGTGGCCTTCCTAAGAAATGTAACATACACAAAATAGCCTGCCTAATGTTTATAACTGAACCACCAGTGGAAAACAGGGGCACAATGCAGCCACAGCCAAAACATTCACGGTTGTTTTCAACAGGGGTGGACTTAGGACTGCCATATGTCCAGACATTACTGGGATTTCAAAGGTGGAATTGACATGGGGGGGGGGATTTCCAAAAGGTGGGCACTTTCTGGGATTTCCCTTTTTGAAATAAGGCAGCCCTACCTAACTAAGTCAGGTTAGACCCTTCGTTGAGCAATTTGGGGTCGCTGGTTGACAGGGCCCGGAATGATTGTTTCTCTCTCTCAACCTGATTGGCTTACAGCACAGCAAGGTTCAACATTGGCCGACTCCAATGGAATGGGTCTGGGGCAGTCCAAACCCAGCAGACCCAATCCATCCATGTGGGGTTGTAGAATTATGAACTGATCCTGGCCCCAAAGCCATGCTAACTGTTCACCTGCCTTCTACTGTCAACAAAGATTTGGCCTGATTTTATCCCATCACCGTTGTACAGTCTGGTCAGGTGCTGCTGTCATGGGTCACAAAATGTCCCTGCCTGGACAATACAACATACTACGGAAAGTGGAGCATATTTATTTTGTGACATTTATATCTTATCAGAGTTATGCAGGAAAGTAATCCTCTTGGGGGAACTAGTCTAGGCTCAGGTTGATGAGTGTGTGTGGAAGAGTTATTGTAGTCCTGGTGGAATAATAATAATAATTTATTATTTATACCCTGCCCATCTGGCTGGGTTTCCCCAGCCACTCTGGGCAGCTTCCAACAGAATATTAAAATACAATAATCTATTAAACATTAAAAGCTTCCCTAAACAGGGCTGCCTTCAGATGTCTTCTAAAAGTCTGGTAGTTTTTCTCTTTGATATCTGGTGGGAGGGAGTTCCACAGGGCGGTTGCCACTACCGAGAAGGCCCTCTGCCTGGTTCCCTGTAACTTGGCTTCTCGTAGCAAGGGAACTGCCAAAAGGCCCTCGGCACTGGACCTCAGTGTCCGGGCAGAATGATGGGGATGGAGATGCTCCTTCAGGTATACTGGACCGAGGCCATTTAGAGCTTTAAAGGTCAGCACCAACACTTTGAATTGTCCTCAGAAACGTACTGGGAGCCAATGCAGGTCTCTCAGGATCGGTGTTATGTGGTCTTGCGGCCGCTCCCAGTCACCAGTCTAGCTGCTGCATTCTGGATTAGTTGTAGTTTCCGGGTCACCTTCAAAGGTAGCCCCACGTAGAGCGCATTGCAGTAGTCAAAGCGAGAGATAACCAGAGCATGCACCACTCTGGCGAGACAGTCTGCGGGCAGGTGGGGGCTCAGCCTGCGTACCAGATGGAGCTGGTAAACAGCTGCCCTGGAAGTATGGGGTGCCTCCTGTCTATGAGGTCAGATTATTAAGATGCCCATCAATGTATCGCAGGGAGTGAAGAAGCTTCTGGGTGACAAGTTAGCCTTTGTTTTCAATGGCCATCTAGAAGATGTAGCATCATCTAGGGTGATGAATGCATCTGGTGTTTGCAGTCCTACTCTATACATCTTTGAGAACTCAAGAAAACTCCACAGAGGTCTAAGAGCATTTTATGCCTTGTAGACTAGTTAGTCATGGTTGAACACAGTCCACACTCCCTATATCCAATAGGGGTAGCATTATATATGCAAGAGTCCACCAGTTTTCTTGGTTCTTTAGAAATTATTCTATTTAATTTTGAAATTAGAGTTATTGTAAGGAATTGTTTAATAGGATTTGAAGACATAACGAGCAAAGTTCTGTTCAGTTAAAATGAAGGATTTTGCAGAAAGAAATGTCAAGCCAGCATTAGAAAGATGAAATTATTGGAAAAGAAGTGGTTTTCTTTTGATCCTGCCACTGTGGTTTTCAAGGAACTGAAGATAGACATGTAAATATAAAATACATCAATATGAAATCAGAATACAGGTAACTAAGGGTCATTAAGAAGGTATTTAAGCATTAAGACCATCCTGAATATTCAACCTGTCCTATTTTCTGGTAAATTATATAAGGCATAAATGTTTTCTACAACAACAACAACAACAACAACAACAACAACAACAACAACAACAACAACCCCACTTAGACAGTGAGAATATTCACCTTTTTTAATCCTGTCCAGAAATATTGTTTCTACTCTGTGCTGCTGTTTCTGCATTATCCCCTCTTCTTCTTGGTAACTGGCTGCATCCATCCAAAGCAATTTGAAAAAGTGAGGAAGAGAGGGCAATATGAATCAATAGGTGCACATTTTCAAAGACATCACAGAGATATCATCAAAAGAGAGCAGTGCTACTTGACACCACTGAAGATTTCTTGAGTAGTGAAGAGTTTGGGCTTATCCCAAATAAATAATGATATATAATTGTTACAGAAATTGTCAGAAAAGAAAATTAAATAAAGGTAGATCTTAAACAAAGTAAATGTCAATATCACTGTGGGTGGGATTTCATTTTCATTGAAATATGGCCCTGGACCACAGCTTTGGGTGTGGACAGAAGGATTTATGGAGTGGGTCTGCCAATGATCTGCTATTTTTCACTTAGTTCCAGGTATTGTGGTGGAAGTAAAGAGATTTTGTTGCATGACCTTGGGGCATGTGGGGAAGGAAGCTATACTCTTTACATTCTTAAAGTTTCCAGCCCAGTGAAGAATAGGTAAAAAACACTGTATCAGAGATATTTGGGATGTGAGAGCACTCAATATCCAATGAGGAAAGAGGATTCCATTTTGAGAGCAGAAGATGTAGACCCCATCTCTTAGAATGAAGAACATAGAAAAGAGCAGCCTGTTCTCTAGAGTGGATTAAATTTTGGAAGCCATTCTGGCTCCTTTGATCCACTGTGACGTTTTTTATTCCTTATGAAAGCTTCACTGAGTCAATTCAAATGCTTCTGGACTAGTTGTTGTGATGGTTTTGTCCATCCCCAGTCTGCGAATTTTCTTTTGAGGGCTTGGTCTTTCACTGGATATGGGGAACATTTGCACAAGGCATCAGTTGTGAACAGATAATACTGATGCTGTGGGCCCATCACAAAATGCTTTTTCTTGTCACCCCCCTCTGGTTCTGGCAGTGTAGCTGAGAATAAAGAATGGCATTGTGGGGTGGAACTAAAGCTAGAAATGCTGCCAATCTCAGGTTTGCGGGTTCGAACCCCACGCTGGGCAAAAGGTTCCCGTATTGCAGGGGATTTGCCCAATTCTATAATTCTATGAATTGTAATTTCAGATTGACAAATTCAGGATTGCTCACTACATCCTTAGCTCTACCCATTGATCCAAAAGGAAATGAAAAAAACTCTAGTAGCAAAGGACCTTAGAAGCATACCCAGGAGCCTATAGCTTCTGGGAAGCATAACAACTTTAATTGTCAATTCCCTTTATTATTAGCCCTGGGAAGGCTGCAAACTATAGCTCCCAGGATTCTAGGACACAATTGACACTTCCCAGCATACTCAGAGACATTGATGATTCTTGCCTCTATGTCTTGGAATTTGGAGATGAAGCTTCTGCTGTTGCTGTTGCTCCTTGGTTCCATTTTTTTCCTTTTCTCCTTGGAAGGAAAATTTGTGCCATTCTTATATAACTGAACCCAGAATCCTGCAGGCACAAATAGATTTCCAACCAATATTTTTGTGGCTCTTTAAAGACATTAATGATGCTTAGGATGTGGAGAGCAGTTCGTTGCAAGCAACTTACAGTGCCAGTGCCACATTTTTAAATACTTGCTTTTTAGAAAAGCAGGATTAGAAATATATATAGAAATATATATATATTAGAAATGATGACTACATAATCATGACAAACATATTGCATAGCAATAGCCATTTTACACTGGCTTCAGCTTCTGTCAAGACCGCACTATTCAGTCATTCGGATTCTCTTGCTGCTTTGCACTGTTGCACAGGACTCTGTCTCCTGGGCAGTAAAGTTTTTCATCATCCTCAGAAACATCTAGCATGAGGCCACAGCTGGAAATAGATGCCAGACAAAATGGACAATTAGTTAGCACTCATGGGGCCACTGTTTTTTCCCAACCCCAGACCATATTTTCAGCCAGAGAGACAAAATAATCTTTCTTTGGTTGGTAAAAAATAAATAAATCACACGTTTTCAAAACCAGACATCATCACTAACAAGTTCCATGGGGAAAATGGAGTTGCTACAAAGAATCTACAAGGCACATCTTCTGAACGGAGACAGAAAAGGAATCCTTGGGAAAGAGATAAGAGATCAACATTTTCTTTCAGACTAACCCAGGCTCCTAGTTGCTTTTAGGAAAGAGATGTATGAAGTAACTGCACCTAGTGTTGGATGAGGTTCTGTGTCTTGGCTGGTTTATAGTAGTGGCTAACTGGCTGAGCAAGAAAATATTCAGCTCTAGGCTCACCTTAGCCAGATATTCAGCAGGTAGGCATATGAAAGAATTGGTCCTCATTTTATAGGCATTTGAACAAAGGCATACAAGCACAGCCTAACTCAGGGATGGGGAATCTTTGGCTAAATGTGGCCTAGCTACTCTCTTTTAACTGTAAGCTTTTTGCTACCTGTGTGTACTACCCCACGCCTTGCAATTAGGAATGAATGATAAATGAATGGATTTTTCATTCGGAAATAAGTTATTCAAATTCCCATTTGTTTTTATAACTGAAACAAATGAGGTTTGCTAGTTTTGTTTTTTACCCTTTCAATAAATGATTTCCCATGTCTGCAAACAATTATCTCTTGGTCATAGCCTCCATGTGCAAATAGTGGGGTATTAACAATGGGCTCCATTCTAGGGGTGCTGTTTCAGTTACTGAATCCTCTTAAATGTGATACACATGTGTTATTATTGGCCCATAGAAAACCCCAACCCTGCAGTGGAAGATTAGATCTCTTGTAGCAATAACATTTTCCTTAAAGAGGTGGATATCATAGCTCATCTACAAAAGCCCTTATAAGCTCAGATGTTATTTAAATAAAGGCACATGGAAATTAAGGCATGAATTGCTTCTAAACTGCATTTAATGCGAAGCAAACTATGAAGTCTAGAAAAGCGTGAACACCACTGTGACATGGATAGTTTACTCAAGAGATGACCTTTGCTGACCAAGAATTCCTTCTAAATGTGACAGTTGGTGTCTTCCACCACTTAGACCTGATGTTGATCAATGTCCTAATGGAAGAGAAACAAGGTAAATAACCCACTTGGGTTGTTGACTGTGAACATAAACACTTGATTATGGGAAGTGCTAGTGAAAATGTCATTGTATCACTAGCTACACGGAGACACACATAGACTGTTGAGTTAGGTGCCATCTATAATAGAGGTGTGTTAATCATAGTTATGAAAGTGTCAATGAAAAAATATTTGCTTGCCAGTTTGAAGGGTACTTTAAGCAGCAACTTATGTTGCTTCTAGATGGAAAGGAAATTAATCCATACGAAGAAATTCTTCTCCATATACTGCAGAAGTACTTTAACCTTGGTGCAGTGATAACACTAGTTAATTTCATGACTGGATGTAAGATGTTGCCGTTATTCTAAACTTTACTGCCATCATAAAAGGAATTAATTGAATTATCATATAGCGGTACTGGCAGTGGTAAAATACTGGTAGCACATTCTCTATTTAACCTCAAGTTAATATCCAGGTGTAATAGGCTTATGTGGTCCTCTATATTTACATAAAGATGCTCATAAAGTTGCTTTTGGGCACTTATTTGAGAATAGCCACTAGGTAAAGCCCAAAGGCTGGATCCAGGCTAGCAGAGCAATGCTACTGTGTCAGGGGAAGGATAATCAATGTGGAAAACCAGGAAATACAGATTTCTGCCAGGCATACCAGGTTCACCAGCTACCGTCATTCATAGTCAGAGAGAGTTTGGCCACAGTTATCCATGCTTGGGTTTCTTCCCAGCTGAATAATTGTAATGTGCCCTATGGGGGTTTGCCCTTGCAAACAGTTCAGAAGTTGCAGCTAGTGCAGAATGCAGCTGCCAGTGTTTTGATTAGTTCAGCTAGTCAGAGCCATACAAGGTTGGTTATGAAGAGTCTGTACTGGTTGCCTGGATGCTAGCAAGTCCAAATTGATGTTATGGTGCTGACATATGAACCCTGGATGACTTGGACCGAAGGAGCAACTCTCCCTCTGTTGTCCTGTCAGGACATCAAGATATCCTGTGGAGACCTTTTATTGATATTCCACCTCCAAGCATAGCCCATTGTCTGATGATTCAAGCTAGGGACTTCTTGACTGTGACATCCCAAATGTGGGATGTCCTCCCCTTTGAGATACAGCAGGCAACTTTTGGTGCTAGTTAAGGATCTACTTCTTCCTTTGGGCTTCTGGTGGGAAGGTGGGCTGATACAACAAGGCCATTTGTCTTTATACTCAGAAGAAGTAAATGGAGTTAGTCTATGGAAAGATTTTAACAATGTTTTAACATTGCATTGATTTATTTGGTTCAATTATGTTGGGCGTATGTATCTGTTTTTAGTATGTAAACTGGGATCACTTGACAATCAAGGAGGTTTAAAGATCAATCAGTTAGCTTATTAATAACAAAGAAAGTGAAAGGATAGCTATGCAGGAAATGTTGTACATGAGCTCAAAAACCCTACATGACTGGGGAGAATTTGTGTGTGCAGGTGTATGTACATAATCGCCCCTTTCAGATGTGGCACTAAACATGCAGAGGTCAGGTGATGGGGCAGGTTGCTGGGACAGAACCAATGTTAGGCATGCATTCAGTGCACATATTATTGTGCGTGAGAGAGTGAATCACTTTAGAATGAGGGTGAATTAAATGGCACCTGGATGATCCGAAAGCTGGCAGGCAAGTTTGCACTATTAGCAATGCCACACAAATGTGAGAACCGTAGAGCATTGATGCATGAACTCACCACTGCATTGTTGCAAACTGTTGACAGAAATATTTTGCAGCAGTAGAGAAAATCCAATCTATGCAGAAGCCCTATCGTATACTACTCAGATACCTGGGTGATTCAGGCAACTCATTTCCAAGTAAATGTGGCCAGGGCCAAGGGTAAGAGCTGTATAACTGTTAATCCTTTGTTTGTTGTAAAATGTGGACTCCTGTTATTTTTCAATGGACTGTGTGCTTTCAATAACACTGTGGTTTTTTAAAAGTTGCTCTTCATTTTTCATTTAAAAATACGGTGTAGGTAGGAAAGGTTTGTCCTTTTTGCTTATGCAGAGTAAAGATTGTGGATGTGTCACTGAAGATAAATGAACAACATTGTGGTTACAGAGGGCTCAATGGCAGAATCTCTTTTAGCTCTTAATAGTGCCCCCAGCTGAGTTACTGGTGAAGCAAATTTCTGATGGTAGCAGATGTGTTCTTAGTCAGCTTTGCCAACACAGAAAGAAATACTGAAAGGGGCTCTGTGTCTGATGCGACAACTTATTCATGTCACTAGGAATCTGAATTTGCAGACTGTATGGATTGACTTACTCCCCCAAACCTCTCCCATGTGCTATATGGACGTATGTGGGCACCAGGAAAGTCATGACACAAGTAGTCTTAAAAAGACTGGATGTGGTGTATGAGCTCACCTATCTCTCAAATAAATTATCTCACACCAAGGTGAACTGTATTAGGATCATCGGAAAACTCTGAACTGGTTCTTAAAGATAATTTTGAATCTGTTTCTGGGTCCCTTTTAAAATTTCTACCTGTCATGGCTCCAGACTTGGACTGTGATGACATGGAAGATGGAAAAGGCTGGGAACAGGAACCACAGCCAAATAATCCTGGAAATACCCACCTTTCCAGAGAGGGGAGATCCCAGAACCAGCTCACTTCCTCTCTGTTTTCAACCAGGGAGGAAGCCTTATTCTCTTCCTGGAATTATCCATCATGGGAAAAGACAGACTCCTACTATAACTCTGCACCCAGGAGTAGCCCCACCTCAGAGTGAAGGGTGAGGGCAGAGCTAGGGAGCACCTCTTGGCCAGACTCTTCACAGATCATCTAAGTTCATAATTGGCTTTAGGCCACTGCTGGAGCAACATATTCAATTTGATCTTCTGAGACTGCCTGCCCAGGGAGCTGACCAGGGTCCTGATCTCATATCCATGGCCAAAACTTGCTCAAACCCTGTGGGTTTGCAGCTTGCAATGGAATACCCCAACCCATTGTCATGACAACAATTTACTGGTTTCCTTTCCAGCAAGGTATTGTTAGTGTAATATTTATGGCGGTTACTTTTATTTAACTGCGAGCATGTCATTTTATGTTAAGGAAGCAGCGAGCGTTTTCTCCAAATATCTTCTTCAATTATTGATGAAGCAGCGGTGGTGTGTAGCACACTTTTTCTTGAGTTTTAGATAAACTCTCCTGTCAAAGGCATCAAGATAGGAGGAATCAATGTGCATTGTCATTTTGACAGGGCATACTTTCCTATTACTGCATTTATGCATCTGCTGGGGGGGGGGGGTGTGGAGAGAAAAACATAAGATTTCCGTACTGATAACAGCGAAGGTACAAGAAGGTGTGAGTGACTGGCAGGGGGAGAGATGTTTGCATTTGCATTGTAGGGCACATTGACAGAGTCTTTGCAAATTTAGCCCAATCACTTGCTGAACAATGCCTGCTGCTTCCCATTCAAGTGATTTAATTTATGACACCCACCATAATTCTATATTTGCTTATTATGGTGTAAGTCTTCTACCTTTCACTCCTGACACCTTATATATATTCATAGGATGCCTAAGCACAGAAAAGGTAATGATGACTCAGTTAGATGCTTCTAGCCCAGTAGTGTAAACCTCCTTCAAAGCCTGCCTTCATTAGCTAGGACAAATATGGATCTACTCAGTTTGCTTTCTAACACCTAGGACTTCCATTCCTTTTTGTTGTTACTTGTTTGCAATATGCATTTTCCATGAGAGGAAGGGAACTATTCAATGGCTACTCTTCACCCCCTACCTTTTCCCGGGTTTTCCTGGCAACTCAAGGCTAAACTACATGGTATGTTCTAAATGTGTTTTTGCATCAAATGCAAATTGCATTGACTGCCGTGTGTGTGTGTGTGTGTGTGTGTGTGTGATATAACTAATGGGATCACTGCAACATGGAGGGGAAATGTAACCCTTTCCTTTTTGAAAAAAATAATATTTATTAACAGTTTAAAGATTACAGAAGAAAGCAAAAAAATTAAACAATACAATACAAAAACAAAGACACTACATAACAATAACACTAAAACATTGAATTAACATAACAAAACAACAACAGTTTAAAACACATCCAATAGTTTCAATATCTTATCTTTCATTCACTTGTTTCAAGGACCTTCTCACACCTCCCTTTTGTTATTCCACTTCAGTTAACTGTTTCAGCAATTCAGTTTGCCCATTGGTAAGCAATGATGGAAGCTGCAGTCCAGAAACATCTGGAAGGCCACAGGTTTCCTACTGCTGTACTAAAAGGATGGGGTTGGTAAAATGTACTTATTGCTAGTTTAAATGCACAATTTGCAAGGATTCCCCCCCCCAAAAAACTGTTTGACCTTGGTTGGAACCTGACTGCCCACAGAGTGCTCGCTTCTCTTCAGAGTAATAGCAACATATGTTCCTTCCTGAACTCCCCTATAACCTTAACCCTGGTAATTGTTATGCACTTTACTTCACTTGATCCATAATCAATTGAATCCCTAAAGGGAAGCCTTTATTTACCTGTTAACTAAGGGACTAAGCTAATGGAAAACTAGTGCTGGAGCAGGGGCTGGAAACAGAATAGAGGATATGGGAGCACACATTAGAACCTCTCCTGTAATGTCCCTTCCTCCTTATATTCCACCCACAACCCTTCTGCTTTTAACACTTGACTGACACGCTCCTCCTTGCAATCAGGAACCCTGCATTTTGCTTTGATTTAATATTTCTACACCATTTTGCCAAGGGTGAAGTTGAGCTCAAAGCAGCTTGCGCCAGCAGCAAAGCATCAACAAATAAAAACAACACTTCCCTAAACAAAAGACATACAGTCGTACCTTGGTTTATCGTAGTCCATTCCGAAAGTCCGTTCGACTTCCGAAATGTTTGAAAACCAAGGCGCGGCTTCTGATTGGCTGCAGAAGCTTCCTGCGCTCAAGCAGAAGCCGTGTTGGACGTTTGGCTTCTGACAAACATTAGAAAACCAGAACACTCAGTTCTGGGTTTTCGGCATTCGGGAGCCAAAACATACAAGTACCAAGGTGTCCAAGAGCCAAGATACGACAGTACACAAAAAGTACAATGAAAGAATTGAAACAATATCAAGTACAAAAATCACAAAATACCCGTCAGCCACACTGGATATATGTTAGGACCTCCCATTAATCCCAAGCCATGAAACAGCAAATCTACCTTCACCCAACACATCTCTAGCTCTCAACTCGGGGAATAGGGGTGGTATATGCTCCCCTCCTGTCTTTCACCATGGATGGGGGGGGGGGGGGTGGGTTCTGTCAGGAGCTCGTCCTACACTCGAGTAGGACCCTGGCAGGGACACATGCCCGACTGGCACGTTCTCTCCCTCCTGGTCATTCGTTCAGGAGCTTCAAAAGCTTTTTTCTACCCAAACATCACAGCGACTGATGCCAACAGACACTGGCACACTTAGGGATCCGCAGAGTCTGTGCCGTTCGTGTGACAGACCTCAGCAACTCAGCATTTTGGCTAATCTACATTATTTACATATAAACACACACGGAGCACTGCAACATGGCTCCCTTTCTCTCTGGCATCAGACAGCAAAGAGAAAAAACAAAGGACAACAGTCCCACTTCACGGAACACAGTAAGACAAACATCCTGTCTCCGTCACTTCCCACTCTGTGGAGTCAAAGCATACCACATCATGTGAAAGACAAAAATCCCAAGACTGCAATCATGGAGTAGGAATTCTAACAGATTCCACCAACAGCCTGGGAGATAAACCACTGCTATCAGGGTTATCATGTTTCCTGGTCATGCAAAAGCTTGTAAGTACATTCTCTGGAAAGCCCCTTCAGGCCTTCATTCCTTATGTCAGAAGGTCAGGGTCCACAGGGCAGTGGCACATGTTTGGACATGGTGGTGCGGCCTGTGTGTGTGGTCTCCTCGTGTTTACATTCCATGTTCTGGGATAATTCCCAAACAGGGCTTCAAAAACCAAATGAGGAACCTGAAGCAGCCAAACCTCCAGGATGCCAGGCTGCAGAGGAACACCACACCTTCCCTGGTGATACTGAAATTGCCTGCTTTACTACTAAAAATAATATTCAGTTTACTGCTAGAAACTGTTATATAGGAAATGTAAATTTGCTCTCTTTTTTTGTTCACAGGTTGTTTGCTTCTCCTAAAACCCTGACAATTTCTCATCCATCTTCTCCCACCTATAAGTAAAAGTGTTGACATATCCTTACTTTTTCGTAATCCCATTGATTAACGATGGTGCCACCTATGTTTTATGAGGATAAATCTCAGTCTTACATTTTCCGTCTCATCCTCAAATACCCCTGATTTCCCCCCCATTACACTTGTCCTCCACACTAGTTGCTTGTAATCATCCTCCTGGAACACATTACATGTAGTTTCTGAAAATGCATCTTTAAAAATGTAATATCTGATAGGTCATGTCTTTCACACCAGCAGTAATCCAAAATCACACTGTGGCTCCATGAATTCTACATAAAATAATTCATGCTATGTTTTCAGAACAGTTCCCTGCCAACAGCCCATGATGTGCATTAATATCATTAATACATTAATACACAGGCGTGTATATTTTTGCAGCCATCTACAATGAATTATATTGCCAGAGGACATTACTCAGAAATGGTCACCTGCATAAAATAAAGCACATCTCTGATTTTGCACTTGCTAAGGCACTTACTCTTCTAAAACATTAAATAGCGATAAGGGAATGAAATAATCTAATACAGATGGGCACATTACTAATGATATTGCAGCAGGCTTCATATAGCACATTTATAGGAGACACGCACACAGTACAAGGACATGAGAGCACACAATTTATCTTTATGCATAAAACCTCCCAGGAGCAGCATTCTAAATAAAGAAACATGATTCTGTCTGTGTTTCCTGCCACCGTCCTGAAAGGGAAATCGGTATATGTAACATATTCAGAGGTCTTGTAAACACGACACAGTCTACCTAGAATTCAGGCCTTTTACATCCCACTGGTGTCAATGGTAGATATAAGCATGTACTTAATTCCCCCCATTGAATTCCATGGGACTCAAAAGTGAATGGTTGCCTTGGGGAGGTTATGTCAGCCTTTCCCTCCCACACAAGGAGGGGAGACCAGCCTGGCTGCAGCCATCAGCTAGAGAATGAGTAGCTGGCTGCAATGACTTTCTCCTGTCTTTCCCAGAAAGAACTCTGTGCCAGCCACCAGTTTTTCCTGGGTCTGAACAGGTCCTAGTGAGGGGAAGGGCACATTGGCCTCTGCTACCAGCCAGAGGAACAATGCATGTTTTGGTATTGTTTTAATGTTCTGTCAGCCACAAGGCATTCATTAGACCCGGACAACAGAACATAAATCTTCAAAATAAGAGGTAAATAATGCTTAACTGACTCACAGCACAGCCCTAGACATGTCTGCTCAGTGCTCCTATTGAATTCAATGGAACTTACTTCCAGATAAGGACTGCTGCAGCCTAGATTTTGTCCATTACATTTCAACACTTCATTTAGAGAGAAACCTTTGCTTTACATCTTAACTCATAAAGGATTCTGCGAAACTCAAATACTTGGTCAACACATTGCAAATCATCATTTTTTATTTTTCTTTAATGGTGCAATGAATCCTCATGGTTTTTAAAATCTGTTCTTTGAGTACCCATGACATTACCATTTTAATTTCATTAACAACTTGCATTTCAGATTTGTTGTGTTTTGTAAGTAGTTCTCTCTACCTAGATTTTCTCATTACTTCGATCTATTCCCCCACTTTATTGACCTGATTATTCTCGTTTTGTCCCCTCACCACAGTCCTTTTTCAACTTGAATTACTATGTCCAGTGTGACTTGCTCAATGAACTGGATAAGAAGCAGACTTTTAGCACATCTAGAAGAAAAAGAAACCGCTTAATGATTCTACAATTAGTGTTCCAGTCAATCTCTTCCAAGGTGATAACTGAAATCCCATCACATCAATGTTCTTACAATACTTTAGTCCTCTCGAAAGGGCAGTAATATTACCTGGTCTGCCTCCCAATCTTTCTGGAGCAGAGTAATAGCATTGAATGTTAGGGAAAAGGAGAGACTGACCAAGTTTATTTAATAAGCTGAAGTGCTATTTTGTGCTCTTTTATTCCCTAAAATAATGTTCATCTTACTTTAGTTTTGGCATAATCAGTTAAGCAAATCTTCTATGCTGAATTCTACGGGTGTAAGAAAGTTCAGATGTTCCAATGTGCCCTAAAGGTCCCATTGATTTCAGTAGGTTTTTCCAATATATGTTTTGCTTATACTAAACTAGTTATTCTGGTAGAAGTAATATGCCATAAAAATGACTTATACAAAATTCTTAAGCATCTGTACCACTACATATCCCTGTGAGATGTATAAAAGTTATTGTAGGCACCAGTCTGTCTTGAGAGACAATGGAGTACGCCTCCGGGGGTGAAGTCAAACCGCTGTGTTTGCAGCACTGAAGTGACCACCTCATGGTGCAAGCCTGGGAAGTGTGTATGGAGGTTCTGGGCTGCCCAGATAACAAAACTGCCCTCTCAGCCTTGCTGATGTGGTCCAAAGAAGAGCACAAGCTTGGCTGCAGGAGTTACCAGACGGAGGTGTCCAAGACAGCTTCCAACTGCCTTAGGGACTCCACTCCAGCTTTGTGTAGGGTTTACTCCTCAACCTTTTCTTCTCCTGAAGATATCCCACAAGGCAGCAGAGGTTTAGGATCAGAGTTCTCCTGGATGGAGAGCTCCATCTGCCCCAAACTTCCCTCTACAGCACGTGCAGAAACTGCCTTCTTGACTGTTGAGCCCACAATTGGTCTCATCTACTCAATATGCCAGAGCCTGTCTTCACATGCAGGGAAACTTCCTAACTCACTGAGGGGTTGAGACCAGTTGGCTACTCTCACCTGGTTTAGCCAGCCATTTGAAGCCTTTTCCGGGGTGTGTGGTCACTGTTGCCTGGGGACAGCTTCTAGGTGAGAGCTGAGTGCTAGGTAGGGACCAAAGGTGGACAAAGTACTCCAGAAGGAGCACGACGTGTTCCCCACCAGTGGTACTATGCCTCCTCTATCATCTCATACACCCTGATGTAAAATAATGATGTAAAAAAAAATATGCTTTGTAACATCATGCCAAAAATGACTTGAGAGATGGGCAGGGTTGGAGAGGAAGAAAAGAAAGCTGAAACAAATGATCAAACATGGTAGGCCAACTAAAGATCAGCCCTGCATCCTCTGCCTGCAGTTTGGCAAGATGGTAGGGACAGATAGCTGGAAAGAAGGTTCTCCCGGTCTTGCTGAGTTATGTCCCCTTTTATTTGATTCATTCACTGCCTGAAGGTTGGATGGTCCCTGCTGTCCAAGACAGTGGGCAGGGAGACCTTGGAGGGGGGCACTGACTGCAATCTGCCAAAGGTCCTCCCCAAAACCTAGTGTCAGCAGTGACCCCACAGGGGAAAGCATCCATAGGGAGACATTAGAAGAAACATTATAGGTTCAATTCACTAGCTACAATATACATTTTTGTATGTGCAGTACCTACTCTGCCCCTCTTCACGTGGTGAAGAGACAGAAATGTTGCACAGTGCAGCAGTGCTTATGTGAATTTCATACACAGTTTTTATATATATTGATATGATTCTCAGCCTATAAAATATTAATGTGACAGCTGACATCATGAGAAGATGATATGATGGTTTGGAAATGGCAGCCTAGTTAGCCTATTCCACATCTTTTGAGTAATACAGGTGTGCTTTTATTTCCTTGACTGTAGGGTGGTTTATTTTGGCAGCAGCAACCTGTCAATACTTCAGTGTAATTGTTTGTTAGCTGAGATGTTTTGAAGGTACGTAACATGTAGAGTATGTCCTCTTGGGAACAGCCATCCAGGATGTGCCTGCCAGAATCAGTGGTAGAACTTTTTCATATAGCAGGGATGTTTTCTTTCTTTCTTCTTGACTGACAAGTTGTCATTTGCCATCTTGTTAGCATTGCAAACAAGTGAGATGGCGTCTTTCTCCAACATCTGCTTAAGCCCAACATCTAAGAACAGAAAGTGAGTTGTGTTACATGCTTCTCATTTCCATTCTCATGCTCCCGCCATCTTGATGAGGATTGAATGATGACTGCTAAAGTCTTGAAAGGAAAACACACTGGATATCTTGTCATCTCTGCAATGTTTAATTCCTCTAGGATCTTTTGGGTTCATGAAGTTCAAGTGTGTGCTCAAAGTTCTTTAAACAAGTGTCTCCTCCCCACCCCACATTCAATTAGACAAACAGGACCTGCAACAAAATGTTGCAATGAGCCAGCTATGTCCTCTTCCAAGAATCTCCATTGCAACCCTCTGTGGGGAGTTGGGGGGGGGGAGAGGAGATTGCTCCAGTATACTCCCTTCCAAAGGGGTGTGTGCATGTACACACACACACACACACACACACACACACCTTCTTTCTCCTCAATTGTCCAATTTGCCTACAGTACTGTTGTCACTTGCCAGCTGAATTCACTGTTAGCAGGATGGTTTGAATTAGGGCTGCATTGTTTCATTATGCTGTAACACCAAGGGGAGCACTGTCTTTTGTAATGGAGAACGTTCCATAATGCATATTTAAAAACATCAGTCAATGTGCCCAGTTTGTTAATTGATTCCAACCCGGCTACTTATCATTCCAACAAGTTCTGTGCAAAAAAGAACGGGACCTTTTGTGTTTACAAAATATTTGAAAATGCCATTGCAGAGTTAAATTTGTTTCTCCTCTGCAAGCAAAGCTTAACTTAATAATCTCAGGCTTATTACTGCTTTGTGGGGCTGTTTACCTAAGAGTTACTAATAAGTGTGTGGGGGGAGGGGGTCATGGCTCAATCCCTGGCATGTTAACAAGATGACAAATGACAGTCTGTCAGGGGAAAAGAAAGAAAGAAAGCAAGCATGGATCAATCCCTGATATCCCCTGGTGGGGCTGTGAAGGAACCTTCCCAGATGGACCCGTGGTTTGACAGCTTCCTATATAGACCTAAATGCAACAAAGGTTAGGTGTGCTAAAGACCATTGATTTCAATAGGCTTAAGCAAGCTTAACTCTGCAGTGGATTTAGGCTATAATAACTACTATAACCACTTACAGCTGCCTGTCAGTTCTCAGAGGCCAATATTTTGCAAGCCGGACAGCCATTCATGTTCAACTGGATGACAGAGTAACATTCATAGAAAACCCCAGCTCTCTCTATAAATACATTTTGTATGAAATGAATATCAGGAAGATTTTCCTACGGCATTAAGGATTCCAATGAGAATATATAGGACATATGAATGAGAAGATATACTGGCTTAAAAAAAAGAAAAAGTGATCCTTTCTCTCCACCTAAAGAACACCAAAGGGCTATACCAATGGATGCTTTTTATTTACCTTGTGGTCATCACTTTCAGCTGTGACTCACATTTTGCAAACACATTCCAAAATACTTCTGCCACCATTCTCTCAAATCTATAGGCTAGGGGAAGATGAAAATTAAACAAGAGGATTAGGTGACAGAAGTGAGATGGTGGGGTCTGCTTTCTCTTCACAAGTAGCTAAGGAACAATTTAAGAGGTGCTGTAATTGGATTAAAAGACTTGCAATTTTCTCTCACTTTTGGCGGCTCCCTTTAGGATACAAACTTTCAAGTACATTTGCAGGAACTTAATTGTTCTCCAGAGTTCACATCTGTGTTACGGCAGCTTTACATTTAAAGTGTTTGGCATGCTCCCTCTAGACTAGAGATTTAAAATATTATGTATTACCCTCACTGCCATTTGAACAGATTGAAAATCTTTAGAACACCTTTGTTTGTTCTCACTTCCTAACTAATACTTTCTACTCCAGTTTGAGAATCTCAACAGCATTCACTTTTGTAACATTTTTAAATATCCAGCTGTGTGCCCTAGTTATTTACTTGCTGTGTGAGCAGAAGTTGCCCTCGTCCAGGGCAAGTATTATGCTCGTTCTGCTCAAAGGAGCACAGCAAACATTTCTAACATAGAAGGGACTAAGTGTCTGTTTCATACCCAGCTTAGCACAGTAGTAGCAGTGTGCCAGGTGTGTTGGGAAAGTAGCAGTGTGTCAGGTGTGTTGGGAAAGCTACGTTGAAAAATGTAGGTATGAGATAGCTCAGCCTTCTCCAACTTGGACTACAACTCTCATCAGTTCCAGCCAGCATGCCCAATCATCAGGGATGATGGGAGTTGTAGGGACAGCAACATCTAGATGACACCTGGTTGGGAAATGCTGATTTAGCCCAGGAGAACCAACATTGTACCTCAGCTTGAGCTATTGCACTCAGATCTTGCTTGTAGGCTTCCCATAGGCATCTAGGTGGCCACGGTCAGTACAGAATGTTGATGTGCTTTTGGCTGATCTATCAAGTCTCTTCTTATGTTCTTATGAGCCAGTGCTGATTTGCTTTTTGTCCTCATCCTAGATAATTCAGAATGAACCTGAGAGGTGCTGGAACTGAGTTACAATGAGTTCCAGCTGAAAAAAAAGCCCTACTTAATTCTAATTAATGCATGAAGGAGTTAAGGCCATAGAGTAAGCTGTTCTACCTGCTAGCTTACCTTGGGGGGGGGAGGGACTAGGTCAGCAAGACTTTGTTCCCTTCCAGTCTACCTGGTGAACACAGTGTGAGAAGAGGCTAAGATGCTTGCTCCGGTTTAGCTGCATGGCTCTCACGAGCCATTCTTATTTTCCTATACCAATAACTGAAGAAACTTTTTGACTAAGTTTTATTGCCTGTGTAACATTTCTGGCTGTTCCTTGGAAAAGCACATGAACCTGACCTCTGAAGAGCTTGTAAGTAAACCATTTTTAACTTTGCAAACGTGGTCTCTTTTTCTATGCTAGGGGAAGTGGGAAACTTTAGAAGTAATCTGGAAGGGCATATTTTAAAGGACTAACAGCCTCTGTTTCCATGCTTTGTATTGCTGCATTTGTTGTAATTTTAAATCTCTGCCAGCATTCTCACACCAAACAGTACTTGTCCCAAACCTGGATCTAGGCATCCAGGAATTCTCCTTTTATACTCATTTTTTCCTTGCACCAATAGTACAGTCCTCATATGAGGACTATTGCACCCAGTACTCTTCTTTTAGAAAAAGAGGTGCCAGAAATCACGATAACACCTCCCTCATTCTCTTATAATGGCAATAGTGCCCACCAGAGAGGTTCCAGCTAAAAAAAGCCTGATGCCATCTCAATAAAATTCATTTGAACTGTCTAGCAAGTGCAGATTTTACCATTTAAAAAAACAAAGATTTTCATGTTGAATCAAAACATTTCACTTTACTGCTAACTGCTATTTATTTCCAAACTATTCTGTCCTAACCCATTCTGGCCTTCCTGGAACCTGCATTTAATTGATACATAAAAAGTCATACACACGATCAAGTCCTTGGTCTGTCATCCTCTTAAGAACTGCAGCGTAATTCCAAGTTTAAGTCTCAGTTCCTCTGAATATTCAGATTTAAGCTTAATTTTATTCCTTCCTTCATTCTTGTCCTAGTGTTAGTTTAAATATTTACCTGGATTTCTGAAAGAAAAGACTATAGATGGACTGGGCAAAGGCAGCAGTGGTGCAAAAAGAATTCAAGCAAATCGCCTTTCAATATTCTTTGTTCCTGGCCAACAGGCCATTGATCTCCTTTTCTTCTCCACACCTGAGCCATTTGTATGTGTGTGCAAATGTCAGTCAGTTATATACAACACCTTTGTTTCTTTTGTTCCAGATGTCTCACCAGCACATTATTTTCTGCTGATTCCCACTCACCTAGGGCTCCATGGGAGTAGTGCTTGCCCTACAGCCCAGCCATGGCCCAGTCTCAAGGCCATAACCTCCCATGCAGCCATGGGAAGGGGGGGGGAGACATCTGACACCTTCCCCTGGATGACAGGGATGGGGCCTATCACAAGGACCACTACAGACACAGGGGAAGGGGCAGATTGTGCCTGCCACCTACCAGTCCTTAAGAGTGTGACCTTGTAGAGAATACTCCATTTGGAGGTCTTTGCTGGATTCAGGATGCGGCAGCTAGACTGGTGACTGGGAGTGGCTGCCAAGACCATATTACACCATTCCTGAAAGACCTGTATTGGCTCCCAGTATGTTTCCGAGCACAATTCAAAGTGTTGGTGCTGACCTTTAAAGCCCTAAGTGGCCATGGCCCAGTATACCTGAAGGAGCATCTCCACCTCCATCGTTCTGCCCAGACACTGAGGTCCTCCTCCAAGGACCTTCTGGCAGTTCCCTCACTGCGAGAAGTGAAGTTGCAGGGAACCAGGCAGGGATCCTTTTCAATAGTGGCGCCCGCCCTGTGAAATGCCCTCCCATTAGATGTCAAAGAAATAAATAACTATCTGACTTTTAGAAGACATCTGAAGGCAACCCTGTTTAGAGAAGTTTTTAATGTTTGATCGTGTTTTTAGTATTCTCTTGGGACCTGCCACCATGTTCAGGGCCAGGGAGGATTCCCCCCCCCCCGCAAATAAATTGGCTGGCCTGCAGGTTTTCACCTACCTCATTGCAGCAGTCACAACACTGGCAGATAAAGCATTGGGTTGGATGTTTAGCTGATTGGGTACCCCGTTAAAGGGGTCCAGGAAAGATGTCTTTGTCCAGACGGCCACAGTAGGGTCAGTGGACCATAACACCTTTCCCAATGGCAGCCCAACTGGGGTCAACGCACCAGGTCCATGTCAGGTACAACTACCCAGCTCTGGGTCAACTCCACCATAGTTATCAACCAGAAGGCGGGTTATTGATACTGAATTCATACCCAGTGCTTTGGCCAAAACATACGTAATCAGTAAAGTTGTGGCCTATTTCAATCCAATACCAATCTCCTGTGCTTATTTCTCTGTTTTCTGGCCCTTACTGGATCTGCTGGCAAAAATTCCTGGTCAAATGCAAGAACCCATTTTCAAGTCCTTGTTCTTGTTCTGTCTGCTGCCTTTGATCTCTGTGTTGTATATCCACTTCTTTAGAGCTTGTTATCTGATCAAACTGTTACCAGTTTCGCTGATAAATTGAGTTGTGTTTCCAAGTAATTCCCCCAGCAGTCTTGGGTGGGTGTTGCAAAAAGGTCCCATTCACAGACAGACTTTGAATTTGTGGTCAGCCTCAGGTTGAAGACATCTCTCATTATCTGTTAGTCTATAGTAAGATGACTATGGGGTTTGCAGCGTTCATCTCACTTTCAGGCTGAGGGAGCCAGCGTTTGTCCACAGACAGCTTTCTGGGTCATGTGGCCAGCATGACTAAACCATGACAGAAACCAGAGTGCACAGAAACACCATTTACCTTCCTGCCATATTTACCTTCCTGCCATACCTATTTATCTACTTGCACCGGTGTGCTTTTGAACTGCTAGGTTTGCAGGAGCTGGGACAGAGCAACGGGAGTTCACTCCATTGATGGGATTCAAACTGCCGACCTTCTGATCAGCAAGCCCAAGAGGCTCAGTGGTTTAGACCACAGCGCCATCTGCGTCCCTTGTTAGTCTATATAGAGACCCAACAGATCACTTTCTGAAACCTTTGTTCACACAAGTAAGTGGGTACACCCCATCAGAAATGGTTCAGTTTCTTCTGAGTGACAGTAATAGTTTTGTAACACAGAGATTGGCCCTCTATGCACTGGCTGCAAAACAACAGCACCCACAGTTAGGAAAAATGAGTTAGATAAAATCACTATAAATTGTTGTAGTGATTTGGAGCTTTAATCTGAAATCAAGATTGATTTGAGTTTGTTGGTGTCTCTGGTAACTTCTCTTTCATGTTGGCTTATATTGTGGATGGGGGTTCTGTATTATTTCATTAATACTATTGCTACAAGTTTATTATTGCCTTTGGCTAGAACAAAAAAAATTATGAACTGACCTGTACTCTCTTCCCAATTGATTGCAGATTGTAAACTGGGATTACTTCTGCATTTTGCGCAGCAATTAACCCACTGATTGCATCGAAGAAATGCTAAATGCTATTAATAGCAACCTTTGCACAAATTATAATGATATGCCAGTTCTCAAAGGCAATATACAGTACCTGTTATTAACAAATGCTGATGGGAAACAATGAGAACGTTATCACCATTGCTAAGGACATTCTTATGGACAGAGACAGGAGTAGATGGGCTCTTGGCTTGATAAGACAATGTCATGACACTTGGCTATTGAAATAGAAAATCTCATGCAAACCATCAGTACTTCACAAGTTTGTAGGTAGCTGTTTTGAGAGCTTACATGAATCATTTAAATCTGCCACTGTGCATTTATTTCAAAAATGGCAAATACATCCCAATCCATGGTTATAATTTTGTTTCTTTTATAAAGTTTTCAAGCTTGCAGTTAAGATATTTCTAAGCTAAGGGGTTGCTTTGTATAGTTAATCATTAGATTTACATTTATTCTGCTCCTTATATATTCATTAACATTTCTATAATAAAGAAAATAACTTCCCCCTTAAAGACTGTGCTATAAAGCTTTAATTTTCACAGTTAATATGGATGTTTTTCTGCCAATTTCCATGGCATTTTATTTCTTTCCATCCATCTGGCAAGCAGTCAGCATACAACTGATCCTTCTATACAAATTCCAAAATCTCCTTTTCTTTATGCTGCTCTCCATGGCTAGCAATCACAGGGAAGGATTATTATTTGAATTAATTCCGTAGAAAATGTCATCGTAACGTTATGGAAGATTTTCCCCCGCCATCTATCTGGTTCAGAGAAAAAATCTGTGCATTTTTATTTTTTTTTAAGATAAAACCTTTAAAAAATTTAGTAGAGCAAGGTTGTGGCTAAGAGTATTATCAGACACTCCTTAAAAAGCCATGCAGGATAAACAGGATCAACCTATGAACTGGACTAATAAAAATGAAAAGAAAAATAGCACAAAATTTGACATTGTGCACATGAGGACTAATAGCAAATCATGTTATTGCTGACTCGGAATGAGAGAGGGAGATGAGTTCCTCTAGAACAGAAGAACCTTCTGCAATAACCAGGTGAGGGCAGCCAATGGGTCTCAAACTCTCAGTGAGTTCGGGACATCCTCTGCATGCGAAGACAATCCTGTGGCGGATTGAGCAGATGAGACCCAGTGCATCTAGTGGTCAAGAAGGAGATTACTGCATGTGCTGTGGAGGGAAATGAGGAGCAGAGGAAGATAGCCCATCTAGAAGGAGGGGGGGGGGAAAAACATTTCTGCTGTCTTGTGGCTATACTCAGTGCTTTTTTTCTAGGGGAAAAAAACGGGTTCTGTTACTGCATGGCATTGAGTTCTGCTGGAAAAAAGCACCGCCATTACTTACGGTACATACTATATGCCTCTGTGGGTATGGCAACTAGTTTTCATGGTTTTTACTGTCACTCCCATCCACAGGAGCAATTGTGTGCCAGCAACATATCTCACTCCCTAGTAGAAATATGTACCAGAGGCCTTACTTAATGAGTTCTGTGTTTGAGGAGCTGAGGAGCAATACCCTTAAGCTAACATTAAGTGCATGGGCTTGAGGGAAGAGTTACTCCATGACATGATAGACACAAAATATGGGGAAACTAGTCTGTGACCAGATCATAGAATTTTAGAGTTTCAAGGGACCCTGAGTCAGCTAGGTGCCAGCTACAACCTGGCCACACTCTCTGTTCTACCATAACTGCTAAAAAGTTGCCAGTGTCCTTATGACCACCTTCTCTTTCTCTAGGTTTCCCCCACATGAATTAAAACAGACCAAGGGTCACATGAAGTTAAGGTCAAGGACTGCATTTGGCCCTCAGGTTTCTACTTTCCCCACCCCTTCTCTAGATTATTGTTCACCCTCTATTCATTATGACTTCCCTTCTCTAGTTGTCCATTGGTCCTCTGACTTCTCTTAAAACCATTCACCTTATCAGACTTCTGTGATAAGGCAAGTGATGGGGCAGGCAAGTGTACTGGGAAGTGTGGGATAGCATAACAATATACCACCTCCCTCAGAATGAATGCTCCATAAATAGCCGACGTTCCCATTCCCCATCTCCCCACGAGTTCGTTGCAAACAAATTGGGGAGGAATGCCCAAGAAACAGGTTGTCTGGAAACTACCTGAGTTGATATTAGCAGGACTGTTCACAGCATCCAAACTGTCATATGAAAAGGGGAAAGAAAAAAAAATTAGTGAAGAGGATGGCCAGTTTTGAGGATGTCAATATACACAGGCTGGCTGTGTGTTGACAAATCTGATATTCAATTTGCACGTCTGATAGGTTGCAGGGGAAAGTTGGATGGAGTCCCTCTCCCTCTCCAGGGAGTTGGCGTGGTCTGAACTCAGTGAAAGGGTGTGCATGACAGAGATTGAAGCCAAGAAGCTAAAAAGCCAAGCGCCAAGCCGTATTTATAACCCAAGTTGTGCTTTAACCTTTCTATAATGTGTGGCAATTTATTTGGGGGGCCTTCTGGGTATTGTATCCAGTAAATAGGTTTCCTAGGGAGGTAGGCTGTGGCAAGAGGAAAGATTATTTTTCTCTTATGATACATCTTTGCAAGGAGAAGTAGCATTTCAGTACTTAAGAGTTCATGGAGCATTTCTGAAAGCATTTCTGGTGGTGAAAATCACATTTTGCAGAAAAGCAGCGTACAGCAATTCTGATGACATTGACTGATCTGTTATGGGTTACTGTGAGGTAGCAGGGGGGGAAATGTGTCAGCTATCCCTACTGTTGTTTCATTAATATTGATTCCCATGCTGCTATTTACAGTATTTATAGCTTAAAACATAAATTTGCCATGCAAAGTGTCAGAATCGCTTAAATGTGTTCTGGCGGCTGATTGATGTGCTTATAAATTTCATTTAAATACATTTGTATGTGAACAGACATCCAGGTATATCCTTTCCAGTTGTTGCAATATGATAGTATCATCATTCCTTAAATGTCTTTTATTACAAGACTGTAAGTGGTCTGTTAAGTTTTTGGCTCAAGGGCAAAATAACCCGAAGATCAGCATAATTTAATCATCAAAGTAAGCTAATGGAAAGTTAAACTTGACGTATAAGACAGTTCAATTCTCTCCCATTTCATCCAGTCTATGCCTATGGATTTTTTCTAAAATGGGTTAATTTTATATATTGAAATGTCAACCCAGACATAAATGCCTTTATGCATTTTTATAACCTTCTTATCTTGTGGGTTGAAAACTATTCTTATTTCTTCTTTATCTGCTTTGTAAATTAGAATTTTATTGGCCTGACAAATAATTTCTGGGGTGTAAAATTCAGGCATGGCGTGCATATATTTGATCTCATTATAGGATCTGTGACAAAAAAGATCTCCTTGCTGTACAAAACTATTTGTAGGAATAATACTGGATCATGTGCCTCTGTAGAATATGCCCCATGAAAAACTCTTGAAAAACTGGCAAAGCCAAGAGATAGTTAAGCCTGTCAATAGGCACTGCTGCACACATTACATCACATGCAATACTCTTTGAATTCTTTGGGCTATCAATATTAATAGCCTCATTTATGGATAATTTGTGTATTGTATCAATGAACGTTGTTGGTACTATTTGGCTGTGTTAACATGTTTGTGCTTGTTTTGACTATTTTGCCTGAGCAGGTATCTCTAAACTCAAATTTTCGCTTTAGGCAAAAGTAAGTGGCAAATGAGTTAATCCTCATAATTAACTCACTTGCCACTTACTTTGACAGATTTGACAGACTGGCTTTCAGGACTGCTGCAGTGATGAGTGAGAAACATATACGACTCCTTTGAAGCTTTTGCTTCAGTAAGCAATTGCTTATTGATAGAACTTTCTATACGTTGGGCAAGTCACAAGTGTGTGCACCACAGTATGTGTGTGACCAATTGCCTTCTTTTAAAACTGTTTCAACATTATTAACATACAATCAAAACAATTTCATCTTTTCTTTTCTTTTTTGTTGACTTCCCACCCTGTTTTCCATAGAGTTGTTGCTTCTCCCCTTCTATCTTCTGTCTATTAAATCATAACCACAATATTATAATCTAATTATTATTTCTGTTGCTCGTAGATCAAATCCTCCTTGCAAGTTCATCATACTAAATAGTCTGCAAAAGGTGTCCATTCTTCCATAAAACACTCGTTGTGAGATTTTCTTAGTTTTGCTGTTGTTGTTTATCCATTCTTCTTTGGTGAGAACTTCTTCCATTTGCTTCTTCCTTCCATTTTTTTTAAACTCCTTCTGTACACATTCCAGTACATAAATTTTGATAAAGACTTGGCAACGTTTCAACAGCCAAACTGTTTTCCAGTCCTCTTCAGTGTTGTTTTGACTAGATTATCCCCATGTCATTTTACATCACAGGATTAAAGGCACTGATTTCAACCCATGGAAAACCTTCTGGTGGTCACATGCCAGAGGTGGGTGTGGCCTGAGGCATAGCAATGGATGCGACACCTCTCTTTATGCATTAGGACACAATCCAGCCATGTAAAAATCAAAGGTTTCTGTACGCATGCCTCCTCACTCTGTTCAGGGAATGCAAGAGACCCTGATCACAACCACACCATGCATTTAAAGTCATTATTACACCGCTTTAACAGTCATAGAGAAAGCCGGGTCATTAAGAATGCCAAGACCCGTTGCTCTGTGAGGTAAGAAAACTATAGTTCCCAGGATTCTTTGGGACTCTTGAATTGGCACCATAAAGACTCAGTCCAGCCAGGCACAAGCACCCAAGGAGGGTAAGTAAAAGTTGCAGGGTCAGTAAAAAGTGTAACCTGAGGGGAGAGAGTTTTGTCCAGGGAGAGAATAGGGCCTGTGGAGAGTATTGAGTCCAGAATGAAAAGACACGAAGGGGTGCATTTCAGTCCCTGGCCAGGGGTTCTCCACTCCTGTTTTCAACTCTGGTTAAAACTCTCCTGGGACTTCGAAAAAAATGCTTCACTTTCCCTGGATCCAGCCTCTCTGTTTTCATGGTGATTAATGAGATTCTTTTACCTTGTTAATCACTACTAAAAGCCTTAAAACTTTGTTTTTCTCCAGTTTGGAAATCTTGTAAGGAGGTGAACACTCAAGGGAATTAATGCTATGACAAGGTGCTTAGTTATAATAATTTTGTGGTAGGAAAATCAGACCTGCAAATTTGCTCCAGAGGGGATTGCCTGACTGGTTTTTAATTTTCACTTTGTCTCAGATAGCCTCGAATTTCACACATCCATGGGCCATCACTTTGATGCTTATTTTTTCACTTTCCTCCCCGTTTCTTCTTCAGCACAGTGTAAAAATAAGTTGCACAACGGACACAAAATGCCCGAGTGATGCTGCTGTCACACCGTTCCTAGTTCTCAGAACTTAGCACAGTTTCCTCCAACCTGGTGCCTTCCAGATGTTTTTGACTATAACTCCCATGAGCTTCAGCCAGCATAGCCAATGGTCTAGGACAGTGATGGCCAAACTTGGCCCTCCAGCTGTTTTGGGACTACAATTCCCATCAGCCCTGACCACTGGTCCTGTTAGGGATGGTGGGAGTTGTAGTCAAAACTTTTTGGAAGGCCCTAGTATGGAGAAGGCTGGCCTATGTATGGTGTAATATTGTGAAACAGGGTAGATGGGTGTGGGCTTGCTCTAAGGCAGGTGTGAGGAACCTTTGGTCCTACAGATGTTGCTGAGATATATTATCCCAGGCCAATGGCCCTGGTTGCTAGGGCTCGTGGGAGTTGTAGTTCAGCAGCATGTGGAGGGCCAATGGTTCCTCACCCCAGTTCTAAGGGTTCTGTCATTCAACATACTTGTCTGCATGGGATCATTTGGTGGGTTAATGAGAAGCTACATGCCATAGTGTTTTTCAATCCTTTCAGCATTTAGGGCTTATCTTCACTTTTGCTTGATCCATATTTTGATCTTATTGGGTACCAATTATTTTCCCTGAGCCTAAGAGCTTCTGTTGTTCTGCAGCTGTGCCTTGTGAAAATCCAACCGTATCTGCTGAACTGAAGCTTGATGAAGCAAAATCTCTCTTCAGATTTTCCCTGCATACGGTGAGATCTGATTCAACAGGTAGGACTGGATTTTCACAAAGCACAGCCACAGAACCACAAGGAAAGCTCTTGGACCTTAGAGAATTAATTGGTACACAATATGATCAAAATACGAGTTGAGTGAAAATATGGAGGGGGCCTTAGTTCCTGTCCTTCAGGAGTACAAATCTGTTTGCCAAGGCTTCAAACTGGGTCATGCATCATTAACGGAAAGTTTCATTTCTACAAAGTTACAAAACATTTTCTCATATTCTCCTTTTCTTGATCCTATTCTTCTGGAAATTATTTTGTGCATGCACACACAGTTCTGGATTTTTAATAACAGCAGCAACAGTCACATGTAATGTAGCCCCCATGCATTGCTCTCATGTGTGCCTGCTGTAGTTCTAAGGTGTTTTCATTTATGTATACCAGGGATGAGCCTGAAAGTCCATGGTGGGTCCAAAAGTGGGTGGATCAACAACTGTTAATTTTAATTTCGTGCAGTAGGGTTATTTTCACACCCCCCCCCCACAACCTTCTCTGACTTCGTCCATGTAAGCAGGAAACATTATGAGAGTTCAGTGACACATTCTTGTCAAGCAAAAATAAACACAGAAACACTCAAGGAGGATGTAAATAAAATAAACGTAAGGTGGGTGAGGGGTGTGGCCCTTTGAGAGTCCCAAGGACCAGACAGAGACTTGGGGGACAGAGACATTCAGCCCCCAGGGTTCCCCATCCCTGACCTATGTCATCCATAAATCTAAAATAGGGTGGTTAATGGTGTTGGGATGATGGGAATTGTAGACTAGCAACACATGCAGGGCACAAATTCTCCAGCCTTGGCATAGAAGATATGCACATATGCTATAGCTGAAAGTATAAACAGGATCACACGACTTCAGAAAGAGAGCATATATATCCACCTGAAAATATATAATGTGCAAATGAAACAGAATCAGAGCAGTTGCAAGGAGAGTTACCATGGGAATAAAAGTCTGATGAAATTAATCTGAGGACAAATGGTGCATGTGAATGCACTGATAACTTGCAATGAATTTGACTGCAAGTGTCACATTGAAATCCCTCTCTAAAAAGAAAAAAATGGTATCTTTAACTTTAAGCCTAAAATGGAGTTCCATTGCTTTAAAAATAAACCTTTTGCTAGCTTGATCCCAATTTAACACGGGACCCCAAAGCCCTGCTTATCATACATATCAATGCATTCTCAGTATCTGATGCCATTTGCTTTGGTGATGAACAAGGAAGTGAAACTTAATGAAAGGCTACAGGGTATAAACGTGGTAGGAATGGGGACATTTTGGGCCTCTGGCTGTTGCTAAATTACAACTCCCACCATTACTAACCATTGGGCTTGCTGGCTGGGGCTGATGGGACTTGGAGTCCAGCAATACCTGGAGGACGACAGGTTCCCCAAATGCCCAATTCATGCCTTATTCTTTATTTTCTCTATTCCTTTCATTTCTGAAAGGCTTGACATCTGTGCCTCAAACCAGGTCATGAAAAAATACATGAGAGTTCGATGCAGTTTTTGCTCAGAAATTTGCTTTGTTCTCAGGATGTCTGACCTGGTTAACCTACGACAAAGCCTGGGCGTGCAAGGTGTTATGGCTGTTTTACTTACATTCCTTCAGAAAGGCACCTACGCCTGAAGGAAAATGTAAGTAGGTTTTTAATAGCCTGAACTTCTTTTTTTAAAAAAGAAATGTTTATCACATTTGTCTTATGCAGCAACAAAAGTTACAATAAAAAAGGATGGCATGATCATTAAAGTGTAAACAAACATTTAGCAAAACAAAAACCTGGGGACACTGAAAGCAAATGTTTCCTCTGTTTTCAGAGTGGGTGGGTGGGTGGGTGAGGGAATTGGTGTCATCTGCAATTTTTGGCCGCAATGCCAGTGATGCATTACTCAAATTATTGGGGGGGGGGGGTGCCTGTGCAGGGCAGCGCAAAAAAATGTAAGAAGGCTGGGTCCTCTCTGCACTCCCTCCCCAACAATTCAAGCACTGTGATGATGTACTGCCATGTAAACCACATTGTTTCAAAAAAGGAAGTCCAAGTGGCTTATTTAAAGATGTCCTAGGTTATTGCTTGTGGTAGCTTGCTACATTATTCTGCAGAATAAAGATCAAAATGACAGGCTACCCAAAAAGGCCTATCATTTGGCTCTCGGCATCCTTTAATTACCACTGCAAAGGCCTTGTCAGAAATGGTTTCAGACCATAGGCTAGAGGAATTTTGAAGTCAGGCAAAAGCGACATTTTCAGACCTTTCATCCTGGGCCTACCTTGCACAACACTAATCATCTGAGTAGGTCAGGGTAAGCGTTGCTATATTTTATGTTTCTTGCTGAAGGCCTCGTGAAGCTTTCTCTTCAACGGAGGTTTGCCCTGTGGATTCCTACTTACTATCTGTGTGAGAGAAATGCAGCAATTGTTGTCTGACTATACAAGCCTCTTCTTTATTTGTCTTTCCCTTCCCATTTGTAGATTATCTATAGCAGTGGTGTCCAAACTTTTTTCAAAGATTTGATGAAGTGAAGGGCCGACCAAAGTTGTTGGCCTTTTTTTAGGGTTTAAGTTATTGAGTGTTTTTTTTTTTACCTCAGGAAATAAACTGCCACAGGGGCCAGATTAGACTGACCAGCGGGCCGGATTAGGCCCCCAAAATGCACATGCCTGACCTGCAGCCCCGTTCAGGAAATAAAAAGACCTCCACACATTTGTTGAATGTGAGACGAGGACCAGATCTGACTTCCCATAGACATATGTAGGCTCCCCAACCTGAACCTTCACTTAAACGTGAAAGTTGGGGGGCAGAGCTTGCAGGGATGTGGATGTGGTCAGGTGTGGTCTGCTTTGGTGAAGGCATGAAGGTGGCTTCTGAAGAGGGTGGAGATTGTTGGATTGGAATTCTGTTGGCTTTTGAAGACACATCTGTTTACACTGACATTCCTCGCTGGATCAGGCCAGGGGCCTATCTAGTTCAGCATGGGAAGTCTGCCAGCAGAACCTTGGCATAACAGTACTTTCCCTTCCTGCAATTTCCAGCAACTGGGATTCAACAGCACAAGTTCACTGCATTTTAGGAATCAGGAAATATGTTTGGAACTACCCTGAAATGGGAGTGTTGTTTCAGCTACTTTTTAGAAACTTTCCTCCCCTTACTGATGCAGGCAAACTCCTGCTCTTCCTGGATCCTGCCAATCAGACACAGGAGATGAGAGAGAGAGTCCAGCGTTTTTATTGGTTTGCGTAAAGCACATTGATTCAGCGGGGTAATTCCCAAGCTGAATACTGGGTGTTGTCCACAGGGGCTTTTTATAGGGTTTACACACAAAGAATACATACAGAATCCAGTTAGAAGCCCCCAGACATCTGCAGAGTGTTGTTTGGCAAAAGCCCATTGGATACAATTTTGCTGCAGTCCCTACACCTGTGCCCTAACGTGCTAACCTTACGAGGGCCTATTTTGGGTTTATCTGCTTGCTTCCTGCTTCTTAGAAAATGCTGACAGCGCCTAATACATTAAAACAAAAAAAATTCCTTCCAGTAGCACCTTAAAGACCAACTAAGTTAGTTCTTGGTATGAGCTTTCGTGTGCATGCACACTTCTTCAGAAGCTACTGGAAGGAATTTTTTTTGTTTTGACTATGGCAGACCAACACGGCTACCTATCTGTAACTAATACATTAAAGTTCTGCATCTTGCCTACATGCCTACTGTAATAAAAAAATTTAAGGTCTTATATACGGTATATAATAGATGTTCATAAATGTACCAAACAAGCACGTACATAGATATGTGGACCACATGTCTGCAGCAGCACAGGAACACCGTCCTGAAACCATTTTGACTCCCAAACTGATCAAATGTTTTCTCAGCAAGGAGGGAGGGGATGAGGGAACCTTCTCATTGTCTCAGGAATTGGGAAATCACCATCTCAAAGGAATGGGCAGACTACCAGGAAAGGCAATCAGATAAGGCATTATCGGATAACCTGGCAGACAGGAAAAACAACAACATTCAAATTTCTGCTGTAGACCGCCTTTTTTGTGGTGTAGGTATGATGTTTGTGGGGGGAGGTTTTGGGTTACACCCCTTCCGTGATGTATGTATGATGTATGGACGGGTGGTCTTGAGCTCCAGGGCAGGGAATTTAAAATGTCTATATAAGGGCAGGCACACCTTTGTTCTGTGTCCCCCTCCATCCTCTTGCATGTGAGGGGAGCACCCTGTTGCAACAGCTTTAATAAAGATCAGGCTTACTAGCTGCTTTGCTACTCAATATTCTCTGGTTGGCCTCTGTTATTTTCTCCTACCGATAGAGAACCCACTTAAGGACTATATATGGGCTCTTGGATACCCCATAAGGGAAGAAGGGCAGATTTTGTTTACAACACCTACTTGCAACATTAAAGGGAGAGCAGTCTCAAAAAGGGTTTTGTCCTTGGTTCGGCCAGCATAGCTAGTTTTCTCCTTAATTCACTCCCAACGGCTGTTATATCTTATCTTTGGTGTCTCCAGCAACTGAGCTGTTTGTGTCTTTTGTGAGCAAAGGAGTTTCAAACAGAATCTCAATGTAAAGGGGCTCTAACAGACCCCCCCCCCCAGTGCCTCACTACTGCTCACTTTGAAAATTTAAAATATGGCAATGAAGGTCAAGCAAAATGGTTTGAAGAAGTTTTGGGTTGTTAGTCAATCTTATTATTTGAATACGTAATAGGATTTGTGGATAAAAGCAATTATTATTGTTAGCAGTTAAAATACATTAATTAGCTGCAACTCGAGTGATGCAGTTGGAACTCCTTTTCGTGAAGTAATTGCCATTCAGCTACTATATGAATAGTAACGTACCTGTAGCTTAATTACCACACATCAATGGAAAATAAATGAGCTTTCCCTTCTTGAAATACACTGGATCTGTTGAACTGTTGTGTCTTCTGCTGTTGCTTTTAGTAGACTAAAAATGCAAAGACTTTCCAGATTCTATTGGCATTAAAACAGTGGATAACCTTTCAAGAAGTGTTGCTCGCTTATGCAACCCTTATGCATCACTTAGTTAATTCCACTGCTTTAAACCATTGAATTTACCTCTAGTGTAACATCCCATTTCCTTTCTCATTTTAAATGAGGGAAGAAGAGGAGCTCCAGAGTCTGTCTCTGCTTTGAGAGCAATCCCTCAGCCTTTCAGTCTTATGGGGTTAGCTGTACTGTCAGATAAATCTGACTCACACCTGCTGCGTCGAAAAAGAAGTCATTTAAGTAGCTCGCACTGGACTTGTTTCTCTGGGCCTGTGCTCTGATTGAAATGCCTGCTATCTCATTCATGACATTTAAAAATGTGAAGCTTGCCCAGAATGTCAGCTTCTGCTCTAGCAAAGCAGCCGCATGTTGTTTTCCATTTTAATTGTTTTAGATGTAGGGAAATGCCTGCACCTAAGGAGTCGGGATGCTTGTGAAATTCTTCCCACCTCCTCGGACTTTGAGGTTTGAAATGATCTGATCTTGCTTCCAGAATGGCACACATCTACTAGTCACCTGCCGTTCTATGGTTCAAGGGCCACAGATCACTGCTAGAACACATGCTTTTTCATGCAAAACATCCCAGCTTCAATCCCCAGCATTGCCTGGTAGGACTGGGGAAAACTCATATGTACACTCCAGTCAGTTTTGACAAAACTGTGCCAGATGGACCAGTGGTCCTACTTGGATGGAATCTACACACACATAAAAATGCAGTGAAAATGTTTTTTAAAAAAACATTTGGGAAAATATATTGAATTTTGCATGGCTCACTGTCGTCGCCATCTAGTGTCACATTTGTATATTGCACTTTACAACACGATTAAAACGTTCTATTTGCAGCTGTGTAGATGAGTCCTTGGTGTGAGGCAGTTTCTGATGTTCGTACAACCACAAACCACAAGGCATGCACAGCTGGCCTCAGTTTTCAGCCTGCCTTTTGTTTTCCTTACAAGATAGCAATGCGCAGTAGCATATGTGCACATTGATGCTATCAAACTTTCTTATTCTTGAAAAAAGATGGAGTTGTCTGAATATTTTCAGGTCAGATTCTTACTGAATGTGTAGCTTAGCACTCATTTACAATTAGGCCTCCTAACACATCATTCTGTTTATTCTTTTTAATTAAATCTCTACATTGCCCTTCATCTGAGGATCATAGGATAACAGACAGCATTAATAGAAGGCATTTTGTAATGATAACATTTTTGATATTAGAAATAATTTGTATCTTAAGGACAGACTCTTTGAATCTGTTCACTTTCTGTTTTTATTTCTTCTGGCCTTATTTTTTTTATTTTTGGGGTGAATTTTTGATCTGCATTTGGAAGCACAGTTAATAAATATAGTAAAGAACTATCTAATCTCTATTAAACACAGGCAAATTTACCAGAGATGCAGCAAGATGAAATAGTAAAGGTAAAGGTAAAGGTACCCCTGCCCGTACGGGCCAGTCGTGACCGACTCTGGGGTTGCGTGCTCATCTCGCTTAAGAGGCTGGGAGCCAGCGCTGTCCGAAGACACTTCTGGGTCACGTGGCCAGCGTGACGAAGCTGCTCTGGCGAGCCAGCACCAGCGCAGCACACGGAAACACGGTTTACCTTCCCGCTATAAAGCGGTACCTATTTATCTACTTGCACTTAGGGGTGCTTTTGAACTGCTAGGTGGGCAGGAGCTGGGACCGAATGATGGGAGCTCACCCCAGTGCGGGGATTCGAACCGCCGACCATACGATCGGCAAGTCCTAGGCACTGAGGTTTTACCCACAGCGCCACCCGCATCCCTTCAAAAACTTTGCTACAAAAACACAGCTACAGACTTAATAAAAGTGTAGGATGTGTTCGTTGTTGGATGTAAGATGCTGATAAGAACATGCTTTATTTTAAAATAAATAAATAATTATACGCCATTGACAGAGGCCCCCCCTCCCCAACTCAGCAAGTAATTACACACATTAGGATCAATGTCTAAAAATCAGCTGCCAAAAGCAGTGACCTGAAAGAACGCCTCATTGCTAGAATAATAGAGACTTAAACAAAGAACAGCACAATTTAGTTATGATGTGGAAGAAAAGAGTAAATTACATTTTAATTTGTATCTGTGCTTTTGAATAGCTTTGCCTGAAGAATTTTTGAAGCTCTCTGTGAAATAGTCATTCAATCAGTTATCTATTTTCCTTTTTTCTGCGTGGCAAGCAATCAGATCCACCGAGACCAGTTCAGGCTGCCAAACAAAAATAATATTTGATGAACAACCCCCCCCCTGCAATGCTGCACAAATAAACTCTGAAAATAATTATCTTGTACTAGGGAGGAGGGGGACATATTAAGGACTCAAGTGGAAACAGCAGTCGCTCATGAAAAGGTACAGCATTGACTCAGAAGCTACCACAGCTAAGTAGAAACTTAAGGAGACTCTACCCTGCCAGTACAAACTCTGGACTTAATATTCTTATGGTGGTGGTGGGGTGTTAATATGTTACCTTGTTTACTTCGAAACTTGGTAAACCAGTCTTGGTATGTTTGAGCCCTTCTGCTCGTTCCACTAAGTGGGGGCCCTGGATATCTGATCCAAAATCCCATCTTGGCAGCGCTCTTGCACCCTTACTGATCCATGTTGAGAAGCAGCAGCAAAGGCCAAAGGCCAGCATAGCTCATCACTATGCTGATGGATAGATGCTGACTTGCCAGGCTGTTGGAAACACGCCCGGGAAGGCCGCCAACTTCCCAAGACACCAGGGCGTCTCTCTGGTGCTCCTCCCTGGCTGTAAATCTCCCTCAGTCCAGAGAGACCAGTGATAAGCGACCCCTCCCTCCTGAGAGGAGCATATCACAGCAGAAGAAAGAGTCAATCAGTAGCTCTAAAACTACTTTATTTACAGTCTATATACAAAGACTCCATGTTTGTCTGTGGTCTTTGAGCACCAGTATAGAACACCACCACAAACAGAAGTGAAACTAACTTCCAACAGTACTCCAACAGTACTGAGACTTCCAGTCTCACGCTCATTCAGACACTCACATGATGTACACAAAACATGGTGCTACTGCTGGAGTAGCACTAACACAGGCATGCCTAATAAAGGCTTGGCCCACAGATGCCTAGCAACCTTACAGGCATGCCTGACCAATCAGCAGCATTCTTGGCCAGTCAGCTGACCCAGATGCCTGTCTCTGTCTGCTACTGCCTTGCAGCCGCCAGCCACCACAAGTGGCCAGAGCCCAGTTTGCCTAAGGGGCCTAGTCCTGAGTGTCGAATTTCCCAACTTGCCACCAAGCAGAATCACTTGGAATATGACTTTGGTTTTATGCTTACAAACTGCTTTAAAGCCACCTTAGCAATTAAGCAGTATTTTATTTTATTTAATAATAAGAGAGCATCAAATTAAGAATCGGCTGCTTCTTACACATTATGACTTTATTCTTTTCTTTTTTATTGTTTTTATTAAAGATTTTCTTGAATTACAAAAGTACACACGTGTCTCTGTTTTCCGTTCATAGAATCTTTTCTACAGATCAGTTGTATTTGATGTGAGACGCTAATGTTACAGGCAGTATAAGGCTGGCGAAGAAGAGAAGTAGGGAGAGAACAGTGGGGGGCGGGTAATATATTTTCATTCTTTTACATAGTGTATGTGCAAGGTTTTTGTGTCAGCGTCAACATGGGTAGGTTCTCTTTCTATTAATTTATTAGTTTTCATTGGTGGTAAGAGAAACTGCCCAGTGCATTGTTAGTTGGCTGCAGTGAGGTTTTTTTTTCGGGGGAGGGGTTGTTGGGTCAAGTTAGCCATATTGATTTGTATGCTGTCGGTGGGCTCTTGTTGTTTGTTTGGCTGTGTATGTAACGAAGGGGAGCCACACCGGGGTGAAGGCATCCTCTTTTGTTTGTCCTCGTGCTAGTTTCAATTATGACTCTGAAATGTTTTATTTCTCCTGCTGTGCTTGATAGGATTTAAGTGTGGGGATAAGACATAACAATCCAACGTGTACTTGCGAGATTCATGCAGCAATATGCTGCTCATTTTGTATAAAACAGCCTGAAATAATAGTGGAGACTGAAAGGTCATGTCTCTGGTGCACCTGAACTTGTAGAGTGAGCAAGCTCTAATATGTCAAATGACTGGAGGAAATAAATATCTCTAATATAATAGTGCAGAAAAACTTATCACAAGGATTTCCTTATTATAGCATCAAAATAAATATGTATTGGCATGTGATACAAAAAGAGAGACAGTAATATGGTATCTATATAAATAAGGAATAGCATTACCTGAAATACAATATCTTTGATTTAAAGGCTCTTTCCCCTCGCAGCAGAGGAAGAGTGTATTATTAAAAGGCTCTAAAGCTATGGGAAGCATGGGGATTAGACTGAGCTTCTGAGCAACATGCATGTAAATGAGACTTCCACTCATGTTCTAGTGCCCCAAAGGTCAGAGCAGACAGGGACTGAGAAGTGAAAATGCCACAAATCTCAAAGGTCTTGGCAGCTGCTAGTTCACAGTGCTGGTCAGACGTATCAGCAGAGCTCCAGGTTTATATGCTCGGTTTAGCAACATGACATGGGGTCAATTTATGTATGCAAATCTGGAAAAGTAAGCTATTCAGAATAGCTCTTCTTTAGGAGACCTTGTAAGCCTGGCTAAAGGTTACGCAGGGAATTTTTGAATAGGCACTCATCTACAGCTCTTCTCCAGCCCCTGAAATGGATTTAATGAGTGGAAGATTTTTGAGCCTGTGCAGGGTGGGGGAAATGTTAGGGGGCAAGTGAAAGGAGTCATGTAAGGACTTTGCAGAATAATCACAGGGCCTCCCTGTGAAAGCAGGGATTGGGGATACCACCCGAGCTTAGCTCCTTCCCCCATTGTAAGCTGTTTGCAAACTTAAATAGGGTAAAGGTAAAGGGACCCCTGACCATTAGGTCCAGTCGTGGCTGACTCTGGGGTTGCAGTGCTCATCTCGCTTTATTGGCTGAGGGAGCCGGCATACAGCTTCCGGGTCATGTGGCCAGCATGACTAAGCCGCTTCTGGCGAACCAGAAATGCCATTTACCTTCCTGCCGGAGCGGTACCTATTTATCTACTTGCACTTTGACGTGCTTTCGAACTGCTAGGTTGGCAGGAGCAGGGATTGAGCAACAGGAGCTCACCCCATCGCAGGGATTCGAACCACCAACCTTCTGATCGGCAAGTCCTAGGCTCTGTGGTTTAACCCACAGCATCACCCACATCCCATTTAAATAGGGTGGCTCCCCTATTATTTTCTCTCTTGGAACCTTCACAAAAGGATGAGTATCAGGAAATTTTAGCCTAGTTGTTGGGTAGAAGGAAAGCATATAGGATCCAGAGGTGTTTCTTCATAAGGGGAAATACTTTTCCTGACTCTGCAAGAGATCTGTATGCAACAGGGAGGGTTTCTTGAGGAGTAGTTTTACCACTGCCTCTTTCAAGCAGGCTTTGACAGCCCCCTTTCACAAGGAGGCCTTAATCACCTTCCTGGCCCAGCCCATTTTATCCTCTTCCCCATTTTATTCTCACAATAACCCTTTGAGGTACATTATACTAAGAGGTCACCCATTGAGTTTCATGACTGAGAGGTGGGATTTGAACCCTTGTCTCCCAGGTCCTAGTCCAACACTCTAACAACTACATCATATTGGCTCTTACATTGGCTCTCACTCCTTGCCCAAAACAGGGCTTGTTGTAAGTGCTCAACAGTCTGAAAGCTTTCCAGTTTTTCAAATGTTAAAAATATGGCAATAATAAATGTGAAACCATCATGAGCATTGAAAAGTAGTAGGAGACTTTTGCAGCTTCTAAACACCCTACAGACCAAGTAAGAAATACTGTTTACCAAGTGTTTCTGTTGTAAATTAATTCCCATCAGTTGGAGAAAAAAAATAGGATCTAGAGGTGGCAGTAAATAGTATACAGTCGTCTATAAACCTCAAGGTGGTTATTTATTGAATGCTACAAAATTATACACCAAGGAGTAAATTTTCAGAGCAGGTGTGAGACTGTGCAGCTGAATCCCCATTCATTCCGCTTTGAAAACTTACAAGTGATTACCCACATTTATAATAAAACCGATTTCTTTATGACTCTGCCCAACCTATATTTAACATCCACAGTTCTTGGGAGGATATCGAAGACTGTTTCAGTACAATATAGGCAGATACACAAAAATACATATCTGTAAATATACAACCGAAGAGGTGTTGATGTTTACAATGAATCTGAGGATCCTTAAAGTTGTGAAGGAATTCCCACACCTCTCCATCATATTGAAGGTAATGGCTGCTTTTGCAAATAACCCATTTTCTAATCGCCAGGTAGAAACAGTGTGTGAAGGGGAGATTCCCATGCCCCTCCATTCTGAGTATGGTGATATTCTCACATGTAACTTGGTTTGTCTCGTATCTGTTGTCCATTTCCAGTGGGAGCTGTTCTTTGCTTCCTGGATCTCCTCTATGCCTTATGTGCTTTTGCCCAGCTGGCACATATCCTTGAACTGAAACAATACCTTCTGCTTGCCTGAATGATGTGTGGGTGTGGGATGGAGCTTACAGAAAAGTTTGCAAACCCCTAGAAAGAGAAGACATTATCAATACTAATGCTGGAACATGTGCTGTGGGGATCAAGGGTCTGGAAACGGAGACTTATAAGGAAAGGTTGAGGGAGGTGGGGTATGTTTAACCTGGAAAAGAGGAGACTGATAGGAGATATGATAGCCATCTTCAAATATCTAAAGGGCTGCCACATGGAAGATGGAGCAAGTTTGTTTTTGCCTGCTCCAGGGGGTAGGATGCAAACCAGTTGATAAAAGTTTCTGAGTAAATGTTCTTGTTGGAATTCTGCCTCGGTCAGAGGGATGTGCCAGTCTTCCAGGCACCGGCTGAATTCCTTTCTGACCTCCCTCCTGCGACTCCCGGCAGGATAACAGACGAGGTCCGTTTCGGCGATTTTTCTCAGGCTGTGAGAAAAACACACCACTGCTTCTCCTCCTCCCTGCTTATCCCCAGGGAGGGGAATCAGACAGACAGAAGCGTATTTACATGTCTTTATTTCTGTCTCTTGCAGCCATACAGATAAAGATGTCTGCTCTCTTTGAACAACAGAGAGAATCTCACTCCACCCATGTACATCCTGTACAGATCATATGACACACACTTAGCTCACATCCGGTGCTCAATAAGGAGAATGGACTGCCCCTTTGTTTACATGGCAACAGTCACACACATCCTGTTTGGCTTTCCAGCCACAAGCAGCTGGCTTAGCTGCTTCTTGCTGCCGCATTGCTTCTTTATAGTAACAGTTCTGTCAGTAAGACAGTGGAGGTTTTTAAGCAGAGGTTGGATGGTCATCTGTCATGGGTGCTTTAGTTGAGATTCCTACATTGCAAGGATTTGGACAAGATGGCCCTCAGGGTCCCTTTCAACTCTACAATTCTATGATTTTATTATTCTAATTTACATTTTCTATTGACTTCATGGAAGTAGGATTTGCTTGACTAATCCAGGGTGTTGCGGGATCTGAATAATGGATTGTCAGAAAGGTTGGTGGTGTGCTACCTGAAAAAGTACCATGTTAACAGTTCCCTTCATCCCAATCCATACACCATATATTGTTGGAGGAGCTTTGATGCCTAACAACAGGTTCCTTGTCAATTCCAATGAAGGAAACAGCTTTGGGCATGCAGTGAAAGGAACGGGGAGATGCACATTTGAGATTGCATGGGATTCTAAATCATGGTGCCAGTCTATAAGTAAACTGGCATGGCATCTGTGTCTTCACCTTTTAAGCAAAAATTTCAAGAAACATATTCCTTGGATTAATGGACCTGTTCAACTATTCAATGATGTTCAGAGCTAGTTGAGTAGGTTGATAATATTAGCTACTTTCTATTTTACACAGTAAAATATATGCAGCAACAGCAAGCAAAACAAGAAAGCATATAGACACTTTACAGTTTCAGTGACCCAAGGTTCACTAAGAATATGGTCTTAATGAGCTGACTATTTTAATTCAGAATAGCTATTTATCAGGTCTGAAAGTGATACTAGCATTGTGTTTTGCATTAAATCAAATAAGTGATGCTTAAAGTAGGTCTCCTGGGCATGAAAACTATCCTGCAGCTGCATTCAGCAACTCCCCCATCTGGCATTATAGTTGGTGAACCTGTTATTACTACTTCCGAAGGTATCATAAAATGCGCAACTGTACACACACAGATGCCAGAGAGAATTCTGATAGTGGTAAACAAATACTATACTATCTGCCAGCTATTGGGCAGCATAACATCAGGCATCATTATCTTTCAGCATTAGACTCTAAGCATTAGACTAAACATGTGAAACTTTTTAAACCATCATGTTTTAAGGTGCAAACCACCAACATATTTACCTAATATTTTTCTTCTTCTAAAGTCCTCAAGATAAGGTCCATTTAAAAAAAAACAAATTCTTATACAACATGGTTGACAATCAGGTACAGCAAAAAAACAATCCCAAGATCAAACACCATCTCTACCAAAAACTATCTAGATGCCTAATGCTACAATTCTACTCCTTATTCCATTTTATCCTCTTTTCTTCCATTGTTGTGATTGTGTTTCCTGCATTTCCTCAGAACAGTTTTGCCTGCTCAACTCTCTCTTCACTTGTTAGCTCTCTCTTTATTTTCCTATACAGTGGTACCTCGGGTTACAGACACTTCAGGTTACAGACTCCGCTAAGCCAGAAATATTACCTCGGGTTAAGAACTTCGTTTTGGATGAGAACAGAAATCAAGCTCCGGCGGCGCAGTGGCAGCAGGAGGCCCCATTAGCTAAAGTGGTGCTTCAGGTTAAGAACAGTTTCAGGTTAAGAACGGACCTCCGGAACGAATTAAGTACTTAACACGAGGTACCACTGTATTTGTTCTTCCGTCTTACTCCCTACTCTCACCCAGTATAGAAGCCCTTGCACAGAGAAATTCTTAGACCTGAAACTTTTCAAATTAAAAAAAAGAAAAATCTCCTTGGTGATGTCTACATTTCTTGATGAGTACTAGTTATACAAAAAGGTATGTCCACATTCAAAAACATTTTCCCAGTCACTCCATGGCAAGTGGTGTTTGTTCATTTTTTTTTACTTCTTCTTTACTCTTACATTCTACTTTTTGATTTTTTGTATTTGGTGAAATGAATGTCATCTCTTTGGCGTTAGAACTTCATTGCATTTCTCAGTGTTTAACACAGTGCAAGTGCTTTTGTTGTACATTATTCATAGGAATACAAATAAATTAGTGGTGAGTGCTTTCAGAAATTACCATATTCTTGTTTGTTTCTGGCAGTTTCTTGAACGTGTGAGGCATGTGGGGTCAGAAGTGCAAGTTTGATCACCTCATGCTACTTTTATATCTGTCATTAGAGGGGGGGGGAATCTATATCTATAAATTAGCATATGCAACTTTTATGTAAGTTTGTGCCATGAGTATTACCTGTATACCGACTCCTTCGAGGATTTAGCCAATTAACCCAATTAACAAGCTTTAATTGCTCTTGAATAATCCTATTCTGGCTCAGCAATGAAAATGGAGGTAGCTTCGAAGATCTCTTATGTTTGTAGTCTCACTCCTAAAAGAAGTACTGAGGAGACCTGGGTCTTCCAAGTCCCTCCTTGTATCACCAGGCTGAGCACTGCATCCTTGTTGGGTGAAGACAAAGGCCAAGTAGGTGTTCAGCAGTTCTGCCTTCTCTCTGACACCCAGTTTCTCCACCTTCTCCATGCAAATGACCTACAACTTGCTTGCTCTTGCTCTTCCTTTGAACATAGCCGAAGAAACATGTTTTATTGTTTTAAACATCTCCTGCAAGTCTGAGTTTATTTTGAGCTATGGCCTGCCCGACTTTCTCCCTGCAATTGTTGGCTACTCATGTATACTCCTCCTTCATGATTTCCCCTTTCTTCCATTTCTCATACATGCTCTTCTTAAATCTCTGCCCCAGGGAGTCAGAGCCATGCCTGATTTCTGCTTGAATCCAAGTTATGTAGGCACTGCATCACGAGACCACCCGCAGAGCACTGAAGAAAGGCTTTTTATTATTATTAAAGGAGAGCAGTGGAATTTTTTTTAAAAAAAGGTTAATTAAAGCTTTTGACTTTTTTAAAAAGAAAGTTCTCTGCTAAGTAATAATAATAATAATAATAATATCATCCTCTGGAACTCTTCAGTGCTCTGCAAGTCATTTTTTGGTCAGCCACATTTCTTTGTAAGGCCCTCAGAAATTGCTCTTCTTTGTCTGGCATGTTCTAAACCAGTGTTCCATAAAGCAGGGAGACAAAGATGCTGCCTAGTTCTAAGTTAAGAGCAAGAGGCAAACCTCTGCATCTCCCCCATGCCCAGGGCATTTCTCATACTGAATTCCTTTTTGACAGATAATTTCTTTTCACCCATCCCTCACATGAATGGTCAAGGTGGAGCAACCAGGGGAAAATATCAGCACAGCACTAATTTAGAGGGTCATCTCTCGCAGTGTCAGTCGATCTCTCGCCCTCTGGTAGTTAATTGGTGATCAGTCACCAAATGATTTTCAAATTATTCCTGAACGCCGTGTCCCCTAGTAGATGTCGGTTGCTTTGTCAATTGCCAGTAAAGAATGATGGCCATTTGCATAAGCAAGTGGACTCCCAGCCTAGTCCCGCTTCGACATTCAGAGGCTTTCCATAGGCAGCTGGCTTCACTCCCTTATCTTAATTGAAAAACCTCAGAGTGAAGTTTGTAAATCGTAGCAATAGCCATAGCAGCACTAGTGATGTTTTTACACCAACATATTATAGTGATTCGTCCGCTGAGCAGCTGGGAGTCTCCTCTTTTTTTTTTACCCGACTGGTGCTGTTAAGTGGTTGAGAAGCACAGCTGATCAATTTTCTGGTACCATCTGGGATTCTTTGTATTGGTACTTCCATTGCCACACTTTGTAGCTTTTGCATTGCAAAATTATGGGCTTCTGTGGACTGGAATGAACTTCAAGCCATGTTTCAGTAGTATTTCTTAGTATTGTTTGCTCTCCCCCTCTCTCTTTCTCATCATCCCAGAAACACTTGATAACCTTTCTGAGAAGAAGCTGCTGCATTTGTGCCAGAACAGTAAATAGACTTGGCAAGCCCTTTGGCAATAATTGATCATATCCAAACAGTAATTGAATTCTGTTTGCTGTAGACATGAAAGAAGCTCATGCCACGCAGTCGCTGCTGTGATAGTTGGCTCCCAAGTCATCCTATTTGTTTCACTGCTCTGATTCTTCACTTCTCCTAATAGGAAGGGGGTTTTGTTGTTGAAGATGTTTCAGCCAAGCTGTTGCTGCTACCCTCTTCACAATGTAGCTTCCAACGCTTCAATATCACCAATATTTTTAGCTCGGTAGATACATGCACTATGTAAAAAGAACAGATACTTGCTATGAATACTTCCTGAAGGACCTCCAAAATCATTAACTCTCCAGGTCACTGTTGGAAGAGATGCACATTGTTTTCCTGCATTTCTGTATTTGAATGACAGCACCAGAAGAGCATGTGTTGTGCATGTTCAGCTTCTGCGTCTGAGTAATGGCATCACATGAACATGTGCACAAACATTAACATATTTTCAGAGGAAAAGGAAAATGCATTTCTACAGATGGATTCACTACATATTTTAGCATTTGAGTTACAATCCTTTCCCAGACCCTGATGCTATGTTATCAGTTCAACTTGTGAAAGAACTCAAATTCCTGGCACTGTATCTTTGCTCTCTCTTATCATGCAACTTACACCTGTGGGGCCAACAGGAAAGGGGATGGGTGTCTGTTTCTGTGGCTGTATATGAAAATGCCAGAGATGGGGAGATTAATCTGCAGGGGCTTGGCAGACTGGATCTGGCTAGTGGGTCACAATTTAGTCACCCCAATGTAGATCATTCAGAATTGTGACCCCATATCTGAGATTCTACATTTTATTTTTTAACTTCAAAACTCCACTTCATGGCTCAACTAGGGCTGCTATACCTTTAGGATTTCCTGGACATGACTGGGATTTCAAAGGCAGAAGTGACGTCCAGGGAGAATTTCTAGAAGGCAGCAGTTTCTCCTGGATCTTTGGCAAGTAAACTGAGAAATCACAACTTTGGGGGTGTCCAGATTTAGCACACTGAAACTAGAAAGAGGACTAACCTACCCTAAACCCACTTTCTTCATGTGAATTTAATGAATGAAAGGAACTTCTCATTAAATGTTTGTTAGGAGTATGTTTGGGATCATAACTCTAATTGGCTTGAATCCATATACTCTGGCTCAGTGGGACTGTCAATCAACCTTGGACAGTTAATTTTAGATATACTATTTAAGTGAACAGAAATAGCTCTCTTTTTCTCCATCCCTCCCGTCAATCTCCCTTCAATATTTACATGTTAAAATGAAGAGTTAAAGAGCGTTTAATTAAAAGTCAAAACTACTGAATACTTAAAACCAATACAAAAAAAAGCTCAAGTTTTTAGAAGCCATCATTTCGATGATTCGTTTTCACTAACTGGCTTCGTCCTTAGAAATAAAAGGCCAAAAGGGCAGTTGTTAGGGAACAAAGTAGTGGGCATATTTTAGAACTTGTCACACACTAACCCATCATTCCTTTGGAGGGAAATGACCTAGTTATGCCTGAAAATGAGACCACTTTTTATCCTACAGTCAAATTAAAGAGTTTTATATTTCTTCCCCCCTCCTTATTATCCAGGGTCTTCAAGGAGCCCAAAATGTGCATGACCTATTAAGGGGATCCTTATCCATCATTCCTTTCTTGACCAGGAAACCTTTAGGTGACCCAGAAATGCTGAAAACTTTATTCTCTTAGCACGCCATAGAAGGAAAATGCTGTGAAGTGGGGCGGGGGGCGTGTGTGCCCTGAGCCCTGCAAATCTATTGGGCTAGAACTTTGCTTGGCAGGCTCTGAACCAGGAGAAGCAGGGAGGAATGTGGTGGGAATTGAATGGTGCCACTCGACTTGGACACGGGTGGCGCTGTGGGTAAAACCTCAGCGCCTAGGACTTGCCGATCGCATGGTCAGCGGTTCAAATCCCCGCGGCGGGGTGCGCTCCCTTTGCTCGGTCCCAGCGCCTGCCAACCTAGCAGTTCGAAAGCACCCCCGGGTGCAAGTAGATAAATAGGGATCGCTTACTAGCGGGAAGGTAAATGGTGTTTCCGTGTGCTGTGCTGGCTCGCCAGATGCAGCTTGTCATGCTGGCCACGTGACCCGGAAGTGTCTTCGGACAGCGCTGGCCCCCGGCCTCTTAAGCGAGATGGGCACGCAACCCCAGAGTCGGACACGGGCAGGGGTACCTTTACCTTTACTCAACTTGGAGGAGTGGAGCTCTCCCCTTTCCACCTCAACTTTTGCCTCTTAGGAATAGGGACCAGGAATGCCAGCTCCCCACCCCACCGGCAACTTTCCTATGGAGCTGGCAGCCTCAGTAGAGGAAAGGAAAGAGGAAGGGAGGGAAAGAAGAAAGGAGAGAGAGAGAGAGTGCATTACAATATATTGTTTCTAGAATATTTGACAAACAGGCTTGGGCACAGCAAGTGGTAGATGTCAGGAGACTGAGGTTCAAATCCTGTTCAGCCTCTCTGTGCAACTTACTGCATTCAGCTGTTGGGAGAGCAAAATCCCAAAGAGGAGCATAATGATTGCAGCCACCACCAACATTCCTCCTAAAGCAGCATTTGACATTAATTCCTCCTCAAGCACAATATCTAGAAAATTTTGAGAGGAGCCAAAATAATTCTTATGAGAGTGGATAAATTTCCAAGAAGGGACTCTGCAAACCTTAAGTCCAGAGTACTGCTGAATTCACTTGAAGCAAAAATCAAAGCAAATCTCCTCAATTAAATTGAAGTGGGGTTAATTTTTCCCCAGCTACAGTGAATACTAACCTGGAAGACTCTCGGGTTTTTTGCAATGGACGATTCCCAATGAGAACTTTCCCTCCAAAATGAGGGGAACACATTTTCAATGGCTTACAGAAATAATTTCAGTTCCAGAATAGATGTTTACCTATTTTGTTCTTGTATTAAAACACTCCCCCCTGAAATGTGTATCCTAAAAAGTCTATTCAAAGGATGCTACAGTGGTACCTCAGGTTACATACGCTTCAGGTTACAGACTCCGCTAACCCAGAAATAGTACCTTGAGTTAAGAACTTTGCTTCAGGATGAGAACAGAAATCGTGCTCTGGCAGCGTGGCGGCAGCGGGAGGCCCCATTAGCTAAAGTGGTGCTTCAGGTTAAGAACAGTTTCAGGATAAGAACGGACCTCCGGAACGAATTAAGTGCTTAACCCAAGGTACCACTGCATAAAGAACCTAATCTCAGTTATGTACCTAATGCATCTATAGGAGCTTGTGCTCTTTATCTGAATTGAGAGCATAAGCAAGAGAACAAATAGTAGATTAACTGATCATAGAAATCTAGCCATACTGCTAAATATTTCCCTTTCTCTGCTACTGACACAAAAATATATCAGCCTGAAAATTCTTAACTCATTATAAAGCAGACTGATCATTCATAGGTGAAAACTAATCTCTGTGTCTCACTTTCCTAATTTGTAATGTGCGGATAACACCACTTAATTACCTGCTTCATAGGATCTGGCTAATTAATTAATATAAAAAAGCACTATGAGTATGAAGCAATAGAGTGCTGAGAGTTAGCAAACCTGGTTTTCTTTTTTAAGTCGAATATATCTCTGACTTTTTCATGTTTCAGGGAGCAGGACCCTTCAAAGGCTCTCTTTAAGAAATTCAACAGAGGCTGGATGTTCTATCTTATGAATGATTAATATTTAAAATTATTCGTTTTGAAGGATATGTCTATTTCCACCCACCTCCACAAAGTTCTTACTTAAAGTATCTTCTCCAGCTGACTTTCCAGCTGATATCTGAAAGGCAAGATGGAACCGAAATTTCATGCCCATAGTACAGTGTCATAATCATTGTTTTGTAGGAATCAGACAGAGCTGAATGTATAATAGTGGGCAGAATGACTTGGACTGGGTTCAAATTCCAGATCATCTATGAAATTCACTGGGAGCCTTTGAGCCAATTACTGCCTCTCAAACTAACCTTCCACTCACAGTTACTGTTTTTGTTGCTTTATTTCTTTATATAGGTTAAGAATACAACTCCAAATGAGGAGTTTTGGGTGAGATACATACATGAGCCATACAGGAAATTTTATTGTGTGCTGTGAAAAAACCATAGATTTCCCCCATGAGTTTTCATGATGCTTTGTTAGTTTCCTATTTATGGAGAAAATAATCTGCATTGTTTTTCTTTTAAAATGGCAGATATACCAGCGTATTGCTATTCCTAGTGCCTCTGTTTTGGGGGTTTTAATATAAATGATAATGGAGAAAGATGGCGTTCATGATGCATTTAAACTGTGCTCCTTGGTTTTATTGAGCCTGAGTCCCACCTAATGGAAAACATTTACAATTATGTTCCTTAGTAGCTACCAAGAATATGTACACTTTAGTGGCTTAAAATAAGGCAAGGTTGTTTCCTAGGCCGTGTTTCAAGTTGTGTGCGCACGTTGGCCTACATACCAAAGGGGGGAGGTATTCACCTGATGCACATTGCCTGTCTGGTTTTCCCATGCCCGCGAGCTCCTTGGATTTGTATTCATGAATCTGTCATCTGTGTATGTTCTGTAACCTGCACATGTGCAATGGCTGTCTCGAATGTACACATCTCAGCTTAACTGCGAAGTGAATGTGGCTTGCCTTTTCAAATTGGATGGAAGCTGGTTTAAGGAAAAACACACCAAATAGCAGTATTTCTTAAGAAACCAAGGGATAGATCTGGATTGCAGCTAATGCCTTGTGTGTATGACTTCACACACCAGCAATGGGAATGCACTGAGTGAACAGCAATGTGTACACAGCCATCGTCTTTGATTTGAAAGGGAATGTTCTGGTGCTGTCTCACAGATCCCAGAGTTGTCGCCATAAACCCACATCCAATCAATGTTGTTTTCTTTCATACTAAACATTAGCCAGCTTGCCAGCGTTTCACAGATTTCCCCAATTCATTTGTCTGCCTAAAACTTGCAAATAAATATCACGGAATATTACACAATGCAAAAGAACATCTGTTCTTGAATTGTCTTTTGAGTCTGTTCTATAATCTCTGAACTGATCTTCATCTCTTTAGAAGATTAGAGAACACAAATCTATCAGTCTGAGAGCAGATTAGGAAGAGATTATAAAGATGGACATTTGAAGCGTGAATCATTTGCACTTTGGAATCGCTGGCTCCAATCCAATGGTGCATGAGGGCAACAGAAACCGAGACTGCCACCCTTGAAAGGCAATCAGACATAATATCAGTCAGACTCTTGGGCAGAAAACTGAAATTTGGGAAGATGTACCCAGCCACATTCTGGCTGCTTGAATACTTGCTTGGTGAGATACCAATTTTCTTCAAAAGGCTACATGAACACAGTCTCAGCTGTGCATTCATGCTATGCAATCTCATGTATAACTTCCATTGGCATGTGTAATTTTCATTCTAGCTGTAAGGAGGCCTGATTCTGCATGCATTTGGCCACAAGCTCGATCTGGGCCCTGTGTACAACTGGTTGATATGGATTTCACTCATGTTCACTTTGTGCATTCCAGAGCTTTTCCCCCAAACCCTCCACGAACATAGCTGTTGTGGCAGGCACAACCCAATTATTTACGCTTTAGACATGGAGGCACAGGAATCAGTGATATGCATTCCTGGATCCCTGCATCTTACATAAAATCAGAATTGATTATAAGCAGACAGCATAGAGATCTAGTGATGCTAAAAGGAGCAGATTTAGAAACAAAAAAGGAGACCTTATTTTTAAACATTTGGACTCGATATTGAATTGTCCTTCAAACTGCCGCAATATAATCCTCGAGTTTGTTTGCTGCATCTGTCAATGTGTATTGTATTGACTAATTTACTTTTATGGGGTTTTTATTTTAGATAGTCCATCTGTTTCTAGGAAAGAATATTGTCTCGTTAACTGCAGTGCAGCTTTTGCATGGGAGGGCATTGAGGCACTTGCTTGTTGGAGCAGGTGCACATATCTCCTCCACTGGCTATAGGACATTCCTTCAGTACAGGGGCCAAATCAGCTCCCCCACAGAAAGTAATGAACTGGCAACCCTAGTGAGCCCATTAGTGTCATTAGAGGGAAATGTCATGAGCATCTGAGGAAGAGTGTGCATGGTGGATTGAAGGTGGTGAATGGCCATGGAAATAGATGGGGGAAGTAATACAAGAGGAATGTGCGTCTACGAAGCAATTTTGAAGAGGTGCAAGAGAGCAGAGAAGCCATGTTCTTGTAGTCAGTGGTCAACATTGGTTCTACCAAAGCTCAGCACCAGCTATCATTGAGCTGATTTCTTGTGGAGAAGGCCTTCTGCACCAGGGATAGAGGAGAAATTTGATTCCACTTAATTTGCACTTTTCAAAATAATCGTAGAACTGAAACATAATCCACACCCCTCTGAATTTTATAATGCAATTTTCTGGGCTGGCTATAGGGTGGTGAGTTTGAACTTTGTCTCCAATAAAGGAGAACAGGCATTCTAGTGTTAAAGTTTGGCAGTAATCATGACCAACATAGGATAGTCAGAGGATGAGAAAGTGGCAGAACAATTTGAGGAAATGGCACAATGTTCCCAGAGCGGGCCATTAGGAAGAAATTCAAGTAAAGCCCAGAAATGAGACATGGCTGTGATGGAAGTGGAAGAGTGGCATCATGAAATCAGAAAGATCCTCAGAGTGCAAGTATTTGTGAACAATTTGTAATTTTCTTGAAAGAAGTAAAAACCTTTAGAACAGTTGGGGACAACTGCACAGAAAGGGTGGAGGAGGAGTACTCTGTGAAGTGTTGCAAATCACAACCTGTGTTGTTTATTATACACACATACTTACCCTAAGATCCCAAGGTGGGTTACAATATTTACGAATGCAATATTGTAAACACTTAAAATGGATTACAGTGGTACCTCAGGTTACAGACGCTTCAGGTTACAGACGCTTCAGGTTACAGACTCCAGAAATAGTATCTCGGGTTAAGAACTTTGCTTCAGGATGAGAACAGAAATCGCACGGCGGTGGCAGCAGGAGACCCCATTAGCTAAAGTGGTACCTCAGGTTAAGGACAGACCTCCAGAACAAATTAAGTTCTTAACCCGAGGTACCACTGTACAATAAAACCAATAGGGTGGGTCCAATCAGGTGTCAAAGGTCAGGGTAAAGAGCTGCATCTTCAGCCTATGACAAAACAACAACAACTATGCAATGAAGGTGCTAGGCGAACATCTTAAGGATGGGATAAGGTAAAGGTAAAGGTAAAGGTACCCCTGCCCGTACGGGCCAGTCTTGACAGACTCTGGGGTTGTGCGCCCATCTCACTCAAGAGGCCAGGGGCCAGCGCTGTCCGAAGACACTTCCGGGTCACGTGGCCAGCGTGACATCGCTACTCTGGTGGGCCAGAGCCGCACACGGAAACGCCGTTTACCTTCCCGCTGGTAAGCGGTCCCTATTTATCTACTTGCACCCGGAGGTGCTTTCGAACTGCTAGGTTGGCAGGCGCTGGGACCGAGCAGCGGGAGCGCACTCCGCCGCAGGGATTTGAACCGCCGACCTTTCGATCGGCAAGTCCTAGGCGCTGAGGCTTTAACCCACAGCGCCACCTGCGTCCCAGGATGGGATACCCAGCCAGTAATCTGCCTGAGGCATTTTGGACCAGCTGATGTTTCCAAGTCATGTTCAAGGGCAGCCCCATGTAAATCATGTTGCAACAATCTGGTCTGAAAGTTGCCACAGGCTGGAGTACAATGACCAAGTCATCTCTGTCCCAAACAGGCCACAGCAGGTGAACCAGCATTAGCTGGAAAGAGGCACTCCAAAACACCAATGGCCAGCTTTATTAAAATAAAAATATCTGGCCTGTGCCACTTTTAAAATAAAACCTCTCATTATCGGATCATCTTAAACTCATTCAGTTACAATACATGTGGCTGGGCCATGGGCTACATGCAGCCTGCTGTTGGTGCTTCTTTTCTGCTGAATTTAGCCCCTTTCTGCTGCCATGGTTTCGTGTCTGAGGATCTGTGTTGTATCTGTTGTTCAATGAGTTTGTTTCTTGATGAATAGAGTGTTTTTTCCCGCTCTGCCCCACTCTCCTCTCCACACATGAACACTAGTGGGATATGGGGCCCAAGCACCTACCTATCACTGGATTTGGCCCTCAGGAGCCAAAAGAGTGCCCACCCCTGAGTTAGGCTATTAACTTCTAATTGTATTATATATACTTCCAAAATATCTGCTTAAAGCAGAATTCAGAAATAACTTTGGGAGCTCCACCTGAGGTAAAGCATATGAGGAATTCCAGAGGAAGTTGAAAGACAGCCAATAAAATTTCTAGCAGAATTTATCAGGAGGTTCATTTCTGCACATCATTAAGATATCATCTGATTTCACCTAAACCAAAACACCCAAACCCACACACCCACACCCCAAACCCCCAAAGCAAATTGGGGTACTGGTCCTTAGAGTACACATCTGAAGCATTCTAAGGAAACAAAAAGTTCTGATATAACTAGTGAAATGTCTCAATAGTTGCACACATCCCTGCCTAATATGAAAGGCTGTGAGAAAAACAACAGTCAAACACACACACACACACACACACACACACACACACCCCAATTCCTTTCAAAGCATATTATTGTGATTTCCACAACTAACAGGCTATTTCTTGGGAATATTTACTGATGTGAGCAAGGTACAAATTAATGAAATACTGTGAATAAGAGCCTCTTAATATTGCTTCTATTGAAATATTTCTGCAAGTGGCAGATGGAAAAACCCTGTAGACTGCAGTCCTAGAAGTCTTATAGGACTTAATTATTGCTGCCTTGTGCAGTAAAATGAAACTTGACTAAGTTTTGTGGTTTCTTTTCATTGCAGTATGTCACAGGCTGCCCTTCAAGAGGAGACTTCTGTTCCCTAGTTCATCATCACAACTGGATGTACGGTAACTTTTATTCTTTTTTGGAAATGAACATATCCAGTGAATTCATTACTTAAAATGGCACTTTTGCAGTTCTAGGTTAAAATGTTTTCGAGTCCTCATCTTGTTGATCACAGACCAGCCAACGTTAGGTGTTAAATGTTGTATGAGCTAAACTGCACGTAGTGTTAAATGTATGACTTAAACGTTGCATGTGTGTGTGTTTTTAAACTGCAAAATTCACAGCCATTCTATTCAACTGCAAATTGAGTTGAGTTCAGGATTTGGGACCTCATGAGGAGGAGGGTTAACCTTTCAGGCTGCAACCCTAAACTATGACTACTCAGAAATAAGTCTCATTGAATTAAGTGGGGCATATCCCCAGGTAAATGGAGTGAGGACTGCAATCTTGCTTTTGTCCTGGTCCCATTGGAAATTACCACCCTGGCTAATTGGCACTGTAAGGACAATACTGTTGGCACCAGTGGTAGCTTCTTAGGAAGTAGGGGTGTTGGGACCACATCCTCAGGGCCACAGTGTGGGAAGAAAGAATACACTTGCTCCCTTCATGCTGTGATCCCAGTCCTGATCAGCCTTCACGCCAGCTGCTATTTGCTGTTTCAAAATATAGCCCACTGTTCTCTACAATATAAGGATTCTTTGGGCAGGTGGACAGAGCAGTATACCTTTGTCCAGGTAATAATAGATGGATGCTTCTCCCATCTCCATGGCACAAACTACTGGTTACACATTTGTGGATGAAGCCAACCTATAGTATGAAGCTGCTAGTCTGAGATACTCTGGAGGAGTTAAATTACATTCCTTAGGGTGCCCATGCTAGAGTAATTTTCCACGAGGCAGGGGGCCTTCTCCAAAAGCAAGTGATTTAAATATAGCAGCCAAAATGCTTTTAGAATTGTGTTTTCAGTCTTTCTGTACACGGTTTTTTTCTTAGGAAGGGTGGGTGTAAAGAAATATTTGGCACTGTTCTTTTCACAACCATACCTGGAATAACATGATGAAACTGTTAGAATTCCTGGTCTATGATTGCAGTCATGGGATTGTTGTCTTTCACATGACAGTATATGTTTTGACTCAACAGAGTAGGAAGTGACGGAAACAGGATGTTTGTGTTACTGTGTTCCGTGAGGTGGGACTATTGTCCTTTGTTCTTTTTCTCTTTGCTGTCTGATGCTAGAGAGAGAGGGAGCCATGTTGCAGTGCTCTGTGCGTGTTTATATGTAAATAAAGTAGATTAGCCAAAATGCTGAGTTGCTAAGGTCTGTTACGCATGATGCACAAACTCTGCGGATCCCTAAGGGTGCCGGTGTCGGTTGGCATCGGTCGCTGTGATGTTTGGGCTGAAGAAAGCTTTTGAAGCTCCTGAACAAAAGACCAGGAGGGAGAGAACATGCCAGTCGGGCATGTGTCTCTGCCATGGTCCTACTCGAGTGTAGGCTGAACTCCTGACAGAAACATGGCCAGGGAAGAAGGGATTAGTGAAGATCTATGTTGGGAATAAGGCGGGGAATCAAAACAACCTTACCCAATGGTTGGCATGAGAATCAAAGTCTGCCATGGGGAAAAGAGGGGCCTGCCCTAAATCATGTTGGGTGGGTGCAGTCCCTAGGGCAGCCCCTGAGATTTCCTTCCTAGGAGTGGAAGGGGAGCAGCAGTGTCTCCTACTTTGCTGAGGGAGGCTCCACTGCACAGCAGCCTCTTTGCGAACAGGAAGTGCTGCTGATGGTCTCCCCAAATGGTCTTCCTATTTGCCATGAGGCTGCTGCAGAGGCAGTGTTGGGCAGGGGGTTGCCCAGGAAGCGGATGATCCATCATCTAAGGAACACACTGTAGCCATCACTGCCATGCATTCCTTGGAGGTTCAGTCTGTAGTCCCTGTGGATCCTGCAACCTGAGACGGCCTACTCACCATGTTTCATGGGTGGGCTGGCTCTGCCTATATTTGAGTGACACAATTTCACAAAAAGAGCAGGCAGGGTAGCACATAGGGCATTGCCCTGCTGCTGAAGTGATGCACTGTGGGCTGCTCTGTTGCATCTTACAGTTGAATTTCTCATACAACTCTCCGCAAGAAAAAAATCTACAGACTTGCAACGAAATTAAATATGAAGATATAGCAGACAGGTTTTCTATAAGAAGTTCCCAAGAGCTCCTTGGGAAGCTTGGCTTATTAAGGATGAGAGAAATACTTTGTATCTCAACATGTGAAGAAGAATAGCTTTTGGGATTCATGGTGGAATTAATGATTTGTTGTGAAGCCATAAAGTATTTATGTGTATATGAGGTGTCTGTGTATATATACATATCTATATCTATCTACATCTATATATTATTTCTCAAGTTGGGGGAACACTCTCTCTCTCTCTCTCTCTCTCTCTCTCTCTCTCTCTCTCCCTCTCTAATTTTAATGAATTATTATAACTGTTTCATGGGGGAAAGCCAAGAGAAGCCCCTTTCCATTAGAATTATTTAATCAGCTCAGACATCATCCTACCATACTCTTGGAAAAGAGAAAAGTTACTTAGCAATTCTAAAGAAGCAGCAAAATAATTTACTCTTCCTCAGTCCTTCAGCAAAAGTAGATTAGAAAGCCAGGTCAGGCTTCCGCCTCTCTTTACTCCACTGAGACAAATCCATTAACTTAACAGAAACAAGGGCAGGTTGCCAGCAGTAGGTATTTAAGAAAGATGAGCCTTAAAGGTAAAGATATTGAAAGTATGGAGAGCAAACAGCAGTGTGTGTGGTCAGTGGCAGCTCTGTATAGTCATATACTTTATAGTATCATCCATTCTACTTTTACTGTATTGTTACCATCTTCCTATCAATAGATGACCTTCTGCGTCTGGTTGGTCATACGTTCTTTCCCTTAGTTCACCAGGAGTTTCCTGAAAGGCTTTGAGGATTTGTGGCACACACAGAAGACCCTGAATGTCCATTGTCCGCAGGGAGAACCCATGTGAATTAATTATAATAATAATAATTTTATTATTTATACCCCAACCATCTGGCTGGGTTTCCCTAGCCAGTTGGTTATTGCTATGGTGCAGTTACGCCTGCATGAAGAGGAGTATATTTTACCACTTCAGCCTCTGCCATTACCTTCATATGTGCAGACACTCAGCAGTATCAAACATAAAGGCTGAAAGCCAGCAGACTCTGAGGGCATTGGCTCTGCATTATTAGCTTCAAGAACTGCAAAGATCCATGTTCACAAGGGCAAATGCAACTCTTTGTGTTGAGAGTACAGCTCTATCTCTTGTATCATTTGTGCTGGCCAGCTCACTTATATACACACAGATATATATATTGCCTTCTTCACCATGTACATTGTTGTGGTTCAAAAAACAAGGCCTACTAGGCTTCCCTACATTTACACCAATGCTTTGGCTCAGGAGCCAGAGAAATTGGATATTATTTTTGTGGTGGAGCTTGGGCTTTCCTGGCTCAGCCGGCCCTCAACATAAGACCCTCCCCTCAGCTGAACCAATGATATGCCTGTATAAGTTCCTCTTCTTGGCTGAGCCAGGACTCTGCAGTCTCAGTTGGGCTCAGCCAATGGAAGCTGGTGTAACTTACACAGGTATACGCCCCCCCCCCCGAAAGGGCATTTTGGGAGTATGGCAGGGGTGGAACTGATGGGCCACTGGGAGTGTGCCATGTTCCAGTGAAGGAACAATTAAGAGGCCACTTTAAGATTCTGGTTGTTGCTTTGAAGCCCTGTCCATACCCACCTTACAACTGATATCATGAGCCAAGTGGGGAGGCCTAGTGGGTCATGTTTGGCCTGCAAATAGCAGGTTCCCCATCCTGGAGGGGATCCTTTGAGGACCACCTAACTTGAAAGCTGGAGCCTGATGGATAACAAGCAGATGATGATGCTTTGTTGACCTGGCAAAGTCGGAAGACGAGAGGTTTCAGTCTGCCTGCCTATTAGAGAGGATGCAATTATAGGCACCCCAGTCACTGTGCACCTGAAATAATAATAATAATAATAATAATAATAATAATAATAATAATAATAATAATTTATTTATATCCCGCCCTCCCCAGCCAAAACCGGGCTCAGGGCGGCTAACAACACTGAAATAGTGCAACATTATAAAAACATTATAAAATTAATTAAAATTAAAATTGATGGCAACCATAAACTAAAGTTTTGTAAAGATTGCCAAAGGAGGGAGTCAGGCTGCGCCCTGACCAAAGGCCTGGCGGAACAGTTCTGTCTTGCAGGCCCTGCGGAAAGATGTCAAATCCTGCAGGTCCCTAGTCTCTTGTGACAGAGCATTCCACCAGGTTGGAGCCGCAGCCGAAAAAGCCCTGGCTCTAGTTGAGGCCAGCCTAACCTCTCTGGGGGTCTGAATTGCACACAGTGTCACCACCCTCCCTTACAACTGAGAGCAAAATTCATAAAAATGCAACATGATTTTGTAAAAATGCCTATAAAAAAGCCAGATCTTTCACTCATGACCGATAGCAGAATAGCAACCACAGCACAGCTCTAAGAGCGCATTTATAATCTTCAAAAGTAAACGTAATTAAGTTTATTGTTCTCTTTGACTCATATTCTGAATTTGTGGTTTGTGTTCCGATACAAAAGTTTCCTGTTGCTTCTTTGAAGTCGAATCTACATGAAAGATGTGCTTTATGAGCACAAGTTTTGGAAGACTGAGAGATAACTGCACTATCTTTCTGCCCAATATACATCCTTGTAATAACTTCAGCAAAACATGATGAGAGCTTAAAGAGCTTATTTCTTTACCTGTTTGTTATGAGGATTATTTATTTCTTTAAGGAACCACAGAGCCACAGCTCTGGTAAGGCTAAAGTGTGATTTCTTATCTCTGGTTGTATTGCAGGGCTGATTTAGGAAGTAGAACCTACCTTATTAATTTCATTTTCATTGCAACAAAAGACTTTCTTTTAAACCCTTGCAGAAATACAGAGCGAGGATGTAGCTATAAGGAAAGGCTAACTCACCTAATCAAGATAACAGATAATAAAGTGTAGAGTTATTGAATTCCACAGTATAAAAATTACTATTATGTGTGAAGACAAAGAGTTATAGCTTTCCCCGCCCACTATAGATCAGCACCCAAGCACAGAAATATCAGAAATTACAGGGCAGCAGTATTGCCAATTGCACTGTGATTTATCGTTAAGACATTTATCATTAACACATTTATAAATTTGTTCCTTTGACAATCAAGTGCTTGTAGTTGAAAACTAGGTGAGGATCAGGGCCAGGCAGGCCCAGCCCAAGACATTTTGGCACCTGAGGTGAACCCCAAAATGGCGCCCCTCTCCCCCACCAGGGGAGAAGGGGTGAGTGAAGATCAACATCAGGATCAAGGGGAGAATAAAGATCTACATTGGGAACTGATATCCCTGTGGATTCTGCTGCCTGAAGCAGTCCCCTCACCTTGTCTTATGGGTGGGCTGGTCCTGGGCCAAGTTAATTCAATGTGCATTTCTTTTAAAATCTAGGTGCTTTTAAGCAAACCAGCAGTTCCTGGTTTATCATAGAAAGATAGATTTGGAAGTGGGGGCGGGCTATGGATGCTATTTTAATCAGTTGGCAGCAGCATGAATGTCTCATAAGTTTCATTGGATTGCCACCTGAGTAATAAAAACAAACTAAACAAAAAAACCGAGAGAGAGAGAGAGAAATGAAAACCATATGAAAAGCATTTGGCCATCATTGCTACTTCTAGAATAAGGCAAAATTTTGCATGCCTGGATTACATTATCATCAGAACTAGCAACAAATCAGGTTTGTTTTACATCTAAATACAGAGATGCCTTTGAGTTAAAGAGGCAGAATCTCTTCCAACATGGCTAGAGTTATTTTTGGCTCAGCATACATCCATGGCTCAGACAACTTGATCTTTATACATCAATATTTATGATAGAAAGAGAACTGGAAAGTTTCCTAGACCATTTGAGTTATGTGCATAGCCTGATCAAATTTACTGCATCGTTTAGTACAAAGCAGCTACATTACCTGGACCTAACAGCAGAAAACGGAAGCGATGCACATTTTGTAGTTAATACGTACTGAAAAAGAGGCAGATGGAAATAATATTCTTCATGCAAAAGGTTTTCCCTGTATTCATGATAAGAGGGTTCTCACTGCCATACATTTGGCTTATAAAAATATACATACAATCAAATCAAATGATAGGGGATGCAAAAATAAAGTATTGAGTGATGCTGACAGGTTTATAATGAGAATCTAAAGACAGAGGGCAAATCATTGAAATGGTGATTAAATGATGAGTAAAACTGCATACATCTCTGTTAGAGGCACCTGTTGGTTCAAAGCAGGAAGATGAATGGATATACTGCATTTCAACAGCAGAATGTGACACACACACACACCCAGTACTAGCCACACATTAGAGCTGTGAAATGTGCAAATCTTAGTAAACCCTTACGCTGCTGTTGGAGCCTTGGAATAAATCTGAAATAAACCAGTGGGTGCTCTTCATTGATCTATCAAGGTCAAACACCACATATGATTGGTTTATAATTTCAATCTGATATTTGCACACACACGCAAAGGGTGCTCTCCGCGGTCCTGTGTCAAAACTTTTTTTAAAAAACAAATGGATTGCATAGAGCTGGTCTGTAAGTCTCTGCATTATTGGTTATGTGTAATAGAGATGGGAATAGTTTGGGTTATTTTATTTATTTATTTATTTATTAATATTTATTAAAATTTTTGTTTAGACAATAAAAAACATACATAGTAACATTGTATTTTCCGTTTTCCACATTTCATTCTCATCTTTGGACTTTCTCACATCTCTTGTTCCTGCCTTCTAAACTCATATATTTGCTAGCAAATTGCTAACTTGTTTCAATTCATATAGTGTGGTTTTCCAGTATTGAATCTCAAATTTTAGAATTTAACTCACTTTTTTAAAACTTTAATTTTAACATAATATTTATCCAAAATTTATCTTTTCTTTCAATTACTTATAAATTTCTTTTCGTTATAACTAATTTGTTGGAGCCGTCTTATTACCGATCTTACATCTTTCTTAACATTCATACAATTTACAATATTTTTGTAGATAGTCCTTAAATTTCTTCCAGTCCTCCTCCACCAATTCTTCTCCCAGGTTTCGGATTCTGCCAGTCATCTCCGCCAGTTCCATATAGTCCATCAGTTGCATCTGCCATTCTTCCAGTGTGGGCAAATCTTGAGTTTTCCAGCATTTAGCGATGAGTATCCTTGCTGCTGTTGTAGCATACATAAAAAAAGTTTGATCCTTCTTTTGCACACTCTGGCCGACAATGCCTAAAAGAAAGGCCTCTGGTTTCTTAGGGAAGGTATACTTAAATACCTTTTTCAGCTCATTATATATCATTTCCCAGAAAGCCTTCACTCTAGGACAAGTCCACCAGAGGTGAAAGAATGTTCCTTCAGCTTCTTTACACTTCCAACATTTATTATCAGACAAATGGTATATCTTTGCAAGCTTGACTGGAGTCATGTACCACCTGTATATCATTTTCATAATGTTTTCTTTCAAGGCATTACATGCCGTAAATCTCAAACCTGTGGTCCATAACTTTTCCCAGTCAGCAAACATAATGTTGTACCCTATGTCCTGTGCCCATTTTATCATAGCTGATTTGACCGTTTCATCCTGTGTGTTCCATTTTAGCAGCAAGTTATACAGTTTGGGTTATTTTATAATAGTAAGACAAGGCTTACTAAAAACCCAGGCGCTGTTTAAGTAGACTATACTGTGAAGACAGTACTTTTCCTCCTTTTCTGGAGCACACATGTATTATACTCTAATCATGTGGGTTTAAGTTTTGATTGGCACAAGCCCCACCCCTCCAATATGAACAATGATGAAAGAAAGCTCTGGGTATTGCAAAGTTCAGGCAGAAATGTCAAGTGCTGTAAGGCCCTTACAATGGTCTCCAGAGAACAAATGCCCAATGTTAATCAACTGTTTTCTTATCTTGCTAGAAATACTCAAAGAGTGTTTCATTTCATATTTGAAACATCTGATTTCTATGTAATCCTGAGGAACCTTTTAAAGGCAAAACCAGCCACAACAAATCCTGTCACGATTGCACTAACAATAAGGGATGAATAGCAATGTGAAATAACTTGCTTTATTGCTTTCTGATGTTATTTTTGGGACTAGTCAACTACACACACACATACACACACAAAATCTGAAAGGACTGAGAGTAATTTTAACTAGATCACTGCTGCTCAGATCATTCATAGTTTATATAGCTGTATTTTAAAGTGCCACACTTGGTTAAGACAACTACAGTGGTACCTCGGGTTACATACGCTTCAGGTTACAGACACTTCAGGTTACAGACTCCGCTAACCCAGAAATAGTGCTTCAGGTTAAGAGCTTTGCTTCAGGATAAGAACAGAAATCAAGCTCCCGCGGCCCAGCAGCAGCAGGAGGCCCCATTAGCTTTCTTTGGTGCTTCAGGTTAAGAACAGTTTCAGGTTAAGAACGGACCTCTGGAACAAATTAAGTACTTAACCCGAGGTACCACTGTATGTGGTTGTATGAAGGGGTTAGAAAAAGAAGGAGCCATGCAAACTAAAAAAATATAATTACAGTGGTACCTTGGTTCTTGAACTTAATCCATTCTAGGAGTCAGTTCGACTCCCTAAACCATTTGAAAACCAAGGTGTGGCTTCTGATTGGCTGCAGGAGCTTCCTGCAGTCAAGCAGAAGCCGCATCGGATGTTCAGCTTCCAAAAAACGTTTGGAAACCAGAAGACTTACTTCCAGGTTTGCGGCGTTCGGGAGCTGATTTGTTTGACAGCTAAGCCGTTCAAGAACCAAGGTATGACTGTATATATGCAGATGCTCCCTGATCTTTGCAAAGCATACTGCAAGAGGAGACAGTTTTTGTATCAGACCAAGCACCTTAAAAGGACCCCATGCATGCAAAAGGTCATTTTGCAAGGGATAAAAGCATCTATTCTGCACCCTTCTCACCCCCCCCCCCCATTTCAGTAAATTGTCATACTGGCAGATGGTGTTGATCAGCATTTTTTGAGGAGGGGTGGTGGTGAACTGAGGCTGCCAGCTGACCTGCTCAGCACATGGGAGATGGGAGACATATTTGATTCAGTACCCATTTAGATGCAAACTTCACACTTTCTAAAACAATATGTGAACCAAAGCACAAGAATCCTTTGAAATTCACACAATGGCTCATATTCATAGAAATAAGAGGGGGAAGTAATGCAAGATGGAAAATGTTTTCACAAAGCAATCTTGAAGAGGTACAAGCGGGGAAAGAAAACAAGCTCTTGTAGTCATTGGCCAACATGAATTCTACAGATATTGGAGACCTACAACATGCTAAATGCAATAACCACAGAACTAGCATTCACAATACAGTAGTACCTCTGGTTATGTACTTAATTCATTCCAGAGGTCCATTCTTAACCTGAAACTGTCGCACGATTTCTGTTCTCATCCTGAAGCATAGTTCTTAACCTGAGGTACTATTTCTGGGTTAGCGGAGTCTGTAACCTGAAGCGTATGTAACCCGAGGTACCGCTGTATATATTTGGTGCTCCTTTGGTGGTCAGCCCCAAGACCCAAGCACCTTAGCATTACAGAAGGGGTGAGGAAATTCAGGCTCAAAGTCTGAGTGTGGCCTCCAGGACTTTCTCTCAGGCCCTCAGGACTCTGCCCAGACATGCCCTCCTGAATCACACCCTTCACTGCCCACATTCTGTGCCCTCCAGTTGGTTTTAGCTGGTTTGAATTTCTCCACGATCTACGCTATCTCTTGCTTACTTCAATGGAGAGTGGCATGTTTCTGGCCACACCTGCTTTTGCCACACCCACCACTGCTATGTGCCCCCCTCAGAAAGATGGCCATGGGGGAATGTGGCCCCAAGAGCTGAGAACATTTCCTCACATTGCACCCCAGAGTTCAGCGGTAGAGCGGCAGATTTTGGAAGCGTGGGAGAGGAGTTGAACCATTGGTTGAACCTAATGGCCACTGAGTCGAGCAAGGGCTTGTGTCTTCACAGTTCCCTCATTTGTCCAGGCATCTATGGCAACATGGAAGTTTCTCCTGCACAAGTTTTGCCCTTCCTGTCTTTGTGCTACTCTCCCTTTTGAAAACCAAAAGAGAACACCTCCCCCTTATTTGTAGGTAGGTCCGAACGGGGCCACCCACTTTGCAATTAGAAGGAATGAATTTCCTAGGGGAGGGAAATACCTCACGGAGAAATAAATTGTTTTTCTAAGTAGAAATGGAATATTCCATGAAAAGTTTTCATGACTAGCAATTTTTTTAAAAAAGAATAATAATCTTGAAGTCTGTATTACTTACTTTTTCATTTAGTGCATTCTGGTGGTGCTAACTAATTAATTAATAATAACGCTATAAAAATCATGCTGGCGATATTTTCTGCATGATCTGCAATTCTGTAAAAACAGAGAAGAATTGTTTTGAAGTTTTGTGGCTATCAGGGAAAATTATTATACCTTAGGGATTTTGCATATGTAACACACATTTGGTCAAATATTCCACCTCCTTACCACCCTCCCTTAGCTACTCAGCCATCCACTCAAAATAAAGTTCATTTTCTGCGGACAGTGGCTTCTTTTGTAACCAAAAGGGCACACAATGTGCCCTTGGCTTAATTTCAGGTTGGGGGCAGGAGGGGGAAGAGGGGAGGGGAGGAAAAGAAATAGAGGAGGAGTTCCAGAAGAAAGTGTGTTGTCATAAGTAGTATGTGGAACTACGTTTGATTTATGTCAGGTGTGGGCTCTCCAGATTCTGCTGAACTACAACTCCCATCACAACTCCCATTGACCATGCTTGCTGGGGCTGATGGGAGTTGTAGTTCAGCAATATTTTGGGGTCAAAGGTTCCCTGCTTCTGATCTATTCCATAATCCTGCTAGTCAAGGGCCTTGAAACTGTCACCTGCTATTTGGGGGCTTCTGTATTGTGTGACAGACCCATTCCCCGCCTGAATTGTTATTTTTTGTGTTTTTGCAATGTTATGGAATTTTCTGAAAGGTAGTTCAAAAGTGGAATTAGGCTTGTTTCCATAGAAACAATGGTTGCACAGCTATACCATGAGCGAAAAAAGAAAAGAAAAAGTGTTTGGACAAATGTTCCCTAAAAATAATATATATACTCAGTCACTTCACCCCCCCCCCATCATAGTGCAACTTCTAGATAATAAACCTTTTTCATAATTGACTGGTTTTGATTAGAATCTTAAAGGTCAATGCCATAAACACAGTTAAGAGTGTTTTGAATAATTAACACCTGCCTATTACGTGACTATTGCTAAAATCTTTGTTCAGTTTTTTGTTTTTTAGACATTCACCTCTATATTTGTTTAGTTTGGCTAACTATTACAGAGGCAAATACACTAAGATGCTAAGACCACCACTTAATCTTCATTTAAAGCTGACATATAGGTCTGATGTCTGGAGTTGAGGACGCTGAATCTGACTGACATCTCCTGTACTGAATAGTGCTGTGTTGAAACCAATCTTCTCATTTCTTAAAAGTTTTCTTCTGTTCCAAAGAGGCTTTCATTTACCTGCCTCATAGTCAGGGAACTTTTGAATTCCTTTTGGATTCTGGGTGTGTTTTGCACGGTGGTCAAGGGCGGCATACGTTTGTTTTGCTTTCCAGTAAACATTTTTTAAGCACTCTGCAGCCTCCCTGGCTGTCCACGCTTCCTGATGGAAGGAGTTACCTCATGCTATCTTCCTCTGGGATTTAGTTGAAGCACAAGCCCCCAGGAAGGCTGTAGAGTACGGACTACTGGTGAGGCGGTTTGTAGAATTTAAAAAGTCACCTCAAAAGCAAACATTTTTCAAGCACTCTGCAGCCTCCCTGGCTGCCCACACTTCCTGATGGAAGGAGTTACCTCATGCTATCTTCCTCTGGGATTTAGTTGAAGCACAAGCACCCAGGAAGGCTGCTGAGTGCAGACTACTGGTGAGGCGATTTGTAGAATTTAAAAAGTCACCTCAAAAGTAAGGCAGGTGGAACAAAACTTCTGCACTCCAACCCTGAGAAATTCCCTGAAAGTTCATCTCTCCTTGGACCATTTTTAAATGAAATTTCTGTTCTCATAGACAGAAATAGTTAAAGAAAAAAGAAATGGGAGAAATTTTCAACATAGCTCTGGTACTAATGCTGCCTCTGTGGATTCTACGTGCCAATTACCACGTTGCTGTGTGGTTTAGGAAGTGTCACCCATCATGCCAAATCTTGAATAATGATTGAAACATGCACTTGTCCCCAAGTTACTCCCATAGATGATAGCTTGCAGATATATGTTAAACCAAAGTCTTACAAGTGGATCCTAAATTCTCAAGCACGTGGATGTACAGGACTCATGACTCAAGCGTTTGGGAATTTGGGAGCTGAGGGATGTTTAAAAGCCAATGGTTGCTGTTACATATAGCAACACTATGGGTGGGGGCTTTTGACAGCTTATATGGCAGCATCAGGGCTTCTGTTTAAACAGACATTCGAGAAGCAGCAGTTGAGCAGTTCAGAACTGTGGCAAATTATTTATACCTATGTCTTTTTTTGAGAATGACATGAGCCAGCTGAAGTGTTCCTGGTAAACACAAGTCTTTCTCAGAAGCATACACATGTATAAACACTTCTTCCATTATATTTTTAGACACAGGGTAATGTGGGGGAACTCTTGGGCTTTAAAGACATAATGGGGGAAATTTCTTAGTCACTTTCCATTTTGACAGTTCAGCTGCTCCCAACCCAGCAAGTCAGCTTTCTTTTTTACCCTGTGGAAACAAAGATTTGAGCACCCATAAAATCTCCCTTGTATATATTGTTAAGATGGTGAAGAACATGACAAATACGGCTTGTTGTTTTTAACAATATGCCTTGTCATGTTTAAAAATGTGAAAGCCTTTGAATTATCCCCCCCTGCTCCCCCCAGTAATGACACACAGTTGGTAAACACAGATAACATAGTAGTCAGAAACAATTTTGAGCAAATAATCAATATTTTCCCACTTTGGACTAACTTCAAGCTACCTATTGATGGCAATAATAACAACTTCCTGTAGAGGTCAACTTTTTTTGCTCACTGTACTTTTTTATGCCTTCAAACAAAATCCTGTATTTATTGGAGATGTTGGAAGTCTACTGCTGGATAGAGCAGCACAAAAGGACTGAAAAGAATAATGAGAATTTCTATAATAGTGGCACTTCCCTTCATTAATTTCAGTGGGTCTAATCTGATAGAATTTAGTTGGAAATAGCTTCACATTTCATAGAAAGGCAGCTGCGGGTTGCATCCAACTAAATGGTCCTAAGTTAGCCGTATCCTTGAATTTTAATGGACCTGCTCTGAGCATGACTAACATTCAATGCAAGCCTGTGGTTTGCATTGTATGAAATAAAGGGTGCATTCAGGAAGGAGACAGAATGTTGAGACCTGCTATCTGGAGTTAACTAGATCTCAGGATACAGTTTTGAGTGGAGTGTACAAGTGTTTATGTCTGCTGCTTATGGAATGAGTGTCTATTTGCCTCTACTATGCTCTCCTAATATGTCTGCAAATCAGTAAAATACTACAAGGACACTGGCACATCTCCTCCTGGCCCAGGGATGCCTCATCACTTAGAAGTAGGGATAGGTTGGGACAGACTCTCATTCACTATGTCTACATTTTGTGCACACTCACAGAATTTCCAAGATGCCTCAAAAAATTCCGCCCTATAGTCCATCATAATGATTTCCATCTTGCCTCGAAAGGTATGTATTTCTTCCTATTCAGATTAATGGCATTTATGTGGGAACACTGAGAAAAGAATAGATCATATGGCCAATGTAGAAGAAAATGATAGACTTTATCCCCATTTCAGACACTCCTCATGGAGAGCTCTATCAAGTGTTGGGAACAAGAGTATTTTTGAGTATATTATGCTGGATTGCAGCAGAGTGAGAGAAAGAAGTACACTGAATAGCAGCAGACACATTCAGCACTTTAAAATATTCACCTGAATCTTGAGCTGAGGCAAATCAACAGTGCTGTATTCACAAAAAGCAGAAGCATTTCAGAGACACAATCTGAATTTAGTCATGGGCACTTCTTCTTCTAAACTCCTATTGATACGTGGGGTTTCACTAGCAGAAGCAGTTATTAAATGGATTAAATTGCATTCACAAAAGTGCAAAAAAAAGGTTTTCATTAGATCCTGGAACATGACAATTTAATCAATGGCATTGGTTTATTAAAGTTACTTCCCTGCCCCACCCCACCCTGAAAAATGAAGTTGTTATGTTTATAGTTGCATTGTTCATGCCTGGATTCAAATGGGTTTTTAAAAAGTGTGTCGGGGGGGGGGGAGAGGGAGAGGGAGAGATGTAGGGATTCAATAGTATGATTAATTCAAAGAGAATCCATTTGCTTTTCTTTCTTTCTTCCTGACTTATACTGTGAAGGAGCCGTTGCTCAATCGACTATGATATTCTCAAGTTTAAAAGGATAACTTTGCACTTCAGCATTGAAAAGGAATAGGCAGTGACAACAGCGGTGAAGAAAAGGATGAAAGCACACAGGGAGGCAGGCTCATTGTGCACTGCCCAAACAGGCCTGGGATCTAATACTTTTTGTGGGGGGGGGGGCAGGGGTAAAGCGCTAAAGAATATGGTGGTGATTCAGCTGCCGGCAGTTTTGGAAGAAACAGATTATCTGGACTCGTTTCAATCTGGGTTCAGGCCTCAGTTGGCCACAACATCAGCCCCAGTCATCCTGACAGGTTACTTCCTTTGACAGAGGTTTGGGGAAAATGCAACCCTCTTGTTACAGTTGGCCTTTGATACCATTCTCAGTGGCCTTTGATACCATTGGCTATGGCATACTTCTGGGCCATATTTATGGCTTGGGAGTTGGTGGCTCTGTTTTGCAGTGGTGCTGCTCCTCCAAGCTTTTCCTGTCCCTAAGAACAGCAATAAGGAGAGCACATGTGTACATCTTGGCTGCTTAGTTGTGGCGCCCCTTATATGAAGCCACCAGGAGCAGTCATCAGGAAGTTTGGGCCACAGTGCAGGGGTTGCCCCATTTATGGGCAAAATGGGGCATAGGCCTGCCAAGATTCTGAACCCTCCCAAACCAACAAAGCCACAGACCAGCCTTTGTCCAGTCTCTCACAATCGTATTAATACATTTTCAGTTACTGAGAGGCTTTCTCGATGCTTCTGTCCAACTGCTATTCTGAGCCAATCAGAAAAATCACGAGTAGCTGATTTCCCCTACCCACATGTCCAGGGAGAAGAACTTCACCACAAAATTCAAGGAACTATGAGTTTTGAAGGATGGCTGTGTCTCATGACAGATCCACAGCATACATTTAAAGCACACCCAATGCACATTTAAAACATATGTCTCCCCTGCCCCAAGAATAATGGGAACTGTAGTTTGTTAAGGGTCCTGGGAATTGTAGCTCTCTGAGGAGGAAACTACAATTCCCAGCAAACTCTGGAGGAAGCCATGTGCTTTAAAGGTGCACTGGATATGGTGCAGATCTGTCCTCAATTTCCATCTTGTTTCAGGAAGTGTGGATTAGCTAGATGTTTTAATTGTTGCATCACTTGTGGGTTTGCCACCTTGGGCTCCTTTGAGAAGAAGGGAGGATATAAGATGAAAAATAATACTAATAATAAATGGCATTTAAATATGAACTGAATGGAATTTCTTCCCCATCCTTATTCCCAGTAGATGTCAGGGGTTGAACCTTGAACTGTTTGCATGCAAAACATGCATTTGCAAAAGGACTTGGTGTGTTTCATCTTCTGTCCATCAGGATCCTTGTTACTTACTAGGCCTAGACAGTCTGATGCATGATACTTAGTCATGCCAACCACATAGACCAAAGAAGCACAGAAAAGAGAAATTAACACATAATTTCTTTTAATTTTATTTACACACATATTACAGGATATGTTGTACATAAGGGAGTTACGGACAACACAGATTCAACGTATAGACTGAATAATTATCAATTTCAGTTGCATAGCTAACTAAGGCAGGGAACTCTGAGCGCTCTTAAAGTTTGTTTGTTGACTTCTGGGTTGCCAAAACACTTTTTGCTTGCACATGCTGTTCCTCCTCAGTGCATAAGGTCAGGAGACGGATAAAAGGCATCCTATTGTGATTGCCACCATGACTGTGACTTTAAACAATTGAGATAGGTGTCTAACGCTATAAGAGCAGGTGTGATTAGGTAGGCAGCTGAGCAGAGCTAGAGGGTAGGGGAGCTTGCCTCTTGACTGCTGGTTGAATGGAATTTGCCACTCACCTCAGGCAAGTGACAAAATACATGGCTGCATTACGTTGAAAGATCACATAACCCAGAAGTGCTTGTTAAACTGGTGTCACTGTGTTGCCACAAAAGCAAATTTGGACAAGCGGACGACAACTGGCAGGTGGCTTATATCTGTCAACATGCTGAACAAATTCTGTCCGTAGAGCGTACCTTAGACTTCAGAATTTGGTAACCTTCTTTTTCTTTTAATCAAGGTTGTTATCAGAATGAATTGAAAATGGTGCCTAATAAATAGACAATATTTGAAAGATTGTGTTCAGTAGGGCAAAGGATCCAAGCAAATCTCACCAAGCCAAACAGCCGGTTCTGCATATGGTGGGCCGATAAACAATTTCTGAGCCACTCAGCACAGCTGCCCCTGAAATCTGCCAAGGAGCCAGATGCCATTTTTGGATAGCTTGCTGCAAATCCTCTGACGGTGAATCATAGGATTCTGACCTGAGCCATATTAAAGATGACATGGAGATTAAGGAGCCCTTGCTGACCATAAATTTGGAATGAGTCAATACAAAAGTTGTGTCGATACTTAAAAGAAACCGAATCCCATCATTACTCAATAGGCACACATTCCCAATAGATGTGTTGCCTGACATGGCCGTGGAGGGAAAAAAATCACAAGTCAGACAACATGGTCAAGCTTTAGCAGCATGTTTGAAAACTTTATCTGCACAACTTTTCATATTGAGATTCCCTTTGAAATGTGCTCCTGGCATTTCCAAAGGCATCATGGCTTTGTAATGGGCAACTAATTGTCTCGCTTGGGGAAGTTTTTGGCCTGGCCACTTTGAAACCATCCCACAAGAAGAGAAGGAATCCAAAGCTTAAGTAGGCTTACAGACTTTTATCCCAAATTAGTTTTCAGATCATTGTGCAGACACAGATGCAGCTTTTACAATGCAAAGCCCTCTCTACGGATGTTCCAGCTAACTGTCTAGATCTATATTTAATGCTCAACCATTAATGTATTTACAGCTCCCACAATTTGCTATAATCATTCTAACTTTGCCACAAACATCCTTCTTTTAATTCTGGGTTCATTGAAAAGATACTCAGGACTGTTGAGATCAATCAAGTTTCTACTACTGGTGCATAAGCTGAAATAACTAGATTGGCACATGATAATTGGCAGGCAAAATCCAAGTTGCTAACTAAAATTTTTGATCTGCCATTTTGATTGTATTTTCTCTAACTGCTTTTGCTATGGCTTTCCCTGCAGCAACCTGAACAAATGAAAGACCAGCTTCTTTAAACTGAATAGCTTTACACCAGCAGGATAGCATGTGGCCCCAGCTGTAGAGAAAGCATACCTGCAGCTGCATATGGTTCCTTTAGATTCTGGTCACAGGTTGTAATGTAGAAATCCAGTGAGAAAATAAGGCTGTCCATTGCCAGATTACTGCTCCTTTCTGCCCAACACTGAAGGGGTTCTGGTTGGGGCAAACTGGTGTCTTCCACCAGATGTATTGCATGCATTTGCAGATGAATACATTGACTGAGGGTGGACCCTGGAGATGGTCTATTTAAGCAAGCAACATCCCACCCAGTGCACCCCAGCGGTTGTTCCTAACATATGGAATACCTATTTTTCTGGATGCATACCAAAGCCCATCATGATATCTTCCAGGGGTGGTGTCAGAAACAAGGATGATAATGATGATGGAAATTACCCACTCTTCACCATAACATTCCAAGTGTACATCTAAAGAAGGTAATACAGTACAATGAAACAAATAAAGCAATCCCACCCAAAATATCAATCAATCAATCAATCAATCAATCAATCTTTATTATGGTCCAGAGACCCAACAAATCATTACAAATCAATACACAATTCATACACCCAAAATATTACACCATGCAATAAATACATATTGAAATGGATGGTGTATAGCAGGATACTAAAAACAGTAGTCCAACTGGCAAAGACCAAGGATTAATGGTGCATCTTCAATGACACTTTAAAGATGTATAGAGATGGTGCCTCTAGAGATTATGGAGGCCTTTACAGATAAGACCATTTAGCAGGCTACCACCCCCAATAATAATTATAATAATAGTTTATTATTTATACCCCGCCCATCTGGCTGAGTTTCCCCAGCCACTCTTGGCAGTTCCCAATCGAGTGTTAAAAACAATACAGCATTAAATATTAAAAACTTCCCTAAACAGGGCTGCCTCCAGATGTCTTTTAAAAATAAGATAGCTGCTTATTTCCTTGACATCTGATGGGAGGACATTCCACAGGGTGGGTGCCGCTACCGAGAAGGCCCTCTGTCAGGTGAGATGGTGACATAAGAAGAGGCTCTCTTGCTGGTCATAACATCCTGACTGGCACATAGGTGAAGTGGCATTCTTGCAGGCATTTGGGGTCCAAGTCATTTAGGGTTTTATTGTTTTTTTATCTGGGAATTGGGGAGCCAGGAATAAGTTGTAACATGGAGTTTTAATATCTGTAAGATATTTGATTTTATGCTAGATAAATATCTGTGCAAAATTTAATTATTATAGAATCTTTCCTTTCTGAGATTCCAGACTAGGCCAAGCTACAAATCTGATAGTGAGATAGACAAAACAAAAAAAAATCCTTCCAGTAGCACCTTAAAGACCAACTAAGTCAGTTCTTGGTATGAGCTTTCGTGTGCATGCACACTTCTTCAGGTATCTGAAGAAGTGTGCATGCACACGAAAGCTCATACCAAGAACTGTCTATCTCACTACAGATAGGTAGCCGTGTTGGTCTGCCATAGTCAAAACAAAAAAAAATCCTTCCAGTAGCACCTTAAAGACCAACTAAGTCAGTTCTTGGTATGAGCTTTCGTGTGCATGCATACTTCTTCAGGTATCTGTAGTGAGATAGACAGATACACTCACTCACTTGTGCCAGAAAGGGAAAGAGACAGCAAATTCTCTGGCTTCTAAGTATGCATTCTTATTCTTGAAAGTATTTTCCTTTCATCTGTTTGACTGCACATGGCTGTGGACTCTGCTTCAGAGATGAGAGTTGGCAGACAAGTTTTTTATTGTTTGCGGAGCTCATTGCACTGCAAGGAAAATCAATGAGCTTGAAGGCAGGCGCCTTTTGTTTAAAAGGGATGGAGATTAATAGATATTCATACAGCACATCAGAAAACAGGAAGGAGCTGTAGGTAAAGTTGCCCGTGTTTTTCTTTATCTGATGGCTTTTCTCTTTGCAAGTTTTCTTTACAAGCTGTGGATGAATTCATTTTGAAGAAGCTGCACATTCTGGCTAGGTGCTGGTGTGACAGTGTTACAGAAGGACGTATGAGTGGATGAAAAAGAAGAGGGAGCTGTTTGAGTTCACAGCATGCCATTTCAGATATCAAAGGACTCATCAATAGTAATTGTATATTCTTATTTTCCCCAAAGACACACCAAGGACACACTCAAAGTTTTCATTAATTTCAGAAAACAGCATGCCGCAATTCTTCCCAGTTCATAAAGAAACTGCATTTCTGTAGCAGGTAGCAATTCCAACATTGCTGTTTGCCCAGTATTCTTTTAAAGTGCCGTATATTAATGCCCGAAATGAGATTACCACCGACAAGTGTTTGATTCCCTGAGCAGGCACAGAACCAGACCAAGGAATACCACTAGGGGGGAGCAAATTGCCAAAGAAAAAGTGGAGAATACATGGATGTCTCAGGCTTTCTGCCCTAGGTCTTGGAGTCAAACTATATCTATCAACGTCAGAACTGGAAGACAGCAAGGCAGTTGTGGGAAGGGCTTTTTTTCAGCCGAAACTCAGTTCCGGCACCTCTCAGGTGGTGTCATTGCCATTATAAGAGAATAAGGGAGGCGTTTGTGGTGAGTTCTGGCATCTCTTTTTCTAGAAAAATAGCACTGGGTGTGGGGATCCCCCCCCCCCCCCGGATTTTAATGATATACAACTCCCATCAGCCGCACCAAATATGACGAATAGCCAGAGATTATGGGAGTTATAGTTCAGCAATATTTGGAGAGCCTCAAGTTCCCCACACCTGAATTAGAGGAATGGGGTGATTTCAAGTGGAGCAAAATGAATGCTGACCCTTCTGTCCAGACATTCCTATCCCAAACTGTTTCCTCCCCTCCACTGAAAACATCAGATTTGCTTCCAGTCCTGGAACCTCACTGGAACAAATATGGCTTTGAACGTATTTCCGGGAAATAGAGATGACTAAAGGAAAAGTTTAACACCCATCTCATGCTTATCCCTAATGTACTTTGAATCACTCTCATATTAGATGTGTGTCACATACAGAAACAAAATACTTTCTTGGGACCTATCATTCCCCATGAAAGATGGGAACATTGGGTGACTTTTGTGGGGTTTAAATATTTGAAGAATTCTCAGATGGATCTTATTTTAAAATTCTCTTTTAAAAATAAAAAATGCTCTCTGGCTGCTCTAGGACAGAATGGTCCTTGGCATAACTGTGATCCATAATAGAGCAATACCCCTGACCTCTGCTTGCATAATGTTGGCTGTAACTGTATATGTTCTTGTAAGCCATGGATGGCGAAGCTCTAGCCAGATGGGCTTCAGTTCCCATTGGCCACAGTCACATAGCCAATGGTCAGTATGAGAAGAGTTGCAGCCCAGCAACAGGTGATGGGAGGGCCATGGGCTCAGCATCCTTGCTCGAAGCCATTCTGGACTTTTTTGGGAAATAGCCATTCATACTGTGACAGAGTGCGGACTAACCAGTGAAGAGATCTTGTGAACCTGGTAGGTAGGTCAATGAAAATGTCAGTTCAGAAGCAGTGGAAGAAGCAAAGTCCATGCAAGGGATTATTAAGAGAGGGAGTGAAAACAAACAACCAGTATTGTATTGTTATATAAACCATGGCACAGTCACATTCCATCTTAGAATAGTCCGTACCAACTCTAGAGGGCGGAGGTGTCATCAGCCCCCTCAATATTCCTGAGCATGGGGCTCAGCCCCCCAATATTGAGGGGGCAGAGGAGGCTGAGCCCCTGAGTCAAGCGCAGTGCAGCACGGCATCAAAGGCAGGTTGCTCCTGAGCACGAGAGAGGAGGAGCTGCGGCCATTGAAGCTGCACAGCCCTGGGCAAGGCCTTCGCCCGATAGCGTGCCTCCTCCCAGTGGTGCATGCACATCATGCATATGACATCATAAACGAGTGTCTTGTGTCACATGTGTGACATCACAGGCATGTGACGGGACACTGCACCCCCCCATTCTTCAGCCTAAGGCAGTGCTTCTGGCATGATTGAACAATGTTAAAACTAAAATCACCCTCTCCATCCAGTGGCTCAAATGCTTAGGGAAAATAAGCCCAAAGCTATCCCCGGGAAGTCCTTTTCTAACCAGTGATTTGCATTCTCTCCATGGTGTTTTCTGCCTATCCTGTGCTGGATTTTAAAGCAGGGATGTTCATAAGCTGACCATAACATTTGATCTTTTTCTAAAATGTATGATGGTTTAATAATAGAATGTTTACTGTCGCAGTGGATATGCTAGTTACAAAATAACAAAACTCAAAGCATTCATTAACAATTCTTATCTGGGTAGGACCTTATGGGTGTGGGGGCAGTCAGAGAAGTGGCAAAAAGGGAAACCATTGCGTTTGATATGAACAAACAAACAAGTTAATGGAGCTACAAAATTTCCCCAAATGGAGCCAGTGATTTATCAGGAAGAGGTACAGAAAACAGAGTATCTTTGGTAAATAGGGGTGGAAATGCACAGAATTTAGCTCTTCACAGCAGCAATTATGAGATTGAAGAAAAGAAATGAAGCAGACAATGCATAAATGAAATTTACATAAACTGCATTTCTCGGCAGGACAAGGAGTAATTATATTACTTTAAAATACGTAGAGTCATTCCTGAACTGGTATTTCACAGTTGACTTTAATTGTCATTGTAATTTTGTAATGAATCCTAATGATATTATAGTCACAATATCAGCATGCCTTGCAAATCAAGAGTGTGAAAACAATTTGCTTTATCTTACATTGTTTTGTATGTATTCTTCCCTGCAAACCAATAGACTAATTAGACCACTAGAAGCATTCCAGGGAAGCAGCAAGAAAGAAAGTAGGAGTTATTTGCACTTATTTCACCCATGCTTCTATGTCTCATTGGAAGCGAGAATCTAAAGGACCTACTCCAATAGGACCTTGCCCACACAGTAAGATCTTCTACTGATGTCCTACTCCATATGTTTCCACATTCAGATACAAGGTGGAGACTAAGACAGATAGAGCCTTCTTCTTTGAGCCAAACAGACAGGGCAACATCCTTCCTAGCTGCAATTCTTAACATTTCACTGTCAGTTAAAACCTTTTCTTATTTACCAATGCCTGAATACTTTGGGGAGTTGGTTGATTTTATGAAGTTGCCATTCACACAACATATTAAGCCAAACCTTGGTTTAGCGGGCTTGCTTTCCAGCCAGCTACCAAAAAAAAAACAAGTTGGTCTTCCCAGAACCCCAGAATTGTACACCTTAGATGATAAAAAAGAGAGATTTATGTTGGGCTCTGGCTCTGGACGCACCCAACTCTGTTCTTGGCTCAGTGCTGCACAGGACCAGAATTTTTCATTTCAAGAACTGGCATGCTGAGAATGTATTGCTGTATCACCAGGAAAAGATAATATTTTGCTTGTGAGCATAGGAGTGGAGACTCTGATATGCAATACGCCTCTCTTCTAGCTCACCCTGCAAACTGATTGGGCTTTTTCAGTGTTCCTATTTACCAAAACACTTGGAAAATATAATTGCAGTGGGGAAGGATCAGAGAGATTGTGAAGATAGAAGCCAACTCCTGGGAGCCACAAGGGGGCTTTTGTTGTTTAGTCGTTTAGTCGTGTCCGACTCTTCGTGACCCCATGGACCAGAGTACGCCAGGCACTCCTGTCTTCCACTGCCTCCTGCAGTTTGATCAAACTCATGCTGGTAGCTTCGAGAACACTGTCCAACCATCTTGTCCTCTGTCGTCCCCTTCTCCTTGTGCCCTCCATCTTTCCCAACATCAGGGTCTTTTCCAGGGAGTCTTCTCTTCTCATGAGGTGGCCAAAGTATTGGAGCCTTGGCTTCAGGATCTGTCCTTCCAGTGAGCACTCAGGGCTGATTTCCTTAAGAATGGATAGGTTTGATCTTCTTGCAGTCCATGGGACTCTCAAGAGTCTCCTCCAGCACCATAATTGAAAAGCATCAATTCTTCAGCTTTCTTTATGGTCCAGCTCTCACTTCCATACATCACTACTGGGAAAACCATAGCTTTAACTATACGGACCTTTGTTGGCAAGGTGATGTCTCTGCTTTTTAAGATGCTGTCTAGGTTTATCATTGCTTTCCTCCCAAGAAGCAGGCGTCTTTTAATTTCGTGGCTGCTGTCACCATCTGCAGTGATCATGGAGCCCAAGAAAGTAAAATCTCTCACTGCCTCCATTTCTTCCCCTTCTATTTGCCACCTAATAAAATATTTGAGAGCCCCAAGCTCTCCAAAGTTGGATGGCATTGCCATTCAAATGGTTGTGTACACCAGGTCATGTGATCAATTATGCAGGGTGGGGCTTTCCTGGCTCCCCCTCCCCAATATTTTATTCACATTGGCACCCCTGCTGGTGAATGTGCATGTGCCTAATCTATCCTGTCAGTCAAGATGAACAAACTCACTTGATTATGATGTTCTTTTTAGCTAAATGCTAAAGAAACTGGTAGATCAGCTTTTTTTTTCTTTTTAAAAAAGAACAAAACACATACACATACTGATTTGAATTATAATGAATGAGCATTACGAGGAAATGTGCGTCCCCTGTTAGGACATTTGCTCAATTCAAGAAGTCATAATGGTTTGGCATCCTTCAAGAGTCTTTTGTTTTTGTCTTTTCATAGCGCCACACACTGTGTTGATGAGGCATCATGTATAATAACCAAGGGAGTGACACACAAAGAGATAAAGTTGCTTTATCCAAGAAACAGCCTGGGATTTTTGATCCGGAAAGATGTTCAAGATACTGCCACTGAGATTATGATGCCATCTAATAATAGTACAAGTAAATTATTATTTATTGACTTGAGCTTACATCAGGAACACAAACAATGAAACTTGTGTAATTGCTCCAAGTATACTATTAATTACTTATTTCCTTTGTATCTTTTTATCTGGAGAGAGCTGCATTCCGTCCTTTATAAAAAAGGAAAAAGAATATGATTGACAGATGCATTAAATGCTGTCAGGAAGACAGATTAGTGTTAAGGTATTTGTAGCTTCCCTGTGTTTTGATTAATATCATCTTGAGAAATATTCTTTCTGCCGGCAATAACAGCACTCAGAGAAGCAGCCTCATGCCATTAAAGTTTTATTAGGACATAGGTGCTGGAGAAACTCTTGTTTCATCTTTATATTCAAGATTTAACATATTTCGCTCCCAGACTTTGGGTTCTGTTTTTTTTTTTTTTTTTGGATAGAATTATCAAAGTCATTGCATATTTTCCCCAAACTCAAAAACGCTTTCAAAATAGTTCAAAATAGAATGATGATGATGATGATGATATCATCAATATTTTAAAAATGCAGTGTTAAATGGGGGGGGGGGGAGAGCTCATCAAATTTAAAATCACAGAAATGTAAGTCTCTTGGGCCCTCTTCTGGCATTCTGACTAATCCACATGTAAGAGGTGGGGCAAGCATGAGAGACTCCATGTGTGACTGTCCAAAAGTAGGTTTCTGCTTCTGCTTGCATAGGCTCCCTGTGTGGGAGAGAACTACAGTTTTCCAGAGTTCTCCATTATGGTGGTGGTGATGATAATTTTATATATCACCCATCTGACTGGGTTGCCCCAGCCATTCTAGGTGGCTTCCAAGAAATGAAAAACATAAAGCACAGTAAAACATCAAGTGTTTAAAAACTTCCCTATACAGGGCTGCCTTCAGATGTCTTCTAAAAGTCAGATAGCTGTTTATTTCCTTGACATCTGATGGGGGGGCATCCACAGGGCGGGTGCCGCTACCAAGAAGGCCCTCTGCCTGGTTCCCTGTAACCTCACTTCTTGCATTGATGGAACTGCTAGAAGGCCCTTGGAGCTGGGTCTCAGTGCACTGACATAGGGATAGGGGGTGAACGGGTGTCCCTCCCTGGGTGTCTTGCCTAAGGTGACAAAATCGCCCCCTCGGGCAGATCACCGACGCACCAATCCGCTCTGGGAGCAATTTTGTCACCTCCCCATGGATTGCCGATGTTACAGTCCACTTGTGGGGCTATTTTGCCACCTCCCCAGGTGGATCACTGACACAACACTCCTCCCAGGGGCAGATCAGCCCGCCCCCTGGAAGGATTGCCCTGCCCTTGTGTACACTGCTCCAGGTGCGTGACCGCCCAGCTCCACCACTGTCTCAGTGTCCCGGCTGAACAATAGGGGTGGAGACAGGAGTACAGGAGCCTCCACAACTATAGGAGGTGATATGCATCATACTAGTGCCCTGAACATAAGAGTCACACTGGATCAGATCAAAGGCCCATCTCATCCATGGACCAGAGTACGCCAGGCACTCCTGTCTTCCACTGCCTCCTGCAGTTTGGTCAAAATCATGCTGGTAGCTTCGAGAACACTGTCCAGCCATCTCGTCCTCTGTCGTCCCCTTCTCCTTGTGCCCTCCATCTTTCCCAACAAGGAACCCAGGCAGCTGATATGGGGCAGAGATATTCTGGTCCATTGGCTCTTGAAGGTCACTAGTAATGTTTGAAGTTTGCAAGAGGGTCCTGATCTTCTTTCTCTTTCTGAGGAGACCTCACATTCAAGATCTGGGAGGGCCTGAACTTTGACAACCTGTTAGCATTTCAAAATATAGTTGTACTTCAGTCACGTGAAGAATTCCAAAATTAACATATCATGTATCTCTACCCCAATTTTTTTTTGCAAGCTTTGTTATCAGCAAACAGACATGCCCTTTAAATCAATTGAAGAGAAATGCAATATTCGTTTTCAGGTACCGCCAGAAAATGCCACCCCCATCCCAGCGGATGCGCGGCCCTTGCCATATGGCTGATAAAACTGGCTCTGGATTTCAGTTCTGCAAGCCTCACAAAAGATAGCTATACTTTCATGCAGTCAAAAGGAATTTCAAAATTAATATCACAAAAGTCAGGTAGCGTATCTTTGGCACAGGCAGATGTGGTTCAAATTTGCCACAAGTTTTTGTTGCTTGCAACAGCCGTGCCCTTTTCACATACAGATGAGAAATTTCATGTGTGTTTTCAGGTAGCAGGAAATAATTGCGATTTTGGATGCTTGGTCATACAGAATAAAGGTGGCGTGTAGAGCTATCTGGCAGGAGAGCTTGGTACACTGATTTAGTAGAAAATGAACTGTCAAGGCACACTGGGCACATATTTCAGCTTTTTGAGCTATACTGATTGCACAGCCTTTTAGCATTAATTCCAAATGGAGACCTCTCATGCAGATTTTAATAGAAAATATATATTTACTGTGAGAAGAGATTGAAGAATCGAGTGGGAATAAAGCAGGATGAATGGCTCCATGTTGCAGTTTGCAGGAAAAGTGGATATAAGAAATGGCCCTGATCCATAACAGAATTAGGTGCACTTAGGTTGAAGTGCTAAGCTCCATGGGCATAAGACTTATTGTACTCAGTAGTACTTTGGTTTAAATATGTCTAGAGTTGCAACATAAGGCTAGAATGGTGAACACCAACACACTTATCTGGGCATAGCTGTTGTAGAACTCAGTGTGACACTAAACACTAGAATCTGAGCTGTGTATAATTAGGACTGTATACATAACTATACCTTTAAAACACATTTGAAGCACATTTCCCCCTCAAAGAATTATGGGCATTGTAGTTTAACCCCTCACTGAGTTACAGTTACCCCAATACCCATAACAAACGACAGTAGCCATGGTTTTTTGAGCAGGAAAAATGTAACTCGAGTGTGCTTCAAAGGTATAGTATGCATCTAGCCCAAATTATGAGTAAATCTGCATTAGAATTCAGCTGCTAGGCTCCTGAATTGTTTTTAATTAAAGAACCTTAGCTATATGAAATGAGAAAGTTGGGTTTTATATATAGAACTTCAGGATCTTGGTCGGTGCCCAAGTTTTTCATTTAAAGTAGTGGTCAGAGCAATAGCTAAACATGGGAAATAGTTGAGAGCAGCAATACTTATCAGAGAAGCTTCCTGTAGAAATATATGATGATTACATAATATATTGCATTTAGTTGGTGGGAAGTATCCTTTTATTTTCTTGAATAAAATTCTGCTTGTCATTCTTGTGGTGTGTTTGTGTTTTAAAAAAGAACATTGTGTAACTGGCAAAGTGGAGCTCTCCAGGTGTATGGAAGGCAATGTTTTTTTTCTGGAGGTATGCATACCCCTAAACATTTTGTGAATTTGTACTTTTGTCAGTTTACTGCATTTGTTTTTTCCTGATTTTAACTATAAAATGGTGATTTTCTTGAGTCAAAATGAGAGTACCCCTAAACATTTTTTTTAGGGGGGAAAGCACTGATAGAGGGCATATAACTTGACATAGATTTTAATTAAATATTGAAGCCCCTCCCATCACAAATATTGACTCAATTGCAGTAGGAGTGTATGAGCAGGGAGGACTGCCCTGTCCTCATCAGTGAGCAGGGAGAAGGCAGGTCCATGTGTTCCTTGCCACCAGCCTGCCCCATCTTGTCAAGCGCAGCATCACTCTGCTGCATCACCCCTTCAAATACTGCTGCCTCCCCCCCCCCAGTTGACTTCCGTGAATTAAACGCTCCTGAAGCACTGTGGTATAGTTCACCATTTCCCTCCATGAAATTTTGTGTTACTCTAATTAGTTTTCTAATGAATGAGCATGACTTAAGAACTACTTCACCCATGTAGACGTCTGCCAATGGTACTCTAGTGCCTTTTATATATACAAGTTGTTTCTTTTACACATTATAAGATCTCTGTTTTTTTAAAAAAGATCTTTGAACAAAGCACCTAGTTCCACTTCTAATTCTTAGAATAAAAGACTTAAATTCTCTTTTCTCGAGTTCTTCAGAGAGTTAACCTCACTCTTTAAAGGTATTGTTCTTGGATCAACAGTTAGATCTGAATAGTGCCACTTTCTAGTTCAACTTTATAATTTCCTGGGATATGAATAACCAAGCAGTCGATTTGTACTGCAGCTTGGCAAGTTATCTCCCTTAGGAATGAATGCTAGCTTTCTGCGATTGTTCTTAAAATTCAGGAGTGAGGCAAACTCCATGTCAGAATCAAAATATCCAAGATCCTTTTCAACTTTTTTGATTCAAAGCATCTTTGTGCATGGTTAGAGATCAGATTGCGAGGATTTTACCACATCAGTTTCCAAACCAGAACAAAACTTTGGAGCCTTTAGAAGATGGAGCAGAAGTACTGTTTGAAGATTTGTTTTTTCCTTTCTTTTTAAAATTTCTATTTGTCATCTTCAGCACAAGACTGAAATATCCTTTATTTTTTCATGTTTATGTTCAGAGTTTTCTTCTTCACATTTCAGGATTTAATTTATTCTCTTATTTACTTCACAAATACCCTGCTCTTTCTCCAAAACTTGCAGATGCTTGTCTATCTAGCTAGCCGACAGGACTAGATATTTTGTGATTGTAAATATATCTGTAGTATAATTCTGTTAAATATTGCCTCTACTGGGGACTGAGTCTTTAGGATGGAACTTCCTGTGGAACTCTTTGTCAAGGATTGTCAGTTTTATGGGTGTAGAAATTGCTAGAACCTTCTAGAATCTTCCTGAACTTTCTCATCTTAACATCTTAACCTGTCTAGTTCCAAGAGTCTGTGACTCAAGGTCACTGCTTGGAGACAGGGTGATAGATTCCCTTCCACTGAGCAGTTCTTCATAACTTCTTTCTGTGTGCATTTTTAACTATTCTGACTATTTTTGTCTATGCAACTGGACATGCTTTTTGAGCAAAGTTTAAGCCTTACTTGGGATCCAGTAAGTTTCTGTACCCTTTTGAACTTTTACTGAAGAATTTTGCTGCCCCTCTGCACATGTCCTGGAGTTTCTCAGGTATGGAGTCAGGGAGTGATTGGATTTTGCACCAGTCCTGACACTCTCCACCCACAGAGGTTCAAAAGGAAACACCTTATCTTATTTCAGTTGTCTTCTGAAAACTGCACTGTTTAGTGCGGCCTTCGCGATATGCCTTTTCTTTAAACCAAGTCAGGAATGGAGAATCCTCTCCTCCCCTGGTAGCATCAAAGGCAAGAAGAACAAGCAAGTTCGTATTTATGGTTTTTATTCAGTCATCTGGGTGCCAGACAAAAGAGGCCATGTCTCCATGCAAGGGAGATGTTGCCTACTCTGAGTCCCTCCTCTTCTATCCCCAACAGCATCCTGAGTCCCTACAGAAAATTCCAGGAGTCACACGCCTCTGCATTCTCTGTTCTGGAATGTAAAGTGATTGATGAGCCCTTGAAGAAGGAGGCTCCCCCAGACTCTTCCAGGACGTCTCTGCTGGCTGCTCTCTCACTCCCCCCTCTTCTTCCACTATCTCGTAACTTGGCAACTCTTCATTTGCCTGTAATTCAACCCTGTCTTCTTCTCCTCTTGAAACTGCTGGAAACAAGGGGAGGGCGAGTTTTTCTCCTCCCCCTCCTCTTCCGGGAGGACCCGAGTCCAGTCAGTCCAGTCCCTGACAAATATCAACTGATGTTTTGTTGATGTTTTAAAATATATTTTTAGTAGACTGAATTTGTGGCATTTTATATGTTGTAAGCCACGTATTAAATTAGCTGAATGCACTGAAACCAGAGACATAAATAGCTGCTTATCCCAAAACATTTCCTCTTTTGCCTTCAAAAATTTTGCCTTCTCCAAATTTTGTAATGAAGTTCTCCAACCCCAAGAATGTGAACAAAAATACCTATATTAGGAGAAAGTGTGCGTACAAATTCTGTATGAGGATTAGTTAAAATGGCCTATGAAAAATCCATTTTTATATAAGGAAATGGCTTTCAAAAATGTGCATAATGGGCAAATTCCCATGCAAATATATGTATAGCAGGAGAAATAGCACACTGAAATTCCAACAAATGTCTATGTATACTTCTCTTTAAAAACAATCTGTAGGGAAATGTGGTTAGAAAAAAATGCATAAACTGAGAGAAACCAAAATTGACAGATTTGTCAATCCCTAAATGGAATGCAGAATACGAGCACCCAGACCAGCTCCAAAAGGTGGCATGGGTTAAGTATTTATTTGGGGCAGAATGGCTGTGCTGCCATTATCTTTACAACATTGGGCACCCAGAGAGGTCAGAGGTAGCATGTGAAAATGTTCAATTTGCATGCTCCATCTCTGACAATGCCAATTGGGTACGTATTTCCTCCTTGCCATCTTAGAATGCCTTGCCCAGACTTCCATGCACAGGTTTGGAAAACTCTAGAGGCATCACTGATAAAAAGAATCAAAAGGTAGAAGCACAGGTGCATATGCACTTCAAGGCTCAAACCCTCAACTCATTGGATGCCCTTGAGCAATTACTCTCTTTCGGTGTTCAGTATATGAATACTGCTTGATGTCTGAACGATTTTCATTTTTTTTTTTTTGAAGTTGTTCCTGAAACAGCAAACAAAAATTCACAGTTCTTGGGGGAGTTTTCAAAGCTACTTTAGTTAACATTGTCTGAAAGGGAATGTCTCAAAAATAACTCGAGTCTGGCACAGGAAAGCAGACAGTTGATAGTAACAGCCCATCTCTAAAAGCTTCCCTTTCTTAGCAAATGCTCCCCAAAATGGCTGTATGAATAAATAAACAAACAAACAAAATCTAAGTAGGAGACCTTGCGGGCATCAGTAAGCTTTAGGTCCAAGTGAATCATTTCTTCTTTGGCAGCCAAGAAGAAACAAGAGGAAAGTGTATCCTAAGGCTCCACACTAAAAGCTCTTAAAGACACCAGTTTGATCAGGATCCCAGGGTATTAAATGAAGGAATATCTTAAGGCACCATTTTGATGCAAATCTGGGGGCTTGCAATTCACTAAAAAGTGAGACAAATAATATCAGAAGAGAGGATTGCTTTAACCAGTGCTGTTTTTCTAGAAAAAGAGGTGCTGGAGCTTACCATGAACACATCCCTTGTTCTCTTAGAATGGCAATGGTACCCACCTGAGAGGTGTGGGGACTGTGTTCGGGTGAGTTGTGGCTGAAAAAAAGCCCTGGCTTTAACATTGATTAATCTACCCATTTTAAGACTTTTATAGTCTGTCTATTTCAGCACTGTAAAGTTCAGGAGATTGAATCAAAGCATTTGGCTGGATACATCAGAGATGGAAATTAGAGCACCCTACAGAATAAACGTTGTGTGTTCAACTAACTCTTACTCATAGTAGACCCATTGAAATCAATGACCAGCCTAATGTTTAATTTTGATCCATTAATTCCAGTGGGTCTGAGTAACAGCTGAATACAACCCTATATCAGTAAATCAGGTGTGGGGAAATTTTGGCCCTTCAGATGTTGCTGAACTACAGGGCCCATCATCCTTGACCATTGGCCATACTTGTTGGGGCTGATGAGAGTTGTAGTTCAGCACCATCTGGAGGTCCAAGGTTCCCAACACCTGCAATAAGTGATTTAATATGTAAATAGGGTAGTCCCACCATCATACTCTTTCGATTCTGATGCATTATTCAATAATAAAAGTCCTTAGCTTTTTCTATTTACACCATCATTAGTATGATTTAGATAATGGGTTACCAAGATGGTACCCTCCAGATGGACTACAGCTCCCATAATCCTGAATGTTCAGTGTTCAGGGATGATGGGAGTTGTAGTTCACCTGAAACTAAAGAATGGATAATCTAAATCATGCTTTGGTGATTAAAGTTGACTAACACTTTTTTCTCTGAATTCAATAGGAACATTTTAATAATCATATGTCATTGATGAAGGAACCTGAAAGAAAGAAAGCCACCTTTCTGCCATTCTCTTTCCGGGAGTGCCGCTGTCAAATATGGGCTGCAACTGCTAAATCTTACCTCATATATAATACCCAAAGCCTTTATTTTACATCCTTCATACTGGTGCTCTAGCCATTCTTTACATTGATTACTTGATTACAGTGTAATCAAGTTTTTATTTTATTTTAAAGAATGCTTTATGGGAGAGGTCACTGGAAATTCTAGAAATGGCATCTGCATTCTGATGTGCCTCATATGCACATGTGGATCTAGTTTCTGTCCCAGCCCATGATCCAGGACTGTGTCAGGAGAACTGAGGACCATTTTGCAAAAGGGTGTGAAATGCTAATAAAGGATACTTAGTCTTATGCATCTTTCCAAGTCAGCTCAGCCCTAATTTTAACAAGAGGTCACATTCGACTATTGTAGACTATGCTTTTCAGGTGTGTGCCAAGTCTAGGGGGCCAACGTGTCTCTGGTCCCTTCTTTATTGGAAGGGCCTGGCCCTCTCAATGCAAGTGTCTCTCTTGCATCTGACTGGCTCCTCCAGAGCACTCGCCTTTCTGCAAACAATGCAACATCGTGGCGCGTAAGAAGTGTGACATCACACACATGCAACCGGCGATGCTTGTGTGATATTGCATGCACACAATGTATGCCAGCCGCCCAATCTTGGGGGGCAACCTTGCACCTTTGGTGCTTTTATGGTTTCCAGTATTACTTTTATAGTGCTTAACTGTAGTTGAGCTTCTTGTGATTGTTTTTTTACGGAGCCACTAAGACCCTGGACATCACATTACTCTGGACTTATTCCTCAGTGGATTTCTGTGCGCCTTTTTACATCTGTTCTGGATGGTTTGACAGCTTTATACCTTGTCCTTTAACTACTTTAAAAACAACAACCCAAGAACAACTTCGGTCTGCTTTACTACTTGATGTCCTGATTATTTCTTAATGGTTGGCTTTATTGATTGTGAGTTTAGTGCAGCAGAGCTTCATGTGCTTCTGCGCCAGTAACCCAAAACTATATCATGCTTGTCTTACAGGTTTTGCCCCATGTTCATCAGCAAATTGCCAAGTCCTTGCAACATTAGTCTCTCAGAAGTCAGCTCATTCGCATACTTGTGTTTCCCTACAAAATAATATGTGGCAAAGCCTGTAAAAATGAACAGCCAGTGTATAATTTAAAGGACTGTAAAACTTTGATTTAAGTGGAAGGGTTTTAAGCATTAAGCAGTTCCTCATCTGTTGGCAGGGAGGTTTTTTAAAGCTTTCAAGCCACAGGAATCATAAATAAGCAAAGATCCTTGAAAAGTTCTAAGGTATTGATTTTTTTTATTTTTTTATTTACCAACTAAGGAAATTCTTCTGCACCTCATGCACTTGACAGACATTTATAGCATCATGTAGGGTGACGGGATATATACGACCCATACAGTTTTCAGCAGTGGTAAATTTCTCCTTCTGTACTCTTGGTGAGATTCAGGAGTAGGTGTTTGGCGGAGCAAGACTTAACAAAGCAAAGCAAAAAATAAAGCGTAATGATGCATTGTTCAAATGATCTGTTGATTATTCAAAGTTACCCACCTCCATTGATTGGGCAACTATTTATTTATTTATTTGAAGGCAAATAATATGGGCCTTAATAAAAGTCATGAGTGACAATTGCAGTTTTGAAAGACACATTGATTCACCCTTTTCTCACATACGGAAGGCAATGTGTCAAAGAGCAAGTTGGCTGTAAATCACACTGTTCAAAGTTGGAGTTAACTCTTTATTAGCAAAAAAAACCATGATCTTCACAGACTTGGCTGAGTATCAGGCCTAATGAGAATATTAGCTGCTCCCTGGTAGGTCTTACCCCATGAATCAGTTGCCAAGACTGAAAGTCCCTACCTCCCCATAGCCGTGTAAGTCTCCTTCTCAAGCAATTGGAGACTGCCCCCTGCATGCAGTCTAGGCTGCTCCTCCCATTTCAGCCCTCTTCTGGTTCTGGGAGATGGGGGAAGAGGGGAGCTTGTCACAACAGGACGGGAGATACTCATGACTCTTCAGCAGCCTGATTCATGTCTGCCTCTTGGCCTCCCTCCTTCCACTTGCCAGGTTCAGCTTCTGCCTCTGATTCTGGACTTCTCCATGCTCACAAAGCCTTGTTACCTCTTCAGCTTCCAACATCTCCTCTTTCCAGTCTTCTCACTCTTCTCCCTATAACTACTCATTGTTGTCCCAGGACCACTTTCTGGGCTCAGAGCCTTCTTTTCTTGATGGTTAACCACCTGGTTCCTCCCACCATTCCTCTGTGGTCAAAAGGTCCATGACACAATTGCCTCTTGGGTGCTGAACATGTATCGCCTAAAAACAGGAAAAGAAATGCTTTTTATTTTAGAACTGTTTTTTCAAATCACATCCAAGTTTAGGCACACATTTAATTGACTAACCAATCAATTAATCATGAAATTAAACAACCAACATTTTTTGTAGTTTGGTGACAGTCCCAATATTACAATTAGAAAAAAGGTTGTCACAGCTGAATAATATAACAGAATTAATTGATTTGAGCATTCCAGCAGCCACTTCTTATTTTTGAAATACAGCTAAGGCACTTTTAAAATAGTCTGCATTCCAGCTGGACTGGTGCAGCAGGAGACAGACAGGCCAACAGTAGTTGCAACAGAAGTGAATGACAGGCACACCAGGAGCCAATGACAAGCAGAGCAAACCAGTTCTAGTTTTGCCTCCCATCTGTTTCCCTACAAGTGCACCCTGAGAGTAAGTTGGTAGGCAGAACCATTCTCTGTCCTAGATGTAAACTTTGTGCGTGTGGCTGAACACATGTAAAATCCTGCACATGGTCAGCAACCCAGATTTGACAGGCTTCTTGATCATGTGGCAGGTTCCAAGCAACCTAAATGCAACCTAAAACCAATATTAAATATTGTATATTGTGATGGATGTGCCATCTCCTGTTTTCAAGCACAAAGACACAGGCATGTCACAGACTACCTGAACGAAGTACAGAGGCCATAGTTTGGGAACCTGTGTTCTAATATGTGCTCCAAGAAAAAAATTCCTAAATGAATGACACTTTTCAAGAGGCATAGCAGTGTTTATAAAAACCTGCTTTGGTTTGGTTTTATTTGGTTCACACTAGTTTCAGTATTCCTTAATTTTCTGTGGGTTAAAATAAAATTTCACTGCATTGGGGTTTTCCTGTGGCACTCAAGGTTGCATATTGCTAAGAAAAATAACAAGGGCTCAGAGGCAAATCGAAAGCTTTGAAAGTTTTTTTCTTATGCTAGGTTGGGTGATGGTGTCTACTAAATTTATTGATCCCTTGGATGATGAGTGCAAGCATAACTCATTGCTGTTGGAAAGATGAGTTACTCAGCCTGGACTTATAAGTACCCTCTGGCTCTGACAGTAATGTACATTAGTGTTAGCTCTCCTGTGAGACAAGGGGACCAAGCGAAAACATTAAAGCAGGCGGCTTAGCCTCATTATTCCTTCTCTTCACTGACCTTCAGTAGCACATGAAAGGTTTTGCCATGATGGTTCAACAGCAAGCAATAGCCGACACACAGCCCAATTCTATACATACCGGTGTCTATTCAGTTGTGAGTCCCATGGAGTTTAATGGGGCTTACTCTGCAATTTAGGATCGCAGCTACAATGTTCAGTGCACTGATACCAGCACCATGTTCTGAATATGGGAGCAAGAGGAAAGCAACTTTGATTACCGCCCACCCAAATCCAGCTACATACCAACCTCAGTATTTAAAGAGTCCTGTCTCAGTCACAGAGCCGAGGGGCATGATCTACACAGAAAAATTACAATGGGAAGGAAAATACATGAGTTTTGTATTAATCACCCACGCTGACTCCCCTAACCCATCAATTTACTTTCTTCTGATACTCAGCACAGCTCTTCTTTTCCATATAATTACATGCAGGATGTATATTTATCCCAGAGTCTTATCACTATCCAACCTGCCTTGGCACGGCTTCTAGGCACTCAGTGGCATCTACAACCTGTGTTGAAATGGCTCATACTGCCTACCAGCTCTGCCGCAGCTGTCAGGGGATGGCCCATGACCAAGGCTCTGGTATATTATTTATACCAATTGGCAGACTTCCGCAAGTGCACAGATACCATTCAGAACTTCTCTCCAAATGGGCAGAAATATGGGCTGTCATTCTCCAAGGAGGAATCTTTATCCTCTCAGGTCGTTTGCCGACAATATTTATTTTGATGGAAACCATGAGTGCTGTTCTGAACAGCAGCAATCGCCTCTTATACAGTGACAATTAATCACACCCAAACACTTTACACCTTATTAAGGAATCAGTCTGCAAAACAATTGTCTGTGAAATATGGAAATACTTTTAGTAATTTATTAGTTTGTTTGGCGTTCCAACCCCTTAGGGGATGGGGAGTTGGAGTAATAAATGCAATTGAACTAAATAAGGGTTGTATCTGAATAAAGAGGTGAACCGATGCAAGAGATTTGTTTGTTGACATATAATTCTGTCTAAAAATCAATAAGGAAGTATAAAATATTCCTGTGGAGTACTGCCTGGGACTTGGAATGCATTTTAAAAGGCTACGTGCAGGTGGTGTCCCTTTATCGTTCTTCCACAGTGAGATCTGCAAGACCCTGAATTTGGAATCCATGCAAATTGGGTGGTTTGTGGCACAAACCCAGATACTGTTGTGCCAGGGTCACAAGGGAAGGTCACAAATATGATCAGCAGAGAGACTGACATGCCTTGAGTTGGAGCATCTTCTTGTAGAAGGGCCTAGGTTCAATCCCCAGGTAACTCCAGATAGAGATGGGAATGTCCCCAGTCTGAAACCCTGGGGAGCCATTGCCAGTCAGAGCAGAGTGAGCAAGGAGCATCAACAGTTTGACTTGGTATAAGGGATCTTCATATGTTCCCATATTTTCAGTGTAGGTTGATGGTACTGTACTAGCAACCCCTGTCGGGCAGTTACACATGGGACTTGCAAAGTGGTTATGTAGCTGTCAGGATGCTGTCAGCAGCTCCCTGCTGGTTGCCCAGGAAAGTGTAAAGACAAGGGAAAGTTTCTTACAGTCCTTTCTTATTTCAAACTTTACATAGAGAGGCTGTGGAACCCAGCCTCTTGGATAATGACTTTGTCCTGAGTAAATCTCCATCCCCCTTCTCTCCCACTTCCTCATTCATCATTCTCATCATGTCCTCTATGGGTGCCGCTAAGTGCCCTCTGTCTTCTAGCTCTTTGCTCTCCTACTTTTAAGGCTCGCCGGGTTCTGGGAGATGGAGGGTCTGGAATGCTTTCTAATGACAACATGTCAGTCAGCTGTTGCTCTGGCTCTCCCATTATTCCCCAACTTTCCCCCTCATCTGCCTCTGAGCTGTGACCTCCCTCAAACCCCTGTTGTGAATCTATACTGCCTTCCTCTTCCTCCTCCCTGGAAGGGTCAGGATGGGGAGGCAGTCTCTACCATTCCTCCTCTTCTGCCCAGTACCTGACAGTGGCAGAGAAGCAGACAGAGGACACACTGTCATGGGCAAAGCATAGAAAAGATTCATGTGATAACTTGATGGCTTGTCTTCGGGGCTCCTGGACTTGTTTCTTCTGTAACTCCTTTGACAGCCACAGGCATGATTGCCCTGTATTGCTTGTCCGTTAGCCACCCCCCACTTACTGACTGAGGATTTTGGCTTTAGACCTTTGTATTATGCTGTGCTGGAGACGCTGCAGAACTTGGTCTTGGCATCATTTCACAAGAACATGATCTCAGCATCCCAGAAGTGGGTGTTGGTGGGGTAAGCAGCAAGCCCAAGCCTCAGTGGCTGCTGAATGAGCAACATGGGAGAATCCCATCTCTGGGATCCTAAACATTATTTAAACTCAGGTCCTTCTTGTGGGCACCCCAGAAGAGGCATATGGTTGGCCATTATGAGAGCAGGGTGATGGTCTTGATGGGCAATTGTCCTAAACTATCAGGCTGGTTGCAGATCCTATACTGAGCATAGAGTTGCTAATGTCTTCTCTTGCTTTAACATTTGATGTTTCTATGCACTCTTCCATGTGTTTATTTATATTTTGCTGTGATTATTTAACTACTGACTTTTTCAAAATGTGCTGACATGATTTGTAATAGTTTGTTTTCCATTGCCATGTTATATTTTGATATTCGGGTGTCTAGCGGTTCACTCTTGCAAGGCAGCATTTCAATAAACTTAACATAGAGATAAACAAATGCTGTCTTACTTTACACTGACAAAATAAAATGACCTGAATACTTTCTTTGGAATTCATGCTAACAGCCCAGATGATAGAGTGCTCTTTCCTTTGTACAAAAAAAAAAAAAAAAGCTTTTAGGAAGAAGAAATATCGACTTTCATATTTTAAAACAAAAAATTAATAAGTGACAAAGAGGGAAATAGACATGAATGGAAACACATTTCTGCTCTCCATAAGCTCACCTCATCTAAGTGCTATGACCTACCTTTTATTTATATTGGTTCCACTGAAACTCAGGATTCGGCTCATCTCCAGAAGTTTAAGCAGCTCATAGTGTTGATGGGGAAACAATGTTGTGTGCCAGGTTATGGAATTCATTTTCTCAGGATTTTGGATTGTCATCTACACATCTGTGGTCTTTGCATAGCTTCCAGGCATTTGTCAACTGGGTCATCTAACTTCCCGGGAACACAGTTTGTCTTTGCAAAACCCGTTTTCACGTTTTCTTCATATTTACTTAGACAGTTCTACAAAAATTGCAACCTGTCACAGATATTGAATTTCACTTGGCCTAAGAGAAACTTGTTACAAGCAGGAACCTGATATGTGAATTGAGGAAGCCAAAGGAAAGACTGGTAGTGTCAGCATAGCTATCTGTGTTAGTACACCTTAAATTACGCTAATGTAATGCAGTTCAGTGTTCAGGATTGGATAAAGCTCCAAGTTGACTAAGGTTCTTCTTTTCAAAATTTTAATTTACTGCATTTACACCCCACCTTTTCTCCAAAACCTTGAGGTGGCATAGATGTTTTTCCCTTCCTGTTTTTGTCCTGACAACCACCATGTGAGGTAGGTTAGGCTGAGAGAGAATGACTGACCTAAGGTCAGCCAAAGAGCTTCATAACTGAGTGCAGATTTGAACCCTGATCTCCCAGGTCTAAGTCTGACATTATTAGGCAGGAAGATGTGGGAAAATTTAGCTGGGAGAGAAGTGGGCAGGTGAGCAGCCTGAGGCATCTTCGAAGGTTATGGAGTAGTGGGCAGGTGAGCAGCCTTAGGCACCTTCGAAGGTTATGGGCACTTCTAGAAGCCAGCTGCTCTAACCCTTAGTCTGGATATGGAATGTTTTTGAAACAAATCCGAGTTTTGGGGGCCTGGGAGGGGATGTGGGGAAGGAACACCTCCCTGCTCACTGGAAGGTGGGACACAGGAAATGGGGATATCACTAGTCTTGGGCAGGATTTGACTCACCACAGGTAGGTAATGGAGATTCCTGCATTGTTCGTTCCCCCTTCAGATCTGTTTCTGTTGTTGCTAATTTGATTTCTTATACAGTCAAACCTTGGCTCCCGAACTCCTCCATTTTGGAATGTTTCGGCTCCCAAATGACGAAAACCCAGAAGTAAATGCTCTGGTTTTCGAATGTTTTTCAGAAGCCAAATGTCCAACATGGCTTCCACTTGAGTGCAGGAGGCTCCTGCAGCCAATCGGAAAATGTGTGTTGGTTGTCGAACATTTTGGAAGCCAAATGGGTTTCTGGAATGGATTACATTTGACAACCGAGGTTTGACTGTACCAAGGAGGGGACTGGCTGGGGCTGATGGGAGTTGAAATTCAACAACATCTGGAGGATCAAAGGTTCTTCTCATTAATAAATGTTGCTCCAGTTCAACTCATTTCATGCACCTCTTTATTGGATGCATAAAGCTGAAATAAGCTGTATTCTACTTTAGTATGGAAATGCAGCTTTGTCCTGGAAATATCAGGGGGTGGGAAGGAATTCAAAAATGTGAATGCTACAAAGTTTCTTTTTTGAAAGCAGAGTTGATGTTACTTCAATTGCTTTAATGCTTAGAAGCAAACCCCAAAAGTTTTATTCTTCCAAGAGAATATTTGAGCTGAGGACCGGAGGTGAAAGGTTTATTCTCGGTATCCCTTCCAATGTTCTACTCCAGAGAAATACTGTCTTAGGTGCTGCCTAGTTTAGAAATGTTTTACTCTAAATTCTATTTGAGAAAGGCCCTTTCCTTTAAAAAAGTTTTTTTAAAAAATTACCCATGAGAATATATACATAGCTGCTTCTGCTTCACATTCTTGACAAGTCTTCCCATGGAAAATACGGCAGGGAAAATGTCGAAATAAAATGACTGTGATATTTATGAAATTGACCTCCTTTGGAAAATAGGATTTAGATTTATTTTAACTTGTTACTTTGGTTACTGAAGGTATTGTACTAAAGCCAGGACTAAGCACTCCTTTCTTAAGCGATGTGGCATGCAGGCTTGCAATAGTATTTTATGGTTCAAATCTCACCAGTTTCTGACCCTGTTCTCATTTAGGTGGTAACCTGTGTCTGAGCTGTTACACTTCGGATTGCAGGTTGTGGCTCTCATATAACCTTTATTCAGGAGAAGCCCTCTAATTAGAAATTGTATGCCAGGGGTAACTGTTAGCCTAGTCTTCAACTTAACAAGCTATTTCTGCTTATTTGGCTTTTGTTTTGCATTTAGAAGTATTCAGTCACGTGAGCCCAGGCAAATCTTTGCTACCTCGGCAAGAACTAGCCAACTTCCTTGCCCCATGAGCTGTGTGTGTGTGTGCTACAGCAGTGGTGCTAACATCTGTTTAACACAATAGCAATTATTGCAACCACAGATAATTAATCGTAAGACCCACCAAAATGGATGCCTTCTACCCCAAGTAATAGTACAAGCTCAGTGAGCATTCGGGGTTGTATCCAATTTTAGTGCAACTTAAAGCAGAACCTTTTACTGCTTTTTAAAGCTGTGGCAGCCATGTTGTGTTACGCCACATACACTCAGCAGCCATTTGGGGACTTTCTCAAACTCCCCAAGTGCCCATTGGCCCCCTTAGGGGCCCTAATGATCTGAGCCCCAAGGAGAATTCAGCTGTCATCCAAAGTACACATTCAGTCTTATCCCAGAGTTTTCCCCACAAGCCCAACTCAGTGAAAAGAAAGTTGAGTTCCATGGCTTGCACTTAGGCCAGAGCTAGATGTGACACGGGATGTCTGACTGATATAAGTCGTCCCGTGTCTCTTTCTGATAAGGAAAAAGCATGGCCCAACACTACCTTCTTGCTCCCACAAGCAGCCACCAATGAAATGGAGCAGCGTGGGAGGAAACATGCAGCAAAGTGATGCCATGCCATGCATCTTAAACTACTAGACTACCGAGGGACAATAGACACAGAATTCTGGGCAGCAGCCACACGCTTTCTCCCACCTCGTCTACTTCTAGCTTCCACCCAAGTTATTTTTGAAAGCCAATGGGGGGGGGGGAGGACAGGACCCAGCCCTTTGTCTGCACAGGAGTGAAAGGCATAACCATGGCCCAAGATAATGCCTATTGGATGAGACACCAGGAGGCCACCATTATATCACTGGCCCAATGTTGGAGTGTCCCAAGCCTGAGATGTTCCTTAGCCGAAAAGCCTGAGCCCCAGGAGGCAAAATGTTCATGGACTTTGATTTTCTTTGTGAACCAGAACTTCCTTGAAGTTTTATGGCTTGTGCCACAGTAATTAAACAGAATCAGATGGGCATATGGGTAGTTTCAGGATTAAAGAGTCTCTGAAAAGTAGGAAAGAAAAGCAAAGGGGGTGGAGGGAAACCTGGCTGATTCTCATCCCCAAGCCTTAAGATTTTGGCTCTGCTGTAGTCATAAATTTTATTTATCTCAGTACCTAAATATCAAGTGAGCTTAGAGGGTGAATTAAAAAGATCTTTACAACTGAATTACTGGATGTTTTAAAATATAAACAAACAAAATCTCTTTTCCCAAAGTGATTCTGTCAGATCTTTGGCATGGCTGTAATAAATATCTTAGTGTTGGAAGCTTGACTGAATGGTAAATTAGAAGACTGCTTCCTCTTGCCAAATGTGACTGGAAGCTTGCAGTCTACAATTAAAATCTATTTATTTTTCTTGATGTCAATACAGTAGGTGCCAGAGATCCAGAGCATAATTCAGAGACCTGGCACCATCATGTAGTCATCTACCCATGTTTCCCCTTACATCTTCCTTAAAAAAAAAAAAAGCATTACAATCTGATTAGCCACTGCACTTGTTATTTCCTCTCAATGCTTTGGGAGCAGTAACCAGTATTGCTTGATTTACGGCATTAATTCAGAGTAAATGAGTTTGTAGGCTGAGAACTCTTAGTTACTAATGTCATCAGGTTAACACAGAAGACAACAAAGCTTTAATGCATTTTTCTTGCTCTTTTTGCTCCTACTATTGTCCATATGGTTTCCATGCGGGTTATTCTTTCCAGGGGACAGAAGGGCTGAGTCGCGGTGGCTGCATTTCTGAAGGTATAAACAAGAGATGGAAGATTGCTCACCACATTCTCAAATAGCAGGGGGCTCAAGCCCCACGACACGATGAGCTCCCTTCTAAATTAAAAACAGTGTTTAGGTATTTTAATAGCATAAGATCTCTGACTGATTAGCAATACAGTAAAAGGAAATGAGACCACTAGGGTAGCAAACTAATTACTGCATGAGCAGCAGTGGCTTGAGAAGGTTAGCCAAGATAACCCTCAAGGTCATGAGCAGTTAATAAACAAATTACGGAAAAGCCCTTGAAATGACCATAAACTGAAAGCCATTCAATATTTTGGAAATGCGCTGCGAGAATTATGTGTTGCAAGTAAGCACGTCAGTAGAACAAAGCCATCTCTCAGCCATTCCGGTGTGGAGATTATGTTAATGAAAAATGCTTGAGTAGTTTGAGGGACGCTATCCCAGCATTCTCTTGTGCAGCTAGTTAATTTCAATAGAGGCTGGGCAGGAGAACTTCCCAGTGGGTTGTGAAAGAATTAGGGCTTCTTGCTTTGCTTTTGGACCAAATCAGAACCTCACTTCAGAAAAACTTAAGTTCCACATCTGCCCAATCACTAGTCCAGCAATTTACTTAAAACTAGCAGTAACATTTTTATCTTGGGTCAGAATTGGATGCAATTAGTTTCTCAATGGTTAAATTGAAATTGAAATACTTTATTGTCACTTGTATAACTTGTATACAGTGAGATTACACCAGCACCCCCCACTCAGCTCTCTTAGTCTTAATTCCCGTACGTAATTTACTGACTTACACCCACCAAACCCAAAAGTCAGTTGCCTTTGGTGTGGCTAATCATGCTTCTATATCTTCTGCCTGAGGGCAGGATATCAAGAAAACGCTAGCCAGGGTGTGAATCATCCCTGAGTCTTTTCCTTACTCTCCTGAGGCAACGTTCTCCCGCCATTTCATCCAGCGGATTCACGGGACAGCCCATAATATTTTGTGCTGTATTCACCACCCTCTGTAGGCACTTCCTATCAGATGATGTCAACCCAGCGTACCACACTGTGATGCAGTATGAAAGGACACTTTCTACTGTGGACCGGTAGAAGATGATCATCAGGTGTTGATTGACATCATTCTTCCACAATACTCTGAGGAGATGGAGTCTCTGTTGGGCTTTCTTAACCACCTGGGATGTATTTATTTTCCAAGTAAAGTCTTCACTGAGATAAACTCCTAGGAATTTAAAGGAAGAGACTCTCTCCACACAGCCCTCCCCGATGTACAGCAGTGCTAGTTCTCCTCTCTTCCTCCGAAAGTCCAACACCATCTCCTTTGTCTTGCTGATATTAAGGTGCAAGTTGTTCCCTAGGCACCATGTAGATATTTTTTGAACCTCCCCTCTATACGCTGATTCTTCTCCACCTGTTATTAAACCCATTATGGTGGTGTCATCTGCAAACTTAATAATTGCAGTAGACAGGTCAGATGATACACAATTGTATGTATACAATGAATACAGGTAGGGACTTAGCACACATCCCTGTGGTGTGCCAGTGCTGATTTTTAAGGAATTAGATGTTACATGTCCAATCCTCACTGTTTGTGTCCGATCTATCAGAAAGTCTTTAATCAGACTTTAAACCAGAGTAGCGCACGGAAATGCTGTTTACCTTCCCGCTGGAGTGGTACCTATTTATCTACTTGCACTTTGACGTGCTTTCTAACTGCTAGGTTGGCAGGAACTTTTATTCTCGGTGCCTTTAAACTTTTGAGTTTTTAAAATGGGAAACTGCCTTTTTATTTAGTGGCAGAATTGCAGTCATGATAGTCCATTTGGATGGGATAAATACTGCCAGATTTCTAAAGGAAAGGCCCAGGATGTTGTCTGAAAGCACATGACACCATCACCTCCCTGAAATTTGGCAGGTCTAATTCTGGTCAGTGCCTAGACGGGTGACTGCTGGGAACCAGGTATATACCACTGCGGGTTCCAAGGCAGAAGACAGGTGGGATATTAATAAAATGAAATAAAATGAATGAACCAGTGTTTCCCTGCAAGAGCTACCTTGACTGTTTGGGAGGGTTAAAAAGGGTTCAGGTACACACGCAAGTGTTAGGCAACTTGAAAGTTAAATTGGGGGCGGGGCAGAACTGAAAAGGTTTCACTTGCCTTTGTGGTTTTGTAGGTACTGTGTACATTTTTTTTTTTTTAATGGCATAGATTATAGTGGTGCCGGTAGGCAAGCCTTCCTTTATGTAGAACATCAAGTTTGTATCGACATTTTGTTAAACAAACAGAAACATGGCATAAGGTTACATATTGCCTTTTCCATTATACTTATTTTTCAGGCAGTTGTAAGTTCTGGAATAAATCTGTTTACCATGTGGTTGAGCACCACACATGCCCACACACCACCTGATTTCATAAGATAACAGGTTGTACCATGTGGTAAATAGCTATTTTAAAATATAAGTATTTCATTCTCATAGACAGCAAGGGCCTCTGTTCTTTCTGACACAATTTTTCAAAGATTTGTGGTTGCACCTCCTGAAAGTACACACATTTTTTGGGGGGGAGGGACACCTCATCTTTGTATGAACAAGACCAGTATTTTTCCAGGGGGTTGACTCTTCAAGTTAACCTCAAAGCCTAACTTTATGTCAATACTGAATTTAAACAGAGATAAACATCAAGTCTGCATCCTATTCTGTTTTCTATTTCTATGTTGTAAGCATTTACTCTTTGCAGTTCTTCCTTCTGTTTGTAAAATTTATGATAAAACATTACACTAAATATGATTTTTAGGCTGTTATGAATCTCTCAAAAACAAGATAAAAGCCTCAGGCATTCATTCATGGATGAGTATCCATGGCGCTATACCAGAGAAGTTAGGTACATTGAAATGATGGCTCATAGTACCTATGTGACTACCAAGCATAATAGTGAGTAAAAGTACAGGACTGACAGAGATGGGTGGTCCTTTCAAATTTCCCATTTGTAACTGATTTGCTGATAGAAGATACATTAAGTGTATATCCAGTGAATAATCTCAGTTCATAGTTCTTTAAAACATATTGGTTTCAAAGCTAATAAGCTTCCAAAACTGTCACACTCCCAGTTATATCATTTGGACCATGATGGAGCCTAAAAGTCCCACTGAAGTCTATTTTCCTTCAAACCTTGACTGGGTATTTGGATCTGCCCAGTTAAAAGCAACACAGACCTGCAGGGCGCTGGAGTGGAATGGGGCTTGGGCACTGGGATTCTGGTGTAGCCTGTGGAATGCCATTCCATCAGATGGGTGGGGAACAACAACAACAACAACAACAACAACAACAACAACAACAACGATATCAGTTTGGGGCAAACCTGTAATTGTTACATTTAAGCCAAAAAACAGTCTGTTCATTTTACCCAATAGAATATTACACAGTCTATGTTTAGAATCCCCACCTCCAAAACAATTGCTGGCGTTCCCTTTCCAACCCCTTCCCTTTGTCCTTTGATTTTGCCATGTACTAAATGCCTTGTACTAACTAGCACAATGGAATGCTTCTTCAGGAACTAGTGCACGGTGTTAAATTGGCACATTGATTTTAAGAGCATTTATCCACGATCAAAACAATTGCTTGAGTGTAATTATTTTGTGTGGTCGTCCCCTCCGCCTCCGACAAATTGTTTAAGCTAGCACAATGCAAAGTTGAAATTTCCTCTCCTTTTAATATTAAACTTGCTCAATATTGCCGAGACTTTCTTTCCATGTTTGATCTATAAACATATGAAGAGAAAATGAACTTCATAAATCACTGGCGACAGGTTCATGAAAGTCCTGCTCTTTTTAAACTGAACAGTAAATGAATATAGTGAAAAATCCAAAAGCGGGTTTGGTAATAAGAGTACATTATTCTTCTGACCTCCGGGTGACCTCTTCTATTGTTTCGTAAATTTTAATGACTATCCAGTTGCCTCTTTTGTCATTCGGCACTCGGGGTAATCAATTAAACCACAGTGGGCAACCATTTGTCTCACAGGTGTTTACTTGCTTTTGGTGCGTGATTCGTTTCCAGGGCCATTAATTCATGGGGAGCCAAACACGCTGAGAAGTACCCATTCTTTTCCAAGGCAAGGAGGCATCTATATTTCATAACCTTCCTTTGCAGAAAGCCCCTATTGTTCTCATGTAGATTCACAGATGTTAAAGGTGGAAGGAGCATTATGATTATTTAGTACGGTCTGCTTGCATGAGAAAGGGGGCTGATTTTCACAATTTAAGCTGCAACGTGTCAGCAAAGTCCTCCCTTCTGAGCTCAGCAGAATTCTTCCCCTTGGCCTTGATGGGAACAGAATACCTTCTCAAAGGCTAGAGGACAAAAATCACCACATTTATCAATGGGTATTCAGCCTTATTCTCAATAGTTGTCACCCCTTGGGAATTCTTGCCAGGCTTAACTTGTTCAGCAAGAAGAATGTAGAATTAGTTATTATAAAGGTCTTTCACTCCCTAGAGGCAAAATGATTACAGTTCTCTCTTTTCCTGCATCCTATTATCTCGGAGATTTTCCTGACTGATGGTTATAAGAATAGTCTTATAATTATTACCGTACAAAGCTTTCTAAATGCTTCAGTTAGCAGTACTCAAAAGCAGGCAGGCATTCTAGTGCCTATTACTGCCATTTTGAGGGCCTGTTAAAATGCCCACCTCATGTAGAGACGCCATGATTCAATTTTGAATGTGCATGGAAGGCAAGATTAAGGTTGGGGCCTCCTTCAGCATTTTGTAAAATGCTTGATTTGGCTCAGATTTCTTTAGATACTATTCAAAGTGAACTAAATTGGGACCTCAATTTAGTAAAAGAAACACAATCTTGTCCTTCTAGTCCATCACACCATTATAGAAAATAAGGTCATGTGTTAGAGCAAGAGCCCTATTAACAAAAACACATTTATGATAAGTTAAATGAATGGGCAATGGCCTGTTGTTATAGCAATCTATGTTGTCAATGTTAGGGAGATATTTATTTATATAATATTTTTTTATCTTTGACATTTCTCCTATACCATTGGGCTGCATCCAGGCTCCTTCCATCCATCCACAGAAGGCCTTTAATCTGGTGGAAGAATTTAGCTGACTGTGAGGAAAAGGCACCTCTTGCCAATTCTTCCTTCCCCTTCAAGTCCCAAGTACCACCTCTTACACTGTTTCAGAAGTGTCTCCCACATTCTTTAATGTGGCAGGTGGCATGGGAGGCTGTGTTGAGAGGGGATGACTTTCAAAAGTGGTGTCCCCTGACCAGCAGAAGCTGAAGGGATCCTGCTGTCAGTGGCAGTGACATTGGAGCCAACTCACAGAGCCTCCAACTTATTTTTCATTCAAGAGCTAACCAAATGCAGGCCTGCTTAACTTCAGTATGGTTGCTATAGCGTGCTGTGGGAGTTAAAAGCTTAGCTGTCATACACCAGAGTCCAAGAGGTTGTTTGGTACTTAAAGCCATCTATGACTCAGCCTCTATTGGCTTATTCTATGAATAGTGTATTAATGGTCCAAGAAACTTTACACTCTTGAAAAATAACATTAGCTGTATGGGGCTCAGGGGGGAAAAGCTCGCCATTTATTCATGTTATTATGCAAATTGAGCTTTAATGTCATTTTCCTGATTTACTGACTTCTCAAGCGTTATACCAGCTCAAATTGGTGCAGGTGGAGAATTATATTTACATGTAGAATAACAACATTCATTTCATAATACTCTATTATAATTTGCAAGCTATTACACAATTGGGCATTTTGACAAAAAACAACAACTCCCTACTCATGTTCTTTTGTTTGTGATTTACTTTAGTTTTTCATTAACTTTACCACTTTCCATGACCAGTCAACATTTCACTCCCACTCCCCAAGTCCTCCCTCTGTGAATCAATGCCACAATGTATACTTGAAAGCAGTCCAGGAGTTATTTCTGTAGAAATAAATTATACACCGCTACTCTGGTACTTACGCCCAGTTTCAGGGCATAATTTGGTATGTTTTGAATCTATGGAACTCATGTTGTTACGAATAAACAGGACAATAGAAATGGTTGTCTGCAAGCCATTTCCTCCTCATGCAAACGGTTTAAAAAAAATTAATTGGCCTGATTAAAATCAGGTGGTTTTGCCTATTGATTTTGTTACAAAAGTTGGTTGCCGCCCACACTCTCTGCCAAGCTGCAGGAAGATTTCAGGTGGTTCCAGGCACTTCCCCAGGGTCTGTGTTGATTTGGAGAACTGAGACATGGTACAGGATGCCATAGTTTTAATAAATGTAGTTTATTCACATATTTACACCTTCAGTCTGCATAAAGGGAGTCAAGTTCAACCGCATGGTCATATCAAGAGGGGCTTGTACCCCACGGCAGTGCAGCCCTGGAGTCAAAGGTACCTCTCCCAGCCAGCCTTCAGCCAGCCTGCCCAAGGTGGATCCCAGTCTTTGTTCTCTCCCTTCTTTCCAGCACACCTTGCTAAAGACACCTCTTTTCCTGTCACACCCAGTTACTCTGGCAACCTTCTGTCTGCCCAGGCCCAAGATTCCTCTCAAATGGGCCATCAACACCTTTTGACATGTTAATGCAGGCATCCCCAAACTCAGCCCTCCAGATGTTTTGGGACTACAATTCCTATCATCCCTGACCACTGGTTCTGTTAGCTATGATGGGAGTTGTAGTCCCAAAACATCTGGAGGGCTGAGTTGGGGGATGCCTGTGTTAATGCCTCTATCCCAGGTGGTTTGGAAAGGAAGCTTAGCCCCACTAGCCTACACGCTTCCCTTCAGTACTCAAAAATCCTACCATTTATTAAAGTCTAGGGTTTAGGGGGGTCACCCCATAAATCTATAACAATGTCAATGAAAAAGGCAGCTCTCTGCAATTAAAGGCAGTGCAAGCAGAGTGTCCCCTACAGTGAAAATAAATGGGAACCCACTGTTAGGAAAGCTCCATCTGTGCAAGGGAACCTGCCACACTCCTCCAGAGATAAGGAGTTGGGAAATCTGTGCAATGCACTCAGACCCCCAGTCTTGCCATTTACTGCAAAGGAGGCTTGGTGAATCCTTTATTCCTAAAACAGGGAGTTCAGCAGAACATCTCATTATAATGCTTTCACGTGCATGCACACCCTTCCCTTTACAATCCCTCCAACTTAGACATACTTCTGGTTTGTCCACACATTTTCTTGTCCTGTGCTTTCTTAGGCATGGGCATGAGAGGGTTTGGGGTTGTTTGCACCACCCCTATCCCTGGGGAAAGCCTCTGTTTACTACCGAATCAGAGCAAACATCAGTTGGGCTTTCTGTGGATTGATGTTTGTTCTGATTCAGCAGTAAACAGCAGATTTCCCCTGGGAAAGTGCCTAGAAAACATGGAACAAGCGACACTGTGGATGAACCCTCTGTGTTCCTATCATCCTGACCAGCCACTGGGTTAAAGGACTCAAACATTTTTTTCCTCCTGGCGCCCTTTGCCTCACAGCTTGCTTCTCTGCTGGAGAACATGCTCTGCCCCTTATGCAGCACAATGGACATGGGAGCAGCCTAGGTGGCTGACCCCAGCTGTATGGCATTACTTCTGGTCTGCCTGGGTTTACACCTGGTTGCTTCGAGGATGCCAGAGACCTAGCTAGCACTGGCAGCAGATCTCTGGTCTACAGTGTATAGATTATAAATGCTACAATTACAATTTAATCCATAATCTCCGCTCTGTGCTATGTGATTTCATAAAGCCTCACTTGTCTACTTATATGTTCCACAGTCATTGCAAAAATATATATACGGGGCAAGCAACCAGGAAGGAGGATGTGAATGATGGTAAATGTTGTGGTTTGATTGCTTGCAATATCTTCTCTGTTACTGGTATTTAAAGAGAACAGCATCATACTCAAAGGAGTGCTTGATTAATTGTTCATGTATAGTGAAACTGAGCTCGATAAAATACAGACGGAAAAACTTTTTTAAAAGAAGAGGAGAGAGGATGCTGTTTTATTAAAAGCTCCAAATCTGTCATTTTGCTGTGTAAATAAGTAATCTGCAAACAGGAAGCCATTATAAATAGTTACAATAAATTTGATGGGGGGGGGGGGAATGCAAAGCATGTTACTTGTCTAGATTGGTGCCTCTTCTTTCATTGCTTTCCCTCTCTTTGTCTTTGATAATTTGCTGAAAACATTGCGGCCTACTTCTAAATGGACTAATCCATGCAAACTGTGCTTCAGTATATGCCTAATAAGATGTAAGTTGCATTGAGTTCATCTTGACTTACTCATAGGTTTGCAGTCTTGGGCTATTATTGATCCATCTTGCAGAAATGAAAGGCACACCTTTCAAGGGATAACTGCTCTGGACCCTCCTTCTGGACATCTTGTGCTCTTATTATACCCACAATTCCATGTCTTTTTTACATGACCCAGAAGCCCTAAGCATATACTGCTCATGCCTAGTTGGAAAGGACCCCAAGGATAATCTATGAGCAAGGGGTGGAACTGCACTGAATAGCCACACCCCTGATGTTGCACATTCCATCTAGATATGCCTGTACATCACGAATCTCTGTAGATGTATGTGCACAAGAGCTGGAACTCTAAATGATCAGTGTTCCAGATTCCATGGAATACTTCAAGTGTATATCTAGATGAAGGCCCCTTGCCTACAGGTATTCACAATCTACATGCAGATGTCAGGGAAGAGTCTAGAGAGTGTGTGCAGTGTTGTTGGTGGGGCTACACATCACAACCCACCGGTTGCTCCTGTGTTGAGATATATTAGCACCCATAATAGGCTGTAGTTTGTGCCCAGTGGTGGTGGTGGGGTATTGAATTTCCATTTACTTTGCATTTGAAACATCTCACTACTCCACTTTCCCCCCTCTAACCATCCAGCTCCTTTATTAGCCTGGTGCTTAGCTCCTAATAGTTCAGGTTTTACATCTTTATTCAACAAGGAAATTGGGAAGCTAAGGAGAAGTGCAACCTCATCAGCCAGCCTTCAATTTGAAATCCACCATTCTCTCTGTTAGAAAACACTTGGTTCTCATTTCTCCTACTGTTTCCCCCCCTTATGACCTATAGGAAGCACAACTGTGTGTCCACTATCTGATTCTTTAGCCAAAGGCACAAGGACCAAATACGTATCTCTCAGACACTTGTTCTCAGGTTATTCGGCACATGTGTTCACAGTATTATATTGCTTATAATGAAAGGGCAGAAGGATTTAGCTCACTTGAGTAAGCCTATTCCCTAGCAATTCATTTATCAGTAACTTCACAGCTGCCTTATGGATTATTTATTAAAATAAAAATTAAGAAGAGAAATCTGTTGATGTCAGATTTATTCAGAATGAGAAGACTTGCCACCTGACATATCTGGGTAATTAGCGAGAGGCGCTTTAACAGAAGGTTGGGGTTGGGCTATGATATTGCTTCATCTCATTTAATCGCTTTTCAGCTATGGCCAATGCATTGAGTTGTCAGTAATTTTCTAGCATAGATGATGGCACAGGGGTGTTGAAACAGCTCCTCCTATTCTAGTATTACATTTTCCTCATTGGAATGTCATCTCCTGTCAGGGACTGGGCAGAGGAAGAATGGTGGAGACCTTCCTGGCCTTACCCTTCCAAAGAAAAAGAAGAAGAAGAAAATTCAGAATTACAACAGGGAATTGAGGGGGGTCACAGCTCAGAGGCAGATGAGGGGAAAAGCTGGGAAATAATGGGAGAGAAGGAAGAGGAAGAGGAAGCATCAGGAGGGCAAGAGCTGATGTACACAGTGTTTTTAGAAAGCATTCCAGATCCCCCCTCTCCCAGAACCCAGCGAGCCTTGAAAGTAGGAGAGCAAAGGGCTGAGAAGCAAAGGGCCCTCAGGGCCACCCAAATGAGGAAGTGGGAGGAAAAGGGGGTGGAGAGTCACTCAGGACAATGCCATTATTCCACGAGGCTATGTGCCAAGCCTCTCTTTGTAAATATTGAATAAAAAGCAGGTGGTAATAACTTGTCCTGGTCTTATACATTCCTGGCAACCTGCTAGGAGAGTTGCTTTCTCTGCTCCCTGACATCTGTCAAAGAATCCATCGGATGACTCTTACAACAGAGGCACAGACATCCAGAGCCTGAGTTGCCAATTGACAGTTGGCCAGTGGCCTTTCCAAACTATGCACATCTGTGCATTCTCTCTCCCTTTCTTCCCAATTCCCAAGAGTCCTTCATATCAAATGTTGCAATCTTCTTAATCAGGATAGCACGAATTGCAAGGGCCTTGTGTTTTATGTCTGCCTCAAGCATTGGGGCATGTTAACATCAGTGCTGAAAATCTATAACCTGTGTAAAAGTAGGAAGGCGAAGTGCTGGCATCTCCCTTGATAGCCTTCCGACACGTCTGAAGCAGTGCAAGAGGGTTGCCATTATAGTGCCTCAGAAGTATCAGCGTGTATGTCAACAGTTATCTGCCTATGAATCCCTGGCACTGAAGTGATAGTGTCAGGTGGTTGCAGCCTGAGGTGGAACACTCTAAAGGGCACTGGTGTGAAAACACCCTGAAACAGTCAGGTTCATTTTCTCACTATCGAGACGACACCTACCCCAATGCCTCTGAGAGACCATAAATGAAATATTATGTGACCTGTGCCAATTGGAGAGAGAGCAGCAGAATGAAATTCAGCAAGGACAAATGTAAAGTGTAACACATGAGGAAACTCTCTCTCCCTCCCTTAAATATCCAGGGAATCTAATGTAATGCTTGCAGAATATTCCTATCTGCATGGACTTCGCAATCTGATGCAATATTTTCTTGTGAATTCTTTCAGCAGTTTGAAAAACGATGTATGGCATAAGTCACACATGTAAGTCACACATTCATGTCCATTGCTCTATAGTGTATTCATCAGTTATTAGGGAAATTTGGAGACACACAATTGGAGGGAAAATTCTCTTTGGGATACCCAGCAGCAAAGATACATGCATGGAATATTCATTCTCTCTCTCTCTCTCTCTCTCTCTCTCTCTCTCTCTCCCCTCCTCCTCCTCCCTCCCTCCCTCCCTCCCTCATGGTGGGGAATAAGAGCTATGGACCCACTCACAGTGCCCCTGACCCCAGTGTGTGAAGACAATAGCAATGGCAGGTGGAACAAACTCAACAAGTTGTCTTGGGCACAACTTTTTTGATTACAGATGTAGGTAGGGTTTGGCTCAGGTATTGGCTGTATATCCATTATTTGAGCAGGGTTGTGCCTGGGATATGGGCCACGTCAAGACACAGGTCAACTGAGGTGGCCCACCCCCCAGTCACTGCTGGAAGCTGTGTGGCATGCCTGCCCCATGCTTGGTTTCTTGTATAAGAAATGGAAGGAGGGGAAATCATGAAGGAAGTGCACGCATGAGTAGCCAACAGTTGCAGGCAGGTCAGGCGGTCCCAAACTCAGAATGAGCTTGGGCTTGCAAGAGAGGTATAATAATAATAATAATAATAATAATAATAATAATAATAATGGTTTTTTGGCTATGTTCAAAGCCCCAGCAGCATGCCCAATGGTCAAGGATGATGGCAGTTGTAGTCCAACAACATCTGGTGTACTTGATAGAAAGCCACAGACTGAGAAATAACTCTAGACTTTGTCATATCTGCATGCAATTTTAAACTTATATATTTTAAAAGATACTTGCCGTAGCTGAAATGTAGCGGGGGGTTTTAAAGAAGAAGAACATAGAAACAGTTTTTTGTTTGTTTGTTTTTTAAATGCTAGTGCAAAGGAAGCTGCGAGTCACCATATCCACTTTTTGTCTTGTACGCTGTCACCCTGGAAATGTCAGCACCAGTGTCTCTTAGTTAGCACCATAGCAGATGCAACGTGATGATCTGTGATGTGCCTATCAGCCATCCAGTGATGATTTGATAGAAATCTTGTCAGTTATGCATGAACCATATTCCACTTTAAAAAATCTATTCAGCTGCTTCGATTAATTATGCTTGCAGAAGGCAAAAACTGTCACTGGCAAGTAAGTGCCTTATCTGTGATATTTTGACTGATTTGAGAATTGAGCGATAATTGTTTTTGTAATGATTTTCTTCTCTTAGAATTATGGGGAAAGCATTAATCACCAGCAGGGTCTCAGACTAAAGAAAGAGAACGCGATCCATTTCTCTACTTAATGCAACTAAATCAAGCAAATAAATTAACGTGCAGAAATGACTGACTGGAAGGGTTGTTTGTTTTTTAAGTGGTCAAATATATTTTCGAATGTGAAATAACCGTACATGCCCACACTGAATGTGTGGAGCTAGTGTTACAGGTTAATTTTGTATTTAGCCTATATGCTAGAGCAGTAGACTTCAAACATTTCCAACCCATGGCCCACTTTAACCCCAACATGCATTTAGACTCTCATTGCTTAATTTTTAAACATATATTCGTAAGATAGTTGTAAGACTGTTGCCGTACACCTTATCTAGGTAGCAGATTCCATGATCTCCAGTTGAAGACCAATGTGTTGCTGAAACCTCAAGTTCAACTTAAGTTCTACGTCAATTTGTATAAGTTGATTACGGCAAAGCTTATGGCATAATAAATATGATTGCCTCTAAGCTCCAAAAGTCTTTATTTTTGACTATAGATAGACATTCTAATTCAAAATCATACTGTATATGATACTAATACAGTGGTACCTCAGGTTACATACGCTTCAGGTTACATATGCTTCAGGTTACAGACTCCGCTAACCCAGAAACAGTGCTTCAGGTTAAGAACTTTGCTTCAGGATGAGAACAGAAATTGTGCTCTGGCGGCGCAACAACAGCAGGAGGCCCCATTAGCTAAAGTGGTGCTTCAGGTTAAGAACAGTTTCAGGTTAAGTACGGACCTCCGGAACGAATTAAGTACTTAACCCGAGGTACCACTGTACATACTAATACAAAATCATACCCATCACTGCGAGCTGGGTTCAGCAGGTCCTGATCTGAGAAAATCAGATGCCCAATATGAGAAAGATGTGTGAATTCTGAAAGATGGAAAATAGGCAATAAACACCTAAAAATCATTTTTTTGAAGATTCCAGTTTCAGAAGGAAATGGCCCCCTGTAACTGTGAGAAAAAGTAACACATTTTTTAAACAATCATAATTAGGTTTCAAATCTTTCAGAGCAGTTATAATCAAAATGCTTCTAGAAAGTATTCACATTTATAAATAAAGAAACTTTAAAGATTAGTTTGTATAAGGCTCATATAACCCTAAGTATTATGAAGTGAACTAGCATTTCTTCCATCAATGAACTAAAAAAAGAAAAAAGGAAAGCAGAGCAAAGACTGCTTATGGGTTTTATAGTGGAAAATTGTAGTAAAACACTCTTTAGTTGTTGGTTACTTAGTAGTCTTTATAAGATTTTCAAACATTGACATAAGTGCATGTTGAAACATAATAATTACAATAATATATCAGTTTTTAATACCTTTAATTCTAAAGGCTAGAAAAAAATCAATGGAAGTATAATACTGAAAGCTTTAATGGAATAATAATAATTGGATTGCTTTTTTAAAAGATTATGTAACACTCTGTTTTTTAATCATTGCCCCCGCTTTTTTTGTTTGCTTGCTACAAGGCTTAATGAAAGCCAAATTCATTTAGGCTACATAACATAGAAGGAAATTACATTCAACCAGTTGGAGGGAGGGGATCCTTTTAGTATGTTGCTGCTTTTCTGTATCTCTTGTGTTTGGCAAAAGTCCCAGTTCACTGTCATATGCTCATGCAAGATTATGTCTGTTTAGTGTTCACTCATGTTTGCCTTGAGGTAAAAGATAAAGATTCCAGGTTCCTTTTCAATATGACATTTTATTCTGTGGTAGGACTTATTTTGCTCTTAAGACTATCTACTGGGTAGGATGGAGGGAAAAGGAAATGTATCAGGACTTGGATAAATCCTGACCCAAAGCAGGCAACTACTTTGGAGCGATTTAGGGCACATTTGAGCCATTGCAGGATCTCCCTGAACTGCCCCAAACTGAACTAGGCACCCCCAAAATAAACCAGAGCAGTTTGGAGATCTAAGTATTTAAAAACAACCACCACCACCTGTGTGGTATGTCTGCGAAAATTGAAACGTTTCTTCCCAAGATTGCCACAAAATGAAAATGCAAGGGGAGGAAGAGCTTTTTCATGACAGGCAGAACTAGCTTCTAATCAGAGGGAATGGTTTTACCAAGGCTCTCCCAATCACAGTGAATTGGGGAAAGGATGTCTCTGAATTTTTTTACACATCACTTGGGAAGACAGGCAAACTAATACCAGTGTACTGGAAGAAGCAAAGTTCACCAGTGTCGAAGCAATGATTCTTCAACATCAACTTCGTTGGACTGGTCATGTTGTGTGGATGCCTGATTATCGTCTTCCAAAGCAACTACTCTCTTCCAAACTTAAAAATGGAAAGTGTGATGCTGGTGGTCAACAAAAGAGTTTTAAAGACTGTCTCAAGGCAATTTTTTTTAAAAAATGTAGTATAAACACCAACAATTGGGAAACACTTGTCTGTGAGTGCTCCAGTTGGAGAACAGCCTTTACCAAAGGTGTCATGGGCTTTGAAGACACTCGAACTCAGGACGCAAGGGAGAAATATGCTAAGAGGAAGGCACACTTGGCAAATCCACACCATGATCAACTCCTGCCTGGAAACCAATGTCCCCACTGTGGAAGGATGTGTGGATCCAGAATTGGCCTCCACAGTCACTTATGGACTCATTTTTAAAACCGTGTTTATGGAAGACAATTTTACTCGGCTACAATTGATCTGATTGCCAAAGAAGAAGAAGACTACCTTGTTCTTGGTCTGTACTGTTTGCTATCTCCACTAGTGGCACTTACTTTGAAATGTGAGACTTTCACTTTATTCTGCCCTGTGCCACATGCCCACACATGCATTCCTGTCAATTCAGCTTAACGCTTAGTTTCTGTGACTCTTGAGCCTGAAGTTTTTGTTTTTCTTACCTCATGACTCCCTAGTGGCCCATAGGCCACAGGCTGAATCTGGCAAGCTGCAGGAAGTGGCCCTTCTCCCAATCTGATCAAGATCTTTAGATGATCCGCATATGCCTGAGATCAGGAAATAAAACCCTTCTGCCTCCTCTGCTTAGCACTGAGATACTGCTGAGCACTGGGAATCGGGGACAGCCTGTCCCTGAGGTAAACAGGAAGGTGTCATCTCCCCATCACAACCACTGCCAAAGCCTTGCTTACTGGGGTCACATAGCTGTACCTTCTGGGTTCCTATGGCATCTTGCTGAAGCCCAGCCACTTCTTCTGACTTCTCCAGTGGCAGTGGTGTAGCAGTGGGAGCAGGTGGGACACCCCCACTACCATGGAAGAAGCACAGAGAAGTTGTGGAAAAGGAGGCCATAAAGAAACAGTCTGGCTGGGGGGAAGCAAAGGAGGAGGAGGAGGCAGTGGTGGGTGATGTGTGGCATCCTGTTTGGGGCCAGACCTACTGCCCCTCCCAGCTGCCCCCAGCCTGCCACCTGAGGCAACTGCTTCACCATGCCTCATGTGTGGGCCGGCCCTGATGGAAGGAGTTGCATAATTAATAACATCATTTAAGTGATTCTGGATTCTGACTAGCTGCTGCTTGTTTTCTTCCTAGAATGTGTTAATTCTCTGGGAGTATACGGTCATTGGTAGGTGTTTCACTAATGATGCAAATCATTGCGGCTAATACAAAGCAAATCCTTGCATTTATAGCTATACCAACCTTTCGTCTTCTAATTAGCGCGCGCACACACACACACACACACACACACCATTAATGTGAAGAATTTGCAAAGATATAATGCAAACACCGTAATTTATTTCACCCAGATTATAAGTCACTATAGTGCAATTTCAATTGTACGAATGCAGCTGAGCTAATATTATATTTTGCCCTTATTCCTCAGCGTTATTAATAGGGAGGGGGGAATATTTGGTGGGGGGTGCCTGTCACATAGCAGCCAACTTCACAATGAGGAAAATAATTTCCTGTTGCTGTAATGGCTCACCCAAAAGGTAACTCCCCACTGTGCCTATCACTTCTCAGCAAAGTTTTACATGTGCATTTTAGAGTAATTTATACAATTTATAGGCATTGTTATTTCACATTTGTTAGCGTCCTATTACAATAAATCAGTAGTCTCTAAGGTGCCACAGCCCTGTTTGACTTTTTATTGCAAATAACATTGGTAATGTCACCTAAGCTAGTAAACAAATGTTTGATTTGGATGACACCCCCCCCACCCCATTTACGATGAAATCTCTCCTTAGTAATGTGCATGTATTGAAATGCTAGATTATTCCTGTATGTGTGTCTAGGGATGCTATGAACATTTACAGTAGTCAACATCTGAGAATGAAAAAGCTTTTTAGAATATTTAGTTTACAAGGAGAATGCCCCCCCCCCACATACATAAAAGGTAAAGGTACCCCTGACCATTAGGTTCAGTCATGGCCGACTCTGGGGTTGCGGCACTCATCTCGCTTTAGTGGCCGAGGGAGCCGGAGTACAGCTTCCGGGTCATGTGGCCAGCATGACTAAGCCGCTTTTGGTGAACCAGAGCAGTGCACAGAAATGCCATTTACCTTCCCGCTGGAGTGGCACCTATTTATCTACTTGCACTTTGACACATACATACACACCTGTAATCTGTTTCATCTGCCACCAAGTAGATTTACTGTCGTTTTACTGTATAACATTTTGGTAAGGGGGAAAGTCATCATGCTAGAGCTTGCATGGCTACCAGTAAGCAGCCACATGAACTTCAGCATGACAGTAGCTGGAGCAGTGAGCAAGCAAAGCAGGAAAGCTGGCATTGTAAGTGGGCAGACCAAGCAAGTAGGCAGGCAGACAGGTGGATGTCCCAGGTGAGCCTTCCCATGTTCTCATGGCTGTGGATGGTCAATTGAAGTGTAGAGGGTGGAGGTTGGCAATGGAGTAGGGAATTGGTGGGGTTAGCAAGCAGTGCAGGCAGGGGCAGTAGCCCCTAATTATTCAAATGTGTTCATCGGTTACACCAAGGCCTCTGGACAACTAACAAGATATATAAATAAATTCACAATGAAATGTTGTTGTTTTTTTTTAAAAAAGAAATCCAATACCTCCATTAATCAAAACTAGATATAAAAGAAAATTCCCAACTCCAATAAGCAACTTTAGCTGCAAAGAGGAAGTTACCGTATTTTTCGCCCTATTGGACGCTCTGGCCCATAGGACACACCTAGATTTTTTTGGGGGGGGGAAATTATCCCCCCCACAGCCCAAGCTTCCCCCAACCCCAGCCCCCAGAACGGGAGCCAGAGCGATGCCGGAGCCGTGCCGGGCTCCGGAGGGTTGCGCGGAGCTGAGCCGAGCCCGGGAGCGCAGGCAGCTCTTTGCGCCGGGCTCCCAAGGGTTGCGCAGAGCTTCCTGAAGCCTGGAGAGCGAGAGGGGTCGGTGCGCACCAACCCCTCTCGCTCTCCAGGCTTCAGCGAAAGCCTGTATTTGCTCCATAGGACACACACCCATTTCCCCTTCATTTTTGGAGGGAGAAAAGTGCGTCCTATAGGGCGAAAAATACGGTAACTCTAAGGTCCCAAGACTGGGTGGGCTGTTGATAAAACCAGTAAAAATTACTGTTCAGGAAGGACAAAGATATAGGAAGTTGGGATGAGCATAGTATGCTGATTTTTCACTGAGGGTTTAATTGGAAATAGGCAAATGTCTTCCTTTCATTTCTGTTCAGATTGCCAACTCCTAACCTGAATGTTGTCCATATGACTCTCGTTGAATAATGCCTGGGACATTGTGTCTCATGTACAACCTCCATTCTGTCAGACGCCAGCAGATTAGGCAGCTGCAGCTGTTCCCCTTGCTTTAGGTGGGATATGAGTTCAGTCATGGGGAGCAGACACCCAAATTTTCCTCCATGATTTTTCGTGTGCTGAACGCTCTGCCTGGATCCAACAGAGCTCATTCCCCTTTGGTAAAATACTCAGCCACCTCCTTGAAGGTCAACAGACCCTGATCTGAGTGTACACAACTATGCATACAGCAGCTTTTCCCACTTCTCCAGTGAGGTGGCACCTCCATTGCCCTTCTAAATGATCTACATGGACAGAATCTTCTTATCCAGTGAAGTCTTCTCTGCTTAAGGGTACTCACTGGCCATTTTGCATAATATTCCCTTCACATGTTCTTCCTGCTTCTTGTGTTTTCTCTGGCTCAGTAGGAAGTCTCCTGCCAGGAAAACCAACCACACACGGGTCTCTAGCTCACTTACTCTAGCCTAGATCTTCATTTCTGGAAGCAGTGTGGTCAGGAACTGCTCCAGGATCCCCAGATCATGGAGCTAAGTCTTCATGTGCTTTTTGCCACTGATGGCAAATCTTGTAGATTCTGATGCAAAATATCTGGGGCCACTGGTCTCCTGGTAGGGGAACTCCTGAAGCATTGTCACTGCAGAATGACAGTCTCTAAGCTAGCTGTGCCCCTATTCTTCTTTTCTGGAACACTCCACAATTTTCCATTTCATTGACCACAGAGCTAACTTCCTGCCTAAGGCCTATGGCTGTGGAATTAAAATCTTTCTAGGGCCAGGACACTGGTAATATAGCTCCTCAGGGTGGGTGGGAGAGAGATGTAATCAGTTAGACACTTTTCTCTTGTGGGAGTGAATATGTAGTGAAGGCCACCAACATCTGGAGAATTGCACTGGAAAGAGCAATGTTACCCTTATAGAGGCAGTTTAACTCAAGGACAGGATTGCAAAGTTAATTTGTTCCTCACTTCTGAAATAGTTAGATTTTGCTAACCAGGAAGACACACACAAGCACGCACACAATGCAAAACTTTCAGATAACATGAACATTTCATTATAACCAAAATGTTATTCAGATTCTGAATGTCAGACATTTAAGTAACATTTCCGTGCATGTTATTTATTGGTTCAGGGATGGAGAAATGGGTGGCTCTAAATGGCAGTACATCTACCTCCAATGTCCCTAGCTGCTGGAGGTTATACATGTTAAATGACAGCTTGAGAGATGAGAATGAGGGGCCAAGCTTTAAGGCTCTCTAGAGCTTAAACCTGCATCTGTCTGACATTTTCACTCCGTATGTGTCCGTATATGCAGTCACCACCTAGAAAGCTCTGTGATAAGACAAATTAAAAATGAATGGAATTCTGTAAAGTAGCCATAGTTCCCATAAGTATTCAAACTATTTAAAAAAAAATATGAAAACCAAAACAAGGGAAGAGTTTTGCATGGGAATGTAAGAAGAGCTGGATCAGGCCATGGGTCCATCAAGCCCAGCATCTTGTTCTCACAGTTGCCAATAAGATGATGATGATGATGATGATGATGATGATGATGATGATAATAATAATAATAATAATAATAATAATAATTTATTTGTACCCCACCATCTGGCTGGGTCTCCCCAGCCACACTGGGCGGCTTCCAACAAAGATTAAAAATACTTTAAAATGTCACACATTAAAAACTTCCCTGAACAGGGCTGCCTTCAGATGTCTTCTAAATGTCAGGTAGTTGTTCTTCTCTTTGACATCTGGTGGGAGGGCATTCCACAGGACGGGTTCCACTTCCGAGAAGGCCCTCTGCCTGGTTCCCTGTAGCTTTGCTTCTCGCTGTGAGGGAACCACCAGAAGGCCCTCGGCGCTGGATCTCAGCGTCCAGGCAGAACGATGGGGGTGGAGAAACTCCTTCAGGTATACTGGGCCAAGGTCTATGGGAAACTCAAAAGCAGAAACCAAGTGCAATAGCACACTTCCCACCAGTGATTCCCAGCACCTGCTATTCAGAGGTAGTAGCCCTTGACAGTGGAAGTAGAACATAAGGCTATCAGTGAGAACTACTCATGGTAGCCATGTTCTACCTCCACTGCAGAACATAAGGCTCTCCTCCATGAATTTGTCTAATTCTCTTTTAAATCCACTCAAGTTTGTGGCCACCTCTAGCTCTTCTGGGAGCAAATTTAGCTTTGTGACAGCACAGTATCTCCTTTACATGCAGGTTTAATTCCTGGCACCTTCTGGTAGAGATAGGAAGGTCCCTGATTGAAAGGAGAACTGGACACTCACAACCTTCTCATCTGTGAGCAGAGAAACTGGGAAACTCTTTCACCAGATTTCTATAGAGGGAGGAGAAATGGTCAAATGTCTTCTCAGGGGTGGGGATCACCATCAGCAGTGGCAGAAACACAGCTCATTTATTTCCCCTCCAAGGGTGGTCACCTCCTCTTCATCCTCTTTTGCATCAGGCATGTTGGGAAAGCCAGCCACCTATTTGCTTCTTCCACTATGCTCCAGACCTAGTTTCATTTTACGGTATGGCAGGAGCAAAATGTTGGCTATTACAAAAATGTATTTTGAGCAAATTCTGTAAATTCAGAAGAGGAAAAAATGAGATTTTAAAAAAACTTTTTTATTGAGTTTTCAGTTTTTTACATTTCAAAATAAAACATTTTACAAACTTTAAAATACCCAGTGACTTCCCTTCTTCTCCTTCCATGGTTCATGTTACATATCATACATTCCTACATATTTTACTGCAACCATTCAAGTCAATTTTCCACTTTTACATCAATCAAATATTGTTTACGCTGTTGAATTTATCTTACTATTTGCCAGCATTTTCAGATGTGTACAATTATTTTCCATATATTCAATAAATATTTTCCACTCTTCTTTAAATATATGTTCTTCTTGCTCTCTTATTCTGTATGTTAAGCCTGCAAGTTCTGCACATTCTAACATCTTAAATTGTCAATCCTCTTTACCTCGCTCACTTTCCATTTTGGGACTAACAGAACACGGGCCGCTGTTGCTGCATATATAAATGAACTTTTCTGGCACCTGGGGATTTCTTTCTGGGTTATTCCCAACAAAAAGGACTCTGTTTTTTTAGGGGAAGGTAAATTTAAACGTTTTTTTCAATTCATTATAAATCAATTCCCAATATTCTTTTACCCTTCTACATGTCCCCCACATAGGAAAAAGGTTTCTCCCATTTCCAACATGTATCTGATTCTGTATATACATCTTAGGCAACCTACTCACAGTTAAATGCCATCTATGAATCATTTTCAAATAGTTCTCTTTCAGAGAATAACACGTGGTAAATTTCAAATCACTCAGGGAAATTTCCCAAACGTCAGGGGGGAAATGAGAAATTTTTAATCCACACTATCTGAACCCTGGCTGCTGCCTGCCAGTATAGAATTGGATGGACCAAACATATGACTTGGTAAAATGCAGCTGATGCTCTATATTTGAACATTCCTGTAGCACATATTTTATTAACTACCAATATACGAGGCAGGGAGTCTACCCAGTGCCAAGGGCCAAATATCCGGGAGTGTGTTAAATGATCCTGACATAATCATACATCCATATAGCAAACTGTGCCTAAGCGCTGATCTCATGCGCCAAAACTGTTATTGTACACTCTCTCCCCCCCTCATTTTTGCAACTCTCCTAAGAAGAAATTTCATAACAGAGGAAAGATTGAGCAGACTTAGTTGTTGTGCTTCTTAATCACGTCTAATCCACCAGAATCATTTCACATACTGCAGGAAACAGAACCGCTCCCAAGCTCCTCCATGATTTTGTAGAGAAGTTGATATATCCCAAAGAGAAGCATGCTATAATGCAAGTAATATTTTGAAAAGTAATATTAGAGTCCTACTGGAGCTGTGCTGTTCTTCATAAACCCCAATGAGAGCTGATGCAATATATTGGGGTAATTTCTGAATCACATATTTTAATAACACCTATTTAGAAACTACTAAATTTATTCTGTTCTTATTTCTTGCTTTGTTTAGCTGAATTCTAAATACATCAGTGGCCAGTAAATAAAGCCAGGGGTAGTACTAATAATTGGGGGATGTGTTTATAATGGGCAGGGCCAGGCCACGACATTTTGCTGTCTGAACCAAAAGGGAAAATATCACCCTCCCCGTTATCGAAATTTATCTCCAATTTGGTGATAGGACACCATCCTATAGCACAACTGAGTTACTTAAGTGAACGCAGGACAGGTTACATAGCTCTGTCATTAAACAACCCACAAACACATTTGCCATCTGGGGCAGCAGCCTCATGGTCTGTTTTCCTTGGTCAGGAAGATGGGAATTTGGTAAGACTTGTTGCTTCAGCAGCAAAAGAGCTCACTCTGGGAGCTAATATAGGTGCTCCACTCTTCCTGGCTCTCATCCATGCCTGCATCCAGGCAGGTGCTTCCATACAATTCCCCTGTTCCAAGTACACTTCAGCATCAGTTCTGGAGCACATGTCTGTTTGTCTATCTCTTCTCTTCTTAAGGCCCTGAAGGAGATAGGAGAGGAGGCTGATCACTGACCCAGGCTGCTGATATGGAGCACATCCAGTTCTGGAGCAGGGTTATCTGGATCCATTGACTCTTCAGTGTGATTGGCAGTGTGGCGATCTGCTGGATCTGATCCCCTTGTTCCTGCCCCTTGAGACCTCAGGACTAGGCAGGGCTGAACCCTGACATTCACTCTGTCTAATGGTAGAGCCAACCCTGATAAGTATAAGCTTATGTCGTAACCTGGGGGTGGAGTGGGGTGGGGATCATCAGCTACATCTCCATCTTCTGCATGTCTTCCCACACACATTTAAGTTAAGCAGGTGGTGAACAGAGAGAGGACCTTGGCACAGAATAAATATTATTACATAGCCGTAATGAAGCCGTAATGAAGCCGTAATGTGTCTGCTCCCTACCCACCACCCCAAGAGGACTTGTGCAATTAAGTGAAACTCCTTTTCAGAAGCAAGTAAATTCAAAACACATTATTCTTGGAGAACAGGTGAGGTCACTGCAGGCAAATGTTGCCCCATCTTCAAAATGTGGGGGAAATGAAAACCCAGGTAATTACCAACTGGTCAGCTTGACATCGATACCAGGAAAGGCCCTAGAAAAGATAATTAAACAGTTGGTCTGGGAGCACTTAGAAGCTGTGATTACCAAGACCCGGCATAGATTTCTCAAGTCATGCCAGACAAATCTCATTTCTTTTTTCTTTTTGTTAGAGTTGCAAGCTTGGTAGATCAGGGGAAAGCTGTGGACATAGTGTATCTTGATTTCAGTAAGGCTTCCATAACCTGGTTTCAAGTTACAAGAAATGAGATTCTGACTAAACATCAGGAAGAACATTTGGGCAGTAAGAACTGCTTGACAGTGGAATGGAAGGTGGTTGTTAAGCAGATGTTGGATGGCCATGTGTCATGGAAGCTTTAGTTGAGATTCCGGCATTGCATCCGGTTGAATCAGGTGACCCTGAGGGTCCCTTCCAACTGTACCATTCTATGATGTCAAGAGATTTTAAAAGATATGAAGAAGGTACTGAAATGCTGAGCATTTCATTATCTATTCCATCCACATTATTTTTTTTCTTTCTCCAGTTTATGCAATGTATTCAATGGAATAGCAATTTCATTTGTATTCACCTTGTGCCAGCTGAGTAGATTGGCAGGAGTATGCAGAACTAACTAACAGGTAAATCACTCAAAAACATCACCTGTGCTGAAATGGGGACAAGACGAAGCACTGAGGACACAGAAGAAAAATATTGTTGTTGATAGACTACCCCATCATATTGATATATGCCTTATGAACCAGAGAATGCTGACACGTCTCTCATTAAACATTGACTTACAGAAATAACCCAAGAACTTTGATTATGATCTGTGCTCATTATCACCATCATTACTGCACCCTGCTACACAGTATAACGAAAGATGGCAAGTTCCCTCTAGACAGAACTTTGGATGCCATGACAGCTAGTGTGGGTTCCAGCATACATGAAAATAAAAATAGTTATCATTATCATTATCATCATCACCATTTCATTTATTGATCACTTCCAATGAAGTACAGAGGTACCTTGGGTTACAGATGCTTCGGGTTACAGACGCTTCAGGTTACAGACGCTTCAGGTTACAGACTCTGTTAATCCAGAAATAGTACCTCGGGTTAAGAACTTTGCTTCAGGATGAGAACAGAAATCGTGTGGCGGCGGCGCGGCAGGAGCAGCAGGAGGCCCCATTAGCTAAAGTGGTACCTCAGGTTAAGAACAGTTTCAGGTTAAGAACGTTTAGTCATTTAGTCGTGTCCGACTCTTCATGACCCCATGGACCAAAGCACGCCAAGCACTTCTGTCTTCCACTGCCTCCCGCAGTTTGGTCAAACTCATGCTGGTAGCTTCGAGAACACTATCCAACCATCTCGTCCTCTGTCGTCCCCTTCTCCTTGTGCCCTCCATCTTTCCCAACATCAGGGTCTTTTCCAGGGAGTCTTCTCTTCTCATGAGATGGCCAAAGTATTGGAGCCTCAGCTTCAGGATCTGTCCTTCCAGTGAGCACTCAGGGCTGATTTCCTTAAGAATGGAGAGGTTTGATCTTCTTGCAGTCCATGGGACTCTCACGAGTCTCCTCCAGCACCATAATTCAAAAGCATCAATTCTTCGACGATCAGCCTTCTTTATGGTCCAGCTTTCATTTCCATACATCACTACTAGGAAAACTATAGCTTTTACTATACGGACCTTTTGGGATGCAGAGGTACCACTGTATCCCAAAGCAATTTTATGGCATGATCACTACTCCAAGAGAATATCAAGGCCAAAATCAGGCACATTTGCAGGTGGACTATGGAAATATTAAACACATTTTGCAACATACAGCACAGCATGCAACCATGATGGATACAGGACTTCTAGCAAATGCAAAGGACACAGAATATCACCAGCTCACAACATTTCTGTTAACGGTAATATTTCACAAGAATTCTGCAGCACTAAGCTTCTTTCTCTCTCTTTTAGACTTGCTTGGGAAGTACTAGTCACGAGTAGGGATGGATAAATAGGAGGCTATAAACAGCACTAAATCTACATCCAGTGTCCCTGGCTGCTGGAGGTTATGCATGTTAAACAACAGCTTGAGAGGTGAAAATAATGGGCTGCATTTGAAGGATCTGCAGAGCTAAAACTTGCATCTGTCTGACATTTTCACTTTGTAGGTGTGTATGTAAGTCACCACCTAGAAAGCTCAGTAAGAAGACAAATTGGAAATGAATGAAATTCTATGAAAATAACCACAACTCCTTCTACATCATGTTCCTTAAGTATCCATACCATCAAAAAAAGAAGAAAAGAAAAGAAAAGAAACTATACCCATGAGACAGGGTTTTTATTCAGTAGCTGACCACATGCTTTGCATGGAGTAGGTCCCATATTGAGTCCACTTTAAAAGTCATACTTTGATGCATGCTTAGGCCATACAGATACTGTACTTGTGAAAACAACTTTATACTGGATATCTCATATGCCTGAATGGTAAAAGCCAATGGCACTATATCTCAAACCTCCTTTTTACCTTTTTTTTTAGTTCAATATAATGTTAAAACAAATATTTTGATTCAGTCTTCTATACACAGTGAAAAGCAGGATCGAATCCAATATTGCAGTGCAGATTTTCACAGAAATTCCACAGATTTTTCCTGTGCAACCCCAAAAACATCTCTAGAAAGGCAACAATCTGGAACAGATGTTGAGGGTGGGGATGTAGGAGAAAGAAGAGGAAGGGCAAGTTCTCTGGTGCAAGAGAAAGTACGTTGCACAGGCAGAATGACTGTGCTGGATACAACCCATAATTATTAACACCAAGCAATAATCAATAGGTAAAGAAGGGTGGAAAATTATTGTATTTGTATGTGCTTTAACTACTAGGTCCTTTGACAGCATTTCAACTGTTCTGTAAATCCGAAATGTTAAGCAGTTGGGCATCTTTGCTTGGAATGCAAAAATATGTGAACACTGCGGATGTGGTTTGCAAAATACGTCAACTCTTTGAATTAGAGACTCTGAAGGCATGCGGTTTGCAGTTAGGGATGTAAGAAGGCATTGTTTTCTGTTGCAGCCTGTATTTGTCACATGCAGCACAGTTTCCTCTGGACTCGAGGTTGCATTTTGTTCAAAACTGTACTATTTGTCTCATTGTCCACTCTGGAAAAAAATAGGTACCTTCCCTAATATATGTAATGAATTATGCAAATTGTGTAAATTACATTGTCATGATGTTATTCCGCTGCATTCATTTCAATGCAAAGGGTGTGTGTGTGATCAGTTACGGATCATGTGCAGATTGAAAGCAACAGCCACAGGGAATACTGTAGGAGATTTCCGTTCTGGACATGGGACAGATAATGGAACCTTAGCAATTTCTGCTCCCATTTCTGTCAGAATTCTTCTTTGACATCCCTAGTTGGGATGTAACCTTTTACATGAAAGACATTCAAAATGGATTTGTCCTTGCAACTTTGTCTCCACCAGGCATAGGAGCCGACTCCAGGCACCCACAAAGTCAATGAGAAAAGCCGGCAGGCCGCTGTGAAAGCTTCCATGGCAGATGGCCATCCAACATCTGCTTAACAACCTCCAGTCAACCACCTTCCAAGAGATTCCATTCCACTGTCAAGCAGCTCTTACTGCCCTGATGTTTAGTCAGAATCTCGTTTCTTGTATATTGGTACTTCGGGTTAAGTACTTAATTTGTTCTGGAGGTCCGTTCTTAACCTGAAACTGTTCTTAACCTGAAGCACCACTTTAGCTAATGGGGCCTCCTGCTGCCGCCGTGCCGCCAGAGCACAATTTCTATTCTCATCCTGAAGCAAAGTTCTTAACCTGAAGCACTATTTCTGGGTTAGCGGAGTCTGTAACCTGAAGCGTCTGTAACCTGAAGCATATGTAACGTGAGGTACCACTGTAACTTGAAACCAGGTTATGGAAGCCTTACTGAAATCAAGATACACTATGTCCACAGCGTTCCCCTGATCTACGAGAGAGAAGCAGTTCAGCTCTGCCCTCTGCAGCCAACCAGCGAAACACCCTTTTACCCTTTTGGGGGGTGGGGCTTGGACATGGAGGCGGAGTCTCTCTGCCTCCGAGTGTGAGCCCTTCCATGCGGCAAAGGGTACCTCACTGGCTGCAGAGAGGAGGAGGAAGAGGAGCTGCCACTGGTCGCCGCAACTTGGATGTGCAACATCACACACACACGCTGACACGTAGTGCAGGCAACAGGAACCCATAATCCTGAGGGCAAGATGGCATTCTGTCACCAGAAAATGATGCCCAATACCCTGTACTGATAGTTAGTGAATATAAATTGTGAATTAGTGCAGTTTGCAACTTGTAAGCGAAATACTTTTGCCACAGTGAACAGTGAGACGAATAATGTGCTTTTAGGCAAAAGACAAACTCCTGAGGAAACTGTACTGCTTGTGATGAATACAAAGTACAACAGGAAATGGTGCCACCGTACAACCCTAATCAGAACAGATTCAAACTACTTGCCTTCAGATTCTCCTGTTCAAAGATATATATATTTTTAAAAAAAAGAAAATAGTGACTTATAATGTTTAAAGTCCAAAACTGCCTTGAAATAGCATCTTATTTCTTGTTAATGTTAGTCATACCAATGTTCCTGTAAAAATTTATATATGCTCCATAACTGTACATTTCTGATCTTTTGTACTTCATCCCAAAGCAAAGAAAAAAGCAAATTCATTTTTGTGGGAATTATTTTCACGTTCAAGACTTTCTTTAGTTATATCCATTGCACTGATCCGGTCTGACTCCTGTATTTTTTTGTCATAGTATATTTGAGGCATTGACAACTCAAATTACTACCATCCCCTAAAGAATACCCATTTGTGCCTCATTTTCAGTAGCACCTCTGATGTCTGAAATATTTGTTTCTTTTATAATGACACCCTTTCCCCATTTTATTCTATGTGCCTTTAGAGATTGCCCTTGCAAACATATATTGGAATAACTTTAACTGCAAAGAGCAGTGATAGGTTGGGGCTAGGAAGATAAACCTTTCTTTTTAAAAAAATGCAGAAAGACTTGAGAAAACTACCTTCACATTAATTCAGTGTTGCTGACAAGAAAATCTCTGAAACAGGGAATTTTGATGTGGCTAATGCATTCATTTGGTGTTAAGGAATAATTTGCAACTAAGCATCTTAAAAGAAGCTGCTTACTGATTCTGATAAGCACCTTTATTGCAAATGAGTTCTGTTAATTGCCAACGGCTCTTCAAGTAAGAACTTTTCTGCATGGTTTGGTGAAGAAAAATATTGAATATAGATAATGGGTAACCCAAATTCCGTTTTATATGATGATCATTAGCACCCAGGCAACTTAAAGCTAATAGGATTGACGTCTCATACCCCAGATGTAGTACCTTACCAGATTTATCTGTTTAAATCTGGAGTTGAATGTGGGGGCAAGTAGAGATGGATACAGATTTAGAATTGTATACAGCATTGTCAAGAGGAAAGTAGTGCATGCTTTATACTAGAGTTTATTGCACATATTCTCAAAGGAAACTTTAAAATAGTTTAGATGTAAGCTGAAAACATTATCCCCACTACACCTTTAATAGCCCCCTGCCCTCCTCTAATAGTGTCATAAAGATGGCCCCCATTGAGGGTCATGGGTGACCATCAGTCATCACTGTGTAAGAGTCCAGTCAGTCAGTGACATATTTTTATCTGTTTACACGCATACGAAAGTGGGGGAAAAGGTGGAAAATGAGATACGAAATGCCTCAAATCATCACACTCGGCTGATAATAGCTGGATATATTGCAAAAGTAATACAAATGATGCTTGCTTAAAAATTAGCTATTCATATGTGAGAACTTATCTGACTTCTGCCATGCTTGAGCTCCACTCTGTATGAGAGTTATTGGAATGCGGAGTATCTCATAAAAGTATCTATTCAGAATGTTCTCTTCTCAGAAACCTATTTTCTGTTGCATAACATTTCCCCCCACATATTTTATTAATACCCACCTATCTATAATGAAGATAAAGAGAGGGCTGATTGTGCTTAAAGGGACACTTCACTCTTTTGAAACTCCTTTTTAGGCAACCCATACTGATGCTGTTGCTACACACAGCATAACTATTTCTATGCATTGTGACAGTTTAGTGAGAACGCAGAGCCTCCAGATTGCAGGAAGGCAGACTGCATGTATTTCAGCTGACATGTGTGCTAGGGAGAGACAGTAAGTTTGGATATGCTCATTACTGAGATTTGATTAACGGTGCATACTGTAGCTGGAAGGTATTTTTTTTTTTAAAAGTATGTTCTTTTGAATTTGAATTCAACAGGCACTCCTCACCTGCCACCCCCTCCCCCATTGAACACCTGACAGCCACCTCCTCCCTTCCTGCCAAGGACGCACAATAGCTGCCTCCCCGCTGTTACTAATTCTATATTATTAACTGTTATTATGCGTTAGGGTATCTCTGTGCTAGTTGTTAGTCTTTTAGTGTTGTTATGAAAGGGGTGTTTTTTCCAGGTGATATCTAATGAAAGCCCTACTCAGAGCAGACCTGTTGAAATCACTGGACATAAGCAGTGTCTCGTTTGGATATCAGCCATGTTGGGTTTGGGATTTGTCTTTTATTTACGTCGTCAACCATTTTGGGACGCATGGTTTTCACCATGATTAATAATAAAATCCAGTGGGAACGTTTACATCGAGGGCAGCTGCCAAGTTCACAGTCCTCTTTGCCAAATGGCAGCTGTTAACTAGGCTTCTTCTTCTCTGGCGATCACTCGTAGCTGATCACAGTTTTAACAATGAGTCCGTAAGTGACTGTGGAGGCCAATTCTGGATCCACACGTCCTTCCACAGTGGGGACATTGGTTTCCGAGTGGGAGTTGATCACGGTGTGGATTTGCCAAGCGTGCCTTCCTCTTAGCATGTTTCTCCCTTGCGTCCTGAGTTCAAGTGTCTTCAAAGCCTTTGGTGAAGGCTATTCTTCAATTGGAGCACTCGCAGACCAGTGTTTCCCAATTGTTGGTGTTTATACTACATTTTTAAAAAAATTGCCTTGAGACAGTCTTTAAACCTCTGTTGTTGACCACCAGCACTACATTTTCCATTTTTAAGTTTGGAATAGAGTAGTTGCTTTGGAAGACGATAATCAGGCATCCGCACAACATGACCAGTCCAACGAAGTTGATGTTGAAGAATCATTGCTTCAACACTGGTGATCCTTGCTTCTTCTAGTACACTGGTATTAGTTTGCCTGTCTTCCCAAGTGATGTGTAAAAATTTTCAGAGACACCGTTGATGGAATCTTTCGAGGAGTTGGAGATGGTGTTTATAAGTGGTCCATGTTTCACAAGCATACAGTAAGGTTGGTAGTACAACAGCTTTGTAAACAAGCATTTTGGTTTCCCTGCAAATGTACCAGTCCTCAAACACTAGTGCATGGAGAAGAATATGGGGAAGCAAAGGGTTGAAGTAACTGCTTTGTGGGAAGAAGGTCACAGGCTCAACCCACAGCAACTCCAGTTAGGGCTGGGACTGGGAGTGTGCCCTCTCTGTAATTCCCAAGAGCCACTGCCAGGTCAGAGTAAGCAATGCTGAGATACTGTAGATGAACGTATGAATCAACTCAGTACGACAGCTTCCTGTGTTCTCTCAGAGTGGCTGCAGTCGCTCATTGCTTCAGTGCCCATGCTCTCTGGTAAAAACCAGAGGCTGGTTAGAAACTGATAAAACAGTTTTGGGTTTTCTTTTTCCTTTTTGAACGAAGTAGAGTTGCTTTAAGATTCAGTAGCTACCCATAAGCTTCCAGAAATCACTGGCAAACTTAAGGAAACTGCACCATTTTGGGGCCTTGTTTATTTGTTTTCCCGCCTTTCTTCAGAATGCACTGGTGGGGAAAAAAATCTATTCAAATAAATTCTCATATCCCATTGATATCTTATTTTGCTCTTATTTGTTTTGTTCCCCTTTCAGCCTTCCTAGACTAAAAGAAAAAAAAGGTGTGGCTAGGGTTGTGTCACCTCCTCTAGACAGAAAAGATTGAGTTATTAATAACATTAATTATAAAATACATTTCATAGGATAATTATTGCTCACATTGATTTCTCACCAACCTTTTTTGTGTCTCATTCCATTTCTGTTTGAAATGGAAGTACCATCAGATGTATCAAATACGGACTCTAACATTTTCAGATCATGTTTAAAACCAATTTTAAAAGTGTGCTAAGCTGTCAACTAAATTTGAGATGCCTACGGATTAATTTACGCTGTAGTAGATGTTAGGACAAATGGCAAGAAGGTGTCCTTGGTAATTTTTTTATTTTATTTTAGCAAAGCTAGATGGAAAAAATACAGCTGCTGCTTATAGTGCTTATCTAGCCTTGTAGGGCTGAAAACCTTTAAAGAAAATCCACAATGCTCAGCAGGAAATCCACTCTGTATCACAGGCCTCCAAAGGAGAAAGATTAATAGCTACCTATGATTTTTATGAAGCATGATGTTGATGGTAGAAGAGTGAGAATCCTCACCCTACATTCTTAAGTGCATCCTCCCTTTTATAGGCTTTTCTTTATAGGAACACTTCAACTAAATTCATCAATGCTTAATACGTAAGTTTAGCAAATAGAAGCCACCTGTGTGAAACTGAGCCATATGGAAGCAGGGGCTGAGCTAAAGTCTGAATCTATTTGCCTTTAAAGCCGCTGTGTGCTTTCCTAGTTTGGATTTTAATCCAAGCCAGGGAAGAAAACTTTCTTTCAGGAAAAGAACTTCTACTTCCCACTGGCACCCACCAGCCCACCTGGCTTCCACTCTATGGGCACAATGGTCCTTTTCTTTCTCCTTTATGTATTTGAAGTGCCTGCTGCCTGAGGCCACCTAAGTCCAGCATCTTGTTCTCATAGTGGCCAACAAGAAACCCATGAGAAGCTCAAAAGCAGTATCCCAAGCATGAGAGCATCCTCGTCTCCTGCAATTTCCAGTAACTGTTATTCAGATACGTACAGCCTCTGACTGCGGAGACAGAGCATAGCCATCATGGCTAGAATCCACTGATAGTCTTATCTTCCATGAATTTGGTCTAATCTTCTTCAGAAGCCATCCAAGTTGGAGGCTATCGCCGAAGAGACCCTTGCAGTTTAACTAAGTGGCTACAGAATGAGCATTACATGTTGGGATGGCAGTCTTGTCACATGGCAGTCTTGTCATCTGAAGCTTCCATTGCATGATCCACCATCAGGGTAGAGGGGCAAGATTCTTGGTTAGCCTTCATGGCAAAGAAGACTAACCGAATGAATATATCTAGCTCTCAACTATCCTTACCATCTCCATCCCTCAACTGAACTCCTTTGCCTATAAGTCCTGAAGGGTCTTAAAGGAGCTGCAGGAAAAGGCAGCTATGCAACCAGTTAGGCTTTTGGAGGGCATAGAAACGTGATAGAGACTCTCCTCTGCTCTCACAGAGTATTACAATTAATACAAAAGAAGGAAATCCATTCATACTATGTGACATCCTTTGCATTGCCCTTTCCACATTGTGTGGGTGTGTGACGGTGTTTGGTTTAAACAATAAACGTCGTTCTCCAGGCCAGTTGTGACATTCCTCAGAGTTATGCCAATTCTACTCTTCAAGATGTTTTTCTTTTCCTTTGGTCTCCTTTGGCAGGTCCTTGTTAGTGCACCTAGCAACATGACCTGCATTTTAAAAGTTGCATCTGTTTTATTGAGATTTGAGGCAGATGCCCAGTAAGGCTTTCTACTTAAGAGAGACTGGTTTTTATAGATAACTAAAAAGGAAGAATTGTTGCTAGCCGAGTGTGTGTGTGTGTTTAAAAATGCTTTAAATTTATTCAACTTGTAATTCATAGTCTTACCTTAGAAGTGCTTTTTAAAAAAATATTTCATAGCTAGACTTGGTGGTGTTTTACATTGCTCTTCAAAAGAGCTCCTGTGCCTGGCAACCCTCATGTTCATTAATTTCATTAATACAATGGCTTGCATTGAATGGCCTTTCATCTAGTGTGCATCTTTCATGCAGTGGGGTGCCAAGGGACCAAGAGCTCAGATTCCAGAGTGCCCAACAGGGAGCGCTGAGCAAGAATTAAATGGCAATAGAGCCCTCCAAATGATTCTTAAAAAAAATAATTCAATCACATTTCAAGCAGCAGTGTCTCTGTTAAGTGAGATCATCTTAATAGATGGTCCTGGTTGCGGGCAGGCCCTCAACCCGGCCCCCCCCCCCGATGTGGGTGAAGCCATCACCCTCATGCCAGGGTGGCACCATGATTACCCAGGGCTATTGCCCAATCAATTTGAATGGGTGGTCGTGGGGGAATGTATAAAAGCAGCAGCGCGACATGTGCCAAGCACCTGCTTCGCGCTTCTGAACACCCGCCCACCCTCCCTTTAATTTAAGTGTCCTTTGGCCTTGCTTTGGACTTCAGTTGGTTGCCTGTCTTGGGTCGGGGACCGTGGAGGAATTTTTCAGTTTGGCAAATTGGCACAGGCCGCTTGGTTTTTGCCTACCTCTTAGCAATCGTCACAACTTTGTAAGGTTAGGAGGGTTAGGCATTGGCTTATTGTTGAGTGGGGGAGGGGAGGTCAGCCATCGCCTGCCCCTCCATTGTTCAAGGGTATTCTGTTAAAATAATCCGGGGCCTGGATCTTGTCCACTTGAGGGGCTAGGGCCATGCCAGGCCTCTGGGAACACCGGGGGAGATGCAGGCGGGTTCCCCCAAAGCAGTTTCCCTTTGGGTGGTTTACCCTTACAGACTTCCTGCAAAGGGGGTAGGAGTCAGAGATAGTCTTTGGCCAATGCCTAAGCTAATACCGCTCTCATTTCCTGTAATCAATAAAGTTGTGGCCCAAAAATTTGCCCAATAACCTTAAACAAAAATTCTGTGTCTGTTAGAATTTCTTTATGCTAATGGGGGGTTGGCTTGAGGGTCTTGCCATGCAAACAGTAGCAGCTGTGACTATGGGAAAATGGAGAAGCTAAAGTGTACAGTCGTACCTTGGATCCCAAACGCCTTGTGAGTCGAACATCTTGGCTCCTGAAAGCTGCAAACCCGGAAGTGAGTGTTTCAGTTTGCGAACTTTCTTTGGAACCCAAACATCTGATGCAACTCCCGTGGCTTCCGATTGGCTGCAGGAGCAGCACCTTGGTTTCTGAATGTTTTGGAAGTTGAACGGACTTCTGGAATGGATTCCGTTCGACTTCTGGGGTACCACTGTATGTCCTACCAGTTCTTGAAACAGGTTGTCGAGAGGCAGTGTGGAAGCCAGGAGTGGTAACCTTAGGCTTGGGTGGTAACTGTGGCTCTCTAGGCCCTCAGCACTCCTCTTCATCCACACTCACCCCAGGCCACATTCCTCACTTTAGTGCTTTTGCTAGTCTGGAATGTATCCTTGAACTCCCTGCTTGAGTAGATAGAGGATAGAGAAGGGTGTATGAATGTGTGTAAGACTAGCCAGTTTCATGCCCTCCAACATACCTCAGATAAAAATCATATCATTCTCCCTGCCCCCTCACCCCCTCACCCTCTGAGGCTGGGATGCAGTGGATGAATGAAGTAAGGCAGAGCCAAAACTTCCTTAGGGGTATTCATGTGACTTGGATATTGTTTTCATAAAAAACAACAGGTTGTGACACTTACTGAGTGGGGGTGCTGGAAGGGAGTGGGAGGCACAGATCTAAGAAAAGTGTAACACACTGAAATGCTGTGCTGAAAGGAAGCTGCTAGCAAAATCAAGACTCTCCGTGGCACTGTGAGAAGCCATGATGGCTAGAGGGTTTGGGGGACATTCCTGGGATTTTCGGGACAATTGCACAGTATGCAGTGTACAAAGGTATAATTTGTATTTGCATTTGTTCCTTTGCCCATGGTAGTGACTTTACCATGTTGACAAGGATAAAGAGAATTGGGCAAGAGTTGCATTGTCAACATAAGCAAAAACACATAGAAGTGAAGCTGGAAAAAGTTGGCCACAAAATAGATAGATGCCAAATTAGTATTTATAGTTTTAACGTAACATGGGTTAAAAACAAAACAAAATGGGAACTAGCTTCCTTATTAAGGATAACTGTTACTTCATTTCAACTATCCATTATTTCGTGCACCGCGAGAGCAGCACTTCCTGAAACATAGCGAGCTGAATTCAAGAGCTTGTGAATGTCACCACTTAAGGGCACTGTACAAGTTAAAGATGGATATATGATAGATGAGCTAATGGAAATGTGTTTTATTGCCTGTCAAGTAGGTCAGAAAAGATCTTAAAATGTCTTCCATGCCCATTTTCAGGCATCTGCTGTTAACTTGGACTTTGCAAGGCGTTAGATCCCTTTTAAATGCACAATTGCTCCCTTAACCTCTTGTTCCTACTATTATTCTATTCAGTTCGTTCTATGGACCGCAATGCCATATTCACTTTTGTTCATAAAGGCAAAGGATGGTTTTTTGGGTGGTGGAATGCCCTCTACCAAGTGGTCCAAGTGATGGAGGCAAGCTTTAAATATCTTGCAAGTGAATTAATACTTGGCAAGTAAGGAGAATAATTTTTATCAGCTTGGTTTAAGAGCTTCATTTTTTCCCTTCTTTTATAAATCTCTCTGTGTGTGTCCTGATTCTTAGATAAGAGAAACACTTATCTGAAGAAGGCAGCTGGACTGAGAAAGTAATACATTTTAGGAAAATGTAGTCTGTGAGTTCAAAGTACAAGAATGTAAATCATGGAATGCTCAGACACGGCTTATTCTGAAGTAGGATCCTAGCCATGCAACTGATTCAGTTTCACTGTCTTAGACTGACATATGTCACAAGGTTGTTGTGAGGATAAAGTGGAAGTCTGGAAGTTACGCAATGCCCTGAATTCCTTGGAAGAATGGCAAAAAAGAAACATATTTTTTTTTTAAAAAAAAAAACTTCTGCAATGACACTGGACTTGCGTAGTTGTATCTGGGTGGAAACAGGTGTTTTCTGATCCTGTTCTATTCTTGACCAAGAGAGACAATAAAGTTATTGCCTAGTTCCCAACTGGCGTGTTCTCTAAGTCTTCCATAACATTAGTGCACAAATATTTCATGTGATTTTGGGAACTCGTTTGTTGAAGAGGTCAAATTTCATAGCAACGGAACAAATCTTCTCAATGTTATAAGGAACATTCTTGCGTGTGTGATTTGAGCAGACCATTAGCACACCTTGAACACAGAGCTGCTCTCACAACTCTATAATTAGAAAGAAACTCATTTATATAATTTAATGTTGGCATTAAGTGGTGCTTCATTACTCTCCACAACTTTTTTGTGTCATACTTGAATAGAGACTTCACACATTGCCATAATTCTTTCCTCCTGCCTGTCTGGAGTTCCTCTAAACTGGAGGATGAAAGGAGGGAAATGGAGATTTTCTCACTGGATGCAAAGTTTAACAGCGGGTTTCTTCAGTATCCCAAATCAGATTGAGAAGAGGGCCTGCCCATGGCTCAGTTGTAAAGCATATGCTTTCCATACAAAAGATATCTCTGATTAAAAGGATTCTGGGTATCAGAGCCATAAAAGGCATTCTGCCTAAGACTTGAAGGGCTACTGCCCACTGAAGCAGAGACCACTGGGTGAAATGGACCACATGCAAGGCACCTTCCCATGTTCTTCTCTCCTATTTATTTATATGGTAAAAAAGCCAGCCCGAAATAAAAACAACCTGTTGCCATTGTTATTATCGTCTTCCATCAGTAGACATTTTAGGTACCTGCGGCATCCATAATGATTCTAGTAGTTTAAAATGTAGGAGTTGAGCCTAATAAGCTCCCAAGTCTTGTTCGCCAATGTCTCTGAATACCAGTTGCTGGGAATCACAAGTAGAGAGAGTTCCCCTTTGCAGGCTTCTCCTGGGCATCTGGTTGGCCACTGTGAGAACAGAATGCTGGACTAGATGGGTCCTTGATTGATCCAGCTGTGCTCTTCTTAGGTTGCATAAGCTCCTCCCCTCGTTGATTTAGAATAGCTCAGTCAGTAGAGCATGAGACTCCTAATCTCAGGGCTGTGAGTTCAAGCCCCACCCTTGGGGAAAAGATTCCTGCATAGCAGGGAGTTGGACTAGATGATCCTTGTGGTCCCTTCCAGCTCTACAATTCTATGATACTAAGTACAATAATTTGTAGCTGATGTCATTTTTTATTGCATTTAGTGATCACAACTATTGTTTTAATCTTGCATTTGGAAAATTATTACCATCTTGTTACCTGACAAAGGAGTATGTTCTGGGAGCACATGTTTATGTGATGAGATCTGTGTCTGGTGATACGTTATGAAATAAATTTTAAATACTGATTTTTAAACAAATTATCAACACCTATGCATAGAATCCGTTGTGTACCCGATCCATTAAAATATTATACCATATTCTGTGACAATATTCCACTTAATAACTGTGGTGAATTTCTGTTCATGTGATTCCTATACGTTTAGTGAGAAATCTGTGGAACTATGGATCAGGTTTCACCACAGCAAAAATATTAGGGCATTTAATTTAGAGACTAGACCTGACTGTGATAATTTAACCTCAGAAACAATAGCCATAGCCCATCCAGCCTAATGTTTCTTGCTTTTGCTCTTTTTATGTTTATAAATAAGACAAGGATCTTGAAACTGTCAGTGCAACTTCAGGTTTATCAGGGAAACAGTAACAGATTAGTAAGATTAAGAATTCTTAGTCACACAAACCTTCTGCACAGCAGGGGGAAATGTGTCTTCGTAATTCACTAGCTTGATTATAGCCTGTCTTGTTTATTTCACCTCTTTGTGGGAGACTTAGTAAGGGCTCTGACTAATTTATTCCAATGCTTGTCATTGTGTAAACTTGTCTAAATTCATAAACATGGAGCAGGCAAGGCTTCCTCTTCCCTGATATCTTATTGCCAGACACAAGAACAACAAAGGTCACCACACAGTGTTGCAGTACAGACTGCTCCTGTCCACCCATCTTTAAGGATGCTCCATTCTGTTCCCCCACTCCACAGTCAGTCAGCATTCCAGAGCCACTTAGCATGTTCTAGCCTCATTATCCTATGTGTGCACCTTAGGGTTCTGCCCCAAAATGTGGCATTTCCTTCCTCTTGCACATGGATGGTACATACGATTCGTATAGTTCAGTCATGTATCTCTAAATGTATGTTTTCCAGTACATTTCCGAGCACACTTCAGAGTGTTGGTGCTGACCATTAAAGCCCTAAACGGCTTCAGCTCTGTATACCTGAAGGAGCATCTCCACACCCAGTGGGGTACAAAGGGGAGGCAGAGGGCGGGTGCCACCCTGGGGGGCGTGGTGACAAGATGGGCTGCTGCCTCCCCCCAGCTGTGGAGCGGCGAAGGGAGTGCACGCAGTCAGTATGGGCGCAACTCACATCATTCATACAGGCTGCCACTCACACGGCATCTGTATGGGCTGTTGCGCATGCGCAGTCCGATTGGGCTGCCGCTTGCGCACGGTGTCCATACGGGCTTTTGTAGGGCTGCCGCACGTGCGCAGTCCAGTCGGGCTGCCACACGTGCACAGTCTGATCGGGCTGCCAGGCAGTTTGCCCCGCCCCTTGGCATACCGCCCCAGGTGATGGAGAGGGTTCCTCTGCCACTGTCCACACCCATCTTCTAGCCTGGACACAGAGATCCAACTCTGGGGGCCTTCTGGTGGTTCCCTCATTGTGACAGGTGAGGTTACAGGGAACCAGACAGAGGACCTTTTTGGTAGTTGTGCCTGCTGTGTGGAACATCCTCCCAGCAGATGTCAAACAGTTTAGCAACTATGTGTCAGGCTGCCAGAATAGCCTTGCTGACTGGGGTGTAAATCAGGAACAGGAAGGCGATTTGAAGGCAAATAACTTTATTGCTTCACAACCAGGGCTACCCAACACTGACGTTCTCAGGGTATAAAAGTTGCAGAAGCCAGAAAGCCCTCCCCTCCTTCGCTTATTTAAGCATTTCTTTCTGTGCATTCTTCTGGCATGGTTCAGCTTTTCTTACCTGCTCTTTCCGTTTTTCAGCTCTCCTTTCTTGCTCTGAGAAAGAGGAGTGGGGTAGAAGAGGACTGCCCTGCAAGTCGGAAGATGTAGCCTCTGCTCTCTCCCGATCAGGGTCTGTGCCCACAGTGTGCCCCTCCCCTTCGCCCCCTTTTCTCTTTGCTGTCTAATGAGAAAGAGGAACTACTGTATATAAAAGGCTATGGATATCAGTTTACAGAGAACTCTGGTATGAGTGTTCATTAAATCTAGTTTGTGGCACAGGTCATCATCCAACGAATTTTGAACACTGCTTTGCAGAACCTGTCAACGTATGTTGTAGCAGGGTTGGTATCTGAAAGCAGCAGGGAGGTATAGAGTTGTCCTGTGCGCCTTGGGTACTTATCGAGTAGTGGGGAGATAAGGCTAATACGAATGTCTCTATAATATAGGAACTGGAGAAGCACATGCTCTATTGTTGAAAACACAGGCTGGCATTTTGATGAGAATGACATGTGTTGAAAAAACCTTGCATGGATGAGAAACATCAATTCCACTGTTGAACTGAAATTCTTTGAGGGTTGTTCAGAATGTAATGTTGCCCTTGGGTTTCGAAAGGATCTCTCTTCAACTCCACAGTTAGAGACCTATGGAACTGATGCCTTGCAAAAAAAAAAAAGGACTGTAAGATTTAGCCTTTCAACACAAACCTCCTTCTGTGGCCTGAGTCACAGCAGCAGCACTTCACTGTGTCTTCTTTGAAGTGTTTTGTTTTGATGCCCTGCCCTGCCTACTCAGCCTTCTCTCAATTAGATTCTCATCTGAGCATCTTCTTCCTATTGCATTCTCTTTTTGGAGGATGACATTTGGTACCCTTCACATATAAGCATTACTAGAGAAGCCGATCCCAAAGAAAAAAATGAAATCCTGAAGCATAATAATGTACAATAAAAAGAAAAGAATTCTAAACATATAAAATAGTTGGTCTAATAAAAATAATCTTCTCATTTGTATTAGACCACCTATTCTTTCATATGCTTAGAAGTGATTTTCACCCCCTGAACATTATGCTTCAGAATGTGGTCTGAAAATTACCATGTTAAATGCTCAAGCTAGGATCACCAAGCTCATACAATCCCCCCCCCCCCCCAGCAATGTATTGCAGCCATGGACTTTTTGTGCCTCTTTTGCTCCAGCTAATTTGGATATTTCTCAGTGCATTGTAATGGAAAAACACAGCACAACAACAACATCACTCACAGTCGTTGAAACTCACATGGCATAATGTTAGCTAACAAACTTCCTTTGGTCCAATAAGCATAAGAAACACAGTGTTAATGAAGTGTATGAAAGACAAATACACAATAAGCAAGGTTTGTAGGCTCTTTTTCAGCTTAATTCATCATATTAATTTTCAGTCTGACAAAAGCAGCATCCAAACATATATATTAGAAATGCAAATGAACTTTTAATTTTGTTATCCTGAACTACAGTAAGGTTAACAGAATTACATTAAACCTTTTTACCACTGAAACCAAGCGAGATATCTTTTTATGTTGTAATTTAGCAGATTTAGCACCAAAAGCGTTCAACCAGTTTTGTGCTTCAGTTCATTTTTATTTTGGCATCCACTATGTCAGGATCCATGGAAAGCAAGCTCCCTCCCTTTGTTTTGCACATATGCACAAAATGCTCTTGTAAAAATGAATGCTTGGTCATCAAGATCATCAAGTACAACTCTGGTATACGGAATAAGAGTATACTGTAGACCAAATATCTCAATGCAACACATACTATAACTCAGAATAATGTGATCTTAAAGAATATGAATATACAGTCTCAGATCAATCTTGAAGAGATATATACAATCTTACACATTACAATTCAATGTCCCCGGGTTCAAGAGTGCAGATTCTTTGTGTTAAATCTTGTAGCTGAGAAACTGTGTATGGGAAGGACTCTGACAATGAGACAGCCAGGCAAAACTTTTGTTTCGTCACCCTTCTTCAGCTCAGTCCAAGTACACTGATGAACAGGCAACTTAATGCTCAACAATTAGGTCAGCTCCTGCCTTGCGTGGAGACATAGATGTCCGAAGGGACAATGAAACTGAATGGAAATAAAGGATTCTCAGCTGTCCATGAAAGATTCCAAGACTGTAACTTGGATCACAATTGGCATTCACCTTATGAACAGTGCAAACATATACATATGTACTCACTGGATTCAATGTGTTTACTTCTTGTAAATGTGTTGCACATTTACATCCTACACTTAAAGCACTTTAACAGTCATGGCTCTCCTCCAAAGAATTCTGGGAGCTATAGTTAAGGGTGGTGAGAGTTGATAGGACACCCCTATTCCTCTCCCAACATAGGAGCCAACTCCTAGGGGCTTCAGCCCCCCTAAAACATTTGAGGGGACCGGGGGCCCCAAAGTTGATGAGCACTGCCATTCAAATGATGTGGGTACACCATGTCATGTGATTGGTTATGTGGGCCGGGGCTCACCTGCCCCCCCAATATTTTATTTGTTGGTACCTCTGCCTCCCAGAGGTGTTTTACAAGAAATCCTTCCTCAGAGTGAACCCTGGGAAATGTAGTTCTGTAAGGGGAACACAGGTTTCTGCACATCTCTCAACACCCTTGACAAACTACAACTCCCAGAATCAACAAAATAGAGCTCCCCAGAGTGGCTGGGACAACCCAGTCAGATGGGTTGTGTACAAGTATGTTGTTGTTGTTGTTAAACCATGACTATTTAAAGTGTTATCAAAGTACTTTAACTGTACAGTGGTACCTCGGATTAAGAACCTAATTTGTTCTGGAGGTCTGTTCTTAACCTGAGGTACCTCTTTAGCTAGTGGGGCCTCCCCTGCCACCGTGCCACCACCATGCGATTTCTGTTCTCATCCTGAGGTAAAGTTCTTAACCTGAGGTACTGTTTCTGGGTTAGCAGAGTCTGTAACCTGAAGCATCTGTAAGCTGAAGTGTCTTTAACCTGAGGTACCACTGTATGATACCAATAAGGCCTGAGATGGACACTTTTCTGTCTCAGAATACTGCTTTAAACAGCTTGGCGTTTCTACAGGATTTGCATGGCGCCATTCAATTTGATCCACTTTCTGGACTTTGGTCATGAATGCCTCTTATCTTTCCTGAAAAAATGTGAGGAATAATGGATATTTGAGTGTGAGATTTGGGGTTGCAATAGAGTTGATCCTATGGCTGCTAAAAATCCTATTATAGCTGTCCGAATGTTGGAAGTTGTTAATCAGCTGAATAATGCTGGGTCAGCAGACATTAGGTAATAAAAGGGCAGGACGAGAACAGCCATAAGATTAGAACTAATAAAATCAGCTGCGTATAATTTACGAACAATAGCTGAGGCTAGCTGTAATTGGTTTGTCATTTGTTATCGCCTCAAAATAAAATACATTCTTATTAGAAGACTCACTATTACAAGGCAGTTTCATCTGCCACACCTTGATTCATTGCATCGCTGGTTTCTTTTAAAAGCACAAACTTTTCCTGTAGAGGAATGCAACAAATATATTAATAGAGTAAAATGTACCACATGGATCATTTTTGCACCAACATGGATTTCATTCACTAATCTTTCTGGGGTGTATGTACGATATTTGCAGCTGACTAAAATGCATCTCATTGTACGAGTCTGGACAGGTGCCTTAATAAAGAATACTGAAAGTACAACCTTGAAACATTATCTGGAAAAAGACAGGGGAGAAGCTACAGAATTCTCAGCCTTTTGCTGTTATTGCTGGCTGGGTAAAATAGATTTGTTCTTGCAGGCCTATCTTGAATAGGTGAGTCTTCCTGCTGCTTGAATCATCTGCAAATTGAGGAGTTCCATTTGTGGAGTTTTCTTTCTGCTGGCACAGTTCCCTTCTGGTGGCCGAAACAGGACTTTTGCTGCAGCCCAGGGCTACAGCAATTATAGTACGATTCCTAACAACAGGGCTAGCCCAAGACATTTTGGTACCTGATGCAAACTGCAAAATTGTGACCCCTACCCATAGCTGTCAACTTTTCCCTTTTCTTGCGAGGAATCCTATTCGGAATAAGGGAATTTCCCTTAAAAAAGGGGAAAAGTTGACAGCTATGCCCCTCCCCTCCCACCAGGAAAGAAGCACACACCCTCCAACGTTTCTCCAATGAAAATATGGACATCATATTCAAAAACAACAACAACAACTTTATTATTTATACTCTGCCCATCTGACTGCATTGACCCAGCCACTTTGGGCAGCTTCCAACATATACAAAAACATAATAAAACATTAAACACTGAAAAACTCTCCTATACAGGGCTGCAGATATCTTCTAAAGGTTGCATAGTTACTTATCTCCTTGGCTCAGGGGGTCGCATCATTCCATATCCTCCTGATTTCTCCGATGAAAAAAGGGACATCCTAAGGAAATAATGGGACATCCCGGGATCAAAGCAGGATGGCTTCTGTAAATCAATAACTGTTCCTGGAACACTTGGAGGGTCTGGAAGTGCTGAGTGAAGATACTTCAGGAACGGGGCGTGGGGTGGAGGGCAGAATAAGTAGCTACATCGGGAACCAGGGTAGAAGTAGTCCAATGGCGGCACTGTCAGTGCTACTGAGGAGCTGGCAGATCTGGCATCCAAGGAGCATACTGTAGCACCATGGCAGCAGCAGTGGGCAATGCATTCCTTTATTATTATTATTATTTTAAAATCATTTTCATTTTATAGTTAAAACAATGGCTAACAGGTAAAAGTAAAGGACCTCTGGATGGTTAAGTCCAGTCAAAGGGAACTATGGGGTTGCGGCACTCATCTCGCTTTCAGGTCGAGGGAGCTGGCGTTTGTCTACAGACAGATTTCTGGGTCATGTGGTCAGCATGACTAAGCCGCTTCTGGCACAATGGGACACTGTGACAGAAACCAGAGCGCATGGAAATGCCATTTACCTTCCCGCCGCAGCGGTACTTATTTATCTACCTGCACTGGTGTGCTTTCAAACTGCTAGGTTGGCAGGAGCTGGGACAGAGCAATGGGAGCTCACCCCGTCGTGGGGATTTGAACTGCTAACTTTATTGAAGCAGTGGGCATACTTAGAAATGCATCTCTTTATGATGCTGGTGGCTTATAATGTGATCAGTACAATTTCTGTTTATTTCATGTACAATTTTAAAATAGAAGCTGACACTTTAAAGTAAAATTAGCTTGGTGCTTATATTTTTCTTTACTATTTCTTTCTGCATGCAAGGAATCTGAATTGTTGATCCATAAAATGGCGAAATGTTCCCATTACATAAGGTTCCTGCAGAAAATACAAAACTAATTCAAAATGCAGCTTGAAACTAACGGTGCCCAAGTCTCCCCCCAATAGTTAAATACACACACACACACACACACACACACACACTTTTTTATTTTCACCAATTTTAGTTGTATAGTAACTTTGGTTTTAAATATTATTCATGGGAAATCAGGGGCTTTATCTGGTCAATAATTTCTCCCCCAAATCTTAGGGCTCCCAGATGACTTGCAAGTTCAAAGCCAGCATTTTGTTTTATTTCTTCTTATTCATTTGGATTTTTATACTGACATTCCCATAGGCCCAAGCCAGTTTCCAGCATGCATAAAAGTAGATGTGCAATCTCAAAAACCGTGCCATAAAACCTCAAGATACAATATCCATAACACTTCCAATGTTAAATAAAATGTTATCGAAATAAACCCTCACCCCCCCCCCCAAATAAGCATATTCATGCTTTAACATAGCCACTTTTTTTAAAAAAAGCAACAGAAGTTGAAGGAGTCCCTGCACAGCGGCAGATTTAGGTGAGTGCAACCAGTTCAGTTGCACTTGGTGCTGAACCTCAGGGGTGCCCCTAGGGGTGTCTCAACTATTACCTAGAATAGAGCGCAAGAGGCAGGGGGTGCTGAATTTTGGCATCACGCAGAGTGCTGCTGAAATTTCAGACCCCAAAGTCTGCCACTGCACTGAAGTCTGATGAATATCTATTGGCCTGGTTTGCCTGCCCCTAAATAGGAATGGCGGAAGCTGTCTTCTATTCCACTGAGTCTGACCATTGGCCTATTCTTAGTCTACTTTACCCAGTGAGGACGCGGGTGGCGCTGTGGTCTAAAGCCGATCGGAAGGTCAGCGGTTCAAATCCTCACAACGGGGTGAGATCCGGTTGCTCTGTTCCAGCTCCTGCCAACCTAGCAGTTCAAAAGCACGCCAGTGCAAGTAGCTAAATAGGTACCGTTGTAGCGGGAAGGCAAATGGTGTTTCCGTGCGCTCTGGTTTCTGTCACGGTGTCCCGTTGCGCCAGAAGCAGTTTAGTCATGCTGGCCACATGACCCGGAAAGCTGTCTGTGGGCAAACGTTTGCTCCCTCGGCCTGAAAGCGAGATGAGCACCGCAACTCCACAGTCGCCTTTGACTGGACTTAACCGTCCGGGGGTCCTTGACCTCTACCTTACTTTACTCAGTGACTCTCCAGAGGTTCAGACAGGGAACATGTCCAGCCCTACTTGGCGATGCTGAGGATGGAACCCAAGACCTTTTGCATTCAAAGGAGATGCTTTGCCCTTCCCTTGTTTTTGTCCCTGTCAGCTGCTAATCCATTGAATCAAATACGTTTCAGCAATCATATATGGCCATTTACCAATGGCCAACCCCAATCCCTTACTATTTTTGCTGCTCAAAACATGTGGCAGCTCCTAATACAAAGTATTAGGAAGGTTGCTTAGGAAGTCACATGCTATATTTCAAAAAATTGTTCAAAGCTTTTTTTTTATCGCTGCCCATCTGAGACTTTTACTACTTCCTTGCTGTTACACAAAGGAATGTATAAGTCTAAATTAGTGGGAATGGTATTTTAGTTGACATGAGTCCATTTTAAAGTAAAGAATATGACTATGCAGCCTATTAGATGTATACCATAAGCATACACTTCCTATTCATGGTCATTATAGTGTGTAATCATTCTAATGAAAGAATTGTGGTTTTTTTTAAAAGGAACCAACCTATAAATTGGTTAATGTGGCTAGTGCTAGATTTGTTCAGAATGATCAGTTCTGAGCATTTTCTCCAGGCAAAGTTAATTGCACCTTAATGCAAGAGTTAAAAATATGTGTGTTCATTTCAAATTATGTAAGTAATCTTAAACCACACAGTAGCTTTTATGGGGAATCAGTTTTTAATTACGCTAGATAAATGACTGCAATACTTCCTTGTTAAGAATTTCATTTTCTCAGATGGAAATCAAATTATATGTAAGGAACAATTTGTGATAAAAAGGAGCCCCTCAGCTTGCTAACATAAAATTTAGGTTCTTTGAATGCTTCTAATAACTGTTCTATATGAGAATTGTTATTCACAGAAATAACATATCTTTTTATGGCATGTTATGGCATTTAAAACATAACCAAGTTAATATATAAACCTTTATCTCAAACATTTATTATTTCAATAGAAAATGCTGTAGCCAAGGGAATATGCATCGCCCACAAATGTGATGCACTTTCAGTTTTCTGTAGACAATTAGGAACACAAGAAGGTATCTTATGCTAAGGGGTTATGCACTCCTCCATTTGCCCCATTGCTTTCCCCTGGGGAAAACCCACAGTTTAGCCCTGATTTGGAACAAATGGCAATTGGGTTTTCTGCAGATTGCTACCTGTTTTGATTTAGTGCCACTCTGGGCAGCTCCCAACAAAATATTAAAAACACAATACAGCATCAACTAATAAAATCTTCCCTGATGTGTTCTTAAAGTCAAATAGTTGTCTATCTGTTTGATATCTGATAGGAGGACATTCCACAGGGCGGGTGCCTACTACCAAGAAGGCGTTCTGCTTAGTTCCCTGTAGTTTCACATCTCACAGGGAGGGAACCACCAGAAGGCCCTCAGAGCTGGACTTCAGTGTCCGGGCTGAACAATGGAGGTGGAGATGCTCCTTCAGGTATACAGGTCTGAGGCTGTTTAGGGCTTTAAAGGTCACCAGAACTCTGCCCCTCTCATGCTTCCCACAGAACATCCAGGGTTTGGGTTGAAAGAGAGTTCCCATGGCAAGAGGGCATTGGTCTTCAGTTACATCATTCCCAGAACCTTACTTCTTTCAGCTCTAAGGTGGCCCTCAATTCTTTGTTTTATTGTCCCCTTGCTGTGTCCATCACATACAGATGCAAGCAATATATTCCTGTGGAGAAAAGGCATCGGGGGGGGGGGGATGCAGTTTTCAGCAGTAAAATGGCTAAGTAGAAAAGGGGTTAAGGAGATTCATGTACGTCTGCTCTTTGATCTTAACAGCATCTTCTCCGCAAAACTGTTTTCATTAAAAAAAAAAAGTTGAATGTCACCAAACAAATGTGTGCAACATCCACTTTGGTCTGGAGAATGAGGTCTTGAGATGATGAGGATATTCACTGTAGCTGCTAAGAAACATCATACACTCCCCACTTTGTGTTATAACTAAAGTGAAGGACCTGAAAATTGTGCTCAATGTTTAGTAACATCATCTGAGCTGGCTTTTACCAACAGGTTTGAAGCTAGAATGAAAGGTGGGGAGACTAACTGGATGTTTGTGTGGTCCTAACTTTGAAAGTTATGACATTGCCGAGTAAATGACACACCATGGAGCCTTTGAATGTGACAAGTTGGATCCTCATAACGGATGGTCCATGTTGCGCACAACCCCGGGACTCCCCCCAACTGGCCTGGAGATGGGGCTTTGCCCCGCTCTGGGATGGTGGTGCCACGATCACACCACTGGCTCTTAGCCAATTGTCATGGCAGGATGATTGGGAATTTATTATTTAAACGGCAGTGCAATGTGGGGAACCCCTCTTGTTTCGCGCTGCCAAACACACAGACACACAACCTGTTTTGGAACGTTGGCCGGGTAGGATTTTTTTCCAATGTGGCAGATTGGAAGTGGCCACTTGGTTTTTGCCTACCTCTTGGCAATCGTCACAACTTTGTATGGTGTGGCAGTTAGGCATTGGTTTGGGGGAATGTGGAGTGGGGTGGCACAGCCATCACCTGCCCCTCCATTTGATAGGGTATTCCGTTAAAGGAATTCGGGGGTCTGGATCTCGTCTGAAGCCCGGGGGAGGGGCTAGGGTCATGCCAGGACCCCTGGGAACCCCAGGGGTGAGCACCAGTCAATAGCAATTGTTGGAGCTCCCTCTGCTGGTAGTTTACCCTTTGCATCATTATTGATCTTTTGTTGCTGTCAGATGGCTGCGAGAATTTTAATGTTACAGCACCATTCCCATGTGAGCTACTTCCATTTCACAGCGCATCTCCTAATGCATACAGTAACCATCACTTCATAGGTCACAATTACTTTAATTTAACACAATTTCTTAAAAATCAGGTTTCCCGCTCTTGTTGCAAACATATGTCCATTACTTCCTCATGTAGCCACTTCATCCTTCTTTCATCTCCTCATCAAATTCTTCTTTTGATGTCAGTCCATTCTCACAGATGACCTTTATTGTTTCCTTACATACAGCACCTTTGTTGCTTCTCATAAATACAAATTCCATGTCACTTGTGTAGTCCTTCATAAATGTTGTTCTCAGATCTGGTGTGCTGGGAGGGTTAATTGCTATCTTTCACCAACTTACATGCAAGCTGCTGCTATGAATAACTCTCAGAGAACATGTCCACTCTCCGCCATTAAAATTCCACTTTGGGGTTCTTCCTCAGCACAGAGCTAAAAACAGATCCTCTTTTACAAATGCAGCTTCTTGCCAGATTTAATCTGCAACCGTTTTCTTCTTTGCTCCATTACACTCCTGGTCCAGTCCAAATATAATTTTAAATAAAGGGGGGAGGGCATAATAAAACATTGTTAAATTATTTGTTGAGCATAAATCATAAGCCTCCCCTCTCTCTTTTCCTCAGTGCCATCACTCCCTTCATTGGAAAATATTTTCAGAAAAACCCTGGTTGTCTGTATCCATGAGAAACCCTGAAAGTTGTGTTGAAAACAACCACACAAATTGTCTTCTGAATGTCATCTTTTTGCAAAGCAGCCATACAAAACCTCTTGCTTTCTATGTCTGGTGAATAAAATCATTTAATCTCATCTTGCTGTTTTCAGTAGAGTAGGCCCGAGATGGCTTTTTCTAGTAATTAAATACTGTCACTTTATTCTTTCCAGATGGGTTTTGGCAAGAGTCTAAGACTTCCCATTTGAAGATTAAAGGTCTCTGTTTCTTAAGGAGTTACTATTTATTTGTTCTTTTAATCACAAATCTCACTTAAGTCTTCCTACAGAGGCAGCAGTTTCATAATCCTTTATGATATGTCAGGTAATATTCATGAATGAGATTTCAGTTCCAAATGACTTATATTTCCTTTTCCTTTTCGAAAGCAACATTTCATTAATCCATTAAGTCTCAGGTAGACATTAGGATATGCTACTTAGCCCATGGGCAAATTCTGTCTTTGTGCAGGCAGTAATGAGAAATTAAGTGTGTCTCTCCAGTGGTGGACATGGGCATACACTTCAGTACTTGACAGAAGGTGGGCAAAATCTCAAGCAGTTCTACCAAGCACTTCAAGGAAGTCACTTCTCATGTATATCCCTGGAGCAACGAGTAATGCTTTCTGAACTAGGGACTACAATATCACGGATTATGATCTCATTTGTTCACCAACTTTTAAGAGCCTGATTTCATCCTTCAAATAAATCATTCTCATTAATGAAACCAAATGTTAGTAAAAGTATTTAAGGTACTTCTGCATGTGTAGCTCACGGCTGAGATGCAATGCCAAACCATGATTTGCTTTTGTTACGTGAGCAAACCTCAGTTTGCATGCTCCCCTCTTTCTTCCTCCCCACACATTGTCCCAAATCCCTCTTCCTTAACAAACCATAGTTTTCTGTTACACTGAGCTAGGCAAATGGTGGTTTGTGCAAACCATATTTTGGCTACAAAATGGTACTGAAAAGTATGATCAAATCAGTGCCTGATTTATATATAGGCTAAGTAGGCTGAAGCCTAGGGGCTCTAAATCTAAGGAACCTTGCCAGCCCACTCACTCCCCAGCAGGCAGTCTCCCCTCTCCCAAAATTGCAAACCCAAGACTTCATGCAAGGGCAGGGCAACTCAAGCCGAGCAACTATGAGACTCAGGGCTAGCCAGTGGGGCCCAATTTAAAGCAGTGGGGCACAACTTGATTTTTTGGGGGGGAGGGCAGTTCAGAGCCAAAATCTGCAAAATCTTATAGATATAAATAAATCCATCTACATTGCCCTGGTGTGGAGGTCCCCTTAGGAGAGGCATATGGGGCCCAATTTGGCCCAATTGTTCCAATTGCCTTACAGTCAGCCCTGATGAGACTGTGCAGACTGATGAGAGGCCAGGCCTTCAAGAATAATATTACAACTTCATTTTCCTAAAAAATAATGCTTACTCCACAAAAGGTTTACAAAGTTCAGTTATTGCGTGTCGAGGTCCCCAGGTCCACCCCAATAACTCACACATCACACAGAATTTTTGTTTAAGGTTTTTGGCATAATTTTGGCCACAACTTTATTAAAATACAAATTTGTGAGTGGTTGCTTAGGCATTGGTTGTGATTATCTCCCCCCCAGTGGGGGACAGACTGACATTCCGCACGATGCGAAAGTCAGAATGGGGGAATACACTTGGGGGTTACACGGAGCAGGGAACCTGCCCTCACCGCAAATGCAACCAGGAGCTCATTGCTATGGCCCGAGCCCCCTTGACAGAGTGGACAAGCAATAGTTAGCCCCCAATTCCTTTAACGGAATCCCTTGCAGCAGCAGCATTAGAGGGGCAGGCACTCAACCTACCAAGGGCAGGCACTCAACCACTTCCCCTCAACCAACCAAACCATAAACCAATGTCTAACCACAACCTTACAAGTTGTGACGATTTGCTACACAGTAGGCAAAAACCAAATGGCCCCAGCCAATCAGCCAGATGGACAAAATTCCTACCAGGCCCCCGCTCCAAAGCAGACGACCCCATGACAGGCATAGCAAGGTCAAAGCGAACAACCCTATTCTAGGGAGGGAGGGACGGGCAATCCGATGCACGGGCGAAAAGAGGAAGCCTTAGCCTCGTGCAAGGAGTTTTAGCATTTCTGGCTGTCAATCAATAAATGGCAACATTAATTTCTTCCCAACAACAAGGGAAGCCCCAATCGCATCAGTGGCCAACGATCAGTTAGCCTGCCCCCAACTTTGGAGTGTCCTGGCGGCCCCCACCGCAACACGTGCTCTCCATGAAGGAGAACACGATTGTAAAAGTTTTTCCGTGTTAATTTTATGCATTTTTTAAAATCTAAATCCGGCCCGGAGTCAAATACATTTCCAGTTCCGAATCAGACCACAGTTCCCAATTCTGCTTTACACAAAAATGGTTATTTGTTCAAATCATAGCTTGATGAATTCAGCCAAGGAAGTGATGAAAGATGAAAACAGGAGGGAGGGAGGGATTAAGCAAGCCCATGACATATTCCCCAAATTTACATAGTTTGGAGGAGTTGTCTGAATACCAATTGTTGTCTCTATACCAATTTCTATGTAACAAGAAGCACTTTTCTGGGGCTGGTAACACAGCTGGTCTTCCACATTCTGGGGGAAAACTATCACTCAGAGAGAAAGTTTCATCCTCCAGCACCCAGCTGAACAGAGTGAGATTTACTTTTGAGTAAACATTTTTAATATTTTGTCTTATGAGTTCCACGTGACCAAATCTTGGCAGTTGTTCCATTTAAAAAAAGGGGTGATCAGAATACTTGCACGGGTAAGCACTTAAAAACCCAACATGCATTAAAGACTGATGCAGCATCATTGCAGAATATTCTCTCCTGCCCTCTGCTATATTACGTACAGCCCCTTTGCAACCAGGGTTGCAACCAGCAGCATGTGAAGGCACATCATTTCAACCAAGCCTGTAGGAAAAACTGAAAATGTCGGTTGAAGACCAGTTGAAAGTAAAGCTATCAGTTTGCTGCAGTAATGGGGGTTTATTTCAACTATATGGTTTTATGGTTTGCCTGAAGCATTGTTTTAGGACTGGCTTTATTGCTGCCAGTTGCAAATGGCTTTGGGTTCCTGTTGGATGAAGGGTGAGGTTCAAATGTGTTTAAAAATGCTGTTTTGAACATAAAAACACATCTCACCTCTCCCTGCCTGCCCCCCCCCCCGCAATGTGATTATGGTTCAGAGCAAGGTCAGAGCACAACCTTTTGGCACCTGAGGTGAACCACAAAATGGCAGCTCTGTCCCCACCAGGGAAGAAGGCATGAGTGAGGACCTACATTGGGAACAAAGATCTACTGCCCTTGTGGATTCTGCCACCTGAGACAGTCACCTCACCTTGTCTCATGGGTGGGTTGGCTCTGGGTCAGAGTGACTCCTCAAAGGCACTACAGCTAAGAATCATCCCCAGAGAAAAATCATCCAGATGCCCCAAACTCTACGGCCTCCCCAAGATACACAAAGAAGGAACACCACTCAGACCAATAGTCAGCTCCATAGGCTCACCTCTACAAAATCTCGCTAAATTTCTCGCCAAGCAACTTCAGCCCTATGCAGAATCCATCTCTTCACACGTACCAAACTCCTTCCAGTTCATAGAAACAATAAAGAAGCAAAACCTACATCCTAATGACCTACTTGTGAGCTTCGATGTTGTATCTCTCTTCACACAAGTGCCCAGCCACGTACATTGGACAAACAAACAGACGAATAAATGCACGTATCGCAGAACACAAGAATGCCGTCAAAAAAGAAGAAAAAACTTCCTCTCTTTTCCAACACATGAAAGAAACAGGACACAAAATTAATTTTGCAGATTCCAAATTGCTCTTTAACACGGAACATCACCACAAGAGAATAATCATGGAAGCCATCGAGATAGAGAAACACCCTCACAACATGAACAAGCGTGACGACACATCCCGCTTGCCAGACATCTGGAAATTAGCCCTCCCCACAAAAACTGACACCAGATCCAGAGGCACACAGAACGCCAACACCAATCAACCACACCAGACCCAAACCCAGACCCTCTCCACAGATGAATTACTGACACCATCCAGTAGCCAATCCATGGTGGCACCTCCGGATGCTGCACCCCCCTGCAATCCCTACACAGATCTGGCTGACACAAGCCACAAAACCACAGCTCGCCCTTATACACGAAGCCAAGCCAAAGCACAACTAAGTGCAATACAGCCATCTTCTCAGGAAAACTCTTCACAAAGTTCAAGAGGTCAAGACACAAAGACTTTAGCAACTAATCCACACCTAATGACCCACCTAAGTGGTACTCAGGATATCACTCAAGAAATCACTCAAGGTATCTCTCAAGTAATTAAGGAACAAAAGAAGAAAAGGCACACTAGCCTGGGAACTTCCTCTCTGCCCAGAACATTGGAGGCTAGACACCACACCCCCTCTACAGTATTTATAGGAACTCAAACATTGAGATCCCGCTCTGTTCCAGTAACAAGAAGCCGAAAGCACCAGCCTGAAGATGACGAGTGAGACCTCGTCGAAACGTCGCCTAGACACCCCAACTTTTACACGGGAAGACACCCGAGGACACCAAAACCTGCATATATATATATATATATATATTCAGAAGGGAGCATAATCTTAAACTATGCAGCGTGAAATTGTCAGTGTAAGACACACATTGAATCCTAATATATGTTTATTTTGGCACAGTACAGGATGTAAATTAGTTGCTCTATAACACACATACACCAAACACATTTGTTTCGAGAGTTTGACAGCATTTCCCCGCATTGTGTCATTGGTTCAGAAGAAATAGCAATCAAACATACTCATCATTAAACAGACCAAAAAAAAGGCTCAGTTTCACAGGCATGATATGACTTTAATATTCACTCTCACTTGATGACCGTGCACTTTATGGATGATAACTTCACGTTTCTTAAATCCCCCCACCCCCGGCTAGCATCTGTTTTGGGTTATAATTATACAATTAATGAATAACTCCAGGTACAAGGACACCTTGTCCGATTTTGCTTATGTCTATATTTTTCAAATTCAGGTTTAGGAACTTGCTATCTTTATAACATGCAGGAAAAAAATGGCTCCAGTTGTGCAATTAACTTTGCTATCAGTAATGGGACAAGCTGGTGTGCTAGCAACATCTGTGGTCCATAATTTTCAGTGAAGCAACAAAAGTTCAGACGTTTCATTGCATGGTTTTAAATTGTACATTATATATAATACTGAGCAGCAAAAAAAAAAAAAGCAACTTGGTGAAAATAAAACTAAAGAATTTGTGTAAGCATTTCTGAAGACAGCATATTTCAACAGATTTGTCCCAATGCTTGTCTCCATATAGATATAAGAATTGATATACATAAGTCTGGTATGTTGCCTTGGCTGTCAAGTAAAAGCAACCAGAGTTAAATCAAACCCATTATCTTTTTATGCAGTATGGCAACCATTTATTTCACTTATGTGCAGGGGTGCCATAATACTTTAATAAAGTATTGGGAGCAGGCACGTAACCCCTCCCCGCATAATCGCTCATATAATGTGGTGCATGCACACCATTTGAATGGTGATGCCTTTCAACTGAGGAGAGTGTCCCTCAAATATTTTATTTTGGGAGTGGAAGACCGCTTGGCCCCTAAGAGTTGTGCCAGGAAGATCAAATGAGAAGGCCACCTCAACTAAAACTCATGGAAACATATGGCAAGAAGTACAGGATTAAGGACTCAAGTTACTACAGTCATACCTCAGGATAAATGTGCTTCAAGTTAAGTATTTCGGGTTGCGCTCCGCAGCGACCCGGAAGTAATGGAGCGTGTTACTTCCGGGTTTCACCGTGCGTTTCACAGACGGTCAAAATGATGTCACGCACATGTGCAGAAGTGGCTTCAGGATGCGAACGGGGCTCCGGAACGGATCCCATTCGTATCCCGAGGTACCACTGTATTGTCTCTCTTTTGCTTAGTTCTCAGTAGATGCGAGATTGTCTATTGCATTTTTTTTCAACAGGATGAACATTTTTTAAAGAAAAAGAATTACCCTCATGATATGTGTCATTCTCTCATGATGTCTTTGCTTGTATGCAACATGTATCACTTGTGAGTGGCCTGCTGAGTCTTCTGCTTTCAGGAATTCTTTGATGGGCGAACTCTCCTCCTTGTCTGATCAGTGCAACATTCACACTAAATTCATGTGGGAACAACTGATTTGCCTGGCCATGCAGGGTTGTTGTTTTGCATGAGAGTCAAAGTGGCTAATCTCATGGAGGCAATGCAGACCACTTTTCTCAATAGTGTCAGTCAAAATACAGACCCAAAGGAAGGAAGGAAATCTGCCCCAGCAGAGTGGGCTGCATTTGTAACAGGTAGACATTATGAGAGGACTGGGGAACCTTTTTCAGACTGAGAGCTGCATTGCATTCTGGGATCCACATGGGAGCTCAGAAGCAAAGTGGGTGGAGGAAAAAAACCAAAACCTTAATTTTATCTTGGTAGAAAAGCCTAGTTTTAACACTTGCTCTTACCCAACTCTTTGTCTTCCATTCAGGCGAGCTAAAAGAATTATCTGAGTTCAAGGACATAACACAGTCAGACAAAAACACTTGAGGGTAAGGAGGAGGCCTGGGCCGGTGAAGAGGGTTTGGCATCAGTACATCCCCAGAGGCCCAATTCAGAGGCCTGGAGAGTGATATTTGCCCCCTGGGCCTAAGGTTTGCCACCCCTCCACTATGGGAGCAGAAGTCTTGACTTCTGTTTCACTTCTAAATGTGCTTCTCCCGGCACTTTTTTTTAAAAAAAAGCCACAGCTGACAGGATTCTTTTTAAACCACATATCACACAATATTTGTCTAGCACAAACAACACATGTGGCAACATTGCACATCACTTCCCACACCAGCACTTAGCAATGTGATCAATTAGCATTTAGACCTGACCTTCGTTGTTATCATTGCAGCAGCACTCCAGATGATTCCATTGCATTCAGTGTAGGTGTCCTTTCGTTTTTCTGCTAATCTGCAGAGTATACGTTTTGATGGCAATCCTACATGTTGTAGCTTCTTCAAAGGGCACAATTAAAAATGTGCCAGTAGCATGGAATATGGGCAGCAACAAGGAATACAATAGGTGAAGTGGGAGGTTACTGTGGCTACAAAATTTATTGGCAAGTTCCAAGTTTCAGACAACTTCTCTGCTCCTTTGATACCACATCCCAAAACACATGGTGGCAGGGGTGGCAACTTGAATAATCCCCCCCCCCCCAATTTTTAAAATTGTTTTTCCATTTTTTTAAACAAACAAACATATAAACGAACAACATAAATCTCAACCGTATTTAAACCAAACTTTGTATCATTGTTAAGTGACTTCCTCATATCCCCCTGGTTGAATTTCAGTGTATAACATTTTAACGGTTTTCTAAAACCTGAATTCTTAAAAAATTAACTTAAACACTTAACATCTTTCTTTCTTTCCAATTTAGCATTAAACATATTAATTCATCACATTACATATCTAAATCCTAAGACTATCTGGTATTTGCAAGCTTTTTCAAATAATTTAACTTAACATATTTAACTAAATAGTCTTTAAATTTCGTCCATTCTTCCTGGTAATCCTCCTCCTTCTGGCCACGGACTCTTCCAGTCAGGTCGGCCAGCTCGGAAAATTCCATCATCTTCAATTTGAATAAAATATTGTGGGGGCCCAGGTAAGCCCCACCCCACATAATCACATGATGCAGTGCACACACCCCATTTGAATGGGAATGCCCATCAACTTTGTGGGAGACCAGCCTCCTCTAATATTTTATTGTGGGGGCCGAAGCCTCCATGGCCCCTAGGAGTTGGGCCTACACATGCTGGTATAACATTGATAGGAGTGACAGAAATCTCATGCCCAACATAGTGTAGACCAATATAACGATCCAATCCTACAACTTAGTGTGGGGCGGAAATGGCAGTCCCTGAGCTGGGCTGAGGCCACGAAGTGACACGCCACAGGGGCTTTCCGTGCCCCTAGGATAGCATCAGGCTTTTCAAGTGTAAACCACCCTGAACAGCATCATGTTAAGAGTGCAGTCTCATGTGGGCCCAGGCCACTGCCTTCTGTGGAATGAACAAAGTTACTTTATATCCAGCTCACCATATCTGCTTCATGACAGGTATGCTCTGAGCAATTGCTTTCTCTGTTCCCAGAACTGACACTTGCATAATGTCTCTAGTGGGAAATTGTAGGATCTTTGAGACCTCAGCCATATATATCAGAGCCAGGAGAACTTTTATAGAACTGTTTTATATTTGTTTCTGAAACTTCCAAACAAAATTCAGAATGAGATGGGCTGTTGGATCCAACGGTTAAAAATAAAAATAAAAACACTGATGTATCTTGAATGTCAATGTACATCCTATTATTCTGCCAGCAGCTACCTTCACAAAGGTGGACAGTTTCTCTGTTCTATGGTGGCTTTTAAAGCAAGCTGATCTATTTTCCACCCTCAATCTTATGATCACTGAATGACCATTCAATGCCTTTCTCCCTACCTCTGAAATCTGAATTTCCATTGAAAAGATGATAAACTATGAACTAAAGTGCATATATATATATATATATATATATATATATATATATATATGGAGGTTTTGGTGTCCTCGGGTGTCTTCCCGTGTAAAAGTTGGGGTGTCTAGGCGACGTTTCGACGAGGTCTCACTCGTCATCTTCAGGCTGGTGCTTTCGGCTTCTTGTTACTGGAACAGAGCGGGATCTCAATGTTTGAGTTCCTATAAATACTGTAGAGGGGGTGTGGTGTCTAGCCTCCAATGTTCTGGGCAGAGAGGAAGTTCCCAGGCTAGTGTGCCTTTTCTTCTTTTGTTCCTTAATTACTTGAGAGATACCTTGAGTGATTTCTTGAGTGATATCCTGAGTACCACTTAGGTGGGTCATTAGGTGTGGATTAGTTGCTAAAGTCTTTGTGTCTTGACCTCTTGAACTTTGTGAAGAGTTTTCCTGAGAAGATGGCTGTATTGCACTTAGTTGTGCTTTGGCTTGGCTTCGTGTATAGGGGCGAGCTGTGGTTTTGTGGCTTGTGTCAGCCAGATCTGTGTAGGGATTGCAGGGGGGTGCAGCATCCGGAGGTGCCACCATGGATTGGCTACTGGATGGTGTCAGTAATTCATCTGTGGAGAGGGTCTGGGTTTGGGTCTGGTGTGGTTCGAGATAGAGAAACACCCTCACAACATGAACAAGCGTGACGACACATCCCGCTTGCCAGACATCTGGAAATTAGCCCTCCCCACAAAAACTGACACCAGATCCAGAGGCACACAGAACGCCAACACCAATCAACCACACCAGACCCAAACCCAGACCCTCTCCACAGATGAATTACTGACACCATCCAGTAGCCAATCCATGGTGGCACCTCCGGATGCTGCACCCCCCTGCAATCCCTACACAGATCTGGCTGACACAAGCCACAAAACCACAGCTCGCCCCTATACACGAAGCCAAGCCAAAGCACAACTAAGTGCAATACAGCCATCTTCTCAGGAAAACTCTTCACAAAGTTCAAGAGGTCAAGACACAAAGACTTTAGCAACTAATCCACACCTAATGACCCACCTAAGTGGTACTCAGGATATCACTCAAGAAATCACTCAAGGTATCTCTCAAGTAATTAAGGAACAAAAGAAGAAAAGGCACACTAGCCTGGGAACTTCCTCTCTGCCCAGAACATTGGAGGCTAGACACCACACCCCCTCTACAGTATTTATAGGAACTCAAACATTGAGATCCCGCTCTGTTCCAGTAACAAGAAGCCGAAAGCACCAGCCTGAAGATGACGAGTGAGACCTCGTCGAAACGTCGCCTAGACACCCCAACTTTTACACGGGAAGACACCCGAGGACACCAAAACCTGCATTCCTGTACCCGTGAAAATCTACGAAAGCATATATATATATATATATATATCCTGTATAATGATTTGAAAATACAGTGAAGACCTAGCTAGTAGTAGTTTGATTTAGGCTTTGGATGTTGAATGATATCATCAGGCTACTTTTAAAGTGGAGCTCCCAGAGGTATAAAAAAGAATAGATTAAAGTTAGTTGTATTTGGAAAGAAGGGGGAGGAGGATGAAAGACCAATCTCATGCCTGGCTGTGATAAGAACAGGAAGTATTCGCTTGAACAGAAGTGTTAAATGGCCGTATTGTGTGCTGTTCCTGATCTCCGATGAACTCATTGTGGTTATGAAAATAAAGATAAATGGTTATGATTCCCTTTGTTATACTTTGAAGAGAGCCATCAAAAGGATCATCCGTCATGAGGTTTGGAAGTTTTAAAGTTCATAATCGCTTGATAACTGTGAACTAGGAAAAGCACTAGGAAATGGCCACCATCTTAACAATAATTAAGTGTAGAGGGAAAGTTTATTTGAAGCTTACCTTTATTACGATCTGTCCCTCCCTTAATTCAGTGACTTTTAAATAACATTAAAGTGTTGGCTGTTTTACCAGAAGAATAACACAGCTGGCTATCAACTGATAAACCATAATGCAGAGTAATATATAGCTGGATGTTTTGGGTTGAGAACAAAATGTGAATATAAGCGCTAAGCTATAACACTGTAAATCTCTGTGGGAGGGTGCATAGTGGAGATGCAGCCAATGGTCCCCTAGGGATTGGTGTGACATCGGCATCCACTATCAAGTAGAGCTGCAGGAGCTTAGAAAAACCTGCCTGGTGAGCAAAAGCTCTTTAATAAAATCACATACTCCAAGCTATTAACTAAAAAGAGCCTAATTAAAGCTTCACGCTGTTCATCTTAAATATATCCAGCTGTTTCATATGTTACAGTATGTCAAAGTGGAGCATACGCATATTTAAAAAATGAGAGCGTATAACATTTTTTGTTCAGTTTGTACCTTAGACCACCCATTCCCTCCAAAAGAGAATATCTCACCCCACTTGGAAAATGTGCTGCAAATCACAGCACATGTACAGATATATTAATTCTGTAAAACTAAAATCATGTTTAATTTTATTTTTTTAATACAAATTCTGCTTCTTTTTGAACTCCCTAACTAGTGCATTGCTAACCATCCCCTGTTGGGATGATCAGACTTTACCTGAGAAAAGATAATTGCCTTGATAATTCCCTTCCTTTTTCTCATACTGGTGAGCTCAAGAAAATGGAAATGAAAGCCCATTAAGACAGTGATGTTGCCCATTGCTCAACCCACCTCTTAAACTGGATTGTAGAGTGATCCGTGAGGGAGCAGTAAGCATCCTAAATATCACTTAATATGGATTGTTTACTCTCCTGAACAACTTTTCGCTGTGCCATCAAGGTACCTGGGTTTTCAGTGACAAAGCTGGCTCTAAGAGCAGCCACAAGCTGTGAACCTGCTCTTTTGTGGGGTTGCAACCCTCTCCAGAGGGTTGAACCCTAATTCTCTGGACCAAGGAAAATCTACTAGAGAAGCATACCCTCCAACATCTCTCTGATGAAAATAGATGAAAATAGAGATGTTCTAGTCGTCGTCGTCTTCTTCTTCTTCTTCTTCTTCTTCTTCTTCTTCTTCTTCCTTTCTTCTTCTTCTTCTTTTTATTCATACCCCATCCATCTTACTGGGTTGCCCGCCACCCTGGCTGTCTTCCAACATATATAAAAAAACATAATAAAACATTTAACATTAGAAAGCTTCCCTATACAGGGATGCCTTCAGAGGTCTTCTAAAGGTTTTATAGTTACTTATCTCCTTAGCTCAGGGGGTCACATAACTCCATACCCTCCAACATTCCTCCAAAGAAAATGTCCTAAGGAAAAGCAGGACATTCCAGGATCACATCAGAAACTGGGATGGCTTCTGTAAATCTGGGACTGTCCCTGGAAAAGGTCTGCGGATGTGAGAGACATTTTATTCAGTTCACATTTAAAGGCAACCTAATTCATACTTTCTGAAACAATACACATACTGAACAACGGTCGTCTTCCAAGATGTACACTTCTCCAGATTTTGCACTGCATACCAAAATGTGGCTATTGAAGTATGTATAAAAATGAATTTATTAATGAAAATAATATACAACAAAATGCATGTATATTATTGCACTAAAATACAGATTAATTTCCATGAGGCTTTAAAAACCAATATCGAAATGTGGAAAACTGACCAGCTCACAGCTTTGTTTCTTGGAGACACGCTCCCAGCAGATAGAAGGTTGGGGAACTTTGCATCTCAAATGGTAATGGTCTAACAATGCTGTAATTTTAATATACACAAAATTCAGAATGCCCTCATTACAAAACATTAAATTTAATGTGCCCTGTTTTAGGTATTCTTTCATTTACTTTCTGTAGTTCCAAGGTTAGTAGAGGTCTTGGCATCTCCATGCCACAAAGAGATACAGTTGTACTGCTAAATTGGTTTTATTGTCCTCTTTCACAATACATTTGCGTCTTTAAAAAGCACATAATTAGCTAAGGGATTTCATGTCTTCACTTTTAGGCAGAACAAGAAATAATAGGTTTTAGGGCAGAATTAATTCTACTGCATTCAGAATAAAGTGCATGCTATATGCATTAGCATGTGAAGGGGAATCATTGTTTTTGTCTTCTGAAAACAACAACGCTGTACAATTTAATCCTGAATAATTATTGGAGCTTTATGAGCCTTCATCATTGTCCAGCTTTTTATTTCTAATCTATATGAATGACCTGTCATCTCTACTCATCAGATCATTAGGAGAGATTTATACAGATTATGTGGTGATTTATTGTGAGTCTGTTAAAATCTCTGCATGCCGCTGGTGCCTTCATTTTAGGCATGGACAACATCAGTGATTTGCCCAAGTTAAATAATTTATCACCGGAAACAAAACAGAGATTGACAAACTGGGAACCTTAAAGTGAGTAAATTAATCTAAGAGAGATTTTGTAAATTTTCCATGCACTCACCTTTGCAGTGAAAAAATAATGCTGTTGCACACTGCCCCAATCTCTGAGTGCTGCAAGATACCAGTGATTTCAGGTGCTTAAAATGTGTTAGCTACCTGAAACTTATCTCTTCCTGGGCTAGGCTGGACTGCTGGAGCCAGAGCACCCTGAAAGCCTACCCACTGAGCATGTGCCAATAGCTAACTTTAGGAAGAAAAGGGGGAAATAGTAGTTGCCACACTTTATGCTGGTAAATATGAACAATCTGAATTTCCAACACCAGCGTGGGTTACTCCCTGGTGAGACAAAACCTCCTGAGTCTCATGCTTGCCTGTTGTGAAGTAAGCTTTATGCTTTAAACACTGCATCCTTTCACTTCCACTTTGTGGAAGGCAAGCCTGTGAAGACATTAAAACTAATTCAGTCTGTGGAGTGTCTCGCTGCATTGGAGTCCATGCATTTTATGGATGACTCATAATTGTTGTAATATTCAGATTAGATGATTGAATTCCCCCCGACTTGCTCCTTCCAACATACACAAGTGTCAGGCTTCGGTGAATCAGCTTCGTTCCCCGTGGCAGTAAATAAGAAGATCAAACAAAAGGAGTGTCTTACCAGTTAGATGCTTTAATAATCACACTGAGAGAGAAAAGAACATGTCTCCCTAGAAATGGCGGTGCTCCCAGTTAAGGCTGGATTCCCCCCCCCCCCGGTCCCTGTTAATCTTTGTCACTCCTACGTTTTGTAATCTGAGATTGTACCCTCTGCGCTTTCTGCTCTAACACTCTCTGAGCTCTCCGTGTCTTTGGGGAAGGGGGGTGAATGCTTTCCAGAGGCAGTGAATCCGTTAACTCTCTCTCTCTCCCAGTGCTTCTTCTCCATCCAGTATTTCCCAGCTTCTGCCTTCTGAACTATGCCCCTCTGCAAACCACTGTTCCAAATCTATACTGTCCTCCTGCTCCTGGGGAGATTCAGGATCAGGGGGAGGGTCTGGCTCCCACCATTCTTCCTCAGTGCAGCCCTCCTCAGCAAGGTCCCTGACAACAAGTGAATACGTGACCAGTGTGAGAGAAAAGAGATTACGGATTCTTACCTGTACAGCAGGCTTTGCGTAATTGCATGCCTTGAAATACTCATGGTTGTATTCAGCCTCTGCATAATTTTTTCATTTTAATTGAATCACTTTCAAATACTCCAAAGCAGAAGCAAAAGGAGGTGACCTGGATATCTGGTTGGGTTAGATCCGTTGTGATGAACAATTTGTGCTGCAGTCAAAAGTACCTTATTTAATCCTACAGGATAAAAAAAAAGCATCAACAGCAAGCACACCATCTCCAGGACACAATAACTCTGCTTGAATGCAAAGGTTTCTGAAATCTCTGCATTTATATTGAATAATTTTCCTCCTCTCTTCAATCATTAATTTTTTCTATCATTTCAGTAATATATGTACATGGACAGAGTACAGCAAATTTTATACATTCAGCATCACTATCCGTGGCGAAAATCTTTTTAAAATCCCAAGAATGGTCTGGTCTCTTTACTCTGTAAATATAGGCAGTGCTATTTTTCTAGAAAAAGAGGTGCTGGAACGCTCAATGAACACCCCCCTCGTTCTGTTAGAATAGCAACGGCACCCACCTTTGAGGTGCTAGAACTGAGTTTTGACAAGTTTCAGCTGAAAAAAAGCCCTGAATATAGAAGCCTGGGCATAGTTTTACTGGTCCTTCCCCCAATTTTGTAAGACATTAAGACCACACTGACAACATATGAATGAATGAATCTTTATTTGCGTCAGCCATCAGCCATAGCAATAAAATAACAACACCGTATACAAAGAATAGAAATAAAAAGTCAGTTATATAAAATGCAATTTAGGGTTTTGAATCCATAGTCAAATAGTGGATCTTATTCTAATTGCCCCAGCTAAAAACCTTGCTTGTATCATGTTCTTTTGTCTACATGCATTTTGCTGGGTGATGGTTGGTCTTAATGCTGCTGGCAGGAAACGGTCTAGCTCATCTAAAGAGATGATATATGTTTCATGTCTTGAATATCAAAAAACATGCGAGGAGCAATATCGGATAGGGAATTCACTGTGGAGCTGCTGCTTATTTTAAAGACTAGCAGCAAAAATCTTGATGCTTATAATTCTCACTCAAGTCGTAAACCACATCTATATGTCTTCGGATATACTACAGTTAAATGAATACAATAAAAGAAAGTATGTATCTATGGGACATTTACATAAACTGACAATGTGGCTCTCACAGTGAAGTATTTATTTATTTACTTATTCCATTCCTATTCCGCCCTTCATCCGAGGATCACAGGGTGCTTTACAATATAAAAACATACACAACATAGTAACAATCAAGTCAGTGCTACCATCTCCCACACCTGTCTTGGTTTGGGCACAATATCGTTAAAGAAAACGCTGTCAGGTAATCTATTTGAGATCGAAACTTCATGTTTGCATGAATTAGGTTAGCAGCAGTAGCTTTAATAGAATAAGGAAAACTCTGAGCCTAAACCTTTGCTGTCTTGAGGCTATGATCATTCATGCGAAAGGCTTCGGAAGTAAACCCAGAATAGTAATCCAAACTGGCTGCCTTGATGGACATTTTCAGGAGAAGAAAAGGCTACAGACTAAACTCTACACAAATCTAGAGTGGAGTCCCTAAGATGGTTGGATGGTAACTTGTGCGCCTCCTTCAGGCAACTCCCACAGTCAAGCCGTTGCCAAACATTTGCTCTTCTCTCCTTTGGACAACATCAGTGAGGCTTTAACATGAGAAGAGATTTGCTGCTATCAGACCAAAGGCCCATCTAATTCTAGAAGCCTCTTCCTCACATCTGGCTGCCCAGATGCCTCTAGAACACAAGCAAGACATGCCCAGATGCCCAGAACACAAGCAAGACATGAAGGGCCATGGTTCAGTGGAATAGCATCTCAAATTGAATCCCTGGCATCTTTAGATGGGACTGTAAATGTCCCCAGTCTGAAACCCCAGAGAACCACCAGATGTCAGTATAAACAATGAAGAGCTAGATGGACCAATGGCTTTATTTAGTATAAAGCATATTGCTATCTAAGCAATCATTGTCCCATGTTGCTCCCCCAAATGGATATTCAGTGGCATCCTGCCAGTGAATATAGATGGTCTATTTAGCCATCATGGTGTCTATACTTCATGAATTTCTCTAATAATCTTTGAAAACCATTGTGCGCAGACGTGATTTCCGGCATCCGCACAGTCGCAATTTTTGGCACGTGTCTGTGTAGACACAATTTTTGGCACTGCGGAAGCAAGTCGCCACTCCGCACTGTGCTGGTTTAGTGCAGTGCACAGGGACTTGCCGAGCGGGTGGCTCGTGGGCTGTTTAAACGACCCCCGTGGACCACTTGTGGCCCATGGGCCGCAGCTTGCAAACCCCTGGCTTAAGCTTTCACCACTGTAAATAATTTGTGTCTCATCTGTGAACTTAGCCACCTGATTTCAGATCATTTATGAACACATTCCTTACTTGTTATGACCATTACCGTATTCACTCAAATTTAATGCTCACCATTTTTGACCAAATGATGTTGCAAAATTTAAGGTGCACATTAGATTCAATGGCACATTTGCATTCACCAGCAAATACATTTTGGTTTCAAGGTTCTGAAAATTGAGGTGTGCATTAGATTTGATGGCAAATTGGACTTGAGTAAATATGGTATTTTATGGTAATAAAATGGTAGCTTATTGCACTATTACTATTATGGTAATCGTGCTATTGCATTATCATTTATCTCTCCTTTCCATTACAGGGATGAGGTCTGAGTTTATGAGTCCGACCTTATACTATCCAATTTAAGCTACTTTTGTGAAATAATAACATAAAAATAAAAATGTAATATTGACTAGAATGGATTTTTTCCCTGGGCGTATTTCCCATTCTGGTCAATATATCACTAATATACCATCTATATGGGTTGTACCTGAATAAAATATAATCTACAAAAGTTTTAAAGATTATTCCTCGATTAATGGTAGTCTATTAATCTCAGTTATTTATTGGTATAATAAGCTTAAGGCTGCACTGTACATTATAAAATGTGGGGAACAATCTTAATAACATTCCATAAGGATTAATAGGTGTTTACCATATCCATGCTAACCTTTCCACAATAGATTTATGATTTCTTATTAGATTATCATCTGTAAATCTGAAAGATTTATATGAATGCTATAATATTCAGGTCTAGGGAGGAAGGATCTTAAGCAGTGTTTTCATAAATCACGGTTGTTTGATTACTATTGGCCAGAAATACTTTCTGATCAAGATCTGTAGCTTACATTACTGTTCGGGGAGGAAGACTGTCACAACATCTCTGAGACTAAAATGAAAGCCATCCATCAGACATGGATGCAAGCAGTGATTATATTTCTTACCATTTAAAACTCAGTACTTTTTAATTAGTAGTCTGCAATATGTGATAGTTTTCTTTTAAGGCTATCAATCCAAAATTCTGTCCTCAGGCTTAGCTGGAATAGACAATTATAAAGTCTGAAGGGGTGACACTTGCTCTTGGTGGCACCCCAGTCTGTGATATTAAGCAGAAATGAACCAGGAACATTACCTCCGTGTGGAGCAACTGTTGTCTGTTTTGCTCCAGCAAAGTTGGCCATTTACACATTGCCGAAAAAGAAGAGAAGAGAGGTCACATCATAGCTGTCAACGCATCCCATTTTTTAAGGGAAATTCCCTCATTCCGAATAGGATTCCTCGCAAGAAAAAGGAAAAGTTGACAGCTATGGGTCACATATATAGATAAAACCAGCCCATGCAGATGCATCCATTTAAATTTAGAATAATTCCTGACATTTTAATAGAAATACACTCTGGGGAAGCCTTTAACCAGGTGATCTGTGTGCCTGCTCAGTTTGCTGTCTGAGCGCCAGCTATTGACAGGCAAATTCGGGGCTCCTGCTCCTCTTACTTAATGTTGTTTATCTTCAAAATGAACGTTGACCAGACAGGCCTCCTCTGTAAAGTAGCACAGATGGCCATGATCAACCCATTTGCCAGAGCCTAGATTGTTCCTAGTCATAGTTGCTAGGCCTGCAAGGAACAGGCCATGCTCCAAAATCTCCTGAGTCATCTTCAAGTTGCCCTCCTCGTATACTTTAACTCCAGCTTCTAATGATCTCTTGAGAATATTTTCAAATTTTGAAATGTAGCTGGCTAAAAAGAAGGGGGTGGGGATGAAGAGAGTTGAGAAAGAAGTGTGCGTGAGAGAGCATCAAACATGGAAGGCAGAGAATGGCTCTTTCGCCCATCACAAGGAGATTCTTGGGGTACTATAGGAAGCTGCCTGATACTGAGAGATGATTGGTCTATTGAGCTCTGTGTTTTCTTCTCTCACTTGTAGTAGATATCCCCACTATGTTTTGAGGGACTGAGAAGAAAATAATGAAGGTGTGCCCCCCTTCAGATTCATACCCACAAACACTGTGACAGTGGTCACACACAAAAAAATTAAGGCAGATTTGTATTACTTTTGTGCATAGATTGTAGCTTTAATTTTTTTAAAGTTTTGAATATCTTAAAGGGCCTATGATGAGTTCTGAAATATGATATGATAAGATTCAATATGATAAGATTCAGAATCTTGGACTGGATTTTCTATGTTATTTCACTAACACACACACACACACACACACACACACACACACACACACTTTACCTAGTATAGGCATTTTGTACAAATTACTTGGTTGGAAAATTGCATTGGAAAATTCAGAAATGTGCAGATTTTGACAGACAGCTGTGTTTTGGTTTTACATAGCAGTAGTTTGGAAAGTGTTTGCCTTAAATGTGAAGTGACTGTACTGCGCTGTGCTATATATGAGGATATAAGTGGAAACTGAATAGCAGAGGCAGAGGGAAAATGTTATTTCCTGGTTTGGAACTAGAAAACCTAGTTTGTATCTTTATTTTTGTGTGCTCCATCAGCAAATATGGAAAAAAAGGGACCTAAATTATATCACTTTCTCATTTCTTGCCTCATAATTCTAATAACCTAGTACTCAAACATTTCTACCCAACTATATTTTAAACATCATGCCATTTGCTTTCTTCATTATGGTTCTTCTCATTTTCTCTAATTTTTTTGTATTTATGTATTTTCGTCACTTCTCCTTGCAAATACCATATTTTTAAAACATTACTGTTACCTATTTTTTTAATAAAAACTGGAAAAATGAATGAACGGCCATGAAGAAAATGTAAGTATGATTTCCCATGATTTGTGGTATTAAAAATGATTGAGCCCAACAAACATATTGGTGTTCATTTATGAAGGAAGCAGAGATGCCTGACTACCTTATTTTATAGTGGTGGATATGATGATGAAGTTAAGTAAAAACTTCAAAGCAGCTGGAGATTCTCAGCAGACAGAAGGAACAAACACAGAAATGAAACTATTGATCCACCTACTAATTAGTATTGCTCTAATTGGAAAATGTTCTTTTTTACTAATAGATTTATATGGATGCTTTGCCATTGTCTATGCATTTTTGTACACAATACTTGGTGCTAGAGAACAACATTGCAAAATTCAGATGTCTGAATGTTTTAAGGGTGGCTGTGTTCTGGTTGACATATTGTAAACAGAAAATGTGAATTTGGTGAGTTCACTTTTTAATGTGAACTGTATTAAGCCCTGCCCCCAATTTCTAATTAATATCTATCTATCAAGTGAAAGGAAGAGCAGCCTAGTATCTCATAAATGAATGAGCAGGGATCTAAAACTGGGGGTTATGGCTTGTCTGGGGGGAAGAATTTCCCCTTTGCCTCCCTTGTGGACGGAGAAAGTCATAAAAATGCAAAACTCCAAAACCTTGGTAGGAATTTGATTAAGGACAATGACAAAAGCATCTCTACTGATAACTATCCGTATATATATAAAGACATGTTGTTCTATATGGCTCATTGACTGAGAGACAAGGATTTTCTTTTCCCTACCACTATTATGGAAAATATTGATCGCAAGCACTCAGCAAAGGCAGCCATTCTTCCCAAACTCTCCAGAGCTTTTTTTTTTTTTTTAAGTCACTTCAGCTCTCCTTTTCAACCTGCTTTTTCAAGAGTATTTGCTTTTAACTGGTACTGTTTTTCACATGGCTACTTTAATTTGATGTACAAAGTAAGTTAGAGAAATCTTGTGACCTTGCCATTGAAGATGAATGACATGACCTAAATTGTTTTCATTGTCAATAGTGAGAAACATCTTGGCAACACTTCCCTTCCACTGTCCTCCCAAAAATCACTTTGTCTGGAAAGTGCCATTAGTACCCACTTTGGTTTCCAAAATCATGCTGGCAGGTTTTTTTTTTAAAAGTCTAATGAAATGATCCAATGTAAAAGATCATCAGTATTGTCAATATTATAGGACGGGATTTCACTAACATTGAATAACTCCAATCTCTCCTCATGACGAGTAATTGTGTCATTATTCCTGAAGTCCCATTTATTTAAGTAAAAAATAGTAGCTTGACCCATTACATAATTTTAAAAGAACATGGCAGAAATATTGCAGACATTTCAGGCTAAAACTAAACATTTATTTTTTGGTGTACACACTTGCTGATCGTTAGAAATTGCAGTACGGTAACAAATAGATTGCATTAAAATTATGTTAAAGACTGTCATTATTTTGGAATGACCTCATAGCATGACAAAATAAACTTTGCTACAGTTTATAACTTCCTATAATGAATGTTGCTATACCTTGCGTTATCTAGCTTGATAGTATCCTGGAATACACTATTTGTGCCTATAAAATTAATAGCCCAATCAAACCAGCTTTAACCCAAGTATTTCAGTTTAAATCCAACTTCAGGAAAAGCCCCAAAAGAAGTAAAATAAAGTGGTTTGTGTCAAATTAGTGTTTGCAGAGCTTCTCAGGCAATTTTTCATCCCCCTCCCCATTCAGTGCCAACATCCATACTATTCTGAGGTGGTTTTCTCTGGAGAGGGGGTTTTTCTCTGAGGGGGTTGCAGCGGGGCGGTTAAGTTGCCAAAGTTCATTTCAGTCCCTATTCCTCTGACAAAGGATTTGCCAGATCAAAATGTCTCTTTTCACTGGAGGGACACTAATGATACTAATGATGCTGGAGGTATACGTCTAATTATCTTGACCCATTTCAGTCTGAGTTCAGACGTGGGTTGAATACAGGATTGGCATTGGAAACTCTCATGTATGACTTTATTTAGGAGCGGGCTAGGGAATGCAACCCTGATGCTCTTGTTTGATATACTGTTTCCTTGTGGCTCATCTCTGTGAATGGGGAATTGGTGGCACTGCGCTTCCATGCTTCCACTCCTGTTTATGGGATTGTGTTATTTGCACTGTAGGGAGTTGTATTGTGGGATGCTGTAAAGAACTAGTTTGTCCCCACTGCTGTTTAATATCTATATGCAGCTGCTGGGAGTGGCCACTAGGAGATTTGGAATATGAAGATTCGAGTGACACCTAGCTCTGTGTCTCTGTTACATCTGAATCAGGAGAGGCTGTAAATTTTATTAACTGGTGGCTGAGGGCAGTTGTGGGCTCAATGAGGCCCCCAAAGCTAAGACTAAATTCTGGCAAGAGGGAGAATTTGTGAGTTAGCAGTTCCCAGGATTTGAGGAATTTAGCAGTTCTGGGTGGGGTTACACCCAATGTGAAGGAACGCATACATATGTATATACTGCAGGCCCATGTAACCTCAGTGACAAAGATCACCTATTATGATCATCAACTGGTATGCCAACTATACCTTTTCATACACTGATAGTCTCACAATTGGGCCACTGCAATATCCTTTAGGTGGGCTTCCCATGAGGTTGTTCTAGAAGCTGCAGTTGGTGCAGAATACTAAGGTCAGGTTGCTGAGTGGAACATCTGACCCTTCACATATTGCACCTGAGCTGAGGGAACAAGTTTTCCACAATGTATGTGTGGCCATTGAGAAAGTTGTCTGATGAAGTCTGCTAGACCCTGTGGGTCACAGGTGGGCCGCATATTGGAACTTATCAGACCATGACAGATTAAGGATGAAACTGTGTATCTTAGTATGTATTTCTTATTTGTTTGAGAAAAGTTCAATAGAAACAACAGATGAAACTGGAAGATCTTATTCAAGTATGCTACAATGAAGCTAGTGGTTTTGACATTATGACATGAGCAACTTTTCCAAAATAACTCTCAAGTCTTATCTCTTGACAGTGTTTTAGAGAAAACAAGTCCTACTTGATTAGTCTTTCTAAATATATCCTCCTAATGAAGAAGCATTGGTTATTGTTCCTCAGGATGACTGAAATGAGAAATTCTCTTACCAAAATATGCACAAATATTCATGGAAAGAATTCTGTTTCCTTTCATCATATACATATATGTGAAAAATATGAATAACAGCATGTCAACAGTGCTGTTGAAGCAGAAAAACTTTGTTTGGAAATAAAATGCCCCCAATGTGTCAATATGAACTTGGATTCCAACATATGCAAACATTTGATATTCTTTTTTAGCCTTAAATGTTTAAAAAGTAACAGGATGATAAAAAAATCTTAGGAAATGTGTGCATGAAAAAGAATTAAGACATATAGTGTGCTCTCTCTCTCTCTCTCTCTCTCTCTCTCTCTCTCTCTGCTGAAATAAACAAAATGACCTTCTGGTGCAAAGACACTGATCATGGGCAAGAGACCCTTCAGTATAATTGTTAAAAAATAATATTTCTAGCCTGGTAGTTACAGACTTCAGTGACACCATTAAAAACCACCTGAGTGGCATTTGTGTTAATGAAACACCTAAGATCTTTTTCAGGAGATAGGGCCCCTTCCATACGAAATAGTAAGGAAATAAATATTCAAATGGAAAAAGAAAGAATTACACACACAACACATATACATGAAAATATCTCATTGTACATAGATAAGTCAACAGACAAACATACAACACATTTATAGAAAACTAATCATTGTCCTGGCAGTTAGTACAGTTCGTATTTATTTATTAATTTTAATGTGATTTTTTTTTTGGTTCAGGTTCCTACTAGCACTACTAATATGAAATGGGACAGAATAATATTATGGATGAACCCATGCAAAAGTGATATTGGGTGGTATTCAGTAAAGTCACACTCAGAGATCAACAAACACGAGTGGCTTAAGTCAATTTATTTCAGTGGGTCTACTTTGAATACAACTTAGTTGGATACAACTTGCAGACTAAAAATCTTTTGAGGAAATCTGTTTCATTCATTTGACATGTGGACTACCTGAAAAGCAACCTCTTCAGGTTATTATTTAAACACACAGCTCATTTTAATTGTTCATCAAGGCTGAGCTTCAGCACCACCAGTTTGGTTTTGTTTGTTTGTTTTTGTTTTTGCTTTAGGACTGTTCATTCTACAGTCCTTTCAACAAAGGTTGTGCTGTAAGGTGGACATATGGCTCTTAAAAAACAAAAACAAAAAAACAGGGTTTGGATACCCTCATGTCTTTGTCTTGTGCATCTCACTAATCATGCATCAGAACATATGGGTCAGCCTTCTTCTTCAGAACAAAACTTTACTTCAGAAAGATAACCTTCAAAAGAGTGATTGCTCCACAGAATTCACAAAGATCAAGTTTCTCAAGTGCCGCCCCTGCTATCAAATACAGCAGCATCACAAACAGTCTGTGCTAAACACAACCTTTCCTTCAGCTAAACCTTCCCACAGATATCTGGCAAGGTCCACAATTAATGTGCTTTCTGCAGTTCTTTGGAATCAGTATTTCTCCCACATTAGTCGGCATGGCTCTTTTCAGTCACCTCTCTATTCAATATATCAAAGCAGCTATTAGGAAACACTTGCTACCTTGAGATCATGTCCTTTGCATGCTTCAGTTCTCCTGTGATAGAATACATCTTCCCTTGACAGCATTTTTCACTCGGAGGCAACTAGTATGCACTTTAACATGCAGAGGCAAGAAGCAAGCACTTTGCGTCATTTTAAATATAGAGACATCCTGCCCAGGCGACTGTGTGAGCTGCAAACAAATTCCTAAGTACTTTGTGGGGTGGGGAGAAAGAGAGACTTGTGCATCAATCAAAAGTATCATGGCATTAAAAATAGGTCAGAGAGACCTAATTATACCAACTGAAAACATGTAGCCAAAGCAACCGTTCACGCTGAAGTGAACATCGCAGAAGCATTTAGGTTTGCTTTTATTTTTCCCAAAACAACAAAAATATACACGTCAGGGGGTGTGGAGGAAACAAGATTAGGAAATCCCACTATAGCGCATTTGTTCTTGTTTCTTTTCTTTTGTGCTGGGCTGTTCTCATTCTGTGACACCAGTCTGAGCCGTTGGAAGCACAAGATGCACACAAACTGAGCTGAGACATCGATGCCGGCCCTTGCAGAATTCACTTCAGAGCCTGCATGGGTCACACTGGAAGGTGGAGAATGGAAGGAGGAGCTGCCACCTTGACCTGCCAGGGGAGAGGTTTCCTCCTCTCTTTCTCTTGGATACTAAAGGGAGAATCTGAAATACGACCTTCATTATAATGAATAAATGAATGCTGGGTGGTAATCAAAGTGTAATAGGAACAGAAGGGCAGCAGACATTGGGTGTTGTCATTTCTACCTCTCAGGCTTTGGGGAATCGGCTTCCTCCTCTGTAGCAGTAAATAAGAAGTTCAAACGAAAGGAGCGTCTTACCAGTTAGATAATTTAATAATCACAGTGAGAGACAAAAGAACACGTCTCCCAAGAATGGCGTGCTCCCAATTAAGGCTCACTCCCCCCTCCATCCCTATTAATCTACGTCTTGTAATCTGTTCTCATATCCTCTGTGCTTTCTGTTCTGAGACTTTCTGAGATCTTCTCGACCTTGGGGAGGGCTGTGGAGGAATGCTGTCCAACAACTGTGAATCTGTTAACCCCCTCTCTCCCGGTGTTGTTTCTTCTTCTTCTTCTTCTTCTTCTTCTTCTTCTTCTTCTTCTTCTTCCTGCTCCTCATCCAGTATTTCCCAGCTTCTGCCTTCTGAACTATGCCCCTCTGCAAACCACTGTTCCAAATCTACGCTGTCCTCCTGCTCCTGGGAAGATTGAGGCTCAAGGGGAGGGGGTGGCTCACACCATTCCTCCACAGTGCAGGCTTCCTCAGCAAGGTCCCTGACACTACCTTTTGAGGGAAGACTAAAAGGTCAGGGTGGCATAGTAAACGTTTGCATTTGGAAGGTCGCAGTTTCAGTCCCTGGCATCTGCTAAGTAGGGGTGGTAAAGACACTAGTCTGAAGTCTTGCCAGTCAGTGTAGACAAGAGTGACCTAGATGAAGTAACACTGTTGCCACTGGGGCAAGACTTTGCATCAGAAATCCAGGGTTCCACTCCACAGGATGAGCAGAAGGGCCTTTAAATGAACGGAGGTGGACACACAGCATTTTATAAATGTAAGCCTGCCTATCTCCTCCCCCTCAGGAAGAGATAAGCTCCCCATAGTAAGGCATCAGGACTGGGCTGATTTAAAGATGTCTTGGTCCCTATGCTCAGATGTGTACTTTTCTTGTTCAAGAGCTCAGCAGAACACAGAAGGTGTCACAGGTGTTGGGAAAGATTCCTGTCTGAAACCCAACGGACAGCCCCTGCCAGTCAGACAGTACTGAGCTTGGTGGCCTATGGTCTGACTTCCTAGAAAGAAGCTTTCAGTGATCCAACACTATGCCTAATGATTTGCCCTTTTTCTTATCCAGTAGCTGCACTTTTTATGTAAAGGGAAATGCTTTTTTTGTTTTGTTAAGTCGCATGCTTTTGAGCCAAGTCCCCAGCTGCTCTCCTCTTTCCTTTTAAGAAATGACAGTCTTATGCCAATGAGGATGGAGTGCTTAGCCAGCAGCCTTTTTTTGTGCTAGGAATAAGAACATTATATTAAAAGGTGGAAGGGAAAACCGTCTGCACCTGAGGCAGAATTAAGATCACAATGAGTTGCATTAATAAGGAGGACACAGATGAAGGCAAAGATGAAGCATGGGCTTCTGCAAAGCATACCGAACAATTGTACCCATTCAGATTCACAAAATGGTTGTGGCATTCAGTGTATCCCTTCAATTTGGAGACCTATTAGTCAAGCAGAAAGGTAAGAATGGAGACAACAAATGCCTTTTGTCTCGCCGACTGTTGCAATAGTACATGGGATGGCAGCATTCCACATATTCAGTTAGCTGTATAATAATAGTGGGAAGATAATTTGCATTGTCGGTGAGACATATTCATGGACCACTACCCCAATACAATCCTATTGCCACTAATGTTCTTTCTCAAACAGTGAGAGGTTCCAGGGATGGCACTTACTTGATTTTGGTTCCCTTTGGACGGCGAGATAATTGGAGGCTTAAAGAGTTTCTGTAATGGCTCAGTTTATTTATAAATACATACACTCCCTGCCTGCCCGCCCCCCAAAGCTGGACTCAACTGGTCTTTTCCAGAGCTCAAAATCAACTCTTCCCTTTCAGCCATGTTCTGACTCAAGCTGCCATTTCTTTGTTCTTGTACACACAGAGACCTAGAAAACATTGTCCTTAGTCAGGGGAAAGAGCATGTACCCCCTCCCCTTAGGACTGAAGGACTTTAAGCAGTCCTTTTTTTAACCCATTAACTTTTAAAATCCCCTTTGAAGTTGCCACCTAATATCATAATGACATCAGATGATTGGCAGGTGGGAAGCCCTGCCCACATGTTAAAGTGGTATTGGCTTACACGGGGTAGGAGAGCTGGGGTTCCTGCCTGCTGTGCTCAAAAGGTCTTCCTTACCTCTGCTGCTCTGGAATAGCTCAGTCGGTAGAGCATGAGTCTCTTAATCTCAGGATCATGGGTTCGAGCCCAGTGTTGGGGGAAAGATTCCTGCATTGCCGGGGGTTGGACTAGATGACCCTCATGGTTCTATTCTGTTCTGTTCTGTTCCTTCACACCCGGAATGAATACTTTACAAATTAAGCATTTGTTAAAAAGCTGTAGAATCATAAGAGTTGGAAGGGTCCCTGAGAATCTGCTAGTCCAACCCCCTGCAATGCAGGAATATGTAGCTGGAGTTGAACCTGCAAACTCAACTTTTTCAGCACCATGTTCTAAACCAACTGAACTATCCAGCTAATAACATAACAAGGAATATATTGTGCAAATCAAACCACATACTTGCAGTCTGGTACAATCTGCACAGAGGGTGGAATGCTAGAACGAGACAAAGAAGAAGGCCTCCTTCTGTAAGAGACCTGCTCCCCTAAGCCTAATGGTCGCAGAAGGCCAGGTGGGAAATCTCTCACCTCTGCCTTCAGAGTTTGCCTTTTCCAAATGTTGCAGGTAAATTCACACCCAAATTAAGGTGGAATCTACACACATTAAAAAAAAAGCTGTAAAAATGCTTTTTTTAAAAAAAAAAGTTTTGAAAAATACATTGAATCTGGCATAGCTCACTGTTGCCATCTAGTGTCACATTTGTATATTGCACCTTGCAACACATTTAAAACATTTTATTTGCAGCTGTATAGCTGAGTCCTAAGGCTGGGAACAGCATTTCTTAACATGTGTATATATAACACTTCAGAGTGCTATGCATATTTTACATAGGTTAGTTTGTCAGCAGTGGCTTAGCGTTGGTTGCTGGCGCCCAGGGCAGGGCAAGTGTTGTGCCTCCCTGGTAGACCCAGCAGCCCCTTGTCCCCCCCACACTATGCCACTGCTTGACAGCAACACTGTAAGTAAGTTGCGTCATTAATTAGACACAAATAGGAAATTTGTCTTTTCTCCTGCACAGTACTGGATACAGACTGTTTATGTTTATTCATTTTCACCATATGTTCTGAAATGAGACAAGTGTATGTTTTCCATATAGCACAGGTGGACGGAAGACAACAAATTCCCCAAATCACGGCAAGCATTCTATGACCTAAGAGCAACCTGACAGTAGTAGCAAGAGGGCATTGGCTAAAAGCACAGTTTGATTGCTTGCCCTTGTAAACTAGACAGTTGACCCATGATAAATGTGCTGTATCAACAATGTCCAAAGCAACCTTGAGAATACCTGAACATAACTGTTTTTAAGCAGATCCAGGTGAGAAAGAAGAAGTTGTCTGAAAGACTAGAGGGCTGGACAGAAGCACAGAGAAAGAAAACTAGAACATGATGAAATAAGGAAAAACATAGTTGGAATGGCTTTTAGATACTGAGGACAGTTTCACTAAAGTATTCCAAACTAAGCTAGAACATCAACACAGTTTTTTATGCTCATCTAACAAAGTAGATGAGACAAAGGAAATCTGTGAATAGCACTCAAATATCTTTCAAGTTTTGAAAATAGCAGAAGCAGAGGGGTCAAATATAAATCAAGACCATGTTGTAGGAGGAGTGGCCTTTCTGATTAAAAATCCTCCCCCTGCTAAAGTTATTGTGTACCCTGTTAGGAAAAACAATACAAATAGCAGCTTGAGGAGGCCCATTACAATAGGGCATGGGAAGGGTTAAAACTTTCCCTTTCCTCTAGCAAACCCTCTGATTTGTTTCCCCATCCTGTGGCTTCTATTTGAGACCACACCTACTGAGGCCTCCCTCACAAAGGTGGGGAAGCACTTAGGCTACTTTCTTAGTCCAGCATTAGAATTACTATGGTTGTTAAAATACTATAATTTTAAAGTTCTCATTCATATGTATACTTGCCCTTTGCCATCTACGATGCTAATGCTCAACCTTGTTTTGACCCTGAGAAAGAAGAAATCTGAATAGCACGGTTCAAAGGACTTTTGTTCAAGAAGGAAGGATTACAAAGGATACAGTAAGGACTTGGCAGGTTTTGCGCTCAAAAGACGTGGCAACTTCTTCTGTTTCCAGAAGTCAAATATTGCTCTAGGAGAAAACATACTGTGGGCTAATAGATTCTTTTCATTTTCCACAAGCAATGGCCTTTTAAAGTCTTGGGAGTTTAAATAAGCTCTTTTTTTTTTTTTTGTTACAGCTAAAACAATAGCTCCAAACTAATTTTTTTTTAGGTGGGGAAATGGAACTGAATTAGCTACACATTAGGAGAGTCTCTTTTGTCCCCTCTTTCCTCGCTGTGCTTCTTTCCATCTACTTTCTTCCCACGTGACCATTCCCTCCCCCTCTTAATGAGAATACCATCTCCTATAAATCAACCATTAAACTTTATGGCCCGGCAGAAAATTAACAGTAAAAATGTCAACAACAAATTTCCCTGGCCCTCCAGAAACAAAGAAAAGCATTCCTTGCTTTCCTCGAGTTTCTGGCATACGGAAAGTTAACAGAGGATGTTCTGCTCATAAAATTCAATGGCTTCTCCTGCAACACATGATGCAGCTATAAAGGGGAGTAGATTGTGCATATTTTGACAGACCAGGAACTCTTTAGTATACATCAATGTTCTTTCGTGAATCAGTAATAGGAACACCTTACAGGCTTTACAAATAAGCAAGTTTGCAATGCTTCCTAGAAAAAGGTTCAACTTCTTTTGTGTAATGCCAAATAACTGAACCTTAGGATTCTGGAATCAGAGATTTACCTTGGACATGGGTTGAACTTTGATTATCTGTATCTGTTTTTTGGACCAGGGGTAGCTGGTATGATATTTTCCAGCTGCTGCTGAACTACAACTCCCATCATCCTTGACTATTGGCCATGCTGGTTGGGCTGCTGGGAAATGAAATTCAACAATATCTGGAGAGCATCACATTGCTGACTATTTGAAAGACTATAGGAATGCAGGCAGAAAATGAACTGTGGTAGATAGGTATAGGTTTGCAGGCACTTTTTATTGGCCTTCCTCCTGGGCTGCAAACAGTAGCTTAACCTTCAGAAATTTAGCTGAATCTTTATCTGACATTGAGATAAAGCAAGCGAAGAAAGCTCTCCATGCTTTTTATGCATGTCAAGCCACTGATAATGACATAAAAGCACATCCAATAAAAAAAAGTTGGCAATCTCTGGAAGGCTGACCTTGTTTAGCAAGAGATACCAAGACAAGCTAATATTTGACTTCGCAAGAAGATATATTTTGCAGTTATCCTAGTTGTGCACAGGAAATGATGCATTTTAGCAGATTAAACAAATAGCTGTAGCAATGTTTTAAATGGAATGTAGGCATGCAGACATTTGACACTTTAAATCCATATGCCATGGAAATAATAGAAAAAGATGGAAATAATTGGAAACTGCAGAGTTTGGAAAAAATGAAAGGTAAAGTGCGAGACTGGCTACATTATGCTCAGATTCAAGAAATTTTCAAGAATGATAAAAAGTTAGGATTCCAGGTGGAGAAATCGAAATTGGAAACAGAACTGTTAGAACCTAAGACGAAGGTATTGTCAAAAATGTATAACTTGCTGCTGAAATGGAACACACAAGACGAAACGGTGAAATCGGCTATGATAAAGTGGGCACAGGATGTTGGGCATAATATTATGTTTGAGGACTGGGAAAGGTTGTGGACCACCGGGCTGAACTTCACTGCATGTAATGCACTGAAGGAAAATGTAATGAAAATGATATATAGGTGGTACATGACCCCAGTGAAACTGGCCAAAATATACCATTCGTCTGAGAATAAATGTTGGAAATGTAAGGAAAATGAAGGAACATTCTTTCACCTCTGGTGGACTTGCCCTAAAGTGAAGGCCTTTTGGGAAATGATATACAATGAGTTAAAAAAGGTGTTTAAGTATACCTTTATCAAGAAACCAGAGGCCTTCCTTCTGGGTATGGTCGGCCAGTATGTGTTAAAGAAAGATAGAACATTTTTCATGTATGCTACAACGGCGGCAAGGATACTCATCGCTAAGAATTGGAAAATCCAAGATCTACCCACGCTGGAAGAATGGCAGATGCAGCTGATGGACTATATGCAACTAGCCGAGATGACAGGCAGAATCCGCGACCAGGGAGAAGAAAGGAGTGAAGAAGACTGGAAGAAATTTAAGATTTACTTACAAAAGCATTGTAATTTGGTTGAATGCTAACAAGGTTGCCAGATCAAAGATAATTGTCTATCACTAAATTATATTTTATAAGTTATATTTTGAGTTTAAACAAAATTATTGAGTTTGTGAACATTTAATAATTTGTTTTGAAAAATTTTATTTTTAAATGTGCAAGTGGAAGCGGGAGGCGTGAGGGAGTCTATGACAGAATGAAAAGATGTTAACAAAGGTATCATTTGTTAAATATGTATTATTATGGAAAAAAATATTTATAAATCCATATGCCATAGGCATAGAAATCTCAGCTTTTGAGAGAAAGCCAAGATAGTAGCTCCTCCAGTTGATGAATATGAGCCTGAGCACTTTCTAGCTGTAAAATGAAAAGGGTCATCGTACAAATGGGATCGTTCCTCCTATCAAACAAGGTAAAATGATTTCAAACCATCTGCAAGACACATTAAAAATGTAGCCACTAGTGCATTTGCCATCTGGTTTAGTGACGTTTTATGATACTCTAAAAACTACCCTCCAATGGCATCTCCTTTTTTCCACTGGTGGGTGATGGTTGTAGTTACTATCAGTGTCAAAACTCTGTGTCTACAGGATAGAAATCAGCCTTGCCAGCATTTCAAAAACTGGCCAGTAGTTTTGCTAGTACACAGCTTTGGCAGTAAAGAAGCCATTACTGTGGCAGTGAATTTTAGAAGGGGAAAAAAGAAGAAGAGTCTAGGTGGAATTCATAAAGCATTCCCATTTGATTCATGCTTGAGAGGGGCTGAAATCTAATTCCCGATACAAGCATAAGACATCCCCCAAACTCTCATAAGCATGTACAAAACATTTCAACAGGGTATGCACCCAAGGCTTTTTTGTTTAAAGGTTGATCATTTATTGAATACATACTTGTATTCAATCATAAAAGACATTATTTCTATTCATCAAAGTAAAAAAAACAACCCCTAAATTTAACTTAATATTTTAAATGAGCAACTAAACTTAAAAAATACAAATTTAAATTTAGAAAGGGAGACAAAATACCATTTTTTCTTCTGTAGATGTATACCAAATATATATACATAGATGCAGTCAATTTTCATTATCTGTATCTTTAGCCAGATGAGGTAGCCAAAACTGACCAAAACAGATAAGATTCCTTCATTTTCCAGTTCTATAGTATGCAATGTTTCTCACCAGATGAGCAAAAGGTGACCAGTGGAGCTCAAAGAAAGACAGATCCATAAGACATAGAAAGGTGCAGTCGGAAGAAAAAGGCTGGAATGGACCTGCAGCTTCTGCCTACATCTGCCTCCTTCCTTAGTGCCACTGCTGGAGCCAATCACCTCCCCCCTGCTTTCAGAGACAGATACCGGCAGGGGCTGCATATCTCTTCAAGATGCCTTCCAGCCTTTTTTCCCTGCCTACCTCTATCTCTGCCTGCTTCCCTCTTCCTACCTTCTGCCATTGATTCATTCCCACTTCCGCTTTCCTGCAGGTTGTGGAAGCTGAGGGAGCCAGATTGCTGCTCTGTACTTTCTCCTCCTCACCATGATATCATTTTTTGAAACATTAGGGGGTGCCTGGGCTGGGGTCATGTGTGAAACTGATTGTACAAATATTTGTAGGGTACATCAAGGACTAGCCACTGGAAACAGGTAAGTCCAGTTATTCCTTAACTGTTTGCATGAGAAACTATTTCAGGGAGGACCTGTAGCATATGAATGACTTCTCTGTTAGCGTGGACGAGAAGTGAAAAATCCAATCTTTATTCCTTCATAAAAGAATATGGGCAAATGCAACCTTCAGTTCAGCAAAGAAAATCCTTTTCAATCACATTGTCACTTTGCTACAGAAGAGCCACGTATTAGAAGAATAAAATTGCAGATATATATTCTGGAATGGTCATTTGTGTGCATGTTGAGCCTAGTGATATTTTCACTTGAGAGCTATTTAGATTTCAATTGAATTTAGGGTCTTCATTGATTCCTTAGGTCACTGACAGTCCACAGCGTTTTCAGTTTTCAAATTGTTCTCTCTTATATTTTATTTGATGTATGCAAACAGGGACTTGCTTTTTTTTAAAAAAAATAATAATACTTTGCTGCTCTGACATTTTATAATTCCAATTTTCAAAGAAAACTTTGCAAACTAAGCCACAAAATAATGTCCTGTCTGTTGTAAGAAAGGGAGGGGCAGGGGAAGGCACAATTCATGCGGCTAAGCGGTCACTGATTTGTTCAGGTAATCTTCCTTAAATCCCATCTGTTCTTTTTTGATTCTCCAATTGACCTTCAGTGTGCGTTTTGTTCAAAACCAGGGTGAAGATTAATTGGTTTTAGTTCTGATTTGTGCCTAGATCTCAGAATTAAATGATGACAGTACCTGAGAGAATTAAAGGAAACAATGTTAACTGAAGCAAAAATAATTTTACAGTGGTACCTCGGGTTACATATGCTTCAGGTTACATATGCTTCAGGTTACAGACTCCGCTAACCCAGAAATAGTGCCTCAGGTTAAGAACTTTGCTTCAGGATGAGAACAGAAATCGTGCTCCAGAGGCACGGCGGAAGTGGGAGGCCCCATTAGCTAAAGTGGTGCTTCAGGTTAAGAACAGTTTCAGGTTAAGAATGGACCTCCAGAACGAATTAAGTACTTAACCCGAGGTACTACTGTATTTGGTTTAGTTAACCTCCACTTCACCCCTTGGGAAGAGGAAGGCCAGCTCAGAGATGTTGCAGCCCAAGGACAAGAGGGTGCCCTCTGAGCAGACTGGGTACAGAAACTGAGCAGACTGCTAGTGAAATCTTATGTCAGCACTTGGTGTCAGGGGAACATCTTCCACTATACCTGAGGGCATCAGGCTACTTTAGGAGGCACACACAGTGAGGAACAGCTGTGGGCCTCAGGAGGAATTGCTGCTTCTCAAGCATCTTCCACCTGAGGCAGCAGCCCCCCTTTGTCTAACAGTAAAGCCAGCTCTGGATTTGAGGTGCTGGAGATCTTCTTCCTCTGCCTCACCTGCTTCTGAGGTAAGCCCTCTTGTATCAGAGCCCCATGAGTTGTTGCACATAGACATAAACTTGCAACTGAGGATAACACTTCAGGCATCGGATGAAGTGGACTGGGGTTCATAAAAGCATATGCCATAATAGAGGCAGGAGTTGTGAGCCTGGTGCCCGTGGATGTGCATGTGCCTACATTCTTCCTCCCTCCTCCCACTGAAATTAGCTTTAAAGAAACATTCTGTGGTAGCCAATAGAATAGATAGCATCATGTGTTGGTGTAGGTGTGGCTCCCACAGCAGTTTCTCTGGCTTGCAAATCCAAAAAGGTTGGTGGCCCCTTGTGGTCCCAAGACCTTACCTCTGTGGCTTATCATGTGTCTGTGACTGTAACTCATAAGCTATTCCTGCTATAAAAACCAAGAGAGCTATTTTAGCCCCAGCTGCTTCCTAGAGGGGCTTAATGGAGCATCAGGGCTACCAGTACATCCACACCCTCACTGTCCATGCTAAGTGGGCTGAAGGTGGGGCCTAGATTGAGCCCAGTGCCATTGTGTGATGGCTGTGGGACCACCATGAGATCTGATGTATCACTGTCTCAGCCACATCTGCAGAGCTTCCTGATTCAAGTCTTTCCACTGGCTGCCAATTGTGGGAATCATGCTGTCAGGACTGCCGCTAGGTCCCAGCTCACAGAGGACCAACGCCCAGTGGATATTATATACAAAAGTCTTTATTGAAGTTTAGTTTCCATTTCCAAGCTCTGGGCGCGCAGGCCCACGTCTTAACGCTAGACCGGCTAAGTCCCCTCTGACTCACTGCTCCACCCACACCAGTTTAAGATTCTAGCCTGGCTCCACCTCTTGCGCTGCTCTTTCCTGCGTTGGGTCCTTCTGCCCTCTGGGGTTCCCTCCTTCCTGGACTCCTCTGACGCGGAGCCTCCTGAGTCTTGCCCCTCCCTCCGGCGGGCTTTAGGACCTGGCTCCCTTCCCGGGCTCCCCGCTGTGCCGCGCTCCTGTACATTTGAACTTGGCGCGCGCGCCCAGCCGGTGACTTTCCTTCTGACCGTTTCCCCGCTTCCTGATGTGGGTGTTGCCAAACCTGACTCCTCTCCTCCCTCTGGTGGTGAGGACACTGGTCCCGACTCCTGGGACTCCCCCTCCCCACTGCGCTCTGGTGGAGACGCTGGCCCTGATCTCCAGCTGCTGTTCAGAGACTCCCCGCTGGCCCCTCCCTCTTGAGGTTTCTCCCTTGGAATCTCCCTTGCTCTGGCCACCGGCGCTCCCTTCTGTGAGTCCTCCGATTCGCTAGAGAGGCTTGTGGAATAACTCTGGCCACTGTCACTGCCTGCGCCCCCCTCGTACTCCTCCTCCTCACTCTCCATTTGCTCCCCCTCCTGTGTCTCTCCTTCTGAACCCCTGACATCCATCCCCCCCTCGAAGCCCCCCCTTCCCCCCTCCCCCTCTTCCGGTGCGGGTTCCGGGTGCTCCATTGTTGTAGGGGTGATTCCAGGATACAGCTCGTCCCCTGAGGCTTGCAACCATCGAGATAAGTCCGGGAAGTCCCCCATGGGCTCGTCGACGACGACCTCCTCCGCTTCCATCTCCTGCGCGGTGTGCTCGAAATCTGCGCTCGACCCCAAATCACCCAAGAGCCCTCCTCCCCCTGTTGTTTGATGGGGGTCCACCTCCCAGGGCCCCTTCGGCATGTCTCTGCGCCAGCCCACCTCGGGTTGGTCCTCCCACCAATAAGATCCCCCCGTGCTAAAACCTGAAAGTGATCCCTCCGGAGAGCTGCCTCCCGGAGCCGAGTCCTCAGCTGACGAGAAACCCCTGAAAGTGCTGGCCGAGAGTGTGGGTGTGAACAAACAATCCTCGAAAAAGCCCGCCGGCATAGGCTTGTGCGGGAAAAGTGTGTGGAATTCTTCCTTGAGCAACTGCTCTTCCACTGCGTAATCCGGCACCCACCTGTTGGCGCTGGCCGGGGTGTCCTCCGTGGCGAGAAGATATTCAATCCCGTCCTCCCCCCACCTTGAGTCTAAAATCTCAGTGGCTTCATTAAGTGGCTCCCCTTTCGGCGACCCCCCTTTTTTGGGCGCTTCTCTGAGCGGGTCTGGCGCCTTCCCCGGTGCTTGAAACCTGTGGGGCTCTCTGTAGGGCGTGAGCACTGATCTATGAAAGACCGGGTGCATTCTGGAACCCTCCGGGAGTGTCAACCGGAAGGCCACTGGGTTGATCTGCGCCTCTACTTGGTAAGGCCCTAGCTGCTTGTGCCCTAGTTTCTTCTTGGCTAACGATCTGGCTGGAACTGCTTGTGCTGCCAACCAGACCCAGTCTCCCACCTGGATGTCCTCCCCAACCCTCCTGTGTCGATCTGCCTGCACTTTGTAAGCCTGTTTTGCCAACTCTAACTGCCTCCTGAACTGCTCGTGGATCTCCTGCAACTCCGCTGCCACTTCCTCTGCTCCCTGTGGCTCCCCCTCCCGCACTGTGTCCAGACCCGGGAAGGTTCTGGGATGCCTCCCGTAGTTGGCAAAAAATGGGGTCACCCCCGTGGACCCGTGCTTCGTGTTGTTGTAGGCAAACTCGGCCAACGGTAGATAGTCCACCCAGGTCGATGGCTGCTGGTTCGCGTAGCATCTCAGGTACTGCTGCATGATGGCGTTGACCCTTTCCGCCTGCCCGTTAGTTTGCGGGTGTCTCGCCGACGCCAGGCTGACCTTGACGTTCAGGAATCCCATCAGCTTTTGCCAGAAGTTGGAGATGAACTGGCGCCCCCGGTCGGACAAAATAGACCGTGGTAGGCCGTGCACCTTGAACACGTGGTCTATGAACATCTTAGCGGTCTGCTCGGCCGTGGCCACCTTCGCGCACGGAATGAAGTGGGCCATCTTGGTGAACAGGTCCACTACCACGAGCACTGCCGTCTTGCCCCTTGAGCTGGGTAGATCTGTGACAAAGTCCAGGGCTACCCTCTCCCACGGTACGAACGGTGTCTGTAGCGGTTCCAACAGGCCCGCCGGCGGCTGGTGCACAGGCTTAGCCCTTTGGCAGGTGTCGCACCTATTGACATAGTCCGCGACATCCCCCCGCATCTTAGGCCACCAAAAGTCTCTGGCTACTAAGTCCACCGTCTTCTCCTTGCCGAAGTGCCCCGCGCTGGGCGCGTCGTGCAGCTGTTGCAGGACCTTCGCGCGGAGGCTGTCTCCTGGTACGTAGAGGACTCCCTTGCGTAGGAGCAGGCCGTCTCGCACTTGGAATTCGTCTCCCCTCGCCTTGCCACTGCACACCTCCTCCATCTTGGCTCGGGCGAACGAGTCTGTTCGCAGCGCGCGGCGCACCGCGTCCAGGTCCACCGTGGCTGACGCGCATGCCCACGCCTGTGGTGTGAAAATGTGCTTGGCCGCCGCCGGTGCCTCTGCCTCCAGATACTGCGGTTTTCTGGACAGCGCGTCCGCCAAGACGTTGCTGTTTCCTGGGATGTACTCAATTCTGAAGTCGAAATCTGCAAAGAACTCCGCCCAGCGGATGTGTCGCTGGTTCAGGAACCTCGCCGTGCGCCAGTACTCCAAGTTCTTATGGTCTGTGCGGACCTGCACCGTGTGCTTGGCTCCGACGAGGAAGTGCCGCCACGCCTTGAAGGCTGCATGTATGGCCAGCAACTCCCTGTCCCAAATGGTGTAGTTCTGCTCCGCTTTGCTGAGTTTTCTGGAGTAGAAAGCGCACGGCCTCCAGTCCCCCTGGTGGTCTTGCTGCAACAGAACGGCTCCCACGGCCCTGTCTGAGGCGTCCGTCTCCACTCTCATGGGCCTGCTGGGATTTACGTGCAGTAGGTTCTCTTCGGAAGCGAAGAGCTGCTTGAGCTTCTGAAAGGACTGCTCTGCCTGCTCCGTCCAGATGAACCTCTTCTTCTTGGAACTGAGGGTGTCGGTGATGGCCGCTGTCTGCATGGCGAAACCCTTGATGAACTTGCGATAAAAGTTGGCAAAACCGACAAACCTCTGTACTTCCTTCCTATTGCGTGGGCTCTTCCAATCCAGTACTGCACGTACCTTGGCACCGTCCATAGCCAGTCCCTTGTCGGACAGTTTGTAGCCCAAGAAATCCACCTCCGTCTTGTCGAACTGGCACTTCTCCAGCTTGGCGTACAGCCTGTGCTCCCGCAGCCTCTGCAGAACTTCCCTAACATCTCTCTCGTGAGCCTCCGGCGATTCCGAGAAGATTAGGATGTCATCCAGGAAGCAGACGCACTTCTTGTAGAGGAGACCCGCCAAGACATGATGCATGAAGGCTTGAAAGCAGTGGGAACCATTTTTTAATCCAAAAGGCATAACTCTGTATTCATAAGTGCCCAGCGGCGTAAACATGGTTGTTTTCCACTCGTCGCCTTCCCGTACGCGAATGAGATTGTACGCTCCGCGCAGATCCAACTTGGTAAAGATGCGACCCTTCCTCACCGTCGCCAGCAGGTCATCGATCTTGGGCATAGGGAATGCTGAGGGCTTGGTCTTGAGGTTCAAGAAGCGGAAATCAACGACCAGCCTCTTTTGGGGCGTGTCCCGCTTCTTTACAAAGAACACGGGACTGCCTCCTGCCGCCTTGGACTCCCGGATGAATCCCCGCTTCAGGTTGTGATCTATGAACTCCCTGAGCTCTTGCAATTCATCCTCAGACATGGAGTACAGTTTCCCCGTCGGGAGCGTCGCCCCGGGCAGGAGGTCGATCTTGCAGTCGTAGGGTCTGTGGGGTGGCAGCTTATCCGCCTCTTTCTCGCAGAAGACCTCCAAAAACTCCTTGTATTTGTTAGGCACCGCTTGCAACATGCCCAAGTTCAGCTGTGGTCCATCCTCGTGCCCCTCATCTTCCAAGTCCGCCAGGATGCAGTGTTCTGCGCAGTAAGAGGAGCCGAAGGTCAGTTGCCGCTGGTACCAAGCTAATGCTGGGCTGTGCCTATCCAGCCAACTCATTCCCAACACTATGGGCGTGTCTGACAGGCGGGTGACGTTGAAGCTGATGACCTCACGGTGGTTTCCAATGCGCATCACCATTGGCGGCGTCTGCTGTAGCACTTGCCCTCCCAGTAGCTCCCTGCCGTCCACTGTGACGACTTTCAGAGGTACCGCCGCTGGCAGAAGGGCTATGCCATGTTGCTGGAGGAACTGCATGTCTATAAAATCTGCATTGCTCCCCGAGTCTACGGTGATGGGAATTTCCACCAGTAGCCCATTGGGGAGCTGAAGGGATGCGGTGAGCTGCACTACTGGTTTGGGTGGGAGGGGGTCGGTGGGCTGTAAGATCCCTGGGGATTGCTTCACTGACTTGTCTGGCTGGTCCCCAGAGATGCCATCTCCAGCCAGACAGTGGAGTTTTCCTGCTGCGACTCCCTCTGCTGAATTGCGTCTGTTACTGTCGCTGCGGCTGCAGTATGCTTGTGAAACCGCTGGGGACACTCTTTTGCCATATGCTGAGCACTGTCGCAGATGTAGCACTTCCTGGTTCCTCTAGGAGGCTTCATCTTGACTGCTCCCGGAGTTAGGGCTCCGACTGTGGAGTGAGCCTTAGCACCACCTATCTCCATCGGCTCCTCTCCCCCTCCCAGCGGAGGCATGGATCGAGCGCGCGCCGCCTCCTTGGGGAAGGGAGGCAGTCCTTTCGCTGGCGTGCGTCCCAAATGCCCTTCCTCCCTGCCCCAAGGGCGTCCTTCCAACCGAACCCCAATGGAGAGTGCCCGTTCCACCACTTCCTTGGTGGTTTGGGGTCTTCCCCCCCTTGCGATCTCATCTTTCACAGCTCCGCTCAACCCCTCCCAGAACAGGTCTCTGACGGCAGGCGATTCTTTCTCCCAGGCTAGTACATTCACCAATCCGAAAAAACGTGCATGATATTGCCTCACAGTGGCTTTACCTTGTCTTAGTCCGTGAATCTCCCTCCTAGCGATATCCACATCAATCTCAGATAAAAAACACGCATCCATCACTTTAATGAAGGCAGCCGCATTTTGGAGGGCTGGATCCTTGTCTCTCCATAGATTGCGCAGCCACGATTTTGCCTCCCCCCGCAAATGCGAAATAATAAATCCCACTTTCTCTCCCTCATTTTTAAAGTCTTTGTCAAGCAGCTGCAATGTATAAATCACATCTGCTCTGAAGTTAGGATACTCCTGCAGGTCCCCATTGAAGTGAGATACCAGGCTCCCTCCTCTGTTTCCCAGCCCAATCCCTTCTGGTCTGGTGGCTGGGAGCCTCTGTGTACTTAGCACTTCTAACCTGGTTCGCAGATCCTGGCAGGCAGCAGCTGCTTCCTGTTCTTTCTTTCTGGAAGCCGCAATTTCTGCAGTCAACTGCGTCACTGCGTTTTGCAAACTCGCTATCCTCTCTTCGGTAGTCATTTCCCTGTTTTTCGTGAGCTCGCGAAGCACCAATCTTCACCCCTCGCTGCTTTCCCGCACTCCACGAGGTTGCAAAATTGGTGAAAATGGTGAGGGGACTTACTGTCAGGACTGCCGCTAGGTCCCAGCTCACAGAGGACCAACGCCCAGTGGATATTATATACAAAAGTCTTTATTGAAGTTTAGTTTCCATTTCCAAGCTCTGGGCGCGCAGGCCCACGTCTTAACGCTAGACCGGCTAAGTCCCCTCTGACTCACTGCTCCACCCACACCAGTTTAAGATTCTAGCCTGGCTCCACCTCTTGCGCTGCTCTTTCCTGCGTTGGGTCCTTCTGCCCTCTGGGGTTCCCTCCTTCCTGGACTCCTCTGACGCGGAGCCTCCTGAGTCTTGCCCCTCCCTCCGGCGGGCTTTAGGACCTGGCTCCCTTCCCGGGCTCCCCGCTGTGCCGCGCTCCTGTACATTTGAACTTGGCGCGCGCGCCCAGCCGGTGACTTTCCTTCTGACCGTTTCCCCGCTTCCTGATGTGGGTGTTGCCAAACCTGACTCCTCTCCTCCCTCTGGTGGTGAGGACACTGGTCCCGACTCCTGGGACTCCCCCTCCCCACTGCGCTCTGGTGGAGACGCTGGCCCTGATCTCCAGCTGCTGTTCAGAGACTCCCCGCTGGCCCCTCCCTCTTGAGGTTTCTCCCTTGGAATCTCCCTTGCTCTGGCCACCGGCGCTCCCTTCTGTGAGTCCTCCGATTCGCTAGAGAGGCTTGTGGAATAACTCTGGCCACTGTCACTGCCTGCGCCCCCCTCGTACTCCTCCTCCTCACTCTCCATTTGCTCCCCCTCCTGTGTCTCTCCTTCTGAACCCCTGACACATGCCCATTGAATGGGTGGAACAGGGAGCTCCATGCTGATAAAAGGACAGGAAATACATTCCTAGAGGCAGAGGCAAGTTGAGGGACACCTACGCCCAGTCCCAACCCTCCTGCCCCAGCCTGGAGCAAAACGGGTTTTGATTGTACTGTCAATTATCTCTATTGTATTTGGGAATATTCCAGGATGAGTGCCGAATGCATGGTTTGTGGATTGTAGGTACAATCTTATCAAAATTAATCAGCAATAGTTTGCTTCTGGAATTTGAAGTATTGGTAATTTAAGGCAGAATTTCAAACAGCCTTACAATAATGAAACATATGATTAATGTCTGCACTGTAATTACCTTGTTTTCCCCAAATATGCCAAGGTTAGCTTATGGGCAGGAGGGAAAAGCAAACTGGCAAGTCGCCTTACCGTCCAACTGAGTATCTGATTCCAAGCTAATTATACACCTGGAATGATACACTCATTTTCATGAATTACAATAAGATGCATAATCCAGCACTGTTAATTGTTTTTCTTCCCCTCACCATAAATTGCAGTGGTCATTGGCCTTGGAAAGATAAAATCATGGAAAAGGCACATTTGCACACATATTAAAATGTAATATACGGATACAATTTTTAAGTGCAGCATATTCACACATCCTACATAGAGATCCAACAATGCTACTAATTTTTTTAAAAAATGAGTAGATTTTCTCAACTGACTAGGGAATTCTTATTACGCCTTGAACTTTCTGTTGTTGCTGCTCCTCAAGGTTGAGCTCCAAGGCCAAAGCAACTCCTCAAAGCTTCTGGCATGGAAGCCTTCAATGAGCAATTGCCTTTGGTGTTTTACCATATTGCTTCCTCCTTTGCTGTTGAGTCCATAAATCGCCTTGGACTGTGGCTATAGAGCCTCGTCCTTTTTTGCTTGAGCTTCAGTAAGAGAAGTTGGTCATGAAAGTTTATTCTGCTGCTTATCCTACCTTGTTTCCTGTGGTAACACAGATACAGGTTTTTTCACGGCTGGCATGATTTCATACTTGTAAACCACTTAGAAAACCATTTTGGTATGTAAGTGGTATATAAATTAATAAATGATAACAATGTAAAAAAACACATTTGGCAGTATGACAAGCAAGCGCTTCAGATGCCTCTTTCTTTGTCAGTCAAGCAGAATATAAATATGAATGGATCAAACACTGAGCATTGACTTTTGTTTACAACCTCACCAGTTTCTAAATAACTTAGTACGTTCCTGGGGCTAAGTTAACTCTGAATTTTGGTTTTCAGAAACTACAGTGCTGAACACATGGAACATCAGCAGAAAACCCTGAGAATATTTTGTCTGTCTTCTTTTTCTTTTTCTTCCATACTGTTGTTCATTTTAGTTTCTTGGAGCTAAATGGAATAAATAGAACTCTTCATATTCTATTCTCTGTCTTGTAAGGAAGCATTGAGTTTCACACAGGAAGAGAGGTCTCCGTCAATGTTTGAAAAACTCACTCATTGTATGAAAAGATATGCTGTGAAGTACCAGCCAATGAAACTTTTGCAAATGTTGCTGTTTTCTTAAAGTTAAGCTTCAAATCCCACTGAACTGAGTGTTGATGCTGCATGAGGTAGACCTCTGAAACATTTTGTCTCTGAAACATTTTGATATTCTTCAGTTATAGAAGAATTCCTAAATCTAGTTTCTAAAGGATATCACTTCTTGATACCCCCTCACCGCATCTCAGCAAATGTGGAAGAATATATGCCTCTGAAATAGTTTCTTAGTTTCCAAAAGAAAATTTATTTGTTCATGCAGGAAAGAACTTCCCAATTTGGACTGCTCATTTTCAATTCTTCCTTTTTTACTATTCTGTTTTAATATATTTAAAAGAGTCACTTTTTTATAAAAAAAAATAAAATAAAACTAGTACAGCCAATCAGTCGATAAATAAAGATTTGCAAATGGATGGTTTTCAAAAGATTTATGCTGCTAATTATTTATGTAACCAAAAGGCTGCTTTCATTGCTTTCCAGGTCATATGAGACAGAATGACACCTCAAGGTCATGAGCCCAGGCCCACTGAACTCAATGAGACTTCCATCTGAGTAGACATGTAAAGTACTGCACTGCAACTATCTTAATCTTAGACATGGTTTTAATATGGCATATTTTATCAAAGAAAACGGTGTTTGATTTTGCTGTTTGCAGCTCCTTTTTTTTAGTCAAGCTTATAAATGCATGAACAGAAATTGTGTGTGTGTGTGGAGTCAAGAGTGAAGAAACAAGTTTTAAAAGGGCATCAGCATAAACAAAAAATATGAACATCTCATTGATTTTTTTGTTGCCAATAATTGTGCATAGTGGCATAGGGCCCTCTAACGTTGCAGAAATTTATATTTAAAGGAGATTCCGATTATCCTCCTGTGCTGTATACTTTATCCTCCTTAATACTTTTGCACACTGTATTGATTCCCATAACCTTTGTCTTGTAGTTCAGTTGATGCAGTTCCTCCTATCTGAACTTAGACAGAAAGCTGTTGCATGGTGGTTAGGTGACCAACAGGGATGTGCCAGAAAGTTCCTGCTTCAAATTTAAGCTGTCATTAACTCATAGGGAGGAGGTGGGAGCTTGAGAAAAGACATGATCTCTCAGTCTAAGCCTGCCCTCAATAATATGAAATAATATGAAATATACCCTTCTCATGCTTCCCACATCTCATGCGGTGAGACATCCATCAGCAAAGCCAAAGAGAAAAATTTGCTTTGAATAACAGAATATTGGAGACTTACAGTGCAAGCTCCGTAAGAGCTTGCGGGCCCAGCCACAAGGAACCTTCGGTCAGCAGTGCCCATATCCTGGGAAGGTGCAATAAACAATAATCTTGGGTTCTAATGGGCCACAACTTTATTGATTGCATACCACATGTATGCAAATCTAATGTGTCATCAAATCTAATGCGCACCCTAATTTTTGCAATGTAATTTGGTCAATAAAGGTGCTCATTACATTCAAGTAAATATGGTAGATAGGTTTTGGTATGTATTCTGAATCAACCAACTCAGACTCTTGGCTTATTATTTTGCAGGGTTGATCCTGGTTAAGAATCTGCCTACGACGTGCATCAAATAGGGGTGACCTCTCATACCACCATTTTGGGGGGGGGAGTGCTATGGCCCATTGGCCCCTCACTGGGCATCTGGACAGAACCCTGGAACCTTTTAATGGGGTACCCGCAATTCCCTGGTGGGCTCCCAACTGCTTCCCCCCTCACCCAGACTAGGGATCCAATCCAGTGCTTTCCTCACATTGCTATGAGGTAGGCAAAACCCTCTGGATGGGCCCAATTTGTCAGCAGCCAATGGTCACACTAATCTGGAAGTTCACCTGGCCTTGCACCATGGTTGCCCAGGGCCGCAATCGCCGCTTGTCATCATACGAAGATGCGGGTGGTGATGTGGGTTGAACCACAGAGCCTAGGACTTGCCAATTAGAAGGTCAGCGGTACGAATCCCCACAACGGTTTGAGCTCCCATTGCTCGGTCCCTGCTCCTGCCAACCTAGCAGTTCAAAAGCACGTCAAAGTGCAAGTAGATAAATAGGCACCGCTCCGGTGGGAGGTAAACAGTGTTTCCGTGCGCTGCTCTGGTTCGCCAGAAGCGGCTTAGTCATGCTGGCCACATGACCCGGAAGCTGTACACCAGCTCCCTCGCGGCCAATAAAGCGAGATGAGTGCCACAACCCCAGAGTCAGCCATGACTGGACCTAACGGTCAGGGGGTCCCTTTACCCCTTTTCCTTTACCTATGATGCACCTGCAAGTTTCCAAAACTTTCAGTTACTATCCTTCCCCATTACCAAAATGTACATGTACATTGTATCATCCATCAAAATTTTGCAATTCAGCTCCCCAGGCAATCAGCATGTACAAAAATACGTATTCTCAGGCAAAGCGTGCATGAGAAAACATACGTTCTTCACAATGGTATGCAACACTGTATTATATTTTGTGGAATTCCAGAACAAAAGGTGAGAAATTCACACTAAAGTGCAGATGGAATTTTCATGAGGACATCTTAAATACATATAAATAAATAAACTGCAAATGGAGGCAGGAATATGGAGAACTGAAGATCTGAAAAACGAGAAACAGAGAAAAACCCAAAATGAGGGAATTTGCCCATCCCTGAAATCAACACTGCAGAACAATAACAGGTAACCAGGCTGTGGCACTAATACCCTGCAAATGTCTTAGAGGAAAAGGAGGTCTTCAGCAGGCAGCACAAACTAATATCATCTCTGCATAACAGAATGTTTTATAGAGATTGAGAAAATTCAGATTTTAATTTGGTAAAGAGATAATTAATGTCCCCTTTTTTGTAAAAAGAAGTAGTAGATGGTGACAGAAAACTATCTTGTTAATTGAAAATTGGTGGACCAAATAAAGAAGGACCCTTTGCTATCTTGGGTTCAGTCTAAACAGAATAATGACATTGCCTACAATTTGCCACACACAATTAAGCATGGTTAGGTAAGCTCCATTGAAATCAATTTTACCTATTTAGGGTGTTCATCCCAGCATGGAAAGTTGTGCAAAGTCCCCCTCCATAAGCACACATTTCATTAGCATTCTTTCAAGTCTACTGTATGTCAAGTGGGAACCTTATCTTCCAATAGCAAGAAACATCTTTCCACAGTGAAGACCACCTATTTTTCAAGAAAGATTACTGAACCCAGTGCGGAGGAGCAAATAGTACCATTGCACCAGAAGCAGAACTTCTGTATATTTGGCAAGAGAGTGGATAAAGTCAGAAAATTCCCTACACTGTTCCTAATTCTTTGACACTCCCCACCCAAAATCAACCAACCATTTTGCAATTGTTGTTGTTGAGAAACATTCCATCTCATTATTGGTTGGGCAATTTGAATTAAATTAGCAATACAAATGATGTGTATTTTGCGGCTCTTGGTAAAAATTGCTACACTGAATGAAGGATGTAGATGCTACTAACTATTCATTTATGAAATAAATAAAATAATTTATTTTAATGTTGTTTTTCATGGTGATGTACGTATAGTCTGAGACAACAGTGCATAGCTTCTTACTCTTCCACTTTCACCACTCAGAAAATTCAGGCACCCTCCATTTCAAAAAGAATTGGCCTAGTAGTTTGAGTCACATTGATTTGAGTCAAATTGATTAATTTTTGTTGTATGTTTCTCTAATGAAAATAGGGACCTCCTATCCCTTTATTTATTTATTTATTATATTATATTATATTATATTATTATTATTATTATTATTATTATTATTATTATTATTATACCCTACCCATCTGAATGGGTTGCCCCAGCCACTCTGGGCAGCTTCCAACAAATATAGAAACATAATAAAACATTAAACATTAAAAAAAAACTTTCCTACCTATACAGGGCTGCCTTCAGATGTCTTCTAAAGTTTTAAAATTACTTATCTCCTTGGCTTGGGGGTCGCATAACTCCATGCCCTTCCACATTTCTCCGATGAAAATAGGAACGTCCTAAGGAAAAGCAGGACATTCCAGGATCAAATCAGAAACTAGGACAGCTTCTGTCATTCCATGACTGTCCTACATGACTGTCCTTCTGTCATTCCATGACTGTGCAACAACTCCATTGAAGAACAGTGGTTACCCAGACCTTGTTGCTGGTTTAAGATACAGGGTAACAAGAATGTAGGTCCACCACTGGGCCAGATAGAGAGTACTGAAGAGCCATATTTGGCCCCATGTTCTCCCCAGGGGTCCCTAAGGTTCCCCATCCCTGCATTGTGTGTCAAGGTCCCCAAGCCACCCCCTAAATAAATCACAATTTACACAGAATTACTGCAGAAGTCCGTAAGCGAAAACATTTTTTGGGAGAGAATGGAGCTGGGTGCTAGACCCTCCGCATGCTCCCAGGGGCTTGCGTGGCCCAAGCCCCTTGCCAGGGATTTGGACAAAAGTATGGCAAACCCCTGGATTCCTTTAATGGAATTCCCTTGTGGCAGCAGCATTGGAGGGGCAGGCACAGCCAATCCTTACCCTTCCACCAACCAATGCCTAACTGCAATCTTACAAGTTGTGACGATTTGCTATGCAGTGGCAAAAAACCAAATGGCACCAGCCAATCAGCCAAATGGAAAAACTTCTTACCAGGCCTCTGCCCCCAAAGCAGACGACCCCATGACAGGCATAGCAAGGTCAAACGCAAAAGCCACAAATTAGGGAGGACGGGCGGGTGATAAGATGCACGCAGTGAAAGAGAATGCTCAATGCTGCGTGCCAAGTATACAAAACCTTTGGGCCATCCCACAAATTGGCAACATCAAAATTTCCCCAACAACCCAAAATAGCCCAATCACAATCCTGGGCATCTAAATGATCCCGCCCAGCAAACAAAAGGGGGTGTCCTGCTAGACCATGAAGGAGAACACGCTTTGCATCTTGCTATGAGTTAAGAAAGTTCTGCAATAGGTACTGATACACATGCACTCTCTCATGCCATGGGAAATGTTGCATGAAGTCATGGTAGCAGTACAAGGTGACATCAAAGCATAGCGGAAGGATACAATATCGATTCATTCAGATCTTTGGGTCCTACTGACACATCGCTGATCTGGGTCAGGAAAGTGCCATGCAATGTCACATTGCAATTTCCTGTCCCTATTCGGTGGTTTGTTACCCCATGCCCACTCAAGCAAATGCACTAATACCTTGGAGACTCCTGGGGGTATGAGACTCCTGGTGGTTGCTTTTCCGCTTACAATGCGGGTCAGCTTGACCTGTGATGCTTCATTGGAAAGGAGTTTTCTGCTTCAGGGAACCTGCTTTTTTGTTCTCCTTTCTCTTACGCGTAATGCACTGCTGTCGCAGCCTGGGTTTCTGAACTTCGTGGTAAAACAGCACACAGCACGAAACGTCGAGTTGTCCACTGCCATCCCTGCCGAGGGAAAGATTGAACTTTTTATTTCCTGCAAGGAAGGGGGAAAAAGCAAAGCCAACTTCTCCTGTGCGATGCTATCCGAAATTATAGAGAGCTCTTCAGTTATTTGAACTGACTTCTCCCCACATCCTGCTTATTTAAATCAAGGCAAATGCCATGAATTAGTGCAGCGCTTTGTAGAGGCTGCCACAAATGTGGAGAGAGCCAGAGATGAATCCAGCCATTTTATTATGGTTTATCTGTTTAGTTAGCTGTGGGAGTGGCTAGCTTCACGGAGTCTGAATGTTAAAATAAACTGACTTCATTTACCAGGGCTGGACATATATGGCAGCTTGGAATGCAGCGATCCATCAGGTTGAGGCCTAGAAAGCAGAGCTAATATGCCATTTGCTCACAGCAGTAAGAGCAATGATGGATAGGCACTGGGCTAGTGTGTGTGTGTGTGTGTGTGTGTGTGTGTGTGTGTGTGTGCAGATTTCAAACAATGGTCTTGAAGGTCTTGGCAAATGGCACTACTTGAAAAATTGAACCAGAATCTTAAAATAATACGAGGACAGGAGAAAAATGGTATGATTTTATTGATTTTGCTATTTTTCAAACCAAAACACATCACACACACACACCCTTTGGGTCGTCCTTCAGTTGCAACCAAATTAATTTTTGTGTGTATTTGAACTCTGATTAGATTATGCCAGTGGAGAGGGGAAAGAGAAGACTGAGAGTTACTTGTATGCATTCTAATAGAATGCTTGCAAATTGCCATTGTCATCTTTATAACTCGCCGTAATATGTTAACTGAAACTTATGCCTTATAAAGTCAATGCCATTATTTTATTTCTTAACTTTTTATTGGATGCGTTTAGTGTTTACTTTTATATCTTGGTTGTGTGTTTTTTTAAAGAAATCAATCAGATTATGCATTTTTTGAAATTTTGCAATGCTGTCTCAATTCAATTCAATTCAAAAATGCACACAGAAATGTGTATTTTATGGATAAAATAGATTCATCTGAATGCACCAAAAACCATTAAAAACACATTTTTGGGTGGAAAAATGTGTCCACAATGTGTATCCAAGAAAGAGCTGTGTACAATTTAAATGATGTATTTTTTATTTCAAAAAAAAAGTTCAAAAAGGTAATGGGAAAAATCTATGACTGAGTACATGAAAACCTGCCCTGGATCAGAAATCTCTAGATTAGATTATGGTTTGGAGCAATCTAGTGAGGCCCAGCATAAACACCTGACATGGAAGAGCAAATGTTGGGGGCTATCACAAATGATACCATTGTTCCTTTTGTGTTTTCTTTAGATTAGCACTTACCCAAGAAGTGCTGTGCAAATCTGTGCTTTCAGGAGTGAAATACTAAGACTTGACCAAAGATATCCTTTCAGAATGGAGAACAAGTCTAATCAAGAAGGGCTCTCCCTATATTGTGAGGAAATGTACCTGTGGTTGCCAGGTACATGGGAGAACTGGGAAATAGCAGCTTTTTCCCATTTCTCCCAAGTGCCTGGTAAGGTATACCTGGTTCTCCTAATCAGTTCCTGGTGGCATCTAGAAATATTTACATTTGTACAGAGCATCTGCATTTTCAGTCATTAAAGGCCATCCAATACAATTAATACGGTCAGTTCCTTCAGGCAATCCATATGCAGGTGTGAAATTACATAAACCTGTATAAGCAGGTTTGTGTAAACTCAAGCTTTTGTACTGATCTTGGCTTTCTGGCTACATTATTATTTTAAATGGTCTGTGCACAGTTGTCAATGCACCTGCTTGTTTAACATATTCTGCCAGCTAGTTTGGCAGCGTCACCTTCTCCAGTGAAAGCAATTTGCTTGCTAAGCAAATTGGCAAGTGGACCTGTGCTTACTATTGCTTCTTCCTGGCATCTGTTTCTTCCTATATTTATCTCTTCAACCTGTATCAGAGTGATTTTTCTCTACCAATTATTTTTGCCCTTTGTTTTTGCAAAATTGGCAGCAGATGGACAAAACTATATAATATCCACAGCCTCTTTACAATTAAAGTCATATAGTATAATTAGAACAGGTTAACGCTGTGCCAAAATTTCGGTTTGTGTGTTTTACTATTCTCCATCAATTAATGAAAAAATAAATTGCATTTCTAAATTAGCAAAAGGGAGAGAAAATCTCAGTGAACTTCTCATTGGTGGAGGGTAGCATTTTGTTGCAATTACTTTACTTTCCAAGTTGCTGGTGTCTTTTTTGTTTTGGTAAATGTCATTTCTTTCATTCTACAAATCACTTCTCAAGTCTGAATTCAGTGGTCTTCCCATGTGATCACATTTCCTTTAAAAAATGTGATATTCTTGACTGGGCTAGGAATATGGGGCAGCTATCTACTGTGCAACTGAGAGAAAGTAAAAAAATTCTACTTTGAAAGAAATCATGCAGAAATACTTTTGATACTGTAAAAAGTAAGGATTTCCCTTAAAAAATAATATCAGTGAACACTGATCTAAGGCACGATAGCTAGCCTCCTTGGCCTTCAAATATTTCAAAGTCTCACGGAAGACATCATGAGGTAACTTGCCACCACAGAGGAGGCTGCAGAGTAATGAGGGAAAGTTTTAAGTGGGAAAGGTCTCTCACACAAACACACCACCCTCAGCCACTTTGCAACAACAAAGCAAACTCAACTCCATACCCACTGAAATTCTGGACTTCTATAAAAAAAAATTAAGTGTGCTGAGAATGTGGGAGAAAAACGGAAGCTTATTGCACACACGATGACAGCTTTCAAGAAACTGGAAGTTACAACAAAAATAGGACAGACTTAAAAGTCAGCATGGTGCTCCCATCTCTACGTTCTGAGCACCAGGCAGTCAACATGGCCATGAATGGCGAAGCCACAACCTCTTTTAACACTTTCCTAAGCAGGGTGCCTACATTCTGCTTAAGGGACGCGGGTGGCGCTGTGGGTTAAACCACAGAGCCTAGGACTTGCTGATCAAAAGGTCGGCGGTTCGAATCCCGCTCCCATTGCTCCCATTGCTCGGTCCCTGTTTCTGCCAACCTAGCAGTTCGAAAGCATGTCAAAGAGCAAGTAGATAAATAGGTACCGCTCTGGCAGGAAGGTAAACGGTGTTTCCATGCACTGCTCTGGTTCTACAGAAGCAGCTTAGTCATGCTGGCCACATGAGCTGGAAGCTGTACACTGGCTCCCTCGGCCAGTAAAGCAAGATGAGCACTGCAACCCCAGAGTTGGTCACAAATGGACCTAATAGTCAGGGGTCCCTTTACCTTTTTAAGGTTAGCCTTGCAGCCACAGCAATAGAGATAGGCTTCCTCTCCCATGAGTCTCTGAAGCTTACCTTAACCCTTGCTCAAAGATCTGAGGTGCAGGAAAGTGGGAGAACAGGCCTGTCCACACTTCTCTACTCTACGGCCATGGTAGCAGCTCTGCCTGAGAAAATCTTGCACTAAGCAGGTTTGCCCTTAGAGGTGCTCACAAAGAGATCCCTATCCTATCCATGGTAAATGTAGGCATGGAAATAAACCCTTTTCTCTCTTCCCCACATCCCCCACCTACAGCACTTGAACACAAAGGCTAGCCTTCATAGGGCCAAAGTAGGTGTGATGGTTGTCATTTTTATTTTTACAGTGGTACCTCGGGTTAAGTACTTAATTCGTTCTGGAGGTCCGTACTTAACCTGAAACTGTTCTTAACCTGAAGCACCACTTTAGCTAATGGGGCCTCCTGCTGCTGCCGCGCTGCCGGAGCACGATTTCTGTTCTCATCCTGAAGCAAAGTTCTTAACCTGAAGCACACTTTCTGGGTTAGTGGAGTCTGTAACCTGAAGCGTATGTAACCTGAGGTACCACTGTATTTTAAATAAATGGGTAGCATTGGCCAGGTTGTAGGAGGAGAAGGGAGCAGAATTTGGACTATGGCATGTGGGGAGGATTGTATTTAACTTTTGCCCTTTCCCCACCATGATCCCAAACAGAATTGCAACCTCTCCGTGCCTGCTGTTTGTGATTTCCTCAGTGATGTGCACAAACAATATGGTAGGAGGGAGATACTTCAGAGCAAGTCCACTGCTTTTTTTAAAAAAAGACAGTGAACTTGCAACTTCATTTTCAACTATGTGCAGCCCATCCTCTCTTCATTCCAGGCTCTGTCACTTTTCCGCTCCATCATATTAGCATTTTAACAATGTATACTGGCATTTGTAAAATCCTGCTTTCATGCTGCTCTTTAACATAAATGGAGCAAACCAGCAATGGGATTTAAGTGCAATATGCATACCCATAACACAGCTTCCTGATGCACAGGAGTCTTTGATTGCTGCCAAAAAAATTATTTGAGTGTGTCTTTTATCTATTCACCCAGCATACATTTAGAACTGTAAAATATACATGTTGTTAAAGCCTCTATTCTCTCTTTTAAAGGGGGGAGAAGGGGAATAATAAGCTAGGACAAATTATCATACTTCTAGACCATATAATATTGAAATTCATGAGAATGTAAAATTAAAAGAATACTGATTTACATTGCTCTGAACTACAATGATTCATCAAAATACATAGAATATATGTTAAACGAAGATTTGCCTCGCTCTTCCAGGTCCCTGGCATTTGACATCTACTTAAAAGAAGCTTACTTGTTTAAAAAGCTTTGCCTTTCACCTCTGTTACCTGTGTGTATAACAGAAATCTCACCCACCAGCTGGAAATGGACCGAAAGGAATGTAGTTGAAATGCTGTGGTAGAAGAATCGCTTCTCACTGCAACTCTAGCTCTCTTCCAGTGGGGAGGTGGCTGTCTGTCTGTCTGGTTGAGCTGGCCTAGAACTTGTTGGCATTTTTGTTTTCGCTTAAAAGAAAAATATACTAGTTTAAAATAAATAGGTGAATTCTCTGGATTCCAAGATCCAGGTTTGCACAAAGTAGTCTTTGGTGAGAGAATCCCAGCAAAGATTTAAAATCAGAAAACATGCAGCAAAGCATTGTGTGGAAATATAGGCGGTTAGACCTTTAAACTATCTCCTAAGTTGCTTCCAAAGTTCCCCACTTCCTTTAGCATAAAAAACACCATATGTTGGTAAGTTATAAATGACTTCCTTACAAACTCTTCAAAAGTCAGTTTCATGTGCTTTTCCATATAGCAGCAAGAAAACACAGCAGTATAACTTAGGTTACAAAATGGTAAATGTTTCTAAATTATTTGTATAGGAACACAAAGATGGCTTGCCAAAGCCATGCTGTCTGGGCATGCAGTGACCAGCCTAGGCCACCTTACTGGTAGAATTCATATGGTGGAGTGGTTGGAAAGTGGGAGAACAAAAAGCCAGACAACCTTTCCTCCCAAAGTAAGGAGAAGTGACCTAGCTAAGCCTGGCAGGACAGCTTACTCTATGGTTTTAACCCTTTCATGCAATAATTAGACTTGCACATGTTAGTTATATGAGGCTGATATCCCACAGAAACTGCATGACTGGGCTCAGACATGAGTAAGAGAGATAATTTAGTCACGATAGCAGAGTGCCCATGTACTCAAGGGAGAAGCAGAGACAAGAGAAGAGCTTTTCCAGAAATGTATTGAGAAAATAACATAATGGCAATTAATCACTGAGCAGTTGAAAGCTTTCCAGGGAAGGACAGAAAAAGCGATGGTGGGATTGTAGGACAAGTGATACAACTGCAAAAGAGGAAGAACCTGAACTTGTTGTAGAGGAGGAGGTGTTGCTATCACAGCAAGCAAACAGGCAAGGAGCAAGCAAGCAGCTGGAGCACCCAGATGCAAATCTGCCACCCATCCCCACTCTGCCGCTGAAGCACTTGCCTCATCCAGGTTCATGGTCAGGGCCGGATTTAGGTTTGATGAGGCCCTAAGCTACTGAAGGTAATGGGGCCCTTTATCTGTCCAGCTGTCCTTTGTCAACAACAAATTGTCGCTTTTTTGTGTTGAATATATGCTATATGGTAATTTATGGACCCACACAACACAAAACACTGTTGCTGTATGTAGGTTTTATTTTATTTGTTTTTTTATCTTATATTTTGGAAATGTACATCCAATTTCCCCCCACCATTAAATTCTTTGGGGTCCGCAAGAGAGTGGGGCCCTAAGCTATAGCTTGTTTATCTTATACTTAAATCCGGCACTGCTCATGGGAGTACCAACCTCGGCGCCACGGCAACCTCAGGAAACGCTGGCATCCCGGAAGACTACAAAGTTCAGATTACTGGAGAGATGGTTTGTAAAATGAAAGAAAAGGCACTCGGAAACACCCCTTAGCCAACTCAAAAGAGTGCTGAGGGAACACTGGGCACCTCAGGGGATCAAAGGGTGGCAACTTTGGCTGATCTCCTAAAAAAACAACAACTCAACAACTTTGGTCTCTTAAAAAAAGCGCTGGCAGGGTTTGCTACGCCGCTGCTGCCACCTCGCCTCTCCTGCTCTGCAACCCAGCTGTAATTTACAAAGCGACTCCACCCCATTCAGGGTGGTTCAGTTGTTATCTATCCAGGCAAGCAGAAAGTCTGTTAAAATGTTAAAGAAGGGGGGAAAGGCAGCTGAGCAAGGAATTCATGCATGCTTCATATGCTCGGAAAGTGTATGATTATATCAGAAGGGGCTTGGTGATGTCCCCTTGACTGTTTTCTATTATTCATTGGTTTTGATGACTGCCTGGTAGTTCAGTCCTCCTGTTGCCCTCACTTTCTGTAATGTCGCAGTATCGTTATTCCTCTTGACAGCAAAGCTTAAGATCAGATTCTTAAAGATTGTTATGATAATTCCGGTCTCCAAAAGTCAAAGCTAATCTGTCCACAGTCTCTGAGACATGTCCTGCATATCCTTTCCGTTTGCAGCAAGGGGATCCAAATATACCTTACATAATTTGGTGCAGATGTTTCAGCCCTATTGTTGTTTATGCATCTGAAGCATAAGGGGGTTTGGATTGTTTGGCCATTTCATAAAAAACTAAAAAGCTGTATCACACACACACCGAGTACGGTAAACCCGTAGCTCTCCAGATGTTGTTAGTCATCAACTCACATGAGCCCCAGTCAGCATGGCCAACAGCCAGAGATGATGATCCAGTAACATCTAGAAAGCCACTGGTTCCCCATCACTAAAATAAACAATGGAACCATGGACTCCAGTTACACTCTGACCTCTAAGCTGTTTTGGGAAACGATGCTGGGCCTTGGTCTATAAAAAGCCCTTGGGACTTTATGGAATTTATCAACCCTCAGCAGGTATTGGATTACAAGTATGGTAGATTCTTTGCAAGTAGGTACTTTGAGCTGTAAAGGAGTCACCAGTAAGTCTCTGTGAAGAGGAGGCAGTCCAAAATTATATGGTATATTGCATCTGGTATACAGTCGTACCTTGGAAGTCAAACGGGATCCATTCTGGAAGTCCGTGTGACTTCCAAAACGTTCGGAAACCAAGCCGCGGAACCCGCGTTGGACGTTCAAGTTCCAAAGAACATTTGCAAACAGGAACACTCACTTCCTGGTTTGTGGCGTTCGGGAGCCAAAATGTTTGAGTCGCAAGGCGTTTGACTTCCAAGGTACGACTGTATTCATACCACAGGAGCAAAGTCTGTTCTGGAAGCGTATTTTTTGAAACCTTCCAGACAATACAAGTGACGGGAATCCACTTAAAAGGGCTAACATAAAAGCTCTATGAGGCAAAGGGGTATCTACATTATGAAAGTAATTCAGCATCATTCCATGGTGAGGCTGTAAACCTCAGTAAGTAGATGAGCATTAGGGCTGTGCAATAAATTGGCATATATTGAAATAATATTGTGGTAACTATTTCAACAGGGCAATATATCGGGGAACAAAAGGTGGACACTTAACAGCTTCCCAGGGGCTAGCTCAGCTGAACACAGGCACATATCTCCAACTTGGTTTGCTCTCTCCCTCCTAACCTATAAGAAATGATGTTAAGCCCTCACACAAATCAGAAATCTCTTTCAGCTTCACCTGTATCTTTCCACTTACAGCTCAGCTATTTATTCAGAGAATGCTAACAGTCCAGGAGGAACCCCCAATGGCTAGACAGTCCTAGGGCTTTCCGATCGGAAGGTTGGCCGTTCGAATCGCTGTGACGGAGTGAGCTCCTGTTGCTCAGTCCCTGCTCCTGCCAACCTAGAGCAGTTCAAAAGCACGCCAAAGTGCAAGTAGATAAATAGGTACTGCTCCAGCGGGAAGGTAAATGGCATTTCCATGCACTGCTCTGGTTCGCCAGAAGCGGCTTAGTCATGCTGGCCACATGACCCAGAATCTGTACGCCGGCTCCCTTGGCCAGTAAAGCGAAATGAGTGCTGCAACCCCAGAGTTGTCTGTGACTGGACTTTACGGTCAGGGGTCCCTTTACACACACACACACACACACACACACACACACACACACACATATATATATATATATATATGCGCTCTCTCCAATTTCACAGTGGGGAGAATTCAGATCAGACCTCTTCAAACTGATAGGCTTTCTCTTCCTTTCTCACAATGGCCCATTACTGGTGGGTTTAAATATTTGAAAGGGATTCCATTTGTATGGTTAAGGTGCAGCTCTCCCATTTTTACAGCATGTATTAAATTCCTGCAATGTGTGCTCTATTTACACAAGGAGGTGACATTTAGAAGCAAGTCATGCAAATTTTATGGGTGGTTATACATTTTTATGGTTTCTTTATATATTCTAGAAGAGGACGACTGAGGTATTTGAACAAAAGGCAAGATAATAGAGAGATCAAAAAAAGCAAGACTCTCTCTTTAATTTTTTTTAAAAATCCATACAATTTTGATGATGTTGGTTCATATCAGGAGCTAAGCCTGATAAATTTTCCCTTTAGTCCTTCATGATCTATTGCTCTGTATTTGTTTTTCCAAACAGTAGGAACGTACTCCCATATGAAATTCAAGAGTAAAGTCCTTAATTTCTGTGGTCTGTAGCACTGCCTCTTCTGTGGTACTGACTTTGGCCCACCAGTTGGAGAAAAGGGGGAGGGTAATAGCAATACTTTATTTTTTCTTCTGAAGAGGACATTTATCCCATGTGTGAGGAACCTTTGGACTTCCAGGTGTTGCTGAACTACAACACCCAACATTTCTGGTCACTGTCTGTGATTCCTGGGGCTGATGGAAGTTGTAGTTCAGGAATATTTGGCAGGCCAATGAGATATATAAAAACTTGCAGAAAGTGATAAAAACTGGAAGCCAGGAGCAAGAACTTTTAGAATCTAGTATTCTGTCACAGAATATTTCTACTTACTGATATTTTTGAGCAGGATGACTATAACTAGAAATTAAATATGCATTTCTCTTATTTATTTCTTTAAAACCAATCTATTTTTTGATATTTCAAGCAAGCTGACAGTTGTCACAATATTTGAAAATAATTTATAATGATGCTATGATTTATAGCAAGTTGAATCAAGCACATGTTTTTATAGGATCATGTTGGTTTTTCCACTCTCATAGTGCTGTTTCTGACACCAAAATCTAACATTTTAGTAATTAATTTTGTTCTTTATTAACGGGGTCTTAGATATAAATCACAGTCACTAGTAGTTGCTAGCCTTAATCATTTCCATAATCTTCCCTCCTTCCTCAGTCCATATTTCAACGGGAAAGAAATAATGTTTAAATATATGTTGATGCAGTTAAAATATGCATATTGCATTTGTTTCCTGGGAAGCAAGACATGAGGAACATGTCTTATTCCCTTAGATTTGAAGCCCCAGGACTGAGTCATACACCCACCTTTATCCTGTCCCCTTGGCGCTAAATGTCAACGTACCATCAGTGTGTGGTGGCCAGTGAGCCTTGCCTTACAGACACCATCCAGTCATGTTTACTTCAAGCATATACCAAGTGAAGCCCTTCTGCATATGGCAGTTTTGGTCCCCTCCACGTTGCAGCCAATGAAGGGGAGTTTGTGTGCAAAGAAGCCATGTCATGCATCTGCTGTAAATAAACATTACCAGCTCGTGAGAGGAGATGTGTGGCAGCAACCATTATGTAGGGTGGCCGAGGGGGAGGCAACGGGCAGACGCAAGCCCCATGCTGCCATTTCAGGTTGCAGGCACCTGAGCCACTGTGTCACTCCTAGGAGAGAGTGGCTCGGGCGCACTGCAAGCCCCATAGTAAGTGCCACCCCCACCGTGTGGCACCCAGTGCACCCTGGGGGCCCCCCAGGTGGGCCTCTGAGGAGAGGCTGACACCACTGAGGCCCAGCCCCACATGACATGCCATCTCCGATGGGCAGGCAGAGGTTGGGATCGCCCTTGGCAGGAAGAAAGGGGGAGTAGAGTGTAAGGTGGGTTTTGTGTGTGTGTGTGTTTTAATGCTTTGTGTGTCCGTCTCTAAACCTGCCACTTTCTAAAATGTATTTATCTGTGTGTGTCTTTCTTTTCATAAATCTACCAAAGAATAGAATAGAATATTGGGATTAAGGGGTTTCTCAGGACAGTGGAGGGCATGTGTGTTGTGTCCCATTGGTGTTGTGGTGGTGACATTTGCCCTTCTTCTGATAGGAAATGCTTGGGGACGACAACAAAAAATGAGGTGTTGAGGAGGGTCAATTGGGAGTGAGAAATGTCCCTATTTTCATCTGAGGAATGTTGGAGGGTATGCCATTGGCTTCTCTGCTGAGAAAGAAGTTATCCGCATCCCGTCTGTAGCTCACTTGAAGCTACAAAATTACAGGATATTAGTCAATCCTAAATGAGCCAACGCAAATTATTGGGGGGGGGGGGGGAATGGATCTCTTAGAATGATGTGGGATTATCAACATACTGAGTAAATGAATGGCCATTTCTAAGCATGATCAGATACTAGACAGACGTATGACTAACTTTTTAAATTACTGGTTCGGTGGGGGTGGGAATGCATATCATATTGGAAGAGAAATTGCTCCTGAGCTAATAAGAACCCCAGGCATGTGAATACACATACACATTAGCAATGATTGCCAGTGAGTTATAAAATAAGAAGCTTATTTAATCATAGTCTATTATAAATAAGAATGGTGCAATGTAATTTGATTTTCATATATACAGTGGTACCTAAGGGTTACAAACGCTTCGGGTTACAAATGTTTCGGGTTACAAATGCTTCGGGTTACAAATGCTTCGGGTTACAAATTTGCTAACAAGGAAGTAGTTACCTCGGGTTGCGAATTTTGCCCCAGGATGAGAATGGAAATTGTGCGGCGGCCGTGGGACGCCCCATTAGCGAAAGCGTGCCTCAGGTTAAGAACAGTTTTCGGGTTAAGAACGGACCTCCAGAACGAATTAAGTTCGTAACCCGAGGTACCACTGTATATACATATACAGTCATACCTTGGATTTCGATCCGCTTAGCTCATGAACGTTTTGGCTTCCAAATGCTGCAAACCTGAAAGTGAATGTTGTGGTTTGCGAACTATTTTTGGAAGCTGAACATCGGATGGGGCTTCCTGCAACCTATCAGAAGCTGCACTTTAGCTTCCACACATTTTGAAAGTCGAACAGACTTCTGGAACGAATTCTGTTCGACTTCCAAGGTAAAGTCCCGGTTCAGCACCAGAAGGTTCCAGGTTCATTCTCCTGCATCTCCAGGTAGGTCAGGGAACATCGTCTGCCTGAACCCCTGGAGAGCTGCTTCCACTGAGAGTGGACAATGCTGAATTAGATGGACCAATGACCTGACTCGGACTATATTCAGATGTGGGGTTTATTGCATTAGCTCAGAGTTTCCCAGACTTGGGTCTCTAGCTGTTTTCAGAACATAATTTCCATCATCCCTGACCACTGGTCTTGCTAGCTAGGAATGATGGGAGTTGTAGTCCAAAAACAGCTGGAAACCCAAGTTTGGGAAAGGCTGCATTAACTTTACTGCACATGTATGTAGAAGCTTCTGCACTTTTTTGATTTCAGGGTATTTTTTAAAGACCCTCTGCACCAACATTTCCCCCTCCTGACAGGGGAAAGAACTGCAATACCAATGATAAGGAAAAAGAAGAATATGTGTGTGTGTGTGTGTGTGTGTGTGTGTGTGTGTTTTTTCTGGATCCTTATTCCTACTCTGCCTTTTAAAATTCACACTGTAGTACAGTCATACATCTTCTCCCTTTATTTTATTTTTTTAAATCTTAATTGTCAAATGCTGGAGGCTGCAATGTCACAAAACTCAATAAATTTAAATTATCACTTGTGGCTGATAGATCTTAGCAACAAATTATCACTGTATTCATCAGGGAGATTAGCACTTATAATCACAGTTAGGAAAAAAACCACACATCTAAATTAGTGAAGCCCCCCCCCCACCGCCGCCACCCCCAAAAAGTTTGCCACAAGCAAGATGGATTGAGAACAAGATTCCAAAGTATTTTATGTTTTGGTTGCAACTTGCTGACCTTGCGTCGCCAAGTAAAATATTATGAAGAATCTGCTTTTGTGCTAAAGAATAATTAGCATCACATTTTAAATCGTAATTATGCCTCTTGGTACAATCTATTTGCACCAATTAATTTTATGCTATCAACGAACTGTGGGCCCCAACTGTTGCACCAAATGAGACAGTGGTGATGAACTGGCCAGGGTTGAGTGATTAATTAGGAATGTTTTATTCACATTTTCATCCCTACCATCTAAAAAAAAAAAAAACCTGACTCCCTGTCTCAGAGCATCAAGGTCTTGTTTTCTCTGGTCACCAGCCAAATGCCCTCACGATCCTGCTGCGCTAGCATCAGTGTAATATAGCTGAGATCTAAAACTGAGAACAAAACCGATGCCCCTTTAAACTACAGTCGGTTTAGCAGTACCAGCATGAACTTCTCCAGCACCCATGGCAACAACACAGACTTCCATTAATTACAGCACATTGACGATGTCCTCAGAGAAGCCAGGCATGGATGGAACCCATCTGTACCTTGTGACAGCCGAACCGCTACACGATGTCAACTTATCCCAAATCACGTACAAGATACAACAAGGTGAGCATCCACTGAATTGCATGTCATGCAATCTTGATAGCCACTCAAACAGCGAAGTTAATGCAAGCGAGGTTACTTCCATGGGCAGCAATCACATAAAAGATGAGCAAAGTAGATGAAAATATTTACTTGAATACCTTTCAGCCATATCAAATGGAGAAGGTATATTGTGCCAGGCTTCTCTTAGAAGTTTGCCAAGAACTAGGAGTATATTTTAGATCATATCACATGGCCAGTAAAAGCTAATAAATATTTTGGCTCCACTCTATATCACATTATATGATCAACAGAAGCACTTTCTCTGGGCTGTAAATTTAAGGATTTATGAGGGACACTTATTTATTTATTTATTTAATCTGAATCAAAGGGAATATAATATAGTGTGCTTTACTGCTCCAAAGAGTGAAAGATTCATGAAGCAAACATACCTGAGGCCAGCACTGTAGGAACATTTCCCACATAGTTTCGACAACACATTTTGCTCCACCTCTTGATGGATCCCCAAGCTTTTCCGGCCTAGAAGCGCATTTGGTCACAAAATGGCTGCCAAGGTGTATGCAAGCTGTCATGATGGACCAGTGATTTCCCAAGAAATGGGTACAAGAAAGAGGTCAGGTTGGAGCCTTTAAATGCCAAACCACATAATTGCTCCCACAAAGCACAACAATATATCCCTTTTCACAGAAGGAAAACTGGTGATGCTCAATGAAACACACCCACCCTAGCCACTTCTCTGCCCACCCCCTTAATTGACACAAAAAATAAAACCAGACATGTCCATATATCATATATAAAGAGAGAGGGAGAGCATGATGGTTGTTCTCCGTTATTGCAATATTTGAACAAGAAGCATTCAATATTTTTGTCTTCTCGCATTTATTGTGATTAACCTTTCTGCGACTCAATGTGACGGCTGTTGTCTTCTGCAACTTTCACTTACCTGCCCTTTCACCTATTAAATGAAAATCATACTTTCGTGTATCGGCTAAGCATTCCGCTGAACTGTACTTTATAATCTTGTTAGCATTCATGCTTTGTTAATGAAATTTGATCAGCCTATTACGGATGCTGGGCTTTTTTGGAGGTAGCTCTCCACTTTGTGTCAGAAGTAATTAGATCAGGTGGCAACTGATGCTGACAGGAGCTTCACCATTTGAGTAACCATGCCCTCAGTGTCACTTTGCATAAAGCAAAGCTTTTTTCCTTGTGCCTTATTTTTCTTGAGATTTCAGAGTGGAACTTTGGTCGTAATCTGACATGTTCCCAGACTGGGACACATGTGACTTTGCCTTTTCATCTTGAAAAGGAAACAAACAAAATTCCCCATTCAGAATGAGTTTTCATAAAGCTCTTTCTGGAATTATGGCGTCTAATTATATCATGTCACCCCGCCATGGCTCCCATTTTAATACACACTCCCATATTTCTGTTAACAAAGCGTGTTCTCACTAAAAGGAGAGCACGGGTTGCGGATGGGGCTATACAAGGCACCCCATGATTGCTAGGCAAGTTAAAGCCAGGGCTTGTTTAGATGGGAGGATCTGGTTATCTGGGGAAAGTTGATGTTGCAAACTTAGGGGTGGGGTCAGTGGCTATTTAAGCAAGGTCCACAGCTTTCTCTTTCTCTTTTGCTGTGGACATCGGATCTCATCGGATCTCTGAGTGACTACAGCAGAAGTTTGGGTCGTATACCCTTTCCCTTTGTTTTTCTTCCTCCATTTTCTCCTCTTTTTTTTTTAATTTGTTGCTGAAAGATCCTTCCCCACTTTATTTAATTTTCCTGTTTGTTTTGATTCCCTTTAATTTAGTCGGGGGGGGGGGTGCTCGGCCTGGGCCCAGGGGCCGTGTGGGGAGGGCTTCCCTCAATTCCCCTGCCCTCTTGCAGGGTCGATCCCCAGTCAAGGGAACATTTCTTCTCAGTTTGTCCTTGCTTCTCCCTTCCCCACAGGCTTCTGTTGGTAGCTTCCCTGCGGCTGGCTGCCTGGCTAGGGGTGGCTTACCTTGCCCTGTAGCAGGCCCTGGGAGGCCGGCCTGGTGTTGCTGGGGGGCTGGGTGCCGCTGGTTGTCCCCAGAGGTGCATTGATTTGAGCGGAGAGCTGTGAGGCCTCCATTTTGCAGCCTCATTAGGCGGGAGCGCCATTTTGATTCCTCTCGGCCACGTGGCGGCCTCTAGCGTTCAGGCCTAGTAATTGCAGGGCCTGGTGGTTGCTTTATCCTAGGCTGAGTATAATTGGTACTACTGCGACCTCTTGTGGCAGTTGATATGTTTGCAGGCAATTAATTTCTTCAATTGCACGCAGCCTGGACGGCTAGTGTAGGTGTGTGTGCTGGTAAAGAGCACAAGGTTGTGGTTTGTTTCCGTATTGGACAGCTTCTGATTTGGTGGCTGGTGCTCTTCCCAGCTGCTCCTGGGTTACCGATCTGTTGCATAATCTGTAAGCAAGTGGTTGCCTCCTGTCTACTGGTGCATCATTTTATAGTCTAGGTCTTATTTTTAATTAACTATTTAATTCATTCTGCTTCATTTTCTTGCAGATTCTAGCGTCTTAAAGAACTTAGTTGGTTTTTTTTTTTTCTTTTTTTTTTCCCTTCTTTCTCCTCTACTTAATTTTATTTTCTTTTCTTTTCTCACCAGTAGTAGGAATGGCTCCTAAGAAGGCAGCAGGAAGGCCTGTTCCAGCCCGCTCCTCGAAGCGGCCTATAAAAGGCCCATCCCAGGCCTTGCGATCTCCGCAGCCTGGTCAGTCCTTGAAACGCATCCAGGCTATGGTTTCAAGTTTGTCTGGCGACCCGGTGACACTGGCAAGGGTAGAGGCGGAGATGGATGGCCTGCTACACCGTTGCTCGACCCCGTCAACGTCATCAGCATTCCCACCTCCCCCGGTGGATGTTTCCTCTCCTGCATCATCATCTAGTGAAGAAGGGGAGCCACTGTTAGCCGGAGTTGGCTTACCTGATGCTCCGCAGGTCCAACCTTCGGTGCTGCCTGTATCGCAGGATGCAGTGCCTAGGGGCCGTGGTCGTGCCAGGGTCGGCGCCAGAAGAAGCGCATCGACCCGGGGCCGCGCTGTACGGGGCTCACCTGTACGGCCCCCAGCGCTGGGGCATTCTAATCCAGTTCATTCACAAGTTGTCTCTGTTCAGTCAGCCCCAGGTGCAGTGCAACAGGGTGAAGCGTCAGATTCTTCGATTGAAGACAGTCTTCCTCTTCCTCCAAGGTCCTCTTCCGGTGGGCATCGTCGCCGAAAAAGGGGCTCCAGGAGGCACTCTAAGAAGAGACGGAGGGACACATCGTCCTCCACTTCAGGTACTTCCTCCATCAGCTCTAGCAGTGATGAGGGGGCCCCCCTTAAGCTTTACTGGGGCTACGGGGAGTCGTCGGGGCTGCTAGGGCCAGGTATGGCGCCGTACAGGAGTGTCGAGAAGGGGTCCTGGTGCCTGACGTAAGAGTCTCCACCAATTCTGCTAGGGATATTATTCCTGGTGCCCACTTGTCTTCCAAATTGCGGTCTAGGATTCTGGATGGCCGCTACGTGGATATTTTCAGCTTGGCTCCTCCGCTTGATGGTCGGGAGCCGCTGGACAAGGGCCTTTCCGTTCCCAAAAGACGGACAATTGTAGCAAAGGCTGACAGGACTTTTGAACGTTGGATGGATAGTTTCCAGGTTTTTGCTGGTGTGATTTCTGCAGCGTATCCCAAGAGGTCTCTGCACCTCTGGGTTTATCTGTCTATTGTCCGTTCAGCTTTTACGATGGCTGGCGAGACTGCTGCATTATCATATGACCAGAACTTTAGGCGTAGGGCGGCCAAGATACCGACGGCCCGCTGGGACAGGAAGGACTTGGATGTGTGGACCACTTATGTGGCACCACGTATTGAGAAGAAGGCTTCTGAGTTGCAAAAATTCAAGCCTGCCACCCAAAAAGTTGGGCGCAAGTGGTTCTGCTGGGACTTTAATAAGGGCATTTGCCAACGTCAAGCCTGTAAATTCGCACACCTTTGTGACAAATGCTCTGGGAGCCACTCGGCTTCTGCTTGCTCCGCGGCCAGGCGGCCCTTTCGCAGGGGAGGGGGCTCCCAGCAGCCCCCCAAGGTCCCTGCCCAGCCTCCTGTTCCCGGAGCAGGAAAGTGATATCTTTTCTTTGGCCTATACTCCGGTTCGGCTACAGCCGTTACTGGCGTTACTGGAATCTTACCCAGACAGAGAGTCAGCGTCGTATTTGAGTAATGGTTTTTCGCTGGGATTTAGGATCCCAGTGGTCGTGGCCCCTGTAGCCCAGAATCCTAGGAACCAGAAATCCGTTAAGGACATGCCTGGTGTGGCGCGTAAGAAAATTGAAAAGGAGCTGGCTTTACGTCGTATGGCTGGTCCTTTCGCCACCCCCCCCTTTCCTAATTTGCACATTTCACCCTTGGGAATAGTTCCCAAGAAGGCCCTGGGGGAGTTTCGCCTAATTCATAACCTCTCTCATCCTAATGGTACGTCGGTTAACGACGTAATTCCCCCGGAGCTCTGTTCGGTGAAGTATGCCTCTCTTGATCATGCGATCAAGATGATAAGGAAGTTTGGGCCTGGTGCCCTATTGGCCAAGTGCGACATTGAGTCGGCTTTTCGTTTGTTGCCAATTCATCCTGAGGATTTCTGGCTGCTGGGTTTTCAGTTTGACGGGGGATTCTATTTTGATAAGGCTATGCCCATGGGCTGCTCGGTAGCTTGTGCGGCTTTTGCGTGTTTCAGCTCATTCCTGGAATGGGCCTTGCGCGACAGAACCGGTTTGGGCGGGGTTACGCATTATTTGGATGACTTTTTACTGGCCTCCGCGAGGGACACGGGGAATTGCGTGGTTCTGCTGCGTGCCTTTGCATCCCTGGCTGAAGACCTGGGGGTTCCATTAGCGGCAGAGAAAACTGAGGGTCCCACTACGCAACTTACCTATTTGGGTATCTTGTTGGATACCGTGGCCCAAACCTCTAGTTTGCCGCCAGATAAGTTAGTTGCTTTAAGGAAGGTCATTGAAGAACTGCTCCCATTGAGGAAGGTTACCTTGCGACAGCTTCAGTCGTTGCTAGGTCATTTAAACTTTGCTTGCAGGGTGGTGGCGCCGGGGCGCCCGTTTTGCTCTCGCCTGGCCAAACTTACCTCGGGGCTGCAGGCACCGCATCATAGGGTTCGTTTGTCCGCCCAAGTGCAAGCCGACCTCCGTGTGTGGCTGGAATTCCTGGAAGAATTTAATGGCGTATCACTGTGGCAGGACACTTTGAACCTCCACAATGATTTTCAAGTGCATTCGGACGCGGCAGGGTCACTGGGGTTTGGTTTGTTTTGGGACGGTAGGTGGTGTGCTGAACCTTGGCCCCAGGCTTGGTGTGGGGAAGCGATAACTCGAGACCTGACATTTCTTGAGTTTTTCCCCATAGTTGTTGCGGTACACTTGTGGGTCGAGCATTTTAAGGACCATCGGGTTTGTTTTTGGTCCGATAACCAGGCAGTAGTGACTGTTTTAGCTAAGCAGTCATCCCGGTCGTCTAGGGTTTCGGCCTTGCTTCGGGTGTTTGTTTTGCACTGTCTGCGTTTTAATATTGTATTTTCTGCTCGCTTCGTTCCGGGTATTTCTAACGAGATTGCTGATGCTCTGTCCCGTTTTCAGATGGAACGATTCAGGTCATTGGCGCCAGAGGCTCGAGACCGTCCGGAGATTTTCCCGGATCATCTCTGGAACCTTGGCAACACTTAGTTTCACAGGGAGTAGCAGCATCAGTCGCCCCTTCCACGCTAAGGTCCTATAAGAAGGCCTGGGCTGATTTTCTGTCCTTTAATGGCCAATCGGCGGGGGCGGTCATCACCCCTCATTCTACTGCCCAGGTGCTTAAGTATCTGGCACATTTGTTCCAGATGCGCCGGGCGGCTAGGACCCTGCGACTTCACTCGGCAGCAATTTCTTTCTTTAGCAGGGCCACTTTTGACAAGGACCCATGTAGGAAGTTTGTGGTGCGCCGGGCATTGGAGGGATGGGGACGGCTCACCCCATCGAGGACTGTTCCCAGAAGTCCCATCACTTTTGAGTTGCTGATACAGATGCGCAGTAAACTGCGGAGCATCTGTTGGTCCAAGTTTGAGGCCCGTCTATTTTCAGCAGCCTTTTCCTTGGCATTCTTTGGGGCACTGAGGGTAGGCGAGGTGGTCCTGGAGCAAAAACGGGATGGAGGTTCCAGGGGTTTGCTGTTGCAGGACGTGAGCATGTCACAGTCGGACCTGAGGGTGCATATCAGGAATTCGAAGACCGACCAGGTGGGTAGGGGAGCCGTCATTCGGCTCTCGGCAACGGGAGAGAAGGGTCCTTGCCCCGTAAAGGATCTTAAGAGATACTTGTCCTTGCGGCCGGCAGGCGAGGGGCCTTTGTTTATTCATGAAAATGGGCACCCTTTAGTCCGGCATCAGTTCACTAAGGTGATGCGCAAGGTGGTAGTGGCCTGCGGCCGCAAAGCATCGGAATTTGCTCCTCACTCCTTCCGTATTGGTGCCGCAACGACAGCTGCCCATTGGGGTTTGTCTGCAAGGAGGATAAAGGACCTGGGTCGTTGGAGATCGGATGCATTCAAAGTATATGTGAGGAAATAATGGTGGTGTGTGTACTGACATTTTTGTGTTTTAACCCTAGGTCTGGCCGCTATCCGTATTTGGATAGTGGGACACAGCATTGTGCACTGGGCCGCTGTCAGAGCTCGTCAATCTGGTCTGGGAGCTGGCTTGGGCCTTCCGCAGCACGTGCAGGTGTCCTGGATTTCCAGACGAGGGATGCAGTGGAGAGAATTATTGCCTCTCATGCACAGACGGGTCCTCCACGCTGGCCCCCCTACAGCGATAGTGGTGCAGCTGGGGGAGAATGATATGGTTTCCTCTTCCTGCTTTGGGCTGCGTGCTGCCATATTACTGGACTTGAGGGATTTGGCGGCCTTGGTGCCTTCAACCACACTAATTTGGTCGCAGCTGCTGAAACGCCGCATTTGGAGGGGTAGCCCTTGCCCGGCGGCCACCGAAAGAGTTAGGAAGCGGATTAATTCCGCGGCAAGCAAATTGGTGGTTGGTTTGGGCGGATTTGTGATTCCTCACCCTCTGATTTCGTTCAAGGCCTCTGAATTATTCAGGGATGATGGGGTGCATCTTTCCCCGTTGGGGAATGATGTCTGGTTGGATGCAGTGGTGTCCAAGTTGAGGGTGTGGTTTAGTCTGTGAGTGGTTGGCGGCGAGCGTAAAGGGCTCGGGTGGCGGTTAGGCATTGGTTAAAATTGGTTGGTGGAGGGGTATGGATAGGCTGGGCCTGCCCCTCCAATGCTGCACGGGTATTCCGTTAAAGGAATTCTGGAACTTACCATCCCCTTCGTCCAAACCCTTGGTGCAGGGTGCGGGCCGTGTAAGTTCCAAGGAGCATGCGGGGATTAGCTGAGGGTCTGTTTCGCAGCTCCAGTTGACCCTGATCTTGCTCTTCCGCACTGACTACGGAGTCAGGGCTGTCCCCAAGGCGGGGAGGACAGATAGTCTAACCAATGCCTAAGCAACCACTCACAATTTGTATTGATAATAAAGTTGTGGCCAAAATTATGCCAAAAACCTTAAACAAAAATAATGTGTGAAGTTTGAGTTATTGGGTTTGGGGTGTCTTGGGGACCTCAGCACGCAAAGCGTGTTCTCACTAAAAGGAGAGCACGGGTTGCGGATGGGGCTATACAAGGCACCCCATGATTGCTAGGCAAGTTAAAGCCAGGGCTTGTTTAGATGGGAGGATCTGGTTATCTGGGGAAAGTTGATGTTGCAAACTTAGGGGTGGGGTCAGTGGCTATTTAAGCAAGGTCCACAGCTTTCTCTTTCTCTTTTGCTGTGGACATCGGATCTCCCGCCCGCCCTCCCTTGTTGGGCTTCGCTTGACCTTGCTATGCCTGTCATGGGGTCGTTCGCCTTGGTGCGGGGGCCCAGTAGGAATTTACCTCTTGGCTGATTAGTGTGTGCCAATTGGGTTTTGCCTACTGCGTAGCAAATCGTCACAACTTGTAAGGTTGGCGGTTAGGCATTGGTTAAAATTGGTTGGTGGAGGGGTATGGATAGGCTGGGCCTGCCCCTCCAATGCTGCACGGGTATTCCGTTAAAGGAATTCTGGAACTTACCATCCCCTTCGTCCAAACCCTTGGTGCAGGGTGCGGGCCGTGTAAGTTCCAAGGAGCATGCGGGGATTAGCTGAGGGTCTGTTTCGCAGCTCCAGTTGACCCTGATCTTGCTCTTCCGCACTGACTACGGAGTCAGGGCTGTCCCCAAGGCGGGGAGGACAGATAGTCTAACCAATGCCTAAGCAACCACTCACAATTTGTATTGATAATAAAGTTGTGGCCAAAATTATGCCAAAAACCTTAAACAAAAATAATGTGTGAAGTTTGAGTTATTGGGTTTGGGGTGTCTTGGGGACCTCAGCACGCAAAAGACATTACATTCGGCAAATCTAAACCACTAAATTGCTCTTCACACTAATGATCCTATTAGTCAAACTAACAAGCTGACAAACTAGGAAAGAGATTATGTTACACCAGTGTTTTCTAGACACCACCTGAAGTGAGTGGTTCAAAAACAACCGCAGTGTAGTTTAAATATCTTATAATTCTATTAAGCACTTCTGTGCTTGATTTAATACCTGTGAAATCACCAACAAATAGATATTTACATTGAAGTGAGGAAATCTGCATTCTGGCTGCTCTTCTAGATTTTGTTTGTGCATTTAAAAGGATGCTGCAAAAACTGAAAACCTGTTTGTAGTTGGGGATGATTCACTGATCGACTGTGTGGATAAGGCCAGATACCCACTTTTACATTCCTCATACCATTCAACAGCCCCAATTTGAGTGGAATATCCCATAATTACAGAAGCCATTCTGGATTCTGACTGGATCCTAGAATATCCTATTGTTTGGTTTCATGCCAGAGCGCCAGACCAAAAGATGGTCTTTTTTTTTGGTCTCGCAGTCTGGCACAAGTCAGCTGGCTCCCACCAGAGCACCGTACCAAAAGACAATTGATGAAAAAAATGAGCATCCCGATTTTGATCAGTGGGATGTTGAGGGTGAAGTATTTATTCATATCAGTGTTGTCAGGCCTGATGGTGATGACCAACTGTTTTACAGAGGGAGGTCATACGAATAGTAGACTATGTGAAAGAGCATCTGAGTTGTGGACAGATACTTTAGTCAGAAACGGAACTGGGGCGTAGGATATTGCCAGGAGAGAGAAAAGTAAAATAAAGAAGTACTTGCTTTTAGCTACTTTATTCTAGGTGAGACTATTTGTCCACCAGCTACAGTGTTCGGTATATTCTGACTTGCACTGTTTCTCCAGAGTAGAAGGAGGTCTTTCTCTTCATCTGCTGAACAAAAGCTTTGGCATTCGAAGCATGTCCTCTGCCACTGAGCTTTGGTCCTTCCCCAAATTGCCTTCTAGCTTTACAGGAAAATTGGCAGTTATCATTCTCCTGTCAGTTTAGGCACATCACATCCTCTCCTGGTTTCAGTTGCCTATGCATATAGTGGCGCTCCTAATGATATTCCTTTGGGTCATTACGAGGATACATGACATGAGGTTTGCAAAGGCATTTGTTGTGAACAAAAATTAAAATGCTATCTAGATAAAAGTGGGAAGGTCAGAGCTTTCTCAGCTTCTGAAACCCAATCAACCATTCTGGAACTCTTCCAGACCCACAGTACCATGCCAACAGGAGAAGGAGTTTTCAAACCTTTCTCAAAGTCCAAAAATGTGCAGTCATCCACTCAGCAGCTGGGCCCATAACCAAAGATGTTGGCTATTTGCAGTTTAGTTGTGCTGCAGAAAGCTTGCTGGGGAGACCACGCATTACAAGGAACTCAAAAATAACTTTATCAAGGTTTTAATAACAAAAACAGAAACTCCTTTTACACTAAATATATCAACAAGCATGACCCAACCACCAACCCATCCCCCAGGGTACTGAGAGAGCTAGGTGCTGCTCTTTATATACTATACCCAGTTGCTGACACAGCTTAATTAACACAACTTAGCAGCACCTGCTATACTGTTTCACAGCTGTAAAACTGGGTCACATTATTTGCTCTGGCCCTTAAAGACTTACACATCTTGTGGAACAATAATGAACCTTCACATTTGAAGAGACCATTCAACAAAAAGATGCAATAAGGGGGAGGGAATACTACTTGGTTGATGGTGCTTTTGCAGAAATAAGATCCACGTTGCATGCAAAAGACATTCTCCCTAACATTTGTCAGGGAAAGAATGTACGTGTTTTTAAAAGTCATTATTATGGCACTACATACTAACTTCAATTTGATCGGCTGCCAAAAACATTGGGAAATACCACCCACCCAACACATGGCACGAGAACTTCAGAAAACTCCATGTTGAGAACTAATTTATTTAGGACAATATCTTTATGAGAGCTGTAAGCTGGTTCACCTCCCAATGGCTTTTCCTCTATGTATGCTACTGTGGAGTGATAACTCATTTGGCAACCAGACATTTTTGAAGGAAGGGATAGGAAGGTTTTCTCTCTCTCTCTAAAGGGGAAAAAATGGTGTGCTTTTGGGTATGGCCTCTGACCTATTGAACCGGGCATATTGCTACTTCTCTCAGAGTTAGACAGATTTAACGCTCCAAAATATATCACAGGATAAAAAAGGAAGATCGCAGATTGGTATACTATGCGGTTACGGCAGCAAGGGTAGTATTAGCCCAGAAGTGGAAACTACGGGAAACCCCAACGGTGGAGGAGTGGAGATCTAAGTTGTCAGATTACGCAGAGTTGGATAGATTAACAGGAAAAGTTAGATACATAAGAGACCAAGTGTTCACCAAAGATTGGGAAAAGTATGTAGATTATCTGGAATGTATTAGTGAAGGGCAAATAACGCTAAAGGGATTTAGAGATGCACTGTGAAAGACTAAGAGTTATTGTGCAAAGCAAACAGGAATTAGGAATCGGTATAATGACAATATAAGTAATGAAACGTGTAATTTTATTTATTGCTTCGAATGATTTACGGACAGGCTGAAGGAAGCCCCGTAAGAGACAACTATGTTATGGATGATATGGAAATGATAATTGCTGTTTATTATTTTTAATTTTTCTTTTCTGTGTATTTTCTTTGTATTTGTGTGTTACCTTGTGTTCTTTTTGGAAATAACTAATAAAAAAGAATGAGGACAAAATATATCACAGGAAGATCAAATACTATGCTACAGTTTAGTCATAGAAAATGAGGCAGAGACACCAAAATTATTAGTGAAACCCATGATGAAAATGGATAGAGCCATATATATTTCTGCCAAAAATCTCAGCTGAAATGGTTTCCAGATTCAGCCCAATTCACACAAAAAAGCAGAATCCAAGAGCAAGCAACACTATCTGACTTCACATTCCCTTTGCTTGCAAAAGATTGTCTGGGATCTGTCTGTGCTGCTCACTGAACCACAGAATAGGAGCCCGGTGTTCTTCCTAATAAATACTGCAGAAGCAGAAGAGGAAAGCAGATGAAATACAGGAAACTGGGATCACATAAACCCTTAGGATGTTTGTGTGTCCTCGGTTTCTCCTACGGCTTTCTTATTCTTATCTGAGCTAAATGTGAAAGATCATGGCAATGGGCATCTACTGCAGGTCAGCCATTTCTTGCATGAAGGCCTATCCACTTTGACAAAAGCTTCCTGATGTAAAAACAGGACTCAATTAAAGTTGTCCCATGGCATTGCATCATGTCACATTGGGTTACATTGCATCATGTCATGTTATTGTACACTGCAATATGACGCCTCTGAGTGGCATAGCGGCTAAATGTGCCGGAACAAAATGATGAATGTGAAGTGACTTGTGTGTTCGGGGTGGTGTGTGTGAGTCTTTAATGTTGCATCATCTTTGGGGCCATCATTTACAAAGCAGGAGAAAGTTTTCGAGAAAGACGGCTGTACTTCCTTATAGTTATTTATATTAAAAAATGCTCAGTATAAGGAACCTGAGGGCCTGGAAACCAAGCCTTATGAGGAACAGTTGAGGGAATTTGTTATGTTTAGCCTGGTAAGAGGCTACTGAGATATGATAGTCATCTTCAAATATCTAAAGAGTTGCCAAATGGAGGATGGAGCAAGCTTGTTTTCTTCCGCTCCAGAAGGTAGGACCTGAACCATTGTCTTCAAGTTACAAGAGCGGAGATTCTGAGTAAATATCAGAGGAGTTTGACTAGATGAGCATCAGGGTCCCTTCCAAACTTACAACTCTATGATTCTATGAAGCAAGGAAAAGCTAGTATAGAGGGCCTCAGGCAAATGAGATTTACTTGAGTACTTGAGTGTAAACATTGAAAACTCCTGCCAACCTAGCAGTTCGAAAGCACGTCAAAGTGCAAGTAGATAAATAGGTACCGCTCCGGCGGGAAGGTAAACGGCGTTTCCATGCACTGCTCTGGTTCGCCAGAAGCGGATTAGTCATGCTGGCCACATGACCCGGAAGCTGTACACTGGCTCCCTCGGCCAATAAAGCGAGATGAGCGCCGCAACCTCAGAGTCGGCCACGACTGTATCTAATGGCCAGGGGTCCCTTTACCTTAAACATTGAAGATAGTATATCCACTACACAATCTCATACACCTCTACTCAGAAGTAAGTTCCAGTCGCTCCAATAAGCTTTCTCCCAAGTAAGCCTGTATGATGGCAGTCTTAAAAAGCAGAGGATACAAATGTATGTGGCAGAAACCCCAAAAGTCACTTAATCAAATTCAAGTGCTTCTGTGTGCAAGACAAAAGTATATATAATCCTCATGCTTTTTTGGGTGTGGGCGCTCACTGACCTTATAATTCCCCATGCCAGAGAAATGGCTTTTAGATAATACAGGGGTGCAGCTATTGAAAGGCACCCTTTGAAGCCTCATTGCTGATGTAGAAATTCCCTATGCAGCCTTTTTATCCCAGCCAAGGAGTTTTAGATTAATTTTCATACATATCAATGACTCCACTGTCTGCCACTGCAGCCGGAATTAATTTCAATTTTACAAATTCAACATTGACCCTTGGTCCACAAGCAATGGTAATTTCCTACCCCTTTAGATTTAATACAGCTGAGTAGATCTATGCAACAACAAAAATGTGCTCTGTATTATTTCTTCCAGAAAAGTGGACTCTTCTGTTGTTCTATATATGGTATCATTATCACTTGCGATAAAATGCTAAATCGTTTCAATTTTCCACTCTTTAGTGGCACAGTAGACATCTGATGAATTCGTACGTTAGCAGTTTCCAAAGTGGTATAATTCATTCCTTTACTGATTCTTGAAGTCAAGGGGGGGGGGGGGAATGTATGGAAGTCAAACGCCACGATCCAGAGATGCACACAGAGCAGACACTTCCATAATAAAAGTCTTTTTCATTTCCCCCCTGAATTCCAGTCCAGGGATTTTTAAAAGCAGATTTTCCAATTGCAGAAATTCACAGTCAGACACCCCACATGTTTGGTTTTTTTTTAAAGGAAAGTGAACACAGAGTGTGTCTTTACTCCTTGCTTATTCTGTGTCAGTGGCCGTTTCTCCAAGCAAGTCAGTAATTCTCTTTTTACAGTAAGCACCAGGGCAATCCAAGTCAGTGAAACACCAGTGCAAGTCCTTTGGGTGATCCAGAAAACTGCCTAGGTATTCCTGCTGCTTTTTCAAACTTGCGCTGCCAAAACTGGTATGTCTCTTAACACTGAACTTTTCTGGTTTTCACCAAGATTGCCTATTACACACAACTCAGCTGGTGGCTTAAACACTGCAGTTAATAGGACTTGCATGCCCTCCAACATTTCTCAGGTGAAAATAGGACATCCTATTCTACATCAGGAAGCTTCTCCTGCGTTTGACCTCACCGTACACATAGACGTCTGTCAGAGCCACCCGAGGTCCCAGCTCACAAGAGACCAAAATCCAGTCCAAGTTATATACAAAAGGTTTTATTGAAGAACATTGTTGTCGTTACATCCAAGCTCCGTGGCTCAGCATCTGTTACCCTTAGATGTTTGAAGTCCCCTCTGAGTCAGTCCTGCCCCTGCACCAGCTTAAGAGGCTTGTACTGCTCCACCTTTTCCTCTCCTTCCTTTTCCGCAGGGTTGTCAGAATGATTTGGAACATACCAGTAAATCCTACAGAACTCAGTGGGACTTAGTTCTGAGCAAAAATGCTCAGGATTGCACAGTTACCTGGGAGTAAGCTCCATTGAATACAGTGGGACTTACTTCTGAGTAAACATGTAACGGCTTGCAATGTAAGGCTCAGTTTACAATAAAGGAGTAAACACTCCACATGTTTCCTTAAAAAGTGTATGGCTGCTGAAGCATTGTAATTAAAGAATTTAAAGTGGATTGGTGACATTTTCCTTCAAAATTATAGAAAGGGCTTCGTATGCCAGCTTCACCATTTCCTTCATTTGGTGCAAGTATTTTATTCTCAGTATAAACAGGACCCCATTTAGCTTGGCTTTGCAGTCCTGGTTCTGCGAAGTTCTTGCAGTGATGAGTCACTGTTAGTTCTCTCTCATTTTAGAAGAAATACCACAGAACAGGCCCCACCTCTTTCTTTGGGGCCCATAGGCCCCTCCCCCTTCCATTTCTCAATTTATAGCAATTGCAGCACAAACTTAGAGAGACTCCTGGACTGACAGCTACTTGTCCCAACAGATGAACTAGGTAAGCTAAGGCACACAAGGCTTCCGGACACATTGAAAGAGCAGTGAAGATATACATGCTCCGGGAAGCATCTCCTTCATTCCTCTCTGCTGTGACATAACCAAATCTGACTATCTTCTTAGTGCTATAATATTATAATGTTAAAGCCCTGATTGGCTTGTATCATGCCATAAATGACAAAAAGGTCCTAAAACAAGGGTGACAGAGCAACAAAACCTCAGGCTAGAAACAGGCATACAGTACAAAAGTTGGCAAAGGTACTATTTCACACACCCACACACCCCACACACGGACATTTGTGTGTGCAAGACTTTGAAATGGGTGGATATTTGGCAATGCTCTCGTCGTTCTCTATGAGTTTTCCTTGTGAATACAGAATGTTGGCCTTACATTTTAATATCATACAGTTCTATTGCTTTCGTGAACATATATTGTCTGGTTACATCTACTCTCAAGCAAAAATCACCAGATTATCATCATCAACATCTAAGAATGGTGCAAAGTTGCATTAATAGTTTCTCCTTCCTTAGCAACCTTTGGGTCTCTGGCATACAACCTTGAACCTCCTTGACACACAGGGAAAGAAAACAAGCAGATACTCTCATACAGACCTCCTGCAACTTTTTAGTGGAATACAAATAATGCAAAAATATTATTTCTGGCTCCCCCAATCTCTGCCTAGTGGAGCATGAGATTCCAAGGGGTCCTGGCACTCAGCTGTGAGTCTGTGTTCCTTTGAGGAAAATGACGTACAGCTGAGTCTGCAGTGTCTTTGAAATATCATCTATATCCACATGGAGAGAGATTTTGGAGCGTTCACATGTCAAGAGGAGGCTGTCCTTCACAGCAGCCCAGCACTGGATTCCCAGACAACTTCATGCCTCTCTCCCAATCTGCTTTCAGCCAGCTCGCCAAGACCATGGGTCGGCAAGGTTTACCTTGCCTGGGCCGGTTCACTCCAGCGGAGATCCCTCCGTGGGCCTGATTGCCGCCTCCCCCCTTCGATTTCTGACTTCTGCGTCTGTGGAGACACACTTTTTGGTGCTGCAGAAGCAAGTCCCCATGCTGCACTGGTTTTAGGGCAGCATGCGGGGTCTCACTGAGGAAGGGTTTGGGGGTGGCTCATGGGCCGGTTAAATGACCCCCGAGGACCGCTTGTGGCCCAGGGGCCTTAGGCTGCCAACCCCTGGCCAATATGGTTCTGGCCTTCACAGCAGCTCATCAAGTTCTCCTGCTTCTTCCTTAACCTCTAAATTTCAAAAGGACATGTGTTCCCTGTGTGCCACCCTGTTACCCTGGCAACCTCCCCCTCTCAACTATGCTATTGTTGTTTGCTAACTTATAACACAGTTGGGGGAAAGGACAGCATCTGCCTGGTCAATTGTTCATGAATGGCCCAGCACTTAGTTCTCTTTGTGTTCTTAATGGCATCACTATCTGCTATCTCCCTAACAGGAGAGCTGGTTCAAATTGTATTTTTCACTTGCCTGGCAACCTCCTTTCATAACTTCAAATATCTAAATTCTACCATTTATTCATTCCTAACATTCACTAACTCTGGCAGTTATGTACCCCCAAACTCTGGTACCCCACATCTGTAACAATATGTAAAGGATAAGCAAGGACATAAGTACAAAGGCTGTGTAAGGTTGCATTTCTCTATGAAGGCATATTTCCATAAGGAAACCTTAACTTCTCATTTTACAAACCTAATAACTTCAAAATGATATGCAAGTTGAGCTGCAGGTGTCTTATCTGATAAAGGTCTCATCTCATTTTCAGTTTGGGTCTTAAAACCATTCAACTTTGCAGTTCTCTCCACTAACATGCTCACTAGATGACAATTCTCTTTTCTGATACAGAGTGCTGGAAGCACTACATATGAAATTATTCAAGATTACTATGGTAATTCCCTTGCTAAATTCCCAGCTGTTTTCCAAAGAGAAATGCTACTTTTGAAAAGATTTGAAGATTTCTCCCCTCTCTTTCAGACTTTGAATATATTATTATGTTTTTCAGATTTCTATTTGCATCCACTACTAATGCATTTATCACAGTAGCAATGTATTAATTTATAGCACTATTTTAATTCAATACGTCCCTTCATCTCCTCCCACGAGATATTTCATTACTAGTGTTACTGTTTCTGATATGCTTTTAATTTCTCCCCAAATTCCTAAAGGCTTTTTTTCTTCATATGGATGAGAAACTCCAAATTTCTATTGATTCCAGAATAAATTGTCTGAGAACTGGGAGCTGGACCAATCTGCTCACCATTTTGTGTGAACAGAAGAATCCAATAATTGTCTTGCTGGGTCAAGGACCCATCTAGTGAAATAGACTCTTGTCCAACAGTGGGCAGACAGACATCTCTAGGAAGCCTGCAAGCTGGCTATGAAGACAGCAGTCATCCATTGCCTCTTGGATTGGAGGCACTTATAGAATTAGCGGAGCTTTTATTAACTTTAAAAACAAAACAAAACCACAAAACAACAAATAATGAAGTAAAAAAACAACAGTATAGAACAGCAGGGCCCTGGAGGGATACCAGAAGGGCCACCATCACAGAAAAGATGGAACAAGTTTTGCAGGACAAGAACCAAAAGTTCAGTAATGACACTTTTCTCCTGATTGTTCAAAGGAAACCCAAAAAAGATGTTGGCCTTTAAAAAAGTCATCTGGAAATTATTTTGATAAATCTTTGGCCAGCCCTAGAAGATGCCCACTTGTCCACTATTCTGGGAGCTGGTTGCAAAAAATAGATAGGACTTTTTGATCACTCCTTGAAAAACATCTCCAATTCAGATACCCTGGTGTCAAGGACAGGATACACAGCAGTACAGTGGAGGGAGAACATAGGAGGAGTGAAGCTCCAGAATGCTTCTCAAAGCAGAAGAAATAACATCATCTGCTGGAGCACCAGAGTAATTAATGGATCTTTCTTGCTTTGACAAGTGACAGGCTTTCTAGTTTTGCCATTATTTGTGACAGATTAGACAGAGGAAGTTAGAGAATCATCTTGCCATTCTTTGGCGGTCAGTTGATCCTGGTGAACTGCATATTGTGCAATGTACCATTCCTTTTTATTGTGCATAACGGATCAGCAAAGCTTCCTGAATTTTGGACTCTTCCAATGAACTCTCCTAGGAGCATGGCTGTCACGATGAGCTCCATTACACCACCGATGAGAAACACTAGTTTTGGATAGGAGTGCTAAGATTTTATTTTTATTGTTTATATTTGCATAGCACCTTTCATCCGAAGATACCAGGGTGGTCCACAACAGAAAAGTACAAAATAAGAATACAAAATAAATAATAAATCCAAAAGTAACCAATAACGCCCCCTTCCACAAACATTAAAAAAAAACTATAGAATATAAATCAGTCAAATACTTGGTTGAAGGGAAATGTTTTTGCCTGGCACCTAAAGATATGTAATGAAGGTGCCAGGAGAACATTCCCATCTTGCCACTCTCTGGACCTCTCTGAAGAAGGGCACATAAAGAAGGGCCTCAGATAGTGATTGCAGGGTCCAGGTTGGTTAATATGGGCAGAGGTGGTCTTTGAGGTATTGCAGCCCTCAACCATTAATCATTTTGTGACTATCACTGGGTTTTTAAAAATTCAATGGTCTATAGAATAGCCAGCTTCTCCTAACCTCAGTCAGTTTCACAGTTCAGTATTCTCGTAATCCTTAACTTAGAGGAAAAAGTTTCCACTGAAAACTTTTAATGGAATATGGAAGTACAAATGAGTTTCTGTTGTTGTCAGTGTTGTTAAAGAAAAAGACTTATTCTGTTGGAAAGCTACAGTTATGCCATGAAATTCAAACTTTACGGTCTTTGCAGCCTTTCTCCATACTACAGCTGAAAAGAAATCTGAGAAAGGGAATCAAAGCTGTTTTGAGAAATATGATAAACAGCTGTAGCTACCTGTTCTGTCCTCAGATGTAGCAAGACAAAGGCGCATTGTGATGTTCCTTTGGACAGCATTGTGCGGCAGATTCAATTATGTGCTAATGAAAAATTCAGTGTCCAAAACACTTCATGTCAAGGCTTATTCAAAAGCGTGAAGTTTATTATACAGTGTGATCTCAGCCCAATTAACATTGAAATGTAACTCCATTTTAATCAGCACTTTCCATCTGTTGGTCAGAAATGGGAAAATCTTTTCTAGCAAACAGACACTTCCACTTTGCACCTGCATATGTTGCAAAATACATTCACACAATATTGCACATTCCATAATAGGGCTACAAGAAGGGTGAGAAAGAAAAGGGGGGGGAGGCAAAACCTTGTTTTCAGGGCAACAAGCTTTATATGCCAGAGTTCAAATGCACTGACTGGGAGTAAAACTAAAACTAAACCTAACTCCACAATGGGAGACAAACAAGGAGCTGTACTGGGCAGAGTCATCCTGTTTGTGCAAGCAATTCCATTTGTGCAATGGAACTTCCTATTCCTCTCCTCCCATAGCCCCAGCCTCCCCACGTCTCTTCCAAAGGGTTGGTGGGTAACCCAAAACAGATTTGGGTGGTACATGTCAGGGTGGAGAGTTCCACTGTCTAAGTGGAGGTCCTTTCACAAATGGGATGACTTCGCTGGATACAACCAAAGTCTTTAACAATATGCACTAAAAATCAGTCAATGTAGAAGAGCTACTGTAAGTAGAATGATTCGTCTATTCTTGTTTATGATGCCACTTTCCCATGTGTTCAGCCATGCCTGTTCTGCCCTATTTACATATTAATCTGCCACTTTAAAATATAAATAAATGCAAATATTCACATTTAAAAATACCAGTTTAAAATATTTTAGAACATTTTCTCTCTCAAAAGACTCATTTCTAAACATAGTTTTTTAAAAAAAACAACAACGAGATATCCTTAAAAATGCATTTTGATATGTTTTTAATCTAAGAACTGTATACAGCATTGGAGGGGTAAAAATAAATCTGTAGAGAGCTAGGTGCCAATCAGGTCAGTTCATATCACAATTCTTCAAGCATCCCAACTTTTAAAGAACTCTTAATATTAAAAGACCTACAAAGTAGGGCTGTGGAATCATTTTTTTCTGAATCATGAACTGAAACAGACTGATTTATACCACTTTGTCCTGGATCAGGCCAAGGTAGCTGCAAAGCACTGGAAAGTGGAACAGTTGCACCCAACCAATTTGTAGTAATTTGTTTGATCCAGAACTGAAATCAGACTAGATCCAAAAGTGTCTAGAACCAGATGGTTTCCAAAATGTTGCAATTATTAAGTGCAACATCGTATAAGGAGAACACCTATTCAAGGGTCTGAATCAAAGTCCTTTTAAGTTATTGGAGTTATTTTCATTGGCTTCAATGCATTTTGGATTAGACCCCTGAAGAGGTGGTTTTATAGCCTTTTTAATCTTAAGGGCTGTCAAATAGACTGAAACAAAATTGTAAAGCTTGAGTAGCCAATGAAATTATATTGTATCAAGCTATATTTGGAAAATGAAGAAGCAGAATGGAACGGGGACAATTTATTGGCAGCTGGAAAAGGCTCCAAAGGGGAAGTGATCGAAGGAGACTGTGGGGAGTGTCAAACTGATATGCTGAGGAAAGCCCCCCAAAGTTACAGAAGTATTTATTCCAAGGACAGTGTGCTAATATTATCTCAATGCAGTGAACATAGCTGCTCTTCACAAATGGAACAAATTTAATGTACTTAGTAGAAAGCCACAGTTCAAGACACTTGCAAACAGCTCAGAAGTCACTCATAGTCTTTGTCATTCGAATAAATATTTCTGCGGCATTTGGATGTTTTCACTACATTTTTCCCTGTGGTGCTTTAAAGCCTTACAAAGTTGCTTCACACTGATTTTCATTTTTGACTAAACACTGTGGCGTTCCATTCCAAATAAAAGATAATGTTAAGGAAGAAACACAATCGAGAGCATGGCTTGGCATGGAGAAGGTTTCACTGAGCGACTTGCCTCTGATGTTGTTTCCCATCTGATAAAAAAAATAAAAATACTGGTTTGAAGGGGCCCCACCGTTTCATTTTTCTCTTCTTATGGAAACTGGCTCTGTTCCCTAAGTCACTCCACATGCTTCCAGGTTTAACTGTGACAGTGTTCAAAACACATTTCATAATTGGCAGAGGTGCAGTTTCCAGTCTGCATCTGTTTTATTCTGCAAGCATATTTGTGGACCTAGATGTAGTGGAAGGCTGAGGGTGGAGTGCGGATTGTTTGGGATCAACAAGGCCCCAAATTTATTGGCAACAGCAGCTGGGGGGTTGGGCTTGACACAGAATAAGGGTCAATTCATTGCACAGCCAATGTACTGTGAGATTTGTAGCCCTTGACGCCCAGGTGGTGTGCTGGGAAGCTAATGTGGTTACTGGGCCCAAGTGAAGACCAATACGAGTAGGCCCAATGGCCAACTGGGGTCACCTCCATTCAATTTGCTCTCTGAGGTAGGGCCATGGCTGTTGAGGCTGCTCACCCTAAATCCATAAGGGGTTCCCCAATGGTGGGAAGCTGGGGGCCCCAACCTTGCTTTCCCAAATACTAATCCTGGTCAAAGCCAGTTCCTGCCAAAGAAAGTTGGGGCAAGCGATTAACAAAGAGAACTGTATGAGAACCCTTGTTATGAGGAAGACAAAATCCTGCAGGAACATCAAATCATCCTGTAGGCAAAATTCTCTCCCAGCCTTGTCAAACAGTGGCCACATTCACACCATACATTTAAAGCATGATGATACCACTTTAAACAGAATTCTTGGTGCTGTAGTTTGTTATGGATGCTGAGGGTTGTTAGGAGGCTACTATTCCTGTCTTAGGAAAAAAGCCAGAAGGAGACAACCCAAGCTGGATATTGACAGCAAAAGGGGAATAAAAGTCTATGGTCAGACAGGTGAAATTAGAGTAAGTGCATGCAGTGGTAGTAGGTGTTGGATGGATTTTGATGAGTAGGAGAGGATATTTTGCTTAGTAATTATCCTTCCTATTTCTCACTTGTGCATGAATGCAAATACAGTGATACCTCAGGTTACAAACACCTCGGGTTACAAACACTTCGGGTTACAGACTCCTCTAACCCAGAAGTAGTACCTTGGGTTAAGAACTTTACCTCCGGATGAGAACAGAAATTGCATACCAGCAGCATGGTGGCAGCAGGAGGCCCCATTAGCTAAAGTGGTACCTTAGGTTAAGAACAGTTTCAGGTTAAGAACGGACCTCCAGAACGAATTAAGTTCGTAACCAGAGGTACCACTGTATCTATTTCAGCAGAGTTAAAAATCACCATCCATGCCCAGAATCTATTAAGACAAGGTTGCATATAGGCAATCGTGGGTTATCTTCTCTCGTTTATGTTTCATTGCTAACTAATAATAATAATAATAATAATCACTCTCAGACTGTTTAAATAAAACAAAAAATAAGGTTTACTCACATCAAAGTCTTGGCAGGTTTCAACACATAGTGATGAAAATCCTTAATGCTACAAAAGTCCACAATCCAGTTCAAAATGTAGTGTGCTCTCTGGAGAAGAGCTCACAGAGATCCCACACTATTGCAAGTAGGGAAAAGAGTGAGTGTGTAGTGTATAGTTTATGAACTTGATCCATTGCAGAAGTCCGTTCTTAAACCGAAACCGTTCTTAAACTGAGGCGCGCTTTCCCTAATGAGGCCTCCCGCCGCCAGTGCCGTTCCACCTTTAGGATTTCGTGCTTGGACCAAGGTAAAGTTCTCAAACCTGGACTCTACTTCTGGTTTTGCGGAGTTTGCTAACCGAATCGTTCGTAAACAGGACTGTTCTTAAACCGAGGTACTACTGCATGTGTTTTTTTATATATAATTGTAGCTTAATAAAGCTTCAAAACTATTTTGAACTTGCCTGATCTATCTCTGCTTAGTTCAAATGGACTTTGGGTTTGCACTTTCAGAGTAGTAAGAAGAGTCTGTTAGAGAGCCGCGAAGACACATTATAAAAGACATCACACAAAAAGTCTGTAGTGGGCAATGGGCATGGTAAGTAATGTCCATTCAACAGATCTGTTAAAAGCTCAGCATGAGAGAGCATGTAAAAGGGAATGATACTGCTTTCAGTTAGCTGTTCTTGCAACGTAATGTCAGACTGTATTGAAGACTGCAGTGCAAGGATTATAAAGTCCATACAAAATTGTCCCTACTGTTAGGCAGAGTGAGGCAGTGGCATCAGGTGGCCCATGATGATTTGTGTACAGTGGCGTAGCGTGGGGGGTGCAGGGGGGCCGGCCGCACCAGGCACAACATCTGGGGGTTAGGGTTAGGGGGCGCAAATCCACGGGTTAGGGGACGCAAATTACTTGCCTTGTCCCGGGTGCTGACAACCCACGCTACGCCACTGTTTGTGTAGGAAATGGTGTGAAGTGTAAGAGGATAGAGCTTTGTGAGCCACATAGCCTGCCCTGTGCCTTCGAAGCTAGCCTGCTGTCCTCGGGGACACTATCCAGTTGCCAGTGTTGAAAGAAGATTAAACTGGCAGTCCAGTCTGCTTCTAGGCATGGAAGGGAGAGGGTGCCATATTCTCCTTTGCCTCAGGCAGCAATATGTCCTGGCAAGGGCACTGGGCCTAACCCACCATTAGCTTGCAATTGCTGTCAAAGCTAGCCTGCCTATGTTATTTAACTTATTTAACGAAACACAAGAGAAGGAAGCATCAGCAAGCACCATCTCTAATTGTGAACCCTTATTGTACCAGGTAAATATTCATTTGAAGGATGCCATGCTTATGTGTTTCATTAAAAATAACCCTGCTCTTAGAATTATGTTTCACCAAGGGAAATACACCTGTCAGAATGACCTTGGAGGAAACATATGAGCTGCATTCAGAAATTCACCTGAATATGCAAAGTGTTGCAATGGGAAAGGGACAGGGGTAGAGGTACAAGAACCACTCCCTTCAAAAAAGTGGTTTCCAATTTACTTCCGCTGAGTACACTTAGAGAAGCCTCTCTGCAACTGGAAGCTTGATAAGACAGGGCTCCATAAGAACTTAGGAACCTCTTCAGATCATCATGCTAAATGCATAAAGGACTGAAGAGTAGCACATTTACCTGGAAATGTTGAGGATGGGGCCTCGGGCCCTAACCATGGTCTAGGCAGATGCCTGAATATGCATAGAGAAGCGTTTCCTCTAGGCCCAGGCACAGTGAACTCACAAGTGTCATGGCAAACCATGGCAGCAAGACATGACAAATCACGTTTGGGGGAACAAACAGGCCACCACATTATTGATTGCAGATGTATTAAGCTCTTGGCTTAGCCATTGGGTGTGTATCTTGAATCAACCCATCTGATTTTCTGACTTATTATTTAGGGTCAATCCTGGGTTAAGGACGGTTGCTATGAGGTAGACCAGGCAAACTCGGTCCTCCAGATATTTTGAGACTACAATTCCCATCATCCCTGACCACTGGTCCTGTTAGCTAGGGATGATGGGAGTTGTAGCCCCAAAACATCTGGAGGTCCGATGCCTGTGCCTGAGGTAGACAAAACCATAGACTGGCCCAATTTGTCTCTGGATAAATTCCTTCCTGGCCACTAATATAGTAAGCAAATAGCAAGGCTATCAAATGGAGCAAACCACATCATTGAAGGAGGGAGAAAAGTCCGATGCTGACTGTGCTGCTGGGTTCAAGTGCTGCTGGTTTTTATTGGCAGCTGACAAACTTGACTGAAGCGAGACAGGAATAGGCTTCAGTCAGGTCCACCCTGGTGACCTCACCCTCATTCTTTGCTATGATTTAAATTTCCTGGGCTGAACCTGACTGCCTTAGCTGCTGATCGAGGAGCCAACAGCAGTTGCGAGTGCAACCACTGCTCCTGCTTGTATATCAGTAAGTGCTGTTTTCAGACTTGGTAAAAAGGTTATTTAAAAGGTGCTTAATGTTGGGTGTAAAAAAAAGTATACTTTTAATATGATTGTCTGCATGTTGACATATGTTTAACAGGAGATTGCACAATGAACACCAGTTTTAATTTGATTGAGAGGTATATTAGCATACCTGGAACCTCAAGAAAGCTAATGAGTTGCACTTTGGTTTTTGGGCTTCCTGTTTCCAATGAGATTTGTTGTCTGCTTTTCTTTGTGGCTCAACATCTCCCAAAAGCAAAAAATAAAAAGAGCATTCCCACCTCTATATTGCAATCATTTACAATACTGGTTGTTTTAATATATAATTGAGTTACTGTGACTTTCCTTTCCTTTGAAACTTGGGGGGGGGGGGAGAGAACAAAGCATGGAAAAACAAAGGAAACTTTCTTTCAAGAATATGCAGGAAAATATCTTTCAAATTTCTGCATGTCAAAGGCTAGAACAGTGCGTCAAATTTCATTCATTTTTCATGTCTTTTTGTTGAAAAGCTTTCATGCATTGGTTGCGCAACATGCAATAGAAGCAGTGCTTTTAATTTTTGACATGAGGCCTATTATTGGTTATCTATTGGTTATTGGTTGCCTATTGTTGTTGGCAGGGCTTTTTTTTCTAGAAAAAGAGGTGCTGGAACTTGTTGAGCTTTTTTCATATTGTGGACAACTGATCAGGTGACCTTTGTGGCTGCTTAGTTTGCTGTCAGAGTACCAAATGCTGATGGGCCACTTCGGTTATTTGTTTTGATCTTTAATCTTGACTAGGAAAGCCCTTTGAATGGAAGCCTTCTTCAAATAGTTGACAGTCCTCTGACTATTCTTCAAATAGAGGGTTGTTTTAGGACTCATTGTCACTGTAGGCATAGGGAAACATACTGGTCATGGAGCCCAAACTTTTGTGTGCTGCACCTGCAAAACATCTCCATTCTCTTTCATTTCTGAAATTGTTCTTTATGTGTAATCCTTTTGTTCAGATAATGCTCTCCATGTGCAATTCTTTGGGGGCACATAGATTGTCTCATTCTGAACAGCCCCAATATTCACACACACACACACACACACACACACACACATTTGTAAATGGTAATAACATTTTATACTTGGGACAGGGTACATTTGAGATTTTGAGAGTATGCCTGCTAGTCAGACCCAAATGTTAGCTTTTGCACATATTCAGTAAACAGGGTGGTGTAGGGGGGAAAAAAAGTTTCCACAATTCTGTCCACTAACTTTCACTCCCCTTGCATGAATATACAGTGGTACCTCAGGTTACAGACGCTTCAGGTTACAGACGCTTCAGGTTACAGACGCTTCAGGTTACAGACTCCGCTAACCCAGAAATAGTACCTTGGGTTAAGAACTTTGCTTCAGGATGAGAACAAAAATCTTGCAGTAGTGGTGTGGCAGCGGGAGGCCCCATTAGCTAAAGTGGTGCTTCAGGTTGAGAACAGTTTCAGGTCAAGAACGGACCTCCAGAACGAATTAAGTTCTTAACCCGAGGTACCACTGTAAAGTCTTCTGGGAGATTAGGAAGGAATACTTCATCTCCTTCCCCCTCTGCTTTTCATGGGCTGAGCCTGCATGAATGGTTAAATAAGAGGACTGGACCACCAATTCTGTTTTGGCTTCAACAAAGCTCAGTCCCCTGTAAAGTGATCAGATGCTTAGATGCTCATCTGCTGTCATTATAAGTAGTCATAAAAGAATGCCTGTGATGGAACCTAAATTCAATTTAACAACTGAGTATAATATATATCCCTTAAATAATGAGCTGTCAAGTTTAAACACTTGGACCTTCTCAAGCATGATGGATCATCTAATCACTTAGAGAAATTAAATAGGCAAGACCCAGGCTGGAAAAGCTTCGGACGTGTACTTTTTAATGGAATTCATGCAATTACAGAGCTATGCTTCTGATTTTAAGGACGATTCATCCTCTTTGTTTACAGCAAGTTAAATGAATGTCACCTGACACTCGGCAAGAGAGTCTAAAAGTTGCTTCTCTATCAGTCTTATAGGAGTTTTCAATTTAGATGCTGGAAGCCTTCAACCAATGATTGGTTTTATTCTCAAAATGCTAAGGAAAGGAATGGGCTTTCAATTACAAATACTGCATCTTGCCCTTTCACTAAGACTCAAAAAAGCAGGTAACAACGTGCTCATGAGTTATTAATTATCTCAACAGGTTACTGTCTTTTTTTCTGCCCAAGAGTTGCAGATGAGGCATTGGTTCCTTCTTGCCCAAGACTGCTAGTGGTTCCATTGCTAATCTCTTTCTCCTTGATGGTTTGGGTACTGCTATCATAGTAACAGTACAATCCTCAGATGTAAATCCCAGTGAGTTCTAAGGGGATTACTTCCAGAGAAATGGGTATAACAGCCTAAGGATGAGAGCCGATGTTAGTGGTACTCTGAGTAGAGTGATTGAAATCAATGGATTTAAGTCTACTGATTTGTATTGGGTCTGCTCCAAGTCTCTCTCTAAACTTTAATTGTTATGGCTACTAAAATGAGAAATAAATCCAACCTTAAATAGACATGGCAGATATAATTCTATATATTGTGGACATAGGACATGTGTGGCTACGTATCTATGTCATTTAATAAATAAAAAGGTAAAGGTAAAGGACCCCTGACAGTTAAGTCCAGTTGCAAACAACTCTGGGGTTGCGGCGCTCATCTCGCTTTACTGGCCGAGGGAGCCGACATTTGTCTGGGTCATGTAGCCAGCATGACTAAGCATGACTTTTGGTGCAACCAGAGCAGCGCATGGAAACACCCTTTACCTTCCTGCCAGAGTGGTACCTACTTTATTTATCTACTTGCACTTTGACGTGCTTTCGCACTGCTAGGTTAGCAGGAGCTGGGACCGAACAACGGGAGCTCACCCCGTTGCAGGGATTCGAACCACTGACCTTCCGATCGGCAAGTCCTAGGCTCAGTGGTTTAGACCACAGTGCCACCCACATCCCTCAATTTAATAAACAGAAGTGGATAATATTGAATCTAATGATGCAGAATTGGTACTTGTCAGCATATAGATGGCATATATATGTTTTGTATGAGTTATTAAAAAAAAAAAGGAAAACCAAAGAATGGAATTCTTCCAGTGAATTTCACTCATGTTTAATTTCTATCATTGTTTGTATGGAAAGATAATACAGAATGGGTTTTCACGAGGTTGAATGGATGTCGGCTGCATTTTTAGTAAACAATTACAACAAGCGCTCCCAAGAGCCACCAAACTCACATGGAAAAAATGCCTGAACCATCCCCGCCCCCCGCTAGAATACAAGGTTACAGCTGTTGCATTTCTATCTAGAGCACATGACAAAGATTTTGCCTACATAGGTCCTGGCATTCAATATTGTAAATGTCACATACTTTGAAAAGCTTCAAATATTCTCCCTTATCCTGTGCCACAAAACAATTACAGGGGCCATGTTCCTATCTTTTATCCACTAGCATTCCATGTAAGTAAATATATTTTAAAATGCGTTACAGTGTCATTTCTCCCCTTTTCAGCTGAAGACGCTGCATTCCATCAGGTTCCTTTCTTTCTGGTTATGACAACAAGATGCAAGGCTTTGTCAATCAAAAGCGTAGAGGCTATAGTGAAAAATAAAGAAGTGTTGAAAGCAGACATGTTTTGTGGGGATTGCAGCCAGGACCAGGGAACGGATAACCATGAAGAGCAGCAGGTGTTATGTAGGTTAAAAAGGTAAAGGACCCCTGGACGGTTAAGTCCAGTCAAAGACGACTATGGGGTGCAGCACTCATCCTTCTTTCAGGCCAAGGGAGCCAGTGTTTGTCCACAGACAGCTTTCTGGGTCACATGGCCAGCATGACTAAACTGCTTCAGGTGCAATGGAACATTGTAACAGAATTCCAGAGCGCACAGAAACACCATTTACCTTCCCGCTGCAGCGGTACCTATTTATCTACTTGCACTGGTGTACTTTAGAACTGCTAGGTTAGCAGGAGCTGGGACACAGCAACGGGAGCTCAACCCGTTGTGGGGATTCAAACCGCCGACCTTCTGATCAGCAAGCCCAAGAAGCTCAGTGGTTTAGATCACAGCGTCACCCGCATACCTAAGTGTTATGTATGTCTGCTGATGGCCCCAAAGGGCTAGCTAGCAGTCAGTCCTTTGAGGCGATTCCCATGAAGGAAAATATGTTAGCATGGGAAATCTACATGAATACAGGAGGGAGGTGGGTTCAGGAGCAGGACACTAGTTGCTTTGTTTTCGGTTCTCACTACGGATCTCTCCTGCAAAATTCGTATCAGTGTCGCTGTTGTTTTCAAACTTTTTGCCATCGGATATGATTGCCACATCAACATGTTTTTGACACAGAACGCAAGAATGCTGCAGAGGATTGTGGACACTTCCAAGGGAGGGGAAGCTTCTCCAGCCTAAGGGTCACATTAACTTCTGTGTGACCTTCCAAGGTCCATGTCTTGGTAATGGGCAAGGCCAGAAGCAAAAAGAAGTGGGCAGCACAACAAATGTAAATTTTAACTTTGTTCACTAGGCTAGTTTCTACACACCCTTCTCTGCATCCTTCATTGAGACAAGCAGGAGACATTATCTCAGGGTTCAAAGACACATTCCTACCGGGGATGAGGAAACATTTGGGATACGAGACAGGGCCAGTGAGGGGAGTGGGCTTTGGAGAGTTCTGGAGACCAGGAAGAGAGGCCTGAGGTTTTTCCACCCCTGTTCTGATACAGATCTAGTGAACTCAGTCCCAATCTTGTAATGAAGAAGTGTGTATAATATCATACCCTCCAACATTTCTCTGAAGAAAATAGGGACATCAATATTAATAATAATACCTTGTCCAACTGACTGGGTTGCCCCAGCCACACTAGGCAGTTGCCAACACATATAAAAACATAATAAAGCATTTAAAAAAGCTTCCCTATACAGGTTGTATAGTTCCTTGGCTTGGGAACTGCATAACTCCATACTCTCTGATGAATAGGAACATCCTACCATACCCTCCAACATTTCTCCAAAGAAAATAGGGATATCCTAAGGAAAAGCAGGACCAAATCCTAAGGAAAAGCAGGACCAAACTGGGATGGCTTCTTTAAATCCAGAACTGTCCCTGGAAAACAGGGACACTTGAAGGGTCTGTAATATTCAAAGCTGAATGAAGCACTGTATGGAAGCTCCCTTCTGTTTGAGTATACGCAGAAAGGCAAGAAAAGATCAAATAATGAGGTCTAAAAGCAAGCAGACAACAACAACAACAAAAACCACCTATGGTGCTAATCACAAATATTCCAGCACACTCCCATGACTGAAAAGTTTATGTACAAAGCAGCTGTTGTTTTCTGCGTGTGCTGACTCAAGCAGAGCCACAGTGGGGAAATGAAATAAGAAGCTAGAGTAACTGCTGTACACAGAATATTCAATTTGATATTCCATTAGAGCAGCCTTTCTCTAGGGGCCCAGCTTCATCCTACTGAGGAGAAAGGTACAAAAAACAGTTAGTATGGGATTTACCTTAGCTAGACCCAAGAGACTTGAGTTAGGTAATGAATTATTCCAACTGAATTAAGATTGATTTGCTCATTTACCATCCTAATACAGCAGCGGATGTGGCTAGCTGGGGCTTGGGATTTGTCGAGGGTCCCAAGTCTAAGATAGATCTTGTTAGTTTCCTATTCTCTACTGACAATCCAGTCTATGGAAAGGGATAAAGCAGTGAATGTCTCCATTATAAATCATCCTTATTGAGTGACCACTTTTATGGCGAGGAACCTAGCTCCACTAGAGAAGTTTCATATAACCATTAATAGCTTTTATCGTTAGTTTATAGGTTGACCCAAAGAGTCATAAAATGCCCCACAAGTTAAATCATGCAGTTAATAAAAAAAAAAGTAAATAGCAATCACTATGGAAATAATTGGAAAACCTTAACATGAAAAATATGGCTTCCAAAAATTATGTACTTATACCATCAGGTTGTTGCCAACTTAGTTATATATACATTTTGTATTCCAGAATTGGACATTGTATTATATGCTAACATTACATCAAATAACAATTGATTTGTTAGCATCCAACTGACTCGAGAAATAATTCAGTGTGACTCCGGGACTGAACTCAAATTGCTGCATTATGGGTCTCTGCCACTATTGGTCTTGTCCACTCAATCTGCTGGAGCCAGTCTTCACATGCAGGGCAGGTCGCTAACTCATTGAGAGTTTGAGACCCCTTGGCTACCCTCACCTGGTTTAGCTGGCCAGTCAAAGCCATTCCTGGGGTGTGGTCACAGGTGAGAGCTGAGTGCAGGGTGGGGACCAAAGGTGGACAAACTACCCCAGAGGGAGCAGGGTGTGTCCCCCACCAGAGGTACTACCCTTCCCCTAAAACCCCATACACCCCTACGATTAGTTTACTAGCTGCACAAGCAGTCTAAGAGGTCATTCTGAACCTAATAAACAGATGCAGCAATGAAAATGTTAGCAGTGAAGTCTAAAATGCTTTGATGTTTCAATCTCTACTGGTGCATAACACCCTTCTCACCCACATTTCAAATAGGCCTTCTCAGTAGTGGTTCCCCATTTTGGGAATGCCCTCCCTAGTGAGGTGTGTCTGTTTTGATCATAAGTGACTTTCAGGAGAAATTTTAAAAGGTTCCTGTTTACCCAGGCAACATCATGAAATTAGCGCCTGTGGGTTATGTGATTGATTTTAAATGTTTTTAGATGTTTACATGTTTTGAATTTTTTTTAAAGAAGGTTTTGTCATTGTTTTTAAAATGTTTTAGGTATGTTTTGATTTTATTTCAAATTGCATTGTTTTAGCTTATTGAGTTTTGCTGCCCTTGGCTTCTTTGGTTGGAAGGATGGGATAGGAATTTAATTAAATGATTGATGATAAAATCAGATTTTTGCAAGAGTGGTATGGAAGGTCAGATCTGAGCTCAGGACACCACCAAAAATAATAGGATATTCCTATGCATGTGTGTTTCAAGCACATTACATCATGAAAACAAACGGTGTGTAAGTTGCAAGCTGGGTAGTGCAAATCATCACTGGCTTTCTGATTTCTTTTGTCAGATTCAGATAGTAAAATAAAACCAGATTGTTTCAGAGGAACATGATATTTGCCAATTTCCAAAATAATTTATCTGATCTTCACCTCTTGGGCAGGAATATGGTGCTTTTACACTTCTCCAAATGTTGTTCACGGTCCTCAGCAATTTAAACATGTCACAATTGATATTTCCATACATAATGTGAGAGGAAATAACAGTTAAGTATGCTTTAAAATACTGTGTGTGTGTGTGTGTTCATATATAAATATGAATAAAGAATAAAGAATCACAGAATGCATAAATAAAGAAGAATGGAATTATAGGTTTAAACATGCAAACATATTATGGACCACAAAAATAGAGATTAACCTATGCCTATGTTGTTGTTTGGGAAATTTGGGTCAAGCATTCCTTCAAGGCTGGTTTTGCACTTATTAGCCATCTTATGAAGTGACCTATACAAGACAGCACTGAATGGCATTCATCACCATCATGGTAGTGATTAATAGAATACCTATTGTTCTCTAGCAATTTACATTATGACCTTATTCAAATCTGTATCTATGGTTTAGAAGTGATAAGTATGCCAAGATATTATATAGCCTCGACAACAGATGCTTAAACATAATTGTTCCCTAAAAAAGCTCTCCAACTTCTGCTAACAACCTTGATGCCCTTATCTCTCTGAAAGAGAATAAATGCTCCAATCTTTAGGAACTGATGGAACATTGGTCTGTCAACCTCCATCTTAGCTGCTATTTTCACACAAGACAGAAATAACCCATGCTTAAAATAGTCTCTTAATCTTAACTTTGTTTCCTAGCTGTAGATTTAGGACCAAAACGGGGGGAAATCATGGAGCATTGGTTTATCAGTGACCATGATAACTAATGCAGTTCTAGGTTTAGAGACAGTGCACCTCTAAAGGCCAGTTGCTTGAGGTGGAGAATAAGGGGAAGTGGGGCCAAGTTATCCCTTTGATGCTCTGATTGTGAGCTTCCCAAAAAGGAAGGAGGAGAGGACAGAGCATGAAGAAAGTGTTGTGCATGGAGAGGGGCCCTTTCCCCATCTGGACCCTCTGAGAAACTCAACAAACCTGCCGCACCAGAACTGGGTCTGGAGAGTGCAGCTGCATGGGACACAGCTGTGGGCAGTCTGAGAAAGTACCAACCACTCACTGGGTGACCTTGGGCCAGTCACTCACACTCAGTCTTGCCTACCTCAGAGCGTTGTTTTAATGATGAAAAGGAGGGAAACAGCCTTGAGCTCCTTGAAGTAAATGTGGGCTACACATGTACCAAATAAATATTTTTTTTGGTAGCAGGTCTATCATAAAGTGACGCTATGATCACACCATATATGCAACACTGAATGGGATTGTTAAAGAGGGCAGAGCTTTGTTATTACACTTTTAGAGAACTCATAAAATCTTTCCAGGTATCTCTAGCCAGATGTTTGTCTCGCATTACCTATAAAGCTAAAGTAATTTACTCTGCTGTCAATTTGTTTGATGCTGCAGGCAGAAGTCATTGGGATTTTATGAGTTGCTTTTTCTTCTTGATAGTCGCCATGCCCAAAATAAAGCTTCCCTCAAAGGTTAGTACATGACTGAGCATCTCCCATTAACTGTATTCATTATTAATTGAGCTTTACTCAGAAATAAAAAGGCTGATGGGAAAGATATGGAAAGCAGGTATGGACCAAGTTAAATGCTTTGTTGTCCGACTCAACATCTGAACATCAGCTTAAGACTTGATCATTTATTGCTGCCAATTTGTGTTTAAAGTGTCATTGCTTTTAAGCTGCTTTATTGTGCATTTTTATATTCTGCTTTATACAGTGGCACCTTGGGTTACAGGTGCTTCAGGTTACAGACACTTCAGGTTACAGACTCCGATAACCCAGAAATAGAACCTCGGGTTAAGAACTTTGCTTCAGGATGAGAACAGAAATCGTGCAGCAGTGGAACAGCAGCAGCGGGAGGCCCCATTAGCTAAAGTGGTACCTCAGGTTAAGAACAGTTTCAGGTTAAGAACGGACCTCCAGAACGAATTAAGTTCTTAACCCAAGGTACCACTGTATTACATATTGTCTCATGTGAGCAACCTTGTATTCCTATCTTTGAGGAAGGGTGGCGCATGTAACAGATAAAGAGATATTTCTCAGTAATTAAGACAGACAAACACATAGCAAGCTGAAAATATTGTTTCTTAAGTCATTTCTTATAATAGCCAACTCTACAGTATTTCCTTAGGCAACACAATTATTGGGATATCAGCAAAAATCTGTTACTTGAAAGGAATCTGAACTATCATCTTTTAGATTATAAGCATGCACTTTTTCTGCTTGAACCATTTATTTCAGAGATGGGTAACCTGGGGCTTATGGGAGTTGGAACTCAACATCACCTGGAGGACCATGGGTTCCCCATCCCTGATTTGCATAATGCTTTGGCATACATTTCCTCTTCTGCGAATCATTGCAATACTTTTCTGCAGACTGGAACAGCACATAATGTGGTTGGGTCCATGCAGTTATCCTGGTAATATCTGTTCTTTAGCAAATATGAGGGGGAAATGACATGATCAGTATCCAGACTGCAGATCTACAGCCATTAAAAGGAGCTAACAAACAGGTATTAGAATCTGATGTATCTGTACATATAATTTATATGTATTATAGGAAAATCAGCAACTGACAGGTTGCAAAAGATGCTGCATGTACACTGACTGTTCCTTTGTTTTCATCAAATGGGCTTTGAAACTGAGAGAAAACAGCCTAGCATCAGAGCATTTTATGTGTGAAATACCTCTTATTAAGTTGTCTACAGAGCATACAGAATGCAGAATAAGTGCAATATTTGACAAGAAAGAATATGTGTTAAATAACATAGTCTGACTGATGTTTAACACAAAATGGAAATGCTATTTCCGCATAGTGCAGACAGTTGATAAGAAAATGTTCCTGTAAACACTTTCTGCAGTCTTTTATATATTCACTCTGACTTCTCTGCAATCCAGTTAGTTGCCAGCAAGGGGGGGGAGGGGTGTGTGGAGTCCTACAAATTCATTACCATTTTGGTAAAAGTTCTCGTGAGAAATATAGTTAAGGTTGCAGAAGCATGCATATATCAACAGCCAAAGAAACTGCAAAAGGTGGTGACATGACATGACAATCTGTAACTGTGCCATATGATAAAATACAATGAAGGGTGGCTACAAACATCAGAGGGAGAAAAGAACCAAGTTATGAAAAAGGGGAATTTGTCAAGAAAGCAGAACCTATGTCCTTTGCCAGCCTAGTAATCCCCCTTTCCAAATTAGGTGTTCACATAATTTTTTTGTGTTTTATCTCTTTGTTATTATTGGATTTTCCTCAATGGCAGGTGGATCTTGAGTCCTTCAATCACTGGAAGTATGTAACAGCTTTAACATGCTTTCCTTCTCATTCCTTGAATTGGACTATGGTGCTAAGCAGTAAACAAAAGTCATGTGGTTGAAAGATGCGATTCTCCATATTTCACGTTATTCTTCCCTATGAGTGGGGCAAGTAGCCTGTGTAACATATCGTTAAGCTTTTTCCACTCTGTATATTTCTGCTACAGCATGTTGAACCTCAAAAACCATTATTTTCACTCTTAGACCACTTCATTTGTAAATAAATATTGCCAATTTAATCCTGGTGTGATATTCTTGACTCTTTGGAGCATATTGGGTTCTACTGATCATTGCTAAATCACTGTCAGTAAGGTATTATTTATACTCAATGATGTCTGGCTTATAGTACACAATAATATTGAGTAAAGATCCCCAAAGTATAATTGCCAATGGCCCGAAAATATTTTCTGCAGATAAACACATGTTATATAGATATGTGTAAGATGCACAGAAGCAGATCTTTGTAATGACATCCCATCCAGAACTAGTTATGAATCGCCCAAGAATATTATGGAAGGTCCAATTTAGAATTAATAATAATAATAATAATAATAATAATAATAATAATTATTTTATTATTTGTACCCTGCCCATCTGACTGGGCAGCTTCCAACATATATAAAAACACAAACATTAAAAAAAACTTCCCTATACAGGGCAGATGCCTTCTAAAGGTTGTATCTGCTTGTCTTCTGATGGGAGGTACTTATCTGCTTGATATCTGATGGGACACAGGGTGGGTGCCACTACCAAGAAGGCCCTCGGTTGCATGTGCTAACAGCTGTTACTTATGCAGCACAGCACAGGAGCTGACTCCTGGGAGCATGGGAGCTTTGGCCAGGGGGCCCCCAAGTTGATGAGCATTCCCATTCAAATGGTTTGTTTGCACAGCATCATGCGATTGATTATGTGGGTTGGGGCTCACCTGGGCCCCCACAATATTTTATTCAAGTTGGCACCCCTTCAGTGCATCCAGGATGGTTGCATGGGCTGTGTAGCTGCTCTGTGATCTATATGGTGTGAATTTGGTCTTCATTGCATAACTATGGGATAGTGAAGAGAGCTCTGTATCACAGCTACCGTGCAAAAATCTTTGAAAGACCATTTATTGAAAACACGGTGAACCCATGCTATGAACCTATTTTATTAAAACACTTTTCCTTTTCCAGTAACCTAACCAGACAGGCAACCAAAACATATTCCTATTTATTGACAAATTACTTATTCACCTACCTATTCATAAGATGAGACTGAGCAAAGGGGGGGGGGGAATAAATCATAATACACAGCTGGGAAAGTATCTGGAAGGGAAAGTAAGCCTTCCATTAGGGAACAAATCTGAAATTCTAGCTCATCCTGTTTGCATCAATCTCATCATATAAAAGTTTAATGTGGATTTCAAGGTGAGCATTAGTTTTAATTCATATGCTTTATGTTAAAATTAGAAGCAGAATTTTAAGGAGCTTGTGTCGCTGCAGGTAAAGACCACTTTTCAGAGGAGATCAGGGCATGTCATAAATGGAGTTGATAACGTTTGTCAATTTATAAATCTGCATATCATATTTATTGTACATGCTATATTAGCACCGAAGATAAGACAGCCTTCAGTTCAGCTACTTACTGCAGAGAGATTTGCAAGCCTTCCGTGTTCACTGTCTGTATCCCACCTCTCTAAGTAAATCATACATTTTCTCAATAGCTTCCAACTTGCTAGCCACTGCTCCTACAGAGGTGGTCCTGAGGGACAAGCTAAGCATGGCATTAAATGTGTATTTCTATTAAGTGCACAAGAAAGATGAGTGTAAACGTTCTTCCCTAACTGGAGACCCAACAGTTCCTCTAAAAACTGCTATTTGCAATGGGAAGAATGGCCCCATTTGCAACAATGGGTGCTTTCCTTCCCATGCAAATAACAGCAATTTCCACCCCGGACTAAAATGGAGGAAAGCATGGAAGTTCCCACTCCTCACCTGCTTAACTCTCAAGAATTATCAACCCCTCAACAGCTGCTACATGCATTTTTCAAATCCTGCCCATTAAAAGCAAAGACAATTCCAGCATTGTGCCTAGTTCATCCCTGACAGTACAGATACATTTGCAGAGTGCATAAAACATCAAACTGCACATGGTTCTGAATACAAGACTGGCTCTCACAAGACCACCTACAATTAGTGTAATTACAAATTATTTTCAGTATGAGTAGCCGGCAGCTTCCACTCCAGAGCCAGGTATGGCAATCTAAATAGTATTGGTTTAATGTCTAAAAGGGACGCGGGTGGCGCTGTGGGTAAAACCTCAGCGCCTAGGACTTGCCGATCGCATGGTCGGCGGTTCGAATCCCCGCGGCGGGGTGCGCTCCCGTCGTTCGGTCCCAGCGCCTGCCAACCTAGCAGTTCGAAAGCACCCCCGGGTGCAAGTAGATAAATAGGTACCACTTACCAGCAGGAAGGTAAACAGCCTTCTGTGTGCTGCGCTGGCTCGCCAGATGCAGCTTGTCACGCTGGCCACGTGACCCGGAAGTGTCTGCGGACAGCGCTGGCTTCCGGCCTCTAGAGTGAGATGAGCGCACAACCCTAGAGTCTGTCAAGACTGGCCCGTATGGGCAGGGGTACCTTTACCTTTACCTTTAATGTCTAAAACCCTGACTCTTCTTGTTCTTGTCCTTTCTGTTGTTCTGCAGGCAGTAACCATTTTAGGTGTGTCCAATACAAGTGTGATGGCGCATACGTGCATTGCACAGAACCCAGAAGCAACCCCAAAATGTTACAAAAACACCAGAAAAAGTGGTGAAGCGGGACAGGGCAGGGCTGGAACAGGGCTTTTTCAATGGTGTTTCAAATATATGCAATTTTACTTAAACATGTGTTGCCTTGGAACATAACCCCCACGTAAACTGGGAGTTGCTACAACATTCATCCTGGGGTTTAAGTGACAACCAACATGTTCACTGATGTAAGGGACTTAAAGATGATTCATTTTCTCTGTATTGAGGCCTGAGGGCTTACATGTGGCTGCCAACAGACATTATGCTGTCGGCTGGTTTTTTTTGCCTGAATATGGATTACACTGAGCAAAGCTTTTATATTATTGTAATTCATCCATTTCTGTTACACTGATCCTCAATAGTTACCTGCTGTTATTTGAGCTGTCGTCACTGGGGATTTCCTGATTGTGGTTGCAAGAAATTCAACCAATATTTGTTTTCAACTCCTGCTGGCTGCAGTTATGCAAATTTCAGTTGCCACATAAAGTACTGCTACATGGAGGTCCTCTCAGTTCAGCAAAGTAACCTGGCACACTGGGGGTCCCCTTCATCTTTCTTCTTCTTGCTGGCCCATGGACAGTCCACTTTGCCCCCTGCCCCAAATATCAAGTCTTTATTGGGGGGGAGCCCTTCTACAGGATCAGCTGGTCCAGTCCATCCAAGCTGGCGACCAGGAATACTCCTATCTGCTTACTCCTAACATCTCTTGATATATGGTTTATTTACACACACACATATAACCTGAGACTACAATGCAATGCAGGAATCTTTTGCTCAACATGGTGCTTGAACCCATGATCCTGAGATTAAGCATCTCATGCCTTTGTACTCTTAATGGCCCATCACCCAGTTGATCACCTCAGCACAGGAAGCTAGCCTGGCTTATATTTTAACACTTGCTGGTTCCAGAGGTTAACAGGTTCTCACATTCAGCCTGCTCCCACCACCACCACCAAACACATAACAATATGTTTGACTACAGATTTCAGTTTACAAGACTGATATTTATTTGCTCATTTTCCCTATGCAAAACTAGTGCTTTGGGACACAATAAGCCATTTCCATTGTGCCGCCAAGGTCAATGAAATATTAATTAAAGACATAACATCTCATAATTATCATTCAATTTCATTATAGCACCACAATGATTGACTATGGCCATTTCCCACTAACATGTAAAGCAATGACTGTAATTACTAAGTAAGGACACAATCATTTCTCCCATTACATTTCCATGATCTCTCCCATTTAATTGTTTTATCTTTTCTTCCCACAGAACAATGGCATGCTTTGCTGCAGAAATCAATTTATTATCTCTATGGAGTCATGATGACTTAAATGGAAAGTTTGTTGTGTTCAGACAGAAGCCACTTGATTGATTTTTGCCAATTTCCCCCAGCATTACATGCTGTCTTGGAGGTCCCCCTAATCTTTAAGCTTTTGAGGGCACAATGGGGCATAGCCTCTGGTGAGATATAGGGCAGAAAAGGTCTGGAATATCACACATGGTTTTATAAACGTTCGAATCCAAGCTCCCTTTAAGAGCTTAACAGAGCTGCTGCCGTGAGCAAGATGTATACTACTGATCAACAAAAGAGGGGTACATTATTTAAAAATAAAAAATTTCCAGTATCATAATGCCATTACACAAATCTATGGTGCAGTGGAATGCAGTGGAATTTTTCATAGGGAAACAGAGTCAGAGGTGCCAGCTTTCAAAGGCAGTCTGCAGGGGAGGGCATTGTGTGTGAGAGCATTGTGCCTTCCTCCTCAAGTCGGGCAGAAACTTCCCAGGCTTTGTGAAGGAGGCACCAGGTTTCTGACAGGATGCTGGAGCCCTCCTGCCTCCTTCCCAAAGCTGCAAGCTCACCCCCTCCCCAAAACACCAGTGGGAAATGCCCTGCCACTTTACACTGGTAAAAAAATGTAAAGGCAAAGGACCCCTGATTGGTTAAGTCCAGTCAAAGATGACTATGGAGTTGAGGTGCTCATCTCAGCTTTCAGACCAAGGGAGCCAGCATTTGTCCACAGACAGCTTTCTGGGTCATGTGGCCAGCATGACTAAACCGCTTCTGGCGCAGCAGAACACCGTGATGGAAACCAGAGCGCATGGAAACACTGTTTACCTTCCCGCCGCAGCGGTACCTATTTATCTACTTGCACTGGCGTGCTTTTGAACTGCTAGGTTGGCAGAAGCAGGGACCGAGCAATGGGAGTTCACACCGACAAGAGGATTAGAACTGCCAACCTTCTGATCAGCAAGCCCAAGAGGCTCAGTGGTTAAGGCCACAGCGCCACCCACGTCCCTTTTTTAATGCTGGTAACAGATACATCAGATGACATTTCTAATCACCTGCCTTAGCTCACTGTATGTATTCATTTTTCAAATGTGAGTCCAGGGATACTTTTTTCCTTGTGCAAAGGAAATATAAACAGCGACGGCTACAATGTTGAAGGAAATTTCAAAAAGCCGCAAAGAAGACATCCACATCCCTCAGGCTTAAATAATGTATTAAGAAATATTCTTAATTTGATGATATGCTTTAGGATTCAGAGCATTATGGATACAACAGTCAAGGGTGGATTTGGCATCATTACGTAAACAGTCCTCAAAACCACCCAGCTGAAAGAAATATCAAACAGATAATTTAGGGGCTATTTTATCATATTTTAAAATGCATCTTTTCATCTAGCTCTGACCCACGGCCTTTGCTGGAAATAACTTCCATAAGCAGTGGATTATGCTATGCAAATCCCATTGTTCAGATGAGGTTACTGATCAGTACGTATTCTAAACAGTCAGATCCCTCATCTCCCAGAAGAAAAAGAACAACATTCATTTCCCCATTTTCTCTTACAATAACATCTTCATATAATAACCACATATCACAAGTCTTTTGGGTCCCCCCCATCCCTGTTTTCTTCAGCAGCTGCGCCTTTTGCCTCACGATACCCAAGGGGTATGATTATAGGATAGTGCCAACACACCTCCTGCTGGGCTGAATTGCTTTAATATACTAATTACAACTGAAGTTGAATGGTTACATTTTCATCCCAAACTTTGTACATCAAAATGATCTCATCAAATGGCTATTTTATATGCCACAATAGAAATTGGGGTAAGGAGGGGGGGGGAGTGGAGGATACACGCCACAAAAGGAAAGAGAGGAAAAATGCTTTCAAGGCTTGTCATCTGCCATGGAAAGATTACCACCAAGGAAGTCAAACAACTGACACAGACTTTGCAAAAATCGCGGGCGAAAATAATATTTCCTGATATTTGAGCATCTTTGTGATTACATAAAAGCTCAAGCTTGAAAAGGATTCACAGTGTTGCCAGCATTTGCATATGCATGGAATAAGTCTCTGAGGATGATTTGAATTTAATCCAAAGATGTTGATAAAATTACCTCCTTCTGACACAAGAGTGCCAGCAGGGAAAGGGGGGAAATGGGATGTTCCTCTGTCCTCTGCTAGGACCGAACTCTTGCCCCCGGAACAATGGCTTTGGAAAGAATTGTGCCCCCACAATTAATCCACAACACAGTAGCACCATGCAAGTGCTGCTGTGCTAGTGTGTTGGCTGATCCTTGCCTATTCTTTTGATGAACTGTAGTTATTTTGAGTATTCTTTAAAGGAGTGATGGGAAGTCAGTGGGCCTCCAAAGGTTGCTAGATTACAAGCTGCATGCTCCTTGACCACTGGCTTTGTGTGATGAAAATTGGAGTCCAACAACATCAGTTTGCCAATTTGCTATCAGATTCAAGGTTCTTCTGCTAATTCACCTAAACTACCTGGGCCCTAAGTACCTTTAAGCCTGCCTGAATCTTCATGCTTCACCTTCACCACCAATATCCTTTGATGGGACACTTCTTGGGGTTCCCCAAACCCCTGAGGTTGGTGTTTACTAAGCACCAAGCCTTTAGTGTGGCATCTCCTGCTAGTATGGGTGCTGCAAGAATCATACCTGCCTTCCTTTAAACGCTGCCTAAAATTGTGTTGTTTAGACAGGCCTTTGCAATGTGATTTTCTTTTTACCAGCCAGTATTTATTGATGGTTTTATTTATCTTGTAATTTTGTAGGGCACATACTGCTGTGTTGTATTTTTTATGACAGTGTGGTCTATAAATATTCCAAGAAATAAGTAAGACACCTGGAGGGCTGTAGGTTCACTGCCATTTCTTTACACTGCTCTACTAATTCAGCACGGAAAGCCTGAAATCCCATACTGAGAATGAAAACAAGTCATCTAATGTGAAATTATGTAAGCCACACCAGAAGTAACAAGCAATAAGAAGCTAGTGGAAAGTAAGGCTGTGTAAACACTGTACCTTTAAAGCATATCTGAAGCACCTTCTTTCCCTCAGAGAATTCTGGGCACTGTAGTTTGTTAAGGGTTGTTGGGAACTGTAATGCTATGAGGGGTAAACTGCAGCACCCAAAATACTTTGAGGAAAATAATGCATTTCAATGTAAAAGATAAAGGTAAAGGACCCCTGGACAGTTAAGTCCAGTCAAAGGCAACACACTCATCTTGTTTTTCAGGGCAAGGGAGCCAGTGTAGGTTGGCAGGAGCTGGGACAGAGCAGTGGGAGCTCACCACTGTCACAACAGCATTCCAAAATTCAGCTAGAACGAAACTTAATTCTGCACTAATTTGAACATTCAAAGATTGGGATGAAATTCAAATGAGGAAGAATTTGGGGAGCACCCATATCTGTACAGTGGTATCTCAGTTTTTGAATGTAATCCGTTCTGGAAGACCATTCGAGTTCCAAAACATTCGAAAACTGAAAACTCAATACGGAAGCCTCAAAACAGAAAACTCAATATGGAAGCCACGTGACATGTTCAACTTCCAAGGTGTGTTTGAAAACCGAAACATTTACTTCCGGGTTTATGGTGTTCAAAAACTGAAATGTGCACCAACAGAGATGTTCGAAAACCAAGGTACCACTGTACCTTGTTTTCTCTCCTCAGCCTTTGCATGGCTTGGTTTACCAAAGAGATAACCAACAGGGGTGCCAGCTTGAATAAAATATTGGGGGGGGCCTAGGTAAGCCCTGCCCCGATCAATCACAAGTCACAGCACGCACACACCATTTGAAAGGCAATGCCCATCGACTTTGGGAGAGCCTAACCCCCTCAAATGTTTTCCTGGGAGTGGGGCTGAAGGGATTGGCCCCTAGGAGTTGGTTCCTATGATTCCCAGTTGATACTGACTTTCTTTTTATGAGAGCATTTCAGGACTTTTCCAATACCAATGAACTATGAGACATTTGTCTCCATAATCTTTATGACTGGCTCTAGGGACAGGAGGCTGAGGAAGAGGACCTTGTTTTTGAGGATTCCTGCTTGGGGAACAATCTAAGAAACGTGAAATTTATCAGGTAGATAGCACATATCCAGAACTGCAGGGCTTCTGCAGAGATGGAATGCGGAACATGAGCAGATAATGAAGGCAGGTCTCATATTCTCCACAATATGTTTCTACTTTCCCTTGTAACATAATCACTTTTATTATTGTTTAATTACAGGCACATCATTAATATCAATGAGAAATTAGTCGGGGGGAGGAAGACGACCACAGTTCTGGACCCTTCAACAGTAATTTTAAAAGCACTGATTGAAGCAATTAAAATTTTATGGTTACATTAACTCTAAAATAAGAATTTGGCTTTGTTCCTACAACATATGGGGGGGGGTGAGTGCTGTATAATTTTTATATTTTAGATTTTAGATTTGCATCTGGTCTGAGGTATTCTGCAGGCAGCTAAATCTCAGAGGAGTTAATCCTTTCTCTTCCACCAGCACAATAGCTAATAGCTAAATTCTACCTCCATCTGAAGAAAATGCCATGACTAAAGTGATTTTCATATCCTGAACAGGATCCAGGCCAACCACAGTGTAGAAATTACAGTGAACACTTTGTTGATATGGTGATTAAGATAGCATCATAGAGTAGAGAAAGCAAGGAGGATTAGAGAAATATAATATTTATTGTGAACCACACAAAGTGAAATCAAAGGAATTGTGTGTTTATGCAGAGGAAAGGAGTTGTATGTAGAGGACGTCTTCGCACCAACATCGGGTCAATTTTGCAAACAATTTACCGATTTATTTGGATCAAATATATCCCCAGTGTTTTTCTATTACTGATAGCTGAAGGAAAATAACTTTATTAAGTAAAGCTAGAGTATCATCAAAAAGATGAGTAAGTCAAATGAACTCAGCACAAGAGAACTGAAGTGCCATCAGCAAAAGATAAGAATAAATATGCTGGTTTTTTGATATACAGTGTTATGTGAGGCGTGTAATGCAGAACTGATAAAGTTTTCCCTGTTTAAATCCCTTCTTCTGTACAAATCCTGGACTTGCAGATCTTCAGAACTGGACACATAGAAGTCAAAACTTCTATTCATGTGATAAAACCCATTTCAAGGATGCCTAACAGGGAATGAATACTGACTGCTGCTCCTTCTCCTTGTGACTACTGATTTGCTGGGGGTGGGGAGTGGGGACAGGCAGTGATGGAAAAGAGGCAGAGCAGCTGGGACCAGGAGCTCCAAGGATTAGTTGCTGGGTGTAGAGCTCAGTAGGTGCTGGCCCTGGCGTGAGTGTTCTGGTAGAGATGGATGGAAAGAAACCTTTGCCACATAGGTAAAAGGTAAAGGACCCCTGGACAATTAAGTCCAGTCAAAGGCGACTGTGGGGTTGCGGCGCTCAGCTTGCTTTCAGGCCGAGGGAGCCAGCATTTGTCCACAGACAGCTTTCTGGGTCATGTGGCCAGCATGACTAAACCGCTTCTGGCACAATGGAACCCCGTGACAGAAACCAGAGCGCACGGAAACACCATTTACCTTCCTGCTACAGCAGTACCTATTTATCTACTTGCACTGGCGTGCTTTTGAACTGCTAGGTGAGCAGGAGGTGGGATAGAGCAACGGGAGCTCACTCCGCCAACCTTCCAGTTGGCAAGCCCAAGAGGCTCAGTGGTTTAGACCACAGCGCCACCTGAGTCCCTTACTCTGCCACATATTAACACACCCACCCCAGCAGCATGGATCGGTGACTAGGATGGACCTCCAACAGAACAATTCAAATCCCTGTCTGGCGGGCAAAGTTGAATTTCCCTCTGCCCAGCCCTGCCAGCCTCCATGGGCCTCCCACCAGTGGATTAACACCATGGTCACTCCACTAGTATAAAACTCCCCCCCCCCCCGAAATGTGCAGTTGGAACTGCTGCCAGTGAGATACCTGCCAAGGGCAGCCATCAAAAGTGTCATAAAATGGGGTTTCTGGGATATGGGATGGGGCTGAGCTAGTCCAGGATCCTGGCTGCCATCACATGATGGGCCCAATCTAGACTCAGTAGATGTAACAGCAGGACTGTGGGTGTTATTGACATGCAGAGAGCTGCAAGGCCAGCTGGCTATCCCCAGCTGGGCCGTCTCCTTCCAGCCGTCCTGCTGTGAAGACCCATCGGCCTCTGCTCTGATGTAAATCAGCGACATGGGCTTCAAAGCCAGGGCACACTATCAGCAGATCGATCTGCGCACACAGAATAGGTGTGAGGCTTGTGAAAGCATACTACAACTACAGATTTATTCATCATAAATCAGGACAAAGAAACATGTTGTCTATTCTTAGAGAGAGAAAAGCAAAAGCTATACACACAACAGAAGTTCCCAGCAAGCTGTGCTGGAATGTACAGACATGTGACACACAACAGTTCCACATCTGCTCCTTAAAGTAGAATAGAAATCTCAACAGGTGTGACAGTCCTCCTAGAACTCTCTATAGTCCCACTGGCCTGTGGGGGGGGGGGAGTCAGAGAACTGGAATACCTCCCCCTCTCCACCTTTACTACTGAGTTCGTAACATAGGAGCCAGGTCCTAGGGGCTGAGGTCCCGTCAGCCCCCCTCAATAAAATAATTGAGGGGACTGCCCCCCCCCAACATTGATGGGCTTTGCCATTCAAATGTGCTGCATCATGTGATTGATTATGCAGGGCAAGGCTTACCTAGCACCCCCCCCCCAAATATTTTATTCAAGTTGGCAAAATGACTATTAAAAAAGAAACTGATTTGGGTGGTTTACAAATCTGATGTGGGCTGTGTTTACTAGCAAACCCTGCATAAGAAGGCAGTGCATGGCAGAGTATTACTGAGTGAATGAATGCCTTAACCTACAACTAGGATTGCCAACTATTCAGCCAATGGCATTTCTCTCTGTGCTATGCTGTGATGAAGTCACAGCAGCAAAGACTGCTGAAAAAGCTGGCCACCCTAAGAGATGGCAGTTTGTAATAGACAGAGACCCTGGGGGGACTGGTGACCAAGTGATCATTTGTGGTTGGCTAGTGGCATTAGGGGACCGAGAACTCCCAGAAGTGCAAGCTGGATTTCGAAGAGGCAGAGGAACCAGAGACCAAATTGCAAACATGCGCTGGATTATGGAGAAAGCTAGAGAGTTCCAGAAAGACATCTACTTCTGCTTCATTGACTATGCAAAAGCCTTTGACTATGTCGACCACAGCAAACTATGGCAAGTTCTTAAAGAAATGGGAGTGCCTGATCACCTCATCTGTCTCCTGAGAAATCTCTATGTGGGACAAGAAGCTACAGTTAGAACTGGATATGGAACAACTGACTGGTTCAAAATTGGGAAAGGAGTAGGGCAAGGCTGTATATTGTCTCCCTGCTTAGTTAACTTATATGCAGAATTCATCATGCGAAAGACTGGGCTGGATGAATCCCAAACCGGAATTAAAATTGCCAGAAGAAATATCAACAACCTCAGATATGCAGATGACACAACTTTGATGGCAGAAAGTGAGGAGGAATTAAAGAACCTTTTAATGAGGGTGAAAGAGGAAAGCGCAAAATATGGTCTGAAGCTCAACATCAAAAAAACGAAGATCACAGCCACTGGGCCCGTCACCTCCTGGCAAATAGAAGGGGAAGAAATGGAGGGAGTGAGAGATTTTACTTTCTTGGGCTCCATGATCACTGCAGATGGTGACAGAAGTAACGAAATTAAAAGATGCCTGCTTCTTGGGAGAAAAGCAATGACAAACCTAGACAGCATCTTAAAAAGCAGAGACATCACCTTGCCGACAAAGGTCCGTATAATTAAAGCTATGGTTTTCCCAGTAGTGATGTATGGAAGTGAGAGCTGGACCATAAAGAAGGCTGATCGCTGAAGAATTGATGCTTTTGAATTATGGTGCTGGAGGAGACTCTTGAGAGTCCCATGGACTGCAAGAAGATCAAACACATCCATTCTTCAGGAAATCAGCCCTGAGTGCTCACTGGAAGGACAGATCGTGAAGCTGAGGCTCCAATTCTTTGGCCACCTCACGAGAAGACTCCCTGGAAAAGACCCTGATGTTGGGAAAGATGGAGGGCACAAGGAGAAGGGGACAACAGAGGACGAGATGGTTGGACAGTGTTCTCGAAGCTACCAGCATGAGTTTGACCAAACTGTGGGAGGCAGTGGAAGACAGGAGGGCCTGGCGTGCTCTGGTCCATGGGGTCATGAAGAGTCGGACACGACTAAACAACAACAAGTGGCATTAAGAAGAAGCATTAAACCTCTGAATATGCTTGGGATCATAGTTGGAGACAGTGCTGTCCATGCTCAGGTCTTGCATGCTGGCTTCCATGTGGATCTTGCTGGCCATTGCGAGAGCAGAATGTCAGGCTAAATGAGCCGTTGGCCTGATCTAGCAGACTCTTCTTATGTTCCTATGACTGAAAGGATACAATTAAATATGGTCTGGCTGCGGATGCATTAGCTGGCATCCTCATTTCATATCTGCAATTTCCTAGCTGCCAAGCTTTGTACAGTTTCATGTGTGTCATTTTCTGAAAATTACTTAATGAGATAATTTTCATATTCAAAACTAATTATAACTGCAGATGTGCTTGATATCAGATCAACAATAGATGCTTTCTAGAGGGGATGGGAATGTTAAACAAGCTATGCTGGTAACATTAAAAGGAAGCAGGCATTAATTTTTAGAGGCTGAGCAGTGCAGTTTTGAAACAAACATCATTGCTGCAGCACTGACTGGAGATTTGATGGTGATGAACTCACAAACTAAGTTAGGGCAATAAAGTTATGTTGGAAAATGAATAATAGCCCATTAAACAAGATACAAATCTGTACTTTGTAAATGTAAGTATGGCCGAGACTGTTAATGTTCCTGGGTTTATTTTATTAATATATTTTAATGGATTTCATTAGGATGTTTTCAAATTAGGAGGTTGTGAAAATCACCCTCACTTAGGATGGGTGGTTGGGTAGAGTAGTGTGTTACATCCTCAACAATAAACTGTAGAGTCAACTGCAGAATCATTGTGAGATAAGAAATGGGGTTTTCATCCTAGCTCCAAACACAATCCAAGAATTAAATACACACAAACAAATACATTTCCATCACCTTTTAACTTTGTAGAAAGTAAAATATTACAGTCATACCTCGGGTTACACACACTTCAGGTTGTGTTTTTTTGGGTTGTGGACCACAGAAACCCGGAAGTACTGGAATGGGTTACTTCCGGGTTTCGGAGGTCCCACATGCGCAGAAGTGCTAAATCGCGCTTTGTGCATGCGCAGACGCGCCTCTGTGGGTTGCAGATGCTGCGGTTGTGAACATGCATCCTGCACGGATCACATTCATAACCTGAGCATCCACTGTACAGTGGTACCTCGGGTTACAAACACCTTGGTTTACAAACACTTTGGGTTACAGACTCCGCTAACCTCGATGTAGTACCTCGGGTTGAGAACTTTTCCTCAGGATGAGAACAGAAATTGCATGCCAGTGGCGCAGCGGCAGTAGGAGGCTCAGGTACCTCAAGTTAAGGGTTTCAGGTTAAGAACAGACCTCTGAAACGAATTAATTTCGTAACCAGAGGTACCAGTGCATAAAGATAATGTTATGAGATGGAGAGGATAATGCACTGAAAGTTGTCACACTGAGGGAGATGTATCTGTGCAGAAGACCTCTTCTTTCTACAATACACAACGTCCGTTTTGTTGACTAAACGTTCACATTTTTAAACCCAGGTTTTAAAAGTAAAATTGGAATCAGTCCTTGATAACTAATGGGACCACAATGTTGTGTCTGAAGGGGAAAGTATAGATAGTCAACAAGTCGTTCATACATAAAATGGTTATCCTTTTTTTTCATTTATTCCCAGAAAATACATGCATCTGTCTCTCAACATCTAGATTTACAGATGATCACACCAAGTCAGGTCAACCAAAATCTAATTTGAAATGGGTATATCCACGTCTCAATGCTAGAAGCATTACTATGCAAACTATAAATGTTATGTGTTTTAAGACAAAACAGAAAATAGAAGAAACTAAAAGCGTTGCAAGCAATGTCATTTAAAATTTGTACACCACTGTGGGTGTCTTATCTGAGATCCAGAATTGATCCAGAAATATTATAATTATTTTTTAAAAATACATTGGTTTAAAAGTTGGAAGCAGGGGCCACATTTGCATCTGACAAGAGAAGCCAATGCTATATTGTGTGCATTTCAGAAATGTATGAAATCAACTCTGATTTAATTCATAGTATATTTATGCCTTTCAGTCTTATCCTATCCCAAAGGCTCAACACAGATTATGGTTCATTTTGTATGATATGATTATCAAAGCTATTAATGAGCACTTTTCTTCTTAGAAATCAAAATTAAATTTAGAAAATGCCTATGTATTACTTGACAACTGCTTCACTCAATATGATTTCCCATTCTGTGGCATTTCAGTGTCAGAAAGCCATGTATAAGCAATTTTCTTTGCACATTAATGACGCGAATGAAAGAAGTCCACATGTGCAGCCAAGAACAGAGCTGTACTGCTGGCTCTGCCCTGAGGTCCATGTACCAGCTATAAGATGCAGGAAGAGGAACTGCTCATGCAGTTGCTCATGCCTAGAGGGTCCTTCTCTTTAAATATCTCAATGAATGCATTGAACTGGGTGGGAGGCTTGGTCAGTCCTGTGACAGCAGCAGTAGGACCAGCAGGGTGGTCCATTTATTGCTATACACCAGGCACACCCAACTCCCAAGAGACTGCGATCTACTCCCAGTATAAAAATTCTGGAATTGATCTACCCATAAAGGGGGGCGAAGCCAAAGTTGTTGACCTTTTTTAGGGGGGAGAAAAGCCACAGAGGTTGAGCTTTTCTTAGGGAGGAAAGGCAAAGCAGGATTAGCTTTATTGGGGGGAGGGGAATCGCTCACCTATAACGATGACACAGTGGTAACAACTACTTTCGTTTTCTAACTCGGCACCAAAATACCCATTTGACACAATGGAGAAAAAGGGCGGCCACAGAGGAGAGCGGGGACTTTCACTCCACAGCTTATCACTACCGCCATCTCTAGGGATCCAGCAGTCTACCACAATCTACCACTGGTCGACTGGTCGATTGTGGTCAACCAGTTGGACATCCCTGCTATACACCAGTGGAGGGATACCTGTTGCTGGACTCCAGCTCCTATCAACCCCAGCCAGCATGGTCAACAGCCAGGGATGATGGGATTGTGGGTTCGAGTCCCATGCTGGGCAAAAAGATCCCTGTGGGTTGGACTAGATGATCCTTGTGATGCCCTCCAACTCTACAATTCTGTAGCTCTGTGATTTGTGGTCTAGCAATATCTGGAGGACCATTGGTTTCCCATCAATGCTACAAACACAGACTCACTTCATTCATGTTATTTGACATATACTGTAATAAATGTTCACCATTTTTCATGGAACAAATAGCCATGCGAGAAATATAATCTAGCATAGGGCAGATCCAGCTTTCTGAAATTGCATGTTGACATCAAGGCTCCCCGTCCTGCAAAAATATTATCAGACAAACTTTGTTTCTAGTGCTTACTTTCATCCAAGAACAATACAGAACCATTATATTTTATAAATTCCACCTCATGCATGTTGTTTATTCTCGCTCCAGTTTTGTTATGCCACCAGCTTTTGAAAATGCCTTTTGATTTCAGCTTCAGAACAAACCACTTCATAGCATATTTCCTGATCAGAGGCGAGCCCCTGTAGAAATACACGTCTTTATCTAGTTGGACCCTTATTATATCAACCCGACAACTGACAGAGCCATTCAACAAAAGCTGCAGCTGTCGCCACATCAATAGGTAGATGGTGAACAAAGGGGGCCCATTTTAGCATTTTGCATGCCAACGAACACAAGAAAGGTGATCACCTTCCCTTACAACAGACATCATTGTGTGCGACAGCTTATAATGAGGCAGTGTGTCTTAGTGGAGAAGTTAGCAGAGCAGGACTCGGAGGTCTGATGTACATCCTCTTACTGATCTTAGCCTCCCTACTGATCCTTTCTGTGCCTCTTTAAAATGTCTTTTTTATGGTGGCAAGAGTCATGTTGACTTAATGAAGGCACATTCATTGAATCAATACTGAAGCGGCCATTGGAACAGCTGGATTGTGCTGAAGTAATGGAAGCCAGGGTGAGGCAGAATAGGGATGTGATAAGAGCCCTTCATGCGATGCTCACCAAGCCCTATCCCCATCCTTTAAACAAAACCCATTAGACGGCGGTTCGTTGACCCCCACAGCTGCCCAGGTATCCCAAAAAGGAATATGGAGGTTCTGAACATAGGTGTAAACCACAAAGAAGAGAAGAGGCGTGCAAGCTGGAAAGGGCAGAAGCAAAAGGAAGCCAAGATGGTGGTTTGGATACTTGTGTTGTCAATGTTAGAGAAGTCATGGCTGGGTAACAGAAAAAGAAAGAAGTAAGGAAATAGGAGTTGCCGGAAAGAGTCATCTTGACAATGTAGGAAGCAGGAGGGCTATCTGGGGGGGGGGGGGCTGAGGGCTGTCTCAAAATTCTGCAGTGACTGTTCACATGGCATGTGTGCATGCCATGTGGCATGCTTGCATCACATACATTAACCGTGTGATGTGCGCACATGTCAATCAATCGCGGGGGCAAGCCAACATGCTTGGTAGGAAGTGAGATAACAGGAGAGAGTACTGATGCACTCATGTGCTGCTAGCAAGCTTCCCAGGGACATCTGGTTGGCCGCTGGACTAGATGAGCCTTTTTTCCTGATCTAACAGGGCTCTCCTTCTGTTTGTAAAAATAAGATATAGGCATCGAAAGGAAGGATAAGATAGAGAAGGAGAGAAGGACTTGGGGGAAGCAGAAAGGAAATGTGAGTAGTGGGCCTAGAATATAGTCACAGACAGGCCCCTGCTTAGTATAGGATTTGTCTCCACTGATTTGGAAGGGAGATACATCCAGGTAGTGTGTTCAGAATAATGAAGTGACTGAAGGTGGCCATCAATAGGATTTGCTTCCAAACAATGGGCTTGGAATAATTAACATATTGGTGTTACTTAATTATCCAGTGGGGCTAAGTCAGTTTAATTAATTAAGTAGGGAAGCAATTTCTTAGTAGTATTATTAAGACGGCCCCCTGGAAAGATGCTACACCATGATGCAATTTCATTCCCGTTGGACCATTTCAAAGAAGGGACACCACAGGGCATGTGGCTGCTTATTGCAGTTCCAGCATTACCTGAAGCAGCAGCAAAGCTTTTTTCTGGTAAAAGAAAAATCGCAACTCTCTTTCTCTCTGAAATATGAGAATTCTTCCCAATCCCTCCTCCTGCCTGCCCCTGCAAGTTGTTTTGTTTTTAAAAAAACCCAACCCATTTTCTCAGTAGATGAATATTCATGTGAAAGGATGCAGGGAGGACATTTTTAGCACAGCACTTCATATTAGTGAAGTCAGTGTCATGAAACTCTGTCATTACTCTGATGACGAGACTGTTCTCGGTGAATCTTCTGCAAACTGGATGTCAGAATAATTGAATCATAGATTTGCAAAGTTGTAGGGGATGACCTTGCCAACAAAGGTCCGTATAGTAAAAGCTATGTTTTTCCCAGTAGTGATGTATGGAAGTGAGAGCTGGACCATAAAGAAGGCCGATCGCCGAAGAATTGATGCTTTTGAATTATGGGGCTGGAGGACACTCTTGAGAGTCCCTGGACTGCAAGAAGATCAAACGTATCCATTCTGAAGGAAATCAGCCCTGAGTGCTCACTGGAAGGACAGATCCTGAAGCTGAGGCTCCAATACTTTGGCCACCTCATGAGAAGAGAAAACTCCCTGGAAAAGACCCTGATATTGGGAAAGATTGAAGGCACAAGGAGAAGGGGACGACAGATGATGAGATGGTTGGACAGTGTTCTCAAAGCTACCAGCATGAGTTTGACCAAACTGTGGGAGGCAGTGGAAGACAGGAGGGCCTGGTGTGCTCTGGTCCATGGGGTCATGAAGAGTCGGACACGACTAAACAACAACAACAGGGGATCCCAAGATCTAGTCCAACCCCCTGCAATGCAGGAATCACAGCTGAAGGATCCCTGACAAATAGCCATGCTTGTTTCTACCCTGTCGATTGCTCAGAATAGGTCTTCTGATCACAAGGTACATGTGCTTTCCAGTAGCAATATCAGATGATAACTTTAAGGAAATGCCATTTGTTTCTTGATTCTGGCTGCAATCACTACAACAACAACAACAACATTGCTCTCAAGAGTGAAAAACAACCAGACTGTCCAATGATGAGTGGGCAAAGAGTGAGGCGATAGATCTCTTTTAGTATTTATTTTACATGTCGTGGAGTTGAGGATGGCCTCATTTTGCGCACTGACACATTTACGGGTGGAGATAAAGGAGCTCTGGATTTAGTGAAACAACCTGGCTTGTTCTGCTTGACTGCCTGACACAATACCGCTCCAGAACTTGCAAAGGCTGGAGATGGCTGTTCGTTTAATTTGCCTGTAGCCAGTCTTTGTGTTTTATAAAGCTGTACTTGACACCGAAGGTTAAACTCTCCCCTCTCAGTTTGCGAGGCTCTTTTTACACCTAAATAACCATAAATAATACCTGCAAAACTCAAACAGCCATTAAATGGATTGATTCTCAGGAAGCCAAGGTTTAGAAGTGCTCTTTTTTTAAAGAAAAGAAAAGGGAGAAGATGCCAATTACTGAGGCAAACAAAACAAATGCAGGATTTCCACATAGCTTTTATAAATATCTCATATATTTTGCTGAGTGCAGTCACCAAAGAAGCATAGGTAACCACCAGGAGGATTCTTGGTGGATCAAATGAAAGGCCTACCTAGTGCAGCATCCTGTCTCTACAGTTGCCACCTAGATGCTTATGGGAAGCCCACACACTGGGCATGAACACAGTGGTTTGTTATACATGCTAGAAAAATGTTTGAACCACAAAGATCTAGGCAGCCATTACAAGCAAATTAAATACATATGGTTATTTAATTAAATGAAAGACTGGAAAACATATCTCTTTCATAATCCTTCACTGTTCCCCATGGTTCAGAGCAGCTTACACCAAATATATGTGCATCTTATAAATTATAATGAGTTTTAAAAAAACAAAAACAAAAATTCAAACACTTCCCCTTTGCATAGCCGCATAATCCCCATCATTCTCACCCCACCTCAATGTCTTGGAACACTATAGAAAATGCAACTCTATTTCTGAAAAGAAAATTAATCCATAGCTGCAAGGCATCTTACACCTGGCAGAGGGAGTAAGGCATTTTGGAGACTACAATGGCTGAAGAGCCCGAAAACGATCTCTTGCCTCTCCTTGCATTATGAAGAAAGTGCCATTTTTGATTTAACAAATAAGGTAACTGTTGGACGTGGAGCTATGAAACCTAGCTGCAGCACTGCTTCACTGCTGCGAAAGAACACGCAAATCCATTTTGATGTAATGAAATCGTAAAGCACAGCAAGGGCTAGTCACAATGGTTGCACTGCGAAGGGAATCACATTGATATGCATGGTTAAGGCGCCATTTCTGAAACATTCTTTAAAACGTTATCGCTCTTCTAAGTGTGCGACCTTTATCATGCAACCAAATTAGACATACTCCTTCAGTAGACCCACAAAATCTCAACATCGCTTCTTTCCCCATTGTCAAACACCTTCGCATCCCAGATGTTGATTCGCCCTCCTTGCACAGTCCCTAAAGATGCACACATCTTGATACCCAAGCTGCAATGTGGCATTTAATCTAAACCATGTTTCCACTTCTTTAGCTGCACTAGGCTATAACTGGGACCACAGTGACTTGTGACCACATACTTCATTTTCAATGATGCAAATTCAATAGGATTTCAATTATCCTATTACAGTGGTACCTCGGGTTACATACGCTTCAGGTTACAGACTCCGCTAACCCAGAAATATTACCTTGGTTTAAGAACTTTGCTTCAGGATGAGAACAGAAATTGTGCAGCAGCAGTGGGAGACCCCATTAGCTAAAGTGGTGCTTCAGGTTAAGAACAGTTTCAGGTTAAGAACGGACCTCTGGAACGAATTAAGTTCTTAACCCGAGGTACCACTGTAATTGACTATTCATGGGCCTTCCTAGAAGCTAAATTATTGGGTGGGGAGGGGGTCTCCCCACTTCTAGCATTCCACATCTTAATCCATATCTTAGTTCAAGCAAAACAAAAAAATTCCTTCCAGTAGCACCTTAAAGACCAACTAAGTTAGTTCTTGGTATGAGCTTTCGTGTGCATGCACACTTCTTCAGATACACTGAAACAGAAGTTACCAGACCCTTCTATATAGTGAGAAGGTGGGGAGGGGTATTACTCAGAAGGGTGGTAGGAATGGGTGATTGGCAGATAGCTGTGATGAGCCTGTTGACGACTCTTAACGACTGCAATAGGTCACAGCTATCTGCCAATATATAGAAGGGTCTATATAGAAGGGTCTATATAGAAGGGTCACTATATAGACTCCCCATGCTTGTCGTGCAGGCGGCTAGTCCCACCCCCGCAGGCTGGCTAGCCCCGCCCACACGTTCCGGGTGTCGGAGCAGGTAGCTCCGTCCTTGCTTGAACGGACCCTTCACAATCATAGGCTGCATTCCTACAACAGTTCACAGAGTTTCCCCAAGCTCATAATTTCCTCATTATATCTGAGCTTTCACCTGACCTAAAAAGCCACTTCCAAAAATACAGCCCTGGAAGCAAATGACATGGAAACGAGCACAAAACCTGCACTATATTTCACTCTAGTTCCAGAAGTGGCTTTTATATTGTGTGAAAGCTCAAATCAAATGCTGGAATTAGCAGTTAGGAAAATGTTGGAGATAACTGCCCTGTGAATTCTGCCGTACTGGACAAAATATGGTTCATTCAGTTTGTTTGCTCAGTTTGTTCAGTTTGTCAGCATTTTTCTTCAATGTTCTGCTCAGATTTGCTCGAATGTACAAGTGACTTAATCGTTACATTTAGCAACGCTGAAGGAAGGTGGAATTCTTCTGGTCTGTGAGTCGTTGACATGTTGTTCATGCTTAACATCTCTTTTCGTTCCTGTCCGCACTGGAAATAAGGGGAGGCAAAGTCAGTGTACACTTGTACACGTTTCAAGAGAGGCAAACGATGCTACGAGCAAATTAGAAATTCTCTCCAGATAAAGAAGCATGGAAAACAAGTCACATATCGACATCACCCAGTTAAGAGATATATGAAAAATGCAATGAAAATGGAACATTTCTGCATAAGAGTGATTTAATCAGTGTCAGCCCAACCAAGCATCAACTGTGCCAACTGGCATAAATACAAGGAAATATTGTCAATATGGCAATTTTGTTGTTCTTTGTTTCTTCTTACTTAGGCAGCACCCGCTGAGCTGTTTGCATTTCATACATCAGAATGACAGCTAGAAGTAGAACCAGACACCTTGGGATTTCATCCTTAAATCTTCATGTAATGAAGTCTGAGTTAAGTACATCGGAGTCGGCACCGTTCCCCGCTCCCCAAACTGGCAGCTACACTTGCAGCTTGACTTGCACAAAAACACAAAGAGTGGAAATGTTATCCTCCTAGATTATGTCTGGCAATATGGATTCAGCAATGCCCTGTGGAAAAGTTGTACTGCTCTGAATACAATTGCCTGACTCTTAAACTTCTACAATTATTCTTGCAAACCACTCAAGTGGCCTTAGATGGTGGAACATTGACCTTGAGCCAAGTGACGGAATTGGCAGTACACCATTCCACCATTGGGATTAGGTTATAATGCATTTTCAGATGTTGTGAAGATGTAGCCAGAAGGAATATAAATACTATTTTATTACAGTGGTACTTAGGTTTAAGTACTTAATTCATTCCGGAGGTCCGTTCTTAACCTGAAACTGTTCTTAACCTGAAGCACCACTTTAGCTAATGGGGCCTCCTGCTGCTGCCGCACAGCTGAAGTACGATTTCTGTTCTCATCCTGAAGCAAAGTTCTTAACCTGAAGCACTATTTCTGGGTTAGCGGAGTCTGTAACCTGAAGCGTATGTAACCTGAAGCGTATGTAACCTGAGGTACCACTGTACTTTTTTGTGATCCTCTTTTTGTGGTTCAGGCCACTTTGAAATCATAACCTGAAAAACCAGGGCAATGTTTTACTAACTAATGCAGTAGGTTTCCAGTGTCTCCAAGCTTCAAAATGTACTGGGTAGATGGTCAAAAGTCTGAACAGACTAAGGAAGACGTGGGGAACTTGTGGTCTTTGAGATACTGCTGGATTTCATCTCGCATTCGTCTCAGCCAGCAAGGCTAAGGGTCAGGGTTCATTGAAGTTGTAGTCCAGCAGTATTTGGAGAACCACGCCTACTTTTGTGCATAGAAACATAGCACCAGAGACCCATTGCCTATTGTTTCAGGGAAATGTCAAGGTGCAACACAAAGTTTAGTTCCTTAAGCTCCTTGCATCACATATATCAATGTAGGGAGCATAAGAAGCAGTTCCAGATTGCCCCACGTCTTTAAGTGGTCCCACAACAATGGATCAAAACAATTTTGATTTGATCTTGAAAGAAAATCACAAAGAAGTATTAGGGGTTTCCGAGATTTCGATTGCCTAGGGGCCTCCACAGGGTTTAAGCCAACACTTATAAGCAGCTGCCTGATACACTTAACACAGGTGCATCTTGTCTCTACATATGTACAAGTGTTTGTGTGAAAGAGTATACACATGTAGATTTGTACATATCAACTACTGGGTGGAGAAGTATGCTGATGGAATGGAATGTGTGTGATCACCCCTAATAACTTCCACATATGGATTCTGTTTGGCACAAATGGAGAGGCAGAATACACACACAGGTAGTTATCAAAAATAGTAGTGCTTGGCCATAATACTAAAAAAGAATCCCAAACTGAGTCAAGCCACCTGAGCTCTTTCTTCATTCTGCAACAATAGAGTTTAACTCCACCACAAGCAGAGTTGGCCATTGTAAATCCCTCTGGAATACTGCACTTCGCATCTGCTACATAGGTAATAAATGCTCCATTTGCAGGGGATTATCTCATCCCTCTCCTCTACTTCTCTGGATGAACAAAGGAGGAGGGAAGAAGATAATCCCTTTAGAATGCAGCACTTTACACTGGCCAGGTAGGTAATAAATGCTGCTTTCCAAAGGATTAGCATCATTCAGCCTGCATGGTACAGAAGGGAATGAAATATTTTATCACACTGGAAGGCAGCGGTAGAGAATGGAGGTCTGTATTTATGCGGGGATAATATAGGGTTTGGCCATTACTCTTATTTACCACCTATCCACTGCATTTAGGTGTTGCAGAGCAATCACACACATTTCATATATATATATATGCAGCAGTCTTTTTTTTACATAGTTCATCTCATGATGTGAAATATAAATATAACGGATGATCGCTAACCGTGGTAATACTCAGAGCAGACACACTGAAATCAGTGGACATACTTAAGTCCATTGACTTCACCAGGCCTATGATGAATGTTGGGTAATGTTCATCACCTTTAGTCAGACTACTTTAGAGGCACAAATCAACAGAAGACTATCATAAATTGATATCAGGACAAGCTTCAAGTTATGTTTCAAAGACAGACAGCCTCCCTGTCAGTGGAGCTAATGGGGTAGAGACGTTATAAAGTATCACTTTCTTCTCTTCATTTCATTGAAATCTCATACATACAACAAAACCTTGTTATGGTAGAAGTACTCCACTGATGGCATCATTCATCCATTGCTGATGCATATACTTAACACAAGAGAAATCAGAGAATATTATAATTCCATCTGTTGTACCCTAGTAAGGCACTTCAGAGACACTGGTTGTGGCACTTCCTCTTACAGGAATTAATTCTGAAAACAATTGCAGTAACATTTTTCAGTGCCTTTAGGCCTCATCATCTCAGATAGGTAAAGGTAAAGGTACCCCTGTCCGTACGGGCCAGTCTTGACAGACTCTGGGGTTGTGCGCCCATCTCACTCAAGAGGCCAGGGGCCAGCGCTGTCCGAAGACACTTCCGGGTCACGTGGCCAGCGTGACATCGCTGCTCTGGCGAGCCAGAGCCGCACACGGAAACGCCGTTTACCTTCCCGCTGGTAAGCGGTCCCTATTTATCTACTTGCACCCGGAGGTGCTTTCGAACTGCTAGGTTGGCAGGCGCTGGGACCGAGCAGTGGGAGCGCACCCCGCCGCAGGGATTCGAACCGCCAACCTTTCGATCGGCAAGTCCTAGGCGCTGAGGCTTTAACCCACAGCGCCACCTGCGTCCCTCATCTCAGATAACACATGATAATATGTGCTCTTTCACAGATCATGTACAAACTTCCAGCTACAAGTTGCTACACTGGAATCAAGGAGGCTCATATTAAGTAGTAGTGGCTGAGTTTTCCTCCCTGGCTGAAGGACGGAAGTGAGAAAAGCAAAGCTGAACAAGAGTTTCATATACTGTGTATATATGATGTCTGGTGTCCTCAGGTATAGGGCAGGTAGGTGTGGTTTGGTTGAACCAGCCTCATGGGCCAAATCCTTGGCAGGCCTAATTATGCCCAAGGACTGCAGGTTCACCACTACTGAAACACATGAGCTGGAGAGTTAAGAAGGGCATGTATAAGGAATGAAAGAAAGGGGAAATAAAAAAGGAGGAGTATACATGAGTAGCCAACACTTGCAGGGGGGAAGTCAGGCTGGCTAAGGCTCAGAATGAGTTCAGGCTTGCAAGAGAGGTTAAAAATAATTCAAAAGCTTTCTTTGGCTATGTCCAAAGTAAGGGGAAGAAACAAGCAAGTGGTAGGTCCTCTGCATGGGGAAGACAGAGCAATGATATTGGGTGAACTGGTTGGCTCCTGCTTTTCTAGTAAGTGGCTACCCGAGAGGTAGAAGCATTTGGTTTCTTGATTTTTGCAAAAACTGTCACATAGGTTCAGAGGTCAAGCTTTCCCATCCTGGCATTCTCCAAAAGTTTTAGACAACCACCCCCATCAGTCTCTGTGCATTGTGGTTGATATTCTGCCCATCCCCATCCCAAAAGATATCTAATTGGCTACCTTTTCCATATGGGGCAGTAACATAATATGTTGTTGTTGTTTAGTCATTTAGTCGTGTCCGACTCTTCGTGACCCCATGGACCAGAGCACACCAAGCACTTCTGCCTTCTACTGCCTCCCACAGTTTGGTCAAACTCATGTTTGCAGCTTCAAGAACACTGTCCAACCATCTCGTCCTCTGTCATCCCCTTCTCCTTGTGCCCTCCATCTTTCCCAACATCAGGGTCTTTTCCAGGAAGTCTTCTCTTCTCATGAGGTGGCCAAAGTATTGGAGCCTCAGCTTCAGGATCTGTCCTTTCAGTGAGCAATCAGGACTGATTTCCTTAAGAATGGATAGGTTTGATCTTCTTGTGGTCCATGGGACTCTCAAGAGTCTTCTCCAGCATAATATAGGGCCAATTAAAAACCACATAGTTTGAAGACCAGCTTGACTGCCTGTATTGTGTTTCCTCCCCCCCCCCTCTGATCTACTTGCCACTTCAAGTAGTCATAGGAATTGGAAAGAAATACTTTGGAGAATACTGAATGTAGCCATAAAACTAGAGGCAGATAATTCAGCATCTGGGAAAATTAAGTCCTTCTCATCCCCTACAATTTAGCTTCTATTGATTCTCTACCTAGTGTGTCATCTAAAATTATACTCCTTATCTGCCACTGGGATAGGACCACTTTTTTCTTTGCTTCTGCTTTCTGTCTTACAAGGCACCTGGGATTAGTGATAGAAGCAGATTTGGATAAGTGATGGCTTATTTTCAAAAGGAGAGCAGTGATTGCTTCTTTGTCCCAGAACATTTTTGCTGACAGCTTGCGGGCTTTTGTATTGGGCATAATCAAACTTACTGCAGCACAATCCATTCTTTGTCTATACAAAAGTAAGGACTCCAGGAAAATATAGGGTGGTCGTGTTTCCTTCTTTGCAGATGAATGCCCTTGGTACCATAGATAGATAGATAGATAGATAGATAGATAGATAGATAGATAGATAGATGGATGATAGATAATTTTCACAGACTTTCCAGTTGAAGTTGCCTTGAAGTTGGTAGTATTTCATGCCTCTGATGCTGCAGATGAGATTGGTGTAAATCACATGCCTGTCTGGGAAGAGTGTGGGAACAGAAGGCAGTTTTATCTCTTCCGCTGTAAGTACTATCGTCCTGTACTTTTGCTTTTACTTGTACCTGTATTTTCCTCTCGGAGCTGGAGAAAGAGGATGCCATAATTCCTTTGTCTGTGCATAGTGTGTAAATAAATATGTAGATTAGCTCTACGATGTCTCACGCTTCTTGCTGTGTTATGCTAGAAGATTAGTGTGGATATATCATTTGATATATGTCACTGAAGCGCACTGGGGAAGAAGGGGGAATGCCTTTTCCAGAGCTGCGCATACCGGAGGACACTCGGAGTTCGGGGCTGCAGGGGCACTCTCAGGGCATTTTCCAAGAGAAGTTGCCAAACATTTAGCACCTAGACAGAAAGAACTGAAAGCCCCAAGGTAACAAGTCTTCTGGTGTGATGCATTTCTCTTAAATTGCGGCAATTATTTTGAACTTTGCATCTATACTTATAAATCTGCATGTGCAATGGTTGTGTAAGTCTGTTCCTTCTTTTGCTGTCTCTTTGGGTTATGTATTTGTTCTCTTCTGGCAAAGCAGAAGTAGCTACTCTAGACAAGTATGCATATGCCCTTGGGTATTTCCATGTAGGAGTTTACTGTGGACTCCGTTCTACTCATGCATGCAAGTTTGGCACAGCATCCACATGACACTGTCCTCAGCAAAATGCCATCTGATATCCCCCCCCCCCAATTTAATCCCTTCTTATCATTTCCATATATATAGTGCTTTCTTTGGTCTCTCCTGAATCTTCCAACGTTAAACTTCATTGTATGCCCTGATTTCTTGCATGATAAGAGAAAGAGAGAAACTTTCGTGAACACGTGAATAGGGAGAATCATAGAATCATAGAGTTGGAAGAGACCACAAGGGCCATCGAGTCCAACCCCCTGCCAAGCAGGAAACACCATCAGAGCACTCCTGACATATGGTTGGTGGAGTCTCCTTCTTTGGAGGTCTTTAAGCAGAGGCTTGACAACCATATGTTAGGAGTGCTCTGATGGTGTTTCCTGCTTGGCAGGGGGTTGGACTCGATGGCCCTTGTGGTCTCTTCCAACTCTATGATTCTATGATTCTCCCTATTCACGTGTTCTTTAATAACAACTTGTTTTTCTTCTCTCCCTCCTCGGCCCCACATTTAAAACGTAAAAGATAACCTACAGATGTTTAGTTAGCCCTAGTAAAAGTATTATCATTATATTGGATTAAAGAAAAAGAAATCTAATGACTTGCGTATAGGCTTGCATCAGAGATTCCTGTTAGGGAGCTTTATTCTTAATGATAGAGCTCACATAAGGGTTTTTTCTGTTCTTTTTAAAAAAAAATCCAGTAAAAGATTTCTGAAGGAACAAATAATTAGGATGCATAGCAGGAAAGTCATTCAGAGTGGGTACATAGGAAAGGAATATAAATTACAGGACATTTATAATACACAGCCCAATTACAAACCAAAAATACATGAATGTCCAAAAACAAAGTGTATCAGAAGTAGTTTTGGGGTTTTTTTTAAAGAAAAACTTAGAAATTTAATGGCTTCAAATAATCCCTTGAAAACAACTAAACACATTAACAAAACCCAACAAATTGTTGCCACTTCTTTGTAGTATATTTTAAATTGGTTTGAGTTGCATACAGATGTTTTAACTATGTTTAAACCCCCATTTTCTGTTATTCCTTCTCAAATAAGAAACATACTCAAGTAAGTGCCAATCAGTCTCCCATTATCAAAGGAGATACAAAAAAAAGTTGGACACCAAGGTACTTTCTTCTTAGTACACTGTAGCTAATTCAGCTGAGATAGTCCATACAGATAATTTGTAAGGCCTTCCCCCAAAAGAATGGGAATAATCTTGCTTCGTGGAGTTAGGACTGCAACCTTAGCTAACCGAGAAAAGGCAGAGTGCACAAACACAATAAGAATGAAAACAGATTCCAGGTTTGTTCAAGATGGACAACACTAAAAAAGAAACACTATTAGACAGGTGTGGTGGAGCTGCTGTGTCAGTTTTCTGGCAGGTGAGTTGTTGTTGCTTAACAGGAAGAAAACAGAGAGGGGCAAGGCAGCAGGGAGTTCATCAGCATGTCTTGCCAGTGAATTTATATCACACCGGCCTCCCTGCTATTTCACCATTTCCCCTCTCCCTCTTGTTAAGCAACAGCAGCCCACCGGCCAGGCTGTGCCTTGGCCAGCAGGCTGCTCATACTATTAGAGTTTTAGGCTCTTGATAGAAGTTTTATCACAGTGACAAAACAGAAGAGTGAAGGTTTTGAGAAGAGAGTCAATAAAAAGAAGATATAACTAGCATTTTAACATGAGCAGGAGCTAAAGTGATTTAGAAATGGTTATATGGGGTGGGACGATCAGTTCTGGGTGAGACCAGCAGGGAAAGGAAGCTAGGAAGATCTGACTAGTTTCAGTTTTGTATAAAATTTAGTAGCAACTTGCTACCCAAGTGAAGTTTGCTTTAATCCAGTCTCTGCGGATAATGTAATTTTGCAGATGCTACAAGTAAAGAGAGGGGTGAAAATAATAAAAAGAGGGGTGGGTGGGTGGGTGTATTTGGACAGTGGGAGGTGGAACTGCCTGGATATAATGAAAAGGTTGTGATAGATTTGAGAACTGACAGGTAGAAGGATATTTATTAATACCAACTTTCAATGGGAGCCATCAACATCATTCAGCTCTCATATCTGCAGTTGGTAATTTTCTTTGTTAATTCCAGCAGAGCACTGAAAGATGCTGCTGCTTCTGAAAGAGGTGAAAACGTAGGATTACAAATTCAAGGATTTTATTTGTAACCCTTTTCTAATTTATGTTTAATTAATGATTTTGTCAATATGGAACCACTCTTAAAAAGAACATCCCTAAACACACACACACACACACACAACCAAAAAAACCCTGAGCAATAAACTTGGCATTCTGGAGCTTAGAGGTGGGCTAACAGTACAAAGGTGAATTTAAGAGAAAAAAATTCAGTCCAAGAATGAGTGGCTCAGTCTGCCACTCATTCCTAATGGCAGTTATCGGCAGTATTGCAGTGGAAGCCTATCCACATATATACTATGTGCAATAAAGATGGCTGCATATGGAGAGCACTGTTGTCCTTGTGTCCTGCTGTGAGCACCCCATAGGCACTGACCACTATGAGGACAGAATGCTGGGCAAGGTGGACCTTTTGTGTGATGCAGCAGGACTCTTCTTATGCTCCTGTGTATCTGAAGAAGTGTGCATGCACACGAAAGCTCATACCAAGAACTGACTTAGTTGGTCTTTAAGGTGCTACTGGAAGGAATTTTTTTTTGTTTATGCTCCTGTGACAGTTTTCAGGAGCCACCATGTGGTGGTGTATTGCGTAACACAAAGTAGCTCTTAACAGAAGACAAGGTAAAAGTAAAGGGACCCCTGACCATTAGGTCCAGTCGTGGCTGACTCAGGTTGCGGTGCTCATCTCGCTTTACTGGCCGAGGGAGCCGGCGTACAGGTTCTGGGTCATGTGACCAGCATGACTAAGCCGCTTCTGGCGAACCAGAGCAGCACACGGAAACGCCATTTATCTTCCCACCGGAGTGGTACCTATTTATCTACTTGCACTTTGACGTGCTTTCGAACTACTAGGTTGGCAGGAGCAGGGACCGAGCAACAGGAGCTCACCCCGTCGCAAGGATTCGAACCGCCGACCTTCCGATCGGCAAGTCCTAGGTTCTGTGGTTTAACCCACAGCGCCACTCGCGTCCCCCAACAGAAGACAAAAGGTAGGCTAAATTTTGAATGTTACTACAGTGGTGCCTCGGGTTACAGACACTTCAGGTTACAGACTCCGCTAACCCAGAAATAGTACCTCGGGTTAAGAACTTTGCTTCAGGATAAGAACAGAAATTGTGCTCCGGCGGCACAGCGGCAGTGGGAGGCCCCATTACTTAAAGTGGTGCTTCAGGTTAAGAACAGTTTCAGGTTAAGAACGGACCTCCAGAACGAATTAAGTTCTTAACCCGAGGTACCACTGCACAAACCTTTGGCAGGCCAAACTGTGGCATATCCCAGTCCCCTTGACAATGGTTCCACTCGTCTTAAAGAAGGAATGGAAGCTCTCCCACTAATCTTAAGAAGGACACTCTAGGATAAATGCACTGCTCAGAAAGGAACTCTTCCTTCCACTTGAAATAAATAGTTAAAGTTCCCTTTTAAGTGACCTGCTTGAAACTTATTTTTTAGAAAAAAACAAATTATGACAGCTGTCATTTCCCCCCTTCTTTTGTTCCAACACGAATAAACTGGTTGCATTTTCCGTTTCCGTGCCTTATTGCAGATGACAAGGGATGTCCTATGTGGATATGACTAATAACTGAGTTGGCAACCATGAGCTGAAAGAGGAGGGGAAAATAATTGTGACCTTGTGAGAGCAAATAAACAAGAACAAAATGTTGCTTTCTCTCCCGTCTATTGAAGCTTTCAGAGAGACAGCTCTCATGTAGCTTTGAACCCACCAACCCCCATATACAATATCAATTTTGTCTGAATCACAATGCTAGCAAAAATCAACACTTTTCACTGGTAATGTATCTGTATTGGAGTTGAAACTGTTTTTATGTATAAACATGTTTTTAATTGCTTAGGTAAAATTGCTATAATGGCTCCTTTTTTTAAAAAAAAAGGTCCAATTTTTTGTTGTTGATGTTTTCTTATTGTGAAATCATATTCACCATAAGGCCTGTTACAAGTGTGTCCAGACCTGGGCTTAGATGTGTGTAAACAGCACTCATGTATGTTCATATACACACCGCCGAGAGGTTCAGGATATTTTGCGGGAGTTATAACTTGAGCTTGTCTATGAGTATGTGCTTTGCCCTCAACTCTATGACTATGACAGGGGTCGGCAACCTGCGGCTCCGGAGCCGCATGCGGCTCTTTAACGCCTTTGCCGCGGCTCCGGGGTGGAGGCGAGGGGAGGAGGCGCATTTTCCTTTGTTCCCGTGCAGTCGCTGTCATCTGTGAGGCGGCGGCGGAGAGCAGAAGGCAGCGCCACTCTCCTCGCGAGTTGGGCGCAGGGCAGCGGCAGCAGGAAGGCTCCCCAAGGGCCGAGCGGCACGCGCCCGCCTTCCCCGTGAGCCATTGTTTTTAGTGCGCCTCCTTTCACTCATTGTTGCCCCGCGCGGTGAAGCGACCCCGGGTTGGGAGCCGCCAGGATCTCTGGAGCGAGTCCTCTTTCGGGGGTTGTGGGGGCTCCCAGCAGCAGCAGCTCCCGGCGGGAGCTCCTGCAGGGTGCGCAAGGCTTGCAGACACTCGCCCGAAGCACGGGGAGCCCTCCGGAGGGCTCCCTGTGCTTCGGGCAACAGGCTGCCGCCCCAAGCCTCGCGCGCCCGACGGGAGCTCCTGCCGGGCGCGCAAGGCTTGCAGACACTCGCCCGAAGCACGGGGAGCCCTCCGGAGGGCTCCCTGTGCTTCGGGCGGCAGGCTGCCGCCCCAAGCCTCGCGCGCCCGACGGGAGCTCCTGCCGGGCGTGCAAGGCTTGCAGACACTCGCCCGAAGCACGGGGAGCCCTCCGGAGGGCTCCCTGTGCTTCGGGCGGCAGGCTGCCGCCCCAAGCCTCGCGCGCCCGATGGGAGCTCCTGCCGGGCGCGCAAGGCTTGCAGACACTCGCCTGAAGCACGGGGAGCCCTCCGGAGGGCTCCCTGTGCTTCGGGCAACAGGCTGCCGCCCCAAGCCTCGCGCGCCTGGCGGGAGCTCCCGCCAGGCGCGCAAGGCTTGCGGACACTCGCTGGGGCTGCAGGCTGCTGCCCGCAAGCCTTGTGAGCCTGTGGGAACTCCCGCCGGGCTTGCAAGGCTTGCGGATAGCTTCCTGAAGCCTGGAGAGCGAGAGGGGTCGGTGCGCACCGATGCCTCTCGCTCTCCAGGCTTCAGCGAAAGCCTGCATTCGCACCATAGGACGCACACAGATTTCCCCTTCATTTTTGGAGGGGAAAAGTGCGTCCTATGGAGCGAAAAATACGGTATATAGCATGTCTTTGTTGCTGGCTGATTTGCTGCTATTGCTTTGCAATTTGCAGCTACTGTTTTGAAGGGGAGTGAAGAACACACACTCAAAAAAAGGTAACTTGTTAATATAACGTTTATTTCTATGAGGAGGAGTAATTCTGAGGGGTCAAACAAAAAATAATTAAAAAGTGTCAAAAAAGTTATTTTTATAATGACGAGGATAACATTGGGCTAAGAAACAATGTATGCAGTGTTATATTTGTTTTAAATGTCGCAATGGTTTTGCGGCTCCCAGTTGTTGTTTTTTCTTCGGAAACGGGTCCAAGTGGCTCTTTTTGTCTTAAAGGTTGCAGATCCCTGGACTATGAGAAGCTTGCACACAGAGAAAGCTTGGTTTATTCCACGAAATAAAAGTGGCAGAGTATATAAACGCTGCTTCAGAAAGCAAAATTACAATTTAAGCAAGCAGCAACTCCTATAACACACACACACACACACACACACACACACACACCTACCTTGCTTTGAGGAGTGAAAGATTCCCTATTTTTAGGGAAATGTCAGCGTGGCAATTTTTAGGGAAATGACAGAAATATCAGCGTGGCAATTTTGCCAGCATGATCCACACTAAAAGCAAGAAATGGAAGGGAAGAATATACCTGTCCTTAAAGCAAAGTGGGTGTGTAGCTAACTTTTGAATATATATATATATATATATATATATATATATTTGCTTTCGTAGATTTTCACGGGTACAGGAATGCAGGTTTTGGTGTCCTCGGGTGTCTTCCCGTGTAAAAGTTGGGGTGTCTAGGCGACGTTTCGACGAGGTCTCACTCGTCATCTTCAGGCTGGTGCTTTCGGCTTCTTGTTACTGGAACACCAAAACCTGCATTCCTGTACCCGTGAAAATCTACGAAAGCATATATATATATATATATACCTTCTTTTCAAGGCATGCCAGTGGAGAGGGGAGAGGGTCTTGACATGAGCAATTCTGTGGTCTTTCCCAGAGTTCCTGTCCATTTCTCAATGGACGAGGGAAGGGGGCTGCGCACTGAATGATTTCTACAATTTCCATAGTTCCTCCCAGAATTTTCTGCCCAGTTCTCATCTCAACTGTGATCCTAGCAACCCTATCAAGAAATGTATTGAACCTGGCCATCTTTTGGTCTGCTATCTGCCTTCAAATGACCTCCCATTGAGGAGCTGAGTATCTTGTACTTGGCAACTAAATTTTCATGTGTTGGTCTTTAAGCTTGTTTTGGATCGGGAAACAAATAATATCAGTTAGGCCTTCATATTTATTCAAGTATCCACAGCCTATCAAATATATTCCAGCACTATTCTTAATTGGGAAATATATGGTTTCCTGGCTTTTTAGAAATGACTCTTCTCCTGGCATAGTTTTCACTGCACAAATGCTGACTAACAGGTACCAGAGAGAAAAGACTTGGGAGACCTGAACTCAAATCTAGCCTGACACTTGCTCAGTGAACAATAAATCATTATCCTTTAGCCTTAGTTTGCCATCTGTCCAACAGGCATGCTAGTGACCCACATACTTCATAAGGTTAGTGAGAGAATGAATTAGGTGAGAGCTTGTACATCACGTAGCGGAAGTGCTATGTAGCTTGTTATTATTAAGAAGAACCTAGAGGAAATCATCTCTTTGAGCATCCACAGACATGAATTTCTAGTTGCGTAATCAAGAGATCCTCAGGTTTTCATCCCTACAAATTCTAAATGTAACTTTCATCATTTATTCTATAGAAAGCCATTTTTTACATTAATGACACCATTCCTACTGGTGGAACAGCTCCCATATGAGGAAAAGTGACACAATTTAGGGCATTTTAGTTAACAAAAGGTGAGGGGGAGAAAGAGTTGGAGTGTCATAGAAGTGCATGGTGTGGAAAGCATAGTACTAGAACTTGGAGTCATCCAATGAAGTTGAATGGTGAAAGATTCAAGACAGACAAGAAGGAAGACTAGTTCATTGACAGTATTTGCTGCCAAAAGATGTTCCATTAGCCACCAACTTCAACAGCTTTAAAAGGGGCAAGGGCTAAAGAAATCCAAGAAGGGTACATCTGTCAATGGTTACCAGCCATGATGGCTTCAAACTGCCTTCAGCATCAGAGGCAATGTGGCTGTGAATACCAGCCAATGGGGAACAACACTGGGAAGCATTTCTTCTCACAGGTTCTGCTTGTGAGATTCCCAGAGCCATTTGATTGGTTACCGCAAGAAAGGTGATGCTGGACTAGATAGGTTTTTTGGTCTGATCCAGTAAGAGCTTCTTGGGTTACAATAAAGGTCAAACCTTTCCTTCAATGTACAAAAAGTCACAGCCCTTCAGTGCACACAGACACAACATCCTGTAATGGCCCGAGTCTTTTTCTCCTTTTGACTTAGGAAAGGAGGAGGAAAAAAAGATGTCCTTTCTGCTTTTAAATGCTAGAGAGAAGCTCTGGCATCACTGCAGTCTGCCCATCACAAGCTGTAAGATGATGAGATCTTTTACAGTCAATTCAAGTCCTCATTAAACAGGGGAAATAAAATAAAAACAAGTATTGCAGTCCCACATCTGACAAACATGTTGCTCTAATGTTATTCAGAGTCTATGATTACCTCTGCTTTTAGAGCCCCCTCCCCCCCAAGTCTGTTATGTGTTCTACATTTGTAACCCAATAAATTAAAATTCAGTGATTATGGAGGAGATGATGGTCCCTCCTGCTGGTCAATAATGGCTGAAAATGCAGCACAATTGCTAGGAAAACAATTGTGAGTTTTTTTAATGTGCAGACTGTAGCATCATTTTATACTGCTTGTAACAATAAGAGCTGTTCAGTGTTCTTGATGGTTGTGTGTGTGTTTTAGCACTCTTTTCAATTTCTGATCAGTTTCTGGGTACTGGTAAGATCAGAAGGCTAATACCAAGATATATACAAAAGCACTAAGGGAAGGCAGCATAAAGAAGTGTGTGCTTGGGAGTTAGTCATTTCTCAGATCGCACTGCAGGAAAAGACTGCAGGAAAAGCACTGAGAATCAGTTTTTCTTTAAAGGATGCCTCTTCTGTTATATTTATATTCTAAAGGCCAACTAATTCACTATAAGTTCAGGACTCTTAGAACCATCCTTGGCAATCAACATTTTTAGGATGCTTCCAAACCATTTTTTCTCTGTAAGGTGTGGCAATTATTGTAAAAAGGAAAGGTGACACTAGAATTGGAGTATTTCTTACTAGCAAGCCTCCTCAATCCCTTATACCACAGCCCTAGTCTGGTTTTTTACCCCCTCCTAAGCAGATATAGGGACGCGGGTGGCGCTGTGGCTTAAACCACAGAGCCTAGGACTTGCCGATCAGAAGGTCGGCGGTTCAAATCCCCGCAACGGGGTGAGCTCCCATTGCTCGGTCCCTGCTCCTTCCAACCTAGCAGTTCGAAAGCACGTCAAAGTGCAAGTAGATAAATAGGTACCGCTATGGCGGGAAGGTAAACAGCATTTCGTGCACTGCTCTGGTTCGCCAGAAGCGGCTTAGTCATGCTGGCCACATGACCCAGAAGCTGTATGCCAGCTCCCTCAGCCAATAAATCGAGATGAACGCCACAACCCCAGAGTCAGCCACGACTGGACCTAATGGTCAGGGGTCCCTTTACCTTTTCCTTTAGGCAGATACATTTATTTATAGAAAACATTTCTAACCCAGTTTTCAGCAAAAAACAAAAACAAAACAAACACCTAGATAAGCTTACAAATTTCAGTGATATAACAGTCCCTGAACTCAGGCTTACAATCAAAAAGACAAGGCATCAAAAGGAAAGGGTGAGGAGAAGAGGAAAATGAAGACCCAGGCACTACTTCTGTGTTACAAAGAGATCGTGTAACGACCAGATGGAATGTAAAGATTTCAGTAAGAAGAGGAGCAAAAAGTTGCTGTTGGAACTTTTTGCTGAGGAGCAAAAAGACCTGTTGAAGAAACAACAGGAGTCCCATCTCTTTCCCTCTGTGGCAACCTCTATATATGCTCCAGTTGCATATTGAAGAAACCACTGTTAGGCAGGTGGCTTTCATGGAGTTGCCTCTTCTTTTTCACATCCCTACTCCCACCCCTATGATTTTTCATTATAAAACATTAACTGCAACCAGAGTTCTTCCTTCAGAGGAGACAAAATAAACATAAATAATCTTCCCGTGGCAAATATTTAAGGATTTTGTGGGACTCAGGCCATCAGGCTGTAATTAGCAGTGCAATCCCATCCATACCTATGCAGAAGTATAGGGCCAGCCCAAGACATTTTGGCACTTGAGGTAAATCACAAAATGGCGCCATCCCTCCCAGCCAGGGAAGAAGGGGTGAGTGAAGATCTACATCAGGAGCAAATGGGGGAATGAGATCTATATTGGGATCTGCTGCTCCTGTGGAACCTGCCACTTTAGGAGGTAGCCTCAACTTGCCTCATGGGTAATTCAGCCCTGATTAAGTCCCAAGGACATGGATATAGGATTAAGGTATAGCCTTAAGTGTCATTTCTCCTGAGCAGACAGAGAGCGCACAATAAAACCCATAGTGGTGATTGTTTGTTTGCTTTTTATAAAAGCCCTAAAAGGGACAACACATACCCTGAGCTAAATTTAAATATTTGAAGCCAGAGTAAAAAGATAAAAGCAGCAAGAGAAAATAAAATACAACCATAATAATAATAATGCAAAAGAGATGAACCTCCATTCTCTGCCAGACATTTCCTTTAACATAAATAAATATAATGACTAAAGCTTGCCAAATCTTCAGGGGTGATAATAGGGGAGTGGCTCAGATGGTCCAATCCCTGAGTCTTTTGTGGAGGACCCCTTCTCCCCCTGCTTTAAAAAATAATAATCTTTTCCATAGTAGTTGGGAACAGTGCAAAGCACAATGGTGACAAGACACTACACACCTGCTAACTTGATTTCTCAGAGATATGAATACAGTTGCATGCCAGATCTGTAACTAGCTAATTGTCCATGGGCCACTTTAACAGGTGGGCAGCAGCCAGAGATCCACTGGATCCTAATTCACTCATCTGGGTGGATCTAAGGTTAGAATGGCAGCCTAAGCCAGCATTAAGGTTTCATAGTACGGTATGTCCTTGCTTTCTACAGAGCGTAAGAGAGGGGTGGAGGAATGACCCAATTTGACAATTCCCCACAAATGAGGAGGCTGAGAATCAGCTGAAACAATCCATAAAAGCAAATATAGAAGAACGACACTAAACAAACTTGACTCAGCTAATGCTATGCTATAATGTGGGAAGCACAAGATATATTTCACTTGATTTAGAACTTTGCATAGGAGGCTTGTGGTGACAAGTACAATTTGAAAATGCCAGAACTGTGTGAAAACGCATTTGCAACCTGAAAATTAGGAATTAATGAAGGTTAAAAAATTAATGAAATTTAGATGACATTACTTAAATAGATCATAACTCTATCAAAAATGTTTTAGCTAGTTGAGTCTGTTTAGACATGATTAATTGATTAAATTAGCTTACTTGTAGAAATGTGGCTTTTATGTTTCCTGCTGAAATGTAGGTCATCAGACTTAAAGAAAAGCACTTGGGGGTCTTTGTTTCTTTCTAATTGTGGTAAATGGATGTGCATACCAAATTCCAGCTATTTCTTATGCATTCGGAAACACATAGCTCTGAATTTTAAGACTCGTGAATATTTATGACAGTGCCTTAGAAATGCATTTATGCGCTGTATTGATAAATCTATTTATAGGAGAGTGTTTTATATCCCCTTCGAGTACCAGTTCCCAAAGCGGTATACAATATACAACTGCAGCATTTGAATCGTAAAGCATCACATAACAATTTATTTTGGTCTTTATTTAAAAGACAATAAAAGTAAAACCAATAAATAAAGAGCAGGGGAGGGTGAAAAGTCTGTTATCGAAAGAGGAAGAATTTAACAGAAAGGAAATTCACCACCTGCTTCCAGAAAAGAGGGAGCCACCAGGACTTTCCATGGGAGTGCAGACTAATGAACCTTGGCATCTAACAGAAAATGTCTTGAGCTTTGTGGAGGTCAACCTGGCCTGCTCATAAAATGGTATTTTCAACAAGGCCTTGATAGCACTTTAAATCTCATGGGAATGGGGCATGGTGTGTGTGAGTATGTGTGTGAGAGAGAGACCTTTCTTGTGATAATCAGGACAATCAAGAATACTTATTCATACGTCAAAACTGGCAGAGCCCAGAAACAGTTTGGCAGCCTGCACAGATTTTTCAAAGCAGAATAAGTACACTGACAACATCCTGCATTCTAAAGTTCCTGGCATTTACCTTCAAGGGCATGTCCACAGTGGGTGTGTTAAAACAATCTACTTTGAAAATTATCAAATTGTGATAAACAGCGGCCAAGATTCTGTGAACCTGTAGTAGAAATGGCTATCATCTCCGGTGCTTTAATCTGTTTTAGTATTTCAACTTTTGTATGTTTAAAACTAGAGTTGCACTTTTCCCCTCGATTTTATTGTCTTATCTTTTTTGTAAACTGCTTTGACTATTTTTTGTTGTTGTTTTTTTTTTTTTTGCAATCAAGTCGTATATAATTTTTGTGAAATAAATAAATAAATATGAATTTTTCAGACTGGAGCCACTGCTTGGGATTATAGGGGTACTACCTGGTCCAGAAATAGCCTAAGCTACAAACCTTTAGGGTAGGGATGTCATGCGAAATAGAGTGCATCTGTTCAAGTACTTGCAAGTCGCCAAGGTGAAGGGAGTCTTGAAGCTAGGGGATGAGGGCAGTTCTGGAGAGGAGTCTGAATCAAGAATCTGAGTAATTGATTCCAGAGACTGTCAGTCAAAATATCCCTGAACAGAGATCCTTACAGGCCAATACCCCAAAATCTGATATCTCAAGGAACTGACTACCTCTTTAAGTGGTGTCCAATGCTCCCCATGACTGGTTCATCAGCAAAGGCAAGAAACCAGGATGGAGTTAATGAAGAGAAGGCAGAGTACTAATATCCAGGCCTGCAGTCTGGCTTTTTAAGCTCACTACTCTCCAGGAAATAGGGACAGCATGGGCCAGGGAATGAAGAAAAGGAGCTAATATAGATTAAAGAACCTGTCAGATCAAGTTGCTTTGTTGGAGCTCTCCAAGGTTCTGTAAACTGGACCTTATCTGCTGGACTATATTACCCTTAGGTGACCTGGTGAAGGTCAGGCCAGAACATTTCTGCTTATAGCTTGGCAGAGCCCACTTACCCTGTTCAGTTCCGGGGGGGGGGGGGGCTCACGGGACACAGCAAGGCTGAGATCTGAGTGATTAAATTGCTCCAATAAAAGCTGGAGGGCAGCCAATGACTTTTAAGCCTCAGCCTCCAGTCCACCAATGCTACAGTTTGCCCTCCTTGTTGGACAACTTCAGCCTGTTCAAAGACCACTGCTGTAGCTTTAAGGCAGGTGCTTTGACTTCACTGAATGTTCCTTGTCCTATTAACAAAAGGAGGTACTCTGGGAAACACTTAGCTCCTTGTGGGGATGGCACCTATGAGGGTCCAAGCTTTGGTTCTATTGACCATAGTACCATAAGATCCAGTTCAGTAGCTTCTTGCCTACCAGGTTCACCAGCATCAGGTTCAAAGCCAGGAAATTGGTCCAGGTCCTGAGCTACTAGCCTTCAATTTGATGTCCTTGTAGATGATGGATTGTGGGGTCATGACACCTTTACATTTCTTGCACCACCTCCCTTGCTCCAAGGTTCCCAACAATCTTTTTGGGGACATGAGAAAGAGAAGGCTGTCGTAGCAAAGATGGAATCAGAAACTCCAACTCCTCAGCAGGGTCTCCTTTCCCACCAACTGGTACCCTCTTGGCAGTCTCCCTTAGTGAGCAAAGACTCCAGAGGACCTGAAGCACCTACTGCAACATCCTCCCCTTTTTGATGGTACAGTGGTACTTTGGGTTACATACGCTTCAGGTTACATACGCTTCAGGTTACAGACTCCAGTAACCCAGAAATAGTGCTTCAGGTGAAGAACTTTGCTTCAGGATGAGAACAGAAATAGCGGCAGCGCAGCGGCAGCAGGAGGCCCCATTAGCTAAAGTAGTGCTTCAGGTTAAGAACAGTTTCAGAGGTACCACTGTATTGATGAGGACAAGAGGAAAGGAAGGCGGTCATGATGAGTGCTTCAACAGGCAAATCTTTAAAAATGTAGTATAAACACTGACAACTGGGAAACACTGGCCTGTGAGCACTCCAGTTGGAGCACAGCCTTTACCAAAGGTGTCATGGGCTTTGAAGACACCTGAACTCGGGACGCAAGGGAGAAACGTGCTAAGGGGAAGGCATGCTTGGTAAATCCACACCGTGATCAACTCCCAACCAATGTCCCCACTGTGGAAGGACGTGTGGATCTAGAATTGGCCTCCACAGTCACTTACAGACTCATTGTTAAAACTGTGTTTGTGGAAGACAATCTTACTCTGCTAGGAGTGAACACCAAAGGAGGAGGACAAGAGTCTAGGAGGATAAAGCAGTCCTACCCCCCCCACACACCACCTCCAGACATACACTTTCACAGATAGCTCAATACTGCAGCTTCCAATGGCTACATTTCTTTTTCTTCTTCCAGCTGTTGAAAAATTACATGCAACTGAGCATAATGGGTAGTTTGGCCCAGAGAAGTCTTCAATCAGATGTTAGATTTTCTTTATTGTTCAAAGTTACTTTTCCAGCTCGTGCATGAGTGGAAAAGCAGACAGGACTTTCTGAAATATGTTTGTTTTTATCCCATTTTCCTTAACAATATTATTTGTTAATCCATTGTTCGCAAACTGTTTCAGCCTTACTTACGTTTTTGTCTTGTTCTTATTGATTTGGCCTTAGAACATACGCGTTGCTGAGCTATTGCTTTTAGAATGGATTATGAATTGCTGCTCATTGATTTACTTTGTGCAGAATATCTTGGCCATCAAACATAGCAATTTAACATTCTGTCACACGAATATGGACTTTTATTTTATTTTCGAGCAGGATATTATTTTCTGATGGACTCCCTTTGTTCCCACAAAGAGCTGTACATTGTGTAAACTGGACAAAATGTGGTTTCACAATTTACTCTGTAAAATAATACTTATCTCTTCTCCTACTCTAATACCAACAGCTGCTAACCTCCTTTCCTTCATGTTATATTTTAACTCTTAGGAATCTACAGGGTTTCAGTGTCACAACTGTGCTGCCACATAGAGGGAAAAACAAAGAATGCCTCTCTGTTTAATCTAACATATCTTCTGCCCCCCATTTTGTATGGATATTGATGGTGGGGGTGTATTAGGCTGAATGCTGGTCTAGCACTTTGTAGTTTATGGTTTATTTTCTACTTACCTAGAAAAATGGAAAGTCATTTTTCTCTTAACTCTTTCTTCATCATGACTCTAGATATGCCACCCCATAATGGCCTATATATGTCATACCATAATATTTATATATATATTATGGTTCAGGTTACAAAACGAAAATTTAACACACCCCCACACCAAAATTTAGATAGAAATGAGCACTGCAAGATAAGGTTGCATATTATGTGCTAAAAGACACGGTGGAATTTGCAGAACGATTCTGATGACTATACTGCAGCTTCTGTTAGGAGCAGGCAGTGCAAAGAGAGAACCACAAATCCAATCCCATGTTCCTATGGGCAAGGAGAAAAACATGAGGCTGTTTGGGTTTTTGAAAGCTAGTATTCTAAAGGTGCTTCATTGAAATGACACTTGGACTTTCTAGAGCCATCAGAAAATACCTTGTCGGAATGGTGAATACACATGACTAGTTCAGAGATGGAGGCGTGAACTCAAAGACTCTGGAAACAGAGCTACAAATGTGTGTGTTTTGTCTCGGAGCTAGGAACTGGCTGTCACTGTTTTGACAAGATGTCTGGAAATCTGGGGCTGACTTGATGTGTCCCTGTGTCTTAAGTTGAAATATGGAAAGTGGCTTTCAGAATACTATATATATATATATATATATATATACGAAAGCAAATATATATATATATATATATGCTTTCGTAGATTTTCACGGGTACAGGAATGCAGGTTTTGGTGTCCTCGGGTGTCTTCCCGTGTAAAAGTTGGGGTGTCTAGGCGACGTTTCGACGAGGTCTCACTCGTCATCTTCAGGCTGGTGCTTTCGGCTTCTTGTTACTGGAACAGAGCGGGATCTCAATGTTTGAGTTCCTATAAATACTGTAGAGGGGGTGTGGTGTCTAGCCTCCAATGTTCTGGGCAGAGAGGAAGTTCCCAGGCTAGTGTGCCTTTTCTTCTTTTGTTCCTTAATTACTTGAGAGATACCTTGAGTGATTTCTTGAGTGATATCCTGAGTACCACTTAGGTGGGTCATTAGGTGTGGATTAGTTGCTAAAGTCTTTGTGTCTTGACCTCTTGAACTTTGTGAAGAGTTTTCCTGAGAAGATGGATGTATTGCACTTAGTTGTGCTTTGGCTTGGCTTCGTGTGTAGGGGCGAGCTGTGGTTTTGTGGCTTGTGTCAGCCAGATCTGTGTAGGGATTGCAGGGGGGTGCAGCATCCGGAGGTGCCACCATGGATTGGCTACTGGATGGTGTCAGTAATTCATCTGTGGAGAGGGTCTGGGTTTGGGTCTGGTGTGGTTGATTGGTGTTGGCGTTCTGTGTGCCTCTGGATCTGGTGTCAGTTTTTGTGGAGAGGGCTAATTTCCAGATGTCTGGCAAGCGGGATGTGTCGTCACGCTTGTTCATGTTGTGAGGGTGTTTCTCTATCTCGATGGCTTCCATGATTATTCTCTTGTGGTGATGTTAAAACAGCTGGAACGTCATCTCTGCACCTGGCCTGTGCAACCAGCGATAACAGATTGAAGATGATAGATTGATGGGACTTGACACTAGAGAAGTCTAAAACACAAGAAGGAAAAGGTGTTGCCACAGAGAAAGGCCCTTGAATCAATTCTCCTACTTCCAACTCTGCCTAGAGTTGCAGCCTGAGGACATCTACCCACTTTCCTAAATAGAGATAAAGCCACGTCTATGTGCCCAAGCATATTGCTGGCCACTGATGTTCAGCTCAGCTGCCTTCCTGCCTACTGTATTATTCTAGGATGGAAGAGTGCTCCTGCCCCTGTAAACCATGGTTTGTGAAACTGGAAGGATACCTGAATTGGTAAAAGCATAAGAGGAGTTGGCTGCTGCATCAGACCAATGGCCCACCCAGCATCCTGCTCTTATGGTGGCCAACTAGATGCTTGTGGGAAACCCAGAAGAGGACCTAAGCGCAACAGGTGGGATAGCTCATTTGGTAGAGCATAAGACTCTTAATCTCAGTGTCATGGGTTCAAGCCCTATGCTGGGCAAGATATTATTCCCTTGCACAGAATTGGACTAGTCCCTTCCAACTCTACACTTCTATTATTCCTTATCTACTCTACTTTATTATGTATTTCATTGAAACGGCATAGGGGTGGGTGGGGGTTATATGGTTTTATATTCACGTTGTACGGCTAGTTCCTCTTCAAGTGTGGGGTGGTAAAGCATCTGCTTTGAATGCAGAAGATCTCAGTTTCAATCATCAGCCCCTCCAGAGAAACTTAGAAATCCAGGAGAGTAGTTGCCAGTCTGTGAAGTCTAGGGTTGCCATATTTCAAAAAAGTGAAAATCTGGATGCAAAAGTTGTTGAGTTTTTTTGGGCAAAGTTATTGAGCTTTCCCTTTTGCTTTTGAGCTGTTTTTAAAGAAATTTGCCAAAATAGCAACACTTCTGGTACACCTGGATTTTCCCAGACATTTTCACCGATTTCGAAGAATTCCACCTGGATGCAATTTTCAGCGGACGAATCCTGGCTATGTCCAGGAAATTCTGTATGTATGGCAGCCGTAGACTGAAGACAACATTGAGCTAGCTGGACCAATTGGTATAACGAAGCTTTCTATGTGCTTAACAGAGATCCAGGGAGGTATATTAGGTATAAGGACAGTCACTCCAGGAGCCACCACGCTTTGCCTGTCTGCACTTCACCCCATTGTGGTATCGCCCAGTCAGCATATGGAGCCCTCTTTCACTGCATCAGACTCTTGGTCCAGCTAGACAGCAAAGCTGTCTTTGACAGGCCTCAGGTTGATTCCCGAACCCCCCCAATCCCAGGAATCCTCCGTTGAAACCTTTCATGAGTCCGTTTTCCTGTCCCCTGACATGGGTTGTGCAAACATAAATACCCAAACCAATTTGATGTGACTTGGATATACAGCAATCCAGGGGATGGGGTGGACACAACCCCAAGTGTCTCTAAAGCAACTCCCCGGCCGTATCTGATGCAAAACTGATACATAATGCACAAAAACACAGAACGGCTGAACATGCTGCTCCCTGTCACAAAGATTGACTCAGCTTGCAACACATAGTGATTTTTCATCTCTGACACTATTGTGCAATTGCTGCATGGGATAAATATGAAATTAGTCACAGCAGATGGTCCCTGCCTATCTCCTGGTAGCTGGATTTCTCCACTAACTACATTTCAGACAAATAACGACCTGAAAGGTCATCATAATCAACATGTGGGAGCAAAGTAGCTGCCACGTTCCTCTCCAGGGGTGAGTGTGTGCTTCAGTGACTGCACATTGGCCAAGTTATAAAGCACCTGGGAAGCAGAGAATGAAAGGCAATTATAAATGACATATTCTCCACCTTTATGTGAAACGTGCCATTGGAAAATGATTGTATCTCCCTTTCATTTTGTAATAAGTCACATTCATGCTTGACATTCCACTACTGTTCTATTTATACCATTGCTGACAATAAATCATTAAGTCATCTGTGTTAACTAGTAATCCAGATTCCTCATTTGTACCTATGAAACTTCAATATGCCAAGATGGTTTTTTATTTGCTAAGTTTCTTGTCAGGTAATCTTCAGGATCTGCATAAGACAAGGAGGAAGCTTAAGTAAGGATAAAACAGTTGGGTTCACCTTAAGGGTCAATAATAATAATAATAATAATAATAATAATAATAATAATAATTTATTTATACCCCGCCCATCTGGCTGGGTTTCCCCAGCCATTCTGGGCGGCTTCCAACAAAATATTAAAAATACAAATAAAACATCAGACATCAAACAGGGCTGCCTTCAGATGTCTTCTAAAAGTCAGATAGTTGTTTATTTCCTTGACATCTGATGGGAGGGAGTTCCACAGGGGCCACTCGCACACTTAACAAACAAACACAGAGTTATGATACCCTAGTATAAAATATACACATCAATTGTAGATGGTGTACATTACTATAGGGATAGGGAGCATGTTCCATCCAGATGTTGCTTGACTCCCAGGTAGCATCCATCAACCCTAGACAACTGGCCAATGGTGATGGATAAGGGGAATTGTATTCCAACAACATCTGGAGGGACCACAGGTTTCTAGACCTTGTATTAGGACATGCTTTGCAGTACGCTTTGCATGCTTTGCAGTATGATCTCCCTTTGAGGTTTCTAAGCAACAGTTGGATGGCCATCTGTCAACTGAGATTCCTACATTTCAGGGCGTTGGACTAGAAGACCCTCAGGGTCCCTTCCAACTCTATGATTCTATTTCACAAATGAACAATAGTGGCATTTAGGAATATTTATTTACATATCACACCAAGAGTCAATGCCAATCCTCCTCTCTGACATGCACTTACACACAAACACACACACTCATTATGTTCCACTTGCCAAAGGGAGATTTGGGTTGTTTCTCTGAAAGAATGCTATTCCCAGCATCATCACCAACGCCCAGTGCTGCATGACAAATCAGGTCCTCCCTTAAAGAGGGCACGTGTTGCGGTGAGACCTGGCAACCAAACCCGGTGTTGTGGGTGGGTATGGTTGGATAGCCACAACACCCAATTGGTAGGTCCCTTATTGCTGGGTTTAACCAGGCCAATGGGATGCAGGCTAAATGGATCAAGGGACCTATATATACCTATGCATGTGTCCCAGAGCTTCCTCTTTCAGCGCGTGCATTCGGAACAGCCGCCCATCTCTCCCTACTTTTAGGGCTTGTTGCGCTTGACCTTGCTATGCCGTTGTGTGTCATCTGTCGTTGGGACAGGGGTACGGCAGGAATTTTCTCCACTTGGCTGATTGGCTGTTGCCATTTGGGTTTCGCCTGCCGCGTAGCAAATCGTCACAACAAGGTTGTGGATAGGCTCTGGTTTAGGTGATAGGGATGGGGGAACGTTCTGGCCATCCCTATGTGAAGGGTATTCCATTAAAGGAATCCAGGGACTCAATGGTTTGGTCAACCCCTGTGAGGGGGTTGTGCCCGTGCCCGAGTCCAGGGGAACATTTGGGAGATAGTGTGTTCCTGGCTTTCCACTTATTCAGGTGTTCGCCCTTGGCTGACCTATGCTGGTGCCCTGGATCAGCGCTACCTGCGTGGCAGGGAGCTAGCCGAACCAGAGCCTATGCAACCAGTCACTTTCTGTAATCAATAAAGTTGTGGCCTAAATTCTGCCAAAAACCAAACCAAAAATTTGAGTCACATGTGAATTTATTTAGGGGGGAGGTTTCTGGGACTGAACACGCAAACACACACACACTCATCTTGTTCCACTTGCCAAAGGGAGATTTGGGTTGTGTTTCTGAAAGAATGCTATTCCCAGCATCATCGCCAACACCCAGTGCTGTGTGACAACATTCTGAAATGGAGCGGGCATTCAGGGCTGTTTGCAATATGGCATGGAGCAGCAATGGGAAACCTTTGTTCCTCCAGATCCTTCTGAACTACAATTCCTATCAGCCTCAGCAAGCCTGGCCAATGACCAGGGCTGATGGGAGGTGTAGTTCAGCAACATCCAGAGGGGCAAAGGTTCCCCACAGCTGGCACAGAGGTTTCCTTTTCAAGGGAAGAAAATGCAAAAAGTAGTGCTTTAGTTTTCAGTAGACATGCCTGCCCAGCCTCCCGATTGCCGTATGAATTGTATTCCTCAAACACCTGTACTGCACTAATTTGAAAGCAAACAAGGTGTCTGGGTTGTATGTTTGTCAAAGACATGCTAGAAATGTATAACTGTATTATCACGGCAAGCTTTGCACTGCATGAAGTCACAGCCTTCATGTGAGAGTCTATTTGCAAGAAAAAAGATTAGACACCCCTCAGCCATGTACATTAGGGAGCAAAACAATCATAGACAGTGTGAGCCATTCACAACTTTGCAATTCAGGTGCACTGGAAGGGAGTGTGCAGAACTGAAAAAGAACTGCAGGAACCTATTGATAAGGAGGTTTGGTGTATCGTTCTAGGAAAGAGAATGAGATTATTATGATTATTTTCAATAGCTCAGACAGAAGTTGGGGAGGGGGTAGTCAAAGCAAAGCTCCAACTGCGGCTGCCATTGTACACAACTGTGTGTTTTGTTCATTTACGCAGAAGTTGAAAGGCTCAAAAATCCACTAAATCCTGCAATTCACCCGCTACCATGCTATCCAGGCATCACAGAGAAACAAGAATGGAACATGCATACTATAATGGCATGGCTATGGTAGAACAAAATCTCCTAAAATCCCTTATTATGGAAAACTGGAATTGCCATTCGCATCTCCTTAGCACGCCCTTCAAAACAGCAAATTGTTAAATGAAGGATGATAATGTCCATACCTTATATGCAATAATCTACCAAGCACTGTGCCGGCTGATGTCCATTCATACAGAACATTCCTTATCCTGCTCCACACAGTATTTCCTATTATGCAATACCTTGCTGAAGTTTGGCTTTGTTACCAGCTGTAGACGTTCATAAAGCATTTTGAGCGAAGGAACTTTATACTGCTGGTATCGGATGAAGCCTCTGAAACACATTACTGCCTTTCAATCAGTGTTCCATCTTAACATGTTCCAGATTAATTTTTGCTTCACCTTATATTAGTTTGACTGTTATTTATAATATATCTGAATATATATAGCTACATCACCTATATTTATCTGTCTATCTCCTGGACTTAGGGGAAGCATAGAAATTTAAATAGCATTAAAGGGAGGGGGATCCACCACAGAGATATTTTGGGTGTGGTAGTCAAACTAAGTGCTACAGCTGAAGATGCTGCACCATATAGCCATTCAAATGCTCTGAAGGACTCCCTCATCAGACATAAAACTGCCCACATATTACAGGCATTTTTAAAAGCCTTTCCATAGATAAAAATTTCAGGGGTTTGATGGGCCACCCATCAAAGGAGAAGGGCTTTCTCTTGGGACAGTTCTCACCAGAGTGCACAGTTTGATAAGTTTCAAGGCTAGGCAAAGGCCTCTTCCTGTAGCATTTAATAATAAGAATAAATCTAATAATAAATTTTTATTTCTACCCCACCCTTCCCGGTTTAAAAACCGGGCTCAGGGCGGCTAACAGCAAATATTAAACATTGATTAAAATGTGACTTAAAAACAGCATTAAACAGCATAAAATACAACATAAAATGCAGCATCAATATCAATAAAATTCAAAAATTCAGGGGTCATTTTGAGGGGGGGGGGGAACCAAACAAAAAAAAAACAACCCAGTCAGTAGACATCAAATGATCACCAGGGCTAACTGGCCATGTTGGTCCTACTAGGGCCAGCAAGGAGACCAGGGAAGAATTTAAATGTGGGGTCCCAGAAAGGTTTTCTTCACAGAAGAGGAAGGGAAAAGGGAATAGAGGATCAGGCTAATTCAAATTGAAGTCCAGGCAGAATAGCTCTGTGTTACAGGCCCTGTGGAAGGAGATCAAGTCCTGCAGGGCCCTAGTCTTGTGGGACAGAGCATTCAACAGGTCGGAGCAGTCATTGAAAAAGCCCTGGCCCTGGTGGAGCATAGTCTGGCTTCCTTAGGGCCCGGGACCTTTAAGCTATTATTATTCATGTACCTCAGGGTCCTCTGTGGGACATACCAGGAGAGGCAGTCCCGTAAGTACAAGGGTCCTAGGCCGCATAGAGCTCTAAAGGTCAAAACCACCACGTTAAACCTGACCCTGTATTCCACCGGGAGCCAGTGCAGCTGGTAGAGCACTGGGTGAATATGCTCCCATGGCAAGGACCACGTGAGGAGCCTCGCTGCAGCATTCTGCACCCGCTGGAGTTTCTGGAATAGTTTCAAGGGCAGCCCCACGTAGAGCAAGTTACAGTAGTCAAGCCTGGCGGTGACCGTCACATGGATCACTGTGGCCACGTCAGGGCAGGAAAGGTAAGGGACCAACTGCTTAATACGGCGAAGATGTTTATCAATAAAGTTTATCCATATAACTGTGCTGTCACATACAGACTCTAAAATAGAATTGTGGAATTGGAAGGGACCACTAGGGTCATCTAGTCCAACCCTCTGCGATGCAGTAATCTTTTGTCCAACATGGGACTCAAACCCATGACCCTAAGATTTTATGCTCTACTGGTATCAACAGTTTTTCTCAACCCCCCCCCCCCCACCTACTTTTACACACTTTGGAAGCAGAAGTATCAAGCACTACAGCAAACCCTATAGTCACATTTACACAATCTTGTTTATCTGCTCCATATATGTACTGCAAAGGCTGCATTTAGTTCATCTGGAACAAGCTAAGTGTGACCTAGTCCCACCAGACAACATTCACATTTTGGCCATGAAACCTTGGGTATATTTGAGTATTCAATTTAGCTATCAAGTCCCATTAAATACTTATAAGTAAGTGTAACGATGATGCCTTAAAACAGAACAAATGTGAAAGTACAAAACATCTCTGAAGATTTGTGCCACGTGAAAATTTCTGTCATTTCACTTAGTGAATATTGAATAAGCTGCATTGGCTGCAAGCTGCCAGAAGTTTATTTCATCCACGGAATATTCTAATAATATTTTCATTAAATATTTATATGAACAATCAAACACTGAAAATGAAACACATATCCCTTGACAGTCAAGATGGTTTCCGGGCTTATATCAGCAATTTCTAATGTTCATAAGGCTCATTTGCTATAGCTTTGAATGATATTTCCCATTAGCTGGACGATCTTGATTCTGACCTTACATTCAGTGTTATTCATCATATGTCTTCTGCTTTCCCTATTCCGCTCCCTCCATGAAGATTCAAATTTTGCACACTGAACACAGAATATCAAATTAATTAACATGTCTTTTTATGTTGAAAGTCCAAAAAGTTTGGGACTTTACAGAAGCTCACGACAAGTTGTATCAATCGGCAACTCTTATTTATTATAACTTCAGCGTATATGGAATGCTTGATTGATAGGCTTTTTATCAAGCTCGAATCCTAACCATACTTACTGAGTGAGCATCTTTGAACTCAGTGGGGCTTGCTTCTGAATAAACATGAAAAGTATTGCACTGCCACACAGTCCTGGAAGTAGGTCCCATTGAGTCCAACATACTAAGAACCTGGCCAGTGTGTAGAGCAGCCCAAGAACAGCATGCAACATTGGTCAATTGTCTGGGACTGAAATTGTGAGGCTCCTTCTGACCAATACTGATTTCATGACAAACAGTGGGCATGGCCAACTCACGCACCAGCATCACGCAAGTCAATTCAAGAACCCTTCAAACATTTGTACCAAACTATTGAGTAGAGCCCATGATCACTGCAGAGGGTGACAGCAGTCACAAAATTAAAAGATGCCTGCTTCTTGGGAGAAAAGCAATGACAAACCTAGACAGCATCTTAAAAAGCAGAGACATCACCTTGCCAACAAAGGTCCATATAGTTAAAGCTATGGTTTTCCCAGCAGTGATGTATGGAAGTGAGAGTTGGACCATAAAGAAGGCTGATCGCCGAAAAAATTATGCTTTTGAATTATGGTGCTGGAGGAGATTCTTGAGAGTCCCATGGACTGCAAGAAGATCAAACCTATCCATTCTTAAGGAGATCAGCCCTGAGTGCTCACTGGAAGGACAGATCCTGAAGCTGAGGCTCCAATACTTTGGCCACCTCATGAGAAGAGAAGACTTCCTGGGAAAGATGGAGGGCATAAGGAGAAGGGGAACAACAGAGGACGAGATGGTTGGACAGTGTTCTTGAAGCTACTAACATGAGTTTGACCAAACTGCAGGAAGCAGTGGAAGACAGGAGTGCCTGGCGTGCTCTGGTCCATGGGGTCACGAAGAGTCGGACATGACTAAACAACAACAACAAACTGAGACTGCTGATGTCAATATGAACCACATCCAAGTATACCTGATCTGCGTCTTTAGAATCACAGCCAGGGTTTTCTATAAACACAGGCAATCTGGAGTGGGCAAATCGGAATACACTCATTGGCTGGCTCACTTCTTAAATGAACACACTACTAATTGCTGTCATCCAGGGCCCCACCTGACCACAGCGACATTCATAAGCATGGAATAGTGTTCTTGTTTGTTGCCACACTGGTCCTGCTAGGCCTCTGTGTAAAATTGTCCTTGCCTCGATTCACAGTAGCTTGTTCAACGAAAATGCATGGCCTTGGAAAGGCATGCACTCCAGCCCGAAACTATACAAATAAATGGCTAAATCCAAATGCTATCAGAAATGGTTATTCTGAGCATAATATTTCATAGAAGCACAGATTCTCAGTGATTAGTCACTTGCCAAAGTTAGGATGTTTATTTTTAAGTTTCATGATATCAAGAGAATGCTGTACGAGTGCGCCCAAAGTAGCTTAGAACAGTAAATGCATTTCCTGCTGTGTTGCACTTCTCCATACTTTTCGAACTAATTACCATAAGTCCTAAGGAACTGTATGGGGCTTCTTAAACAGTTTATAGCTAATCCTTCTCCTTCCGCAGGCTGCTGCAGACCTTGCTTTTCTTATCCCGCCTCCCCCAAGCATCTTTGCCTATCAAGATTTACTGTATTAAGCTTCACCCCCATAATGGCATCAGCTCTTCTCATTCACCCCCAAAGGCATATTTATCCAGATAATGACGATCTTAAATTCCTTGCCTCCAGGCTCATTCGAATGTATCGGCCCTGCCTTGTCATTTTCTATCAGAGCTTTGAAGCCTTGCTCTGTCACTCATCTTCCTCTCCCTATTTGCCACAACAGTTATCATTTATTGATTCATTTTTTTAAAGCATCTCTTTGATAGGAGGGGATTCACAATGCCAACAACACTCAGGTTCAAGCAAAACACAAATATTGGATAAAAATAAAGTTCAAATGAGTCAGAGCAAACTTCACCTCAGGTCTCCTTGGTTGGATTATCCACTTTAGAAAGAGGTGCCAATTTGAATGCGAATATGGATAAATAAATTGCAAACGAGATACTCCAAGTGGATAATCAAACCAAGCACTAAAATAAGAGTGCATATTATTTGGTTGTTCATATTTGTTTGTTTGCCGTATTCTCAGAACTGGGACTCAATGTGGCTCACAAAAAATTAAAACAAATACAGATAAAGCACACATAGCTAAAACCATATAAAAGATTATTGCTAAAAGGAATTAAACAATTTGTGGAATTACAACAATGTAAAAAGGATATCTAGTAAAATGCAGATAGTAAAAAAGCAGAGCAAAACAAAACAAAACAGGATGCTATTAAGAGTCCGTTCTTTAACAGCAATCAGTTCCCCAAAGCCCTGCCAGAATAAAAAAGTATTCACCTGCCATGGGAAAGGGCAACAAGGAGGGTACAAAAAGAGATTGTGCAAATGTTGTCACTTCTGTGACAAACCTTGGCTCACCCAAAGGGTGATGAGGTCATATTCCAAGCCTGTTACCCACCAGCAGATCAAAGGAAGGCACTTGTTGACAGCCAAGCTTTCCATAGCAGCTGCTCAAATCAAGCAGTTAATGGTGTGGACGCTGCAAAGGCTTTAACGATGCCTGTCTTGTGTTCTTATAATTTCCTAAACAGCAAGGTAGCTGTGAGACCGGGGTAGGGAACCTTTCTCAGCCTGACGCTATGTTCCATTCTGGGCTGCCTTCTGAGAACCACTTGCCAGAGGCAAAAGTGGTTGAATCAACAAAATTTAATTTTGTCTTTGTACAAATACACATTCCTCTGTAATCTCCACCTTGGCAATCAAGAGGCTTTTAGGAGAACCACAGGTAAAGAAGTAATATTGAGAAACCCTAGTCAGAGAAGAAACTTAATTCTAATATAGAAGACATCCTAATTTCCATAGGGGTGAGACACACAAGTAAATGACAAATATTAAGGAACTCTAGACAAACAAGATGCTTGATTCTAATATAGGAGACAAAAGGGTGAGATCCAGCACAGGCAGGCTCTTCTACCATCCAAGTCATACCATATGGGAATAAGCCTTAACAATTATGAACCAGGTGCAATTGCTTAAAGCTTAAAGGTGAGTTCCAGTATTAAATTTAATAGTGGAAATAGTAGTCACTGTCATAAAGTAGTAGTATTTATTATTTTATATAGTTTTCATGGTTGCAGGATAAGAAGACTGGTTGCTACCCCAAAGAGCTTACCAATTGGCAAGTCTATTCTACTTTTATTTGTGAAAATATTTGTAGCCCACCATTTTTTCAACCCCAAAAGGGATCTTCAAGGCTAATAGTCATAAACAGAATTACCAGCTACCATCAAAATACAATTAAAATATCCAATTTTTAGTAACAATAAATAGAGCATAGAGGATACTGAAATTCTTCAGAGAGCATACTGGGCGTTCTTTCACCTTAGTAAACAACAGTTTCTTCACTTACCAGGAAAAGGGAGAGAGTTTGCTGAATCAAAACCACTGCAAAGGCCCTACCTAGTAACAACCTTCCCTCAGCTGGGGGTGGGACACGGAACATGTGGAGCTTGATTATTGGAGCATGTGTAGCCAATGAAACTGATGCAAAAGATATGTTGTAAAAAAAAAGGTTCCTGCACCAATTAAAGTTGAAAGGCTCTTTTCAAAAGCAAGCACCGTTCAGCACACTGCAGTAATCTACAGTAATTAGATATTTGCTACAACTGTAGCAAAGCCTACTTTTTCCCAGGAAAGAATTTAGCTGGCTCACCAGACTAATAGGGGCAAAAGTAATCTTGGCCACAGGCTTCTTATTCAGGAACAAGGACAGATCCAACAGCACTCGTGAACTACACATCTGATCCTTAACGGTGGGGTAGAGATGCAATCTAACTGTGCTTCAGTTTGTTAGCTCACAGTTTTGCAAGCAGCAGACTCCCGAGTCTCAGGCAACGATTTAGGATTGCAGCCTCCCTGGACCCAGATGGAAAGGGGAGAGACAGAGCTGGCTATCAGGGTTTGTTTTGTGTTTTTTTGCTGAGGATGCATATGGTGTGTTCACACTCTCTTTTACTCTGCACTCACTGTGTTTCCAGTTTTTAATCCATGTTCACACATGATCTAAAATGCATCCTGCGCCTTTGCTATGAAATGCTACCATTTGTAAAACACTACTGAATCTGACACTAGCAAAGCCAAGTTGATGTGAAAGGTTAGTGGGGGAAAGAACTGTGTTAGTGGGGGAAAGAACTGTGCCACTGTGTGGCAACAGTGGTGTCATTTTAAGGATGTGTTCAATTGCTGCCTTCCTGGGAGAGCGGACGGCTTCTGAAGGCGGGCGGGGGGCGAAAGTCTTTGCTCCCCTCCGCCTGCCTTCAGAAGCCGTCCGCTCTCCCAGGAAGGCAGCAATTGAACACATCCTTAAAATGACACCACTATTGCCACTCTGCTCTGGCGGTTTTAATGGCCAAACAGAGGCATTCTGGGAATGTTTCTGAGGAGGCTTGGATCCATGGGCATTCACAAGATTTTTTTCTGCAAAGTAAAAACACTGAAATAGGGGAGCAGGCAAATAGCATAATATATGAGCTTTACAAATGCTATAAATTTACTTTTGAGAGAGAGAGAAGGGGGATGGAATCTGAGGATAATGGTTCTTCCAGGGGTGTAACTTCCCCCTGTGGACACCCATGTTTAGATCCACAGCAATCTCATTCCCCAGAATGGGGAAGGGAGAAAGTACACCAATAAAGTACAGTGGTGCCCCGCAAGACGAATGCCTCGCAAGACGAAAAATCCGCAAGACGAAAGGGTTTTCCGTTTTTTGAGGCACTTCGCAAGACAAATTTCCCTATGGGCTTGCTTCGCAAGAAGAAAGCCCATAGGGAAATCTCCGGGGACCTCTTTTAAATGCTGGCGGTGGGGAGCAAAGCCTTTCCCCCCCTCCGGCCTTCAGAAGAGGTCCAGGAAGGCCGGCGGGGGCCGCAAGGCTTTGCTCCCCACCGCCAGCATTTTAAAAGCAGTCCGGGATAGCAGGGAAGCGCTTCCCGCTATCCCGGACGGCTTTTGAAGGCCGGCGGGGGGAGCAAAGACTTTTGCCCCCCCGCCGGCCTTCAGAAGAGGTCCAGGACCTCTTCTGAAGGCCGGCGGGGGGCAAAAGTCTTTGCTCCCCCCTGCCTGCCTTCCTGGGAGAGTGGACGGCTTCTGAAGGCGGGCGGGGGGCGAAAGTCTTTGCTCCCCTCCGCCTGCCTTCAAAAGCCGTCCGCTCTCCCAGGAAGGCAGGCACGGGGGAGCAAAGACTTTCGCCCCCCACCCGCCTTCAGAAGAGGTCCTGGACCTCTTCTGAAGGTGAGCGGGGGGCGAAAGTCTTTGTCCCCCCTGCCTGCCTTCCCGGGGGCTTTTAAGAGCGGACGGCTTTTGAAGGCAGGCGGAGGGGAGCAAAGACTTTCGCCCCCCGCCCGCCTTCAGAAGAGGTCCAGGACCTCTTCTGAAGGCAGGTGGGGGGCAAAAGTCTTTGTCCCCTCTGCCTGCCATCCCGGGGGCTTTTAAATCGCCCCGGGACAGCGGAGATTTGTTTAAGATTTGTTTAAGATCAAGGTGTGGCAAGTAGCTTATATATTTAAAAATAGCCATTTCCATTTGGTCAGGTGATAAAGGACCCCTTTTTGTTTTGTTTAATTAATCAGCATGGTTTCTGTACCTTTTTGTGAAGAAGATCAACCTGGTTCTTTGTTTTACTTAATGTGAATCCTTGTTTGGTCAAGTCCATCTCTGATTCCAAATGTTAATCTTAAATTGATTAATCTGCTTCTATATATCAATAATTATAATTCCAAATGTAAACATTTGTGTTGTGTGTCATGAAGAGCAGGAGCTACATAATTATTATAATTTTTTGGCAAATGTTCCATTTTTTTAAACTAACAGCCTATACTAATAACAACAAACAGACAAATAGCAATATGCTTGTAAAAAGGCAGATCTCTTTGTGTATAAGTACAGTAGGTATCTCAACAGGACAAGAAAACACCAGGGAATACAAACCAAGAAAATGTACAGCCTGCAGTGATTTATATGACTAGCTCAAATTTTGTTTTCAGTTGAAATTACAATTACACATGACTAAGTACACATTTCAGTAGGAATGGTTGCAAGAGCTTGGTTTGAGCAAAATATTATGATACCTAAGCATGTTTATACAGGCACTTGAAAAAGCAGGAGTATTCCATATAAAACATTAACTAGTAGTTCATCCTTTTAGAATAGCATCCTTATGTGTCAGTAGTCTACAGCAGACAGGTATGTATGCAGTTCATAACAGAACTGCATTTCTTCAACTACACGATTTTTTTATTTTTATTTTTACATTTGCTGAACTGAAAAGAAGTTCTGTCTTCATTTTCCTTTCCGAAACTATAATTAATAGGCAAACTATCCAATTGTTCTGAGTTGTGAGTGTCTTAGCCAATGGCAAAATGAATCACCACAGAAAGACTTATTTTTAAGAAACCAGGAATTCAGACTGACTAATGTCTCCCTCTAGTCTTGTTAGGAAGCACAAATAATGAACTCTGGTTCATGCCCTGTTAAGAACTTCCTCCCTGTGCATCAAGATAAATAATTCAAGACAGATGTATATTTTCCATTAGCAGTAAGAATAGTAGGTTTCTCTTACCCTCCAAACCAAGAAATGGTGGGTGAACAAGAGAAGAAATGTAAATTAGATTTTTAGGACAGATACAAATCATTGCCATGTTTGCGCATGAATATTTTTTTATCCTTCTTCGAATAGCTATCCCTGGGAACTTCTTCAAATCCAAGAAGAAGAAGAGTTTGGATTTGATATCCCGCTTTATCACCTATACCCTAAGGAGTCTCAAAGCAGCTAACAATCTCATTTTCCCTTCCTCCCCCACAACAAACACTCTGTGAGGTGAGTGGGGCTGAGAGACTTCAGAGAAGTGTGACTGGCCCAAGGTCACCCAGCAGCTGCATGTAGAGGAGCGGAGACGCGAACCCGGTTCCCCAGATTACGAGTCTACCACTTTCAACCACTACACCACACTGGCTCCCAAAGATTTGTGAAGCAATATCTGAAAAGTCATTCCAGTTGCATACACTCCAATATTTCTCTGATGAAAATAAGGACATCCTATTCCATAATAATAATAATAATTTGTTTGTTTGTATCCCAACCATCTGAATAGGTTGCCTGAGCCACTCTGGTTGGCTTCTAACATATATAAAAACACAATGAAACATTAAACATTTAAATACCTCCCTTCAGGTGTCTTCTAAAGGTTGCATAGTTACTGATCTCCTTGGCTCAGAGGTTGCATTACTCCATATCCAACATTTCGCTGATGAAAATTAAGGGGTCCTAAGGAAAAGTGGGACATTTGGGGATCAAATCAAAAAGTGGGATGGCTTCTGTAGGACTGGGACTGTCCCTAGGAAATAGGAACACTTTGGAGAGTGTCACTAGAAGGAGAAAGTCAGAAACACCCGTGCTTTTGCAGAAGAATGTTGTCCGTGCATGCAGCTTCATTCTTAAAATTACTTTCAAATATCCACTTACATTTCAGAAAATCTGGGAGGCATTTCCTCAACCCCTCCCCCCAATTGAGCATAAACACCTGCCATATACAAACAACTGCCAAGGCTTAACCTGTCCAGCAGGCCTTATTTGAGCTCAACCTCATCCCACCAACAGTCTTGGGCCCTGCCTTACCAAGTGGTAGTATAAGATGGCTGGAAAGCCACCATTTTAACATGGCCACAGTACTCCAGGCAGATTAGGGCATTATGGGTAATTGCAGTCATGGGCAGCTCCGCCTGCCTCAGATTATGGTGCTGCTACTGCTCACTGCAGTACCTACCTACCAAGGGGGGGACCACTGTTAAAGGATGTCCATCAGAGGCACTGAGTTAGGAAGCACCCAACCACCCACATCCAAAACTGACCCTAGGTATACCATAAACTACCAATCCTAAAATATCTGTCACACAATCACCAAGAAGATGACATAGTAATCCCAATTTTTAATTTAAAAGAAAACGTCAAGGTACGATTGGAACAGCTCCAATCTGGCATGAATCTATTCCAGCTATACTGTCCTTTCTTATTTCTACAACCTGTGACATTTTCTCACATTTATGCCCCATTACCATCACCCCTTTGCAGCATTTCTCACCTTCCCGCCTTCATGTCTTTCTCCATTCTTGTTTTGCTTACTCAATCACACTTGGTTGCTCCCCCCCCCCCGGCTTTTAAAGTACTGAGTGTGCTCATGTAGCAGATTCCCTGAAGAATTCCACTTCCTTCCAACGACTATATCATAGTGTGGCTCTTCACACTGAAATTTCGTCACGGAGGCTGCATCTGCAAGAAGGCAAAATGTTGGGGTAGATGTTGAACAATCCAAAACAGAGGTCATTAAGTACATAAGAAGTGCTTGTTGGATCAGCCCAGTGGCCCATCTACTCCAGCATACTGCTCTCACACGCAAGCAGGATTCAAGCAAAAAAGCACTCTCCCCTCTGGTGGTTTCCAACAGCTGGTAATACTAGTCAGATTAGTCAGTCAATCAAACATCACAAAATTGAAAGACTCCAGAGATTCTTATTGTGTATTTGATCTCCCCTACCATTCCCTTATCATGCCTCAGGTTATGTGTAAAATGGGGTGGCGGAAGGATTGTGTTAGAAGATAGCGAGCATCAAGGATTAATGCTTACATTTTTTTTGTTAATCCGACATAAAGGATGGTATGGCCTATCCCAGGAGTTCTTCCTGGGACCCACTTGAGAGGGCTAAATAATATTGAGGCTCAGGAGACACAAAACTGGTAGATCTTAGTTTCCAGGATGGAGCCAATCACAAAATGGTGGTACTTGGAGGCAGAGTATAATATAATCAGTTGGTAATCATCAAATGGGCTGCGTCACTGAGGTCCAATCTGGTCCACTGTTTGAGAAATGGGCGCTTTGCCTCATCACAGAGTAAGCTAGAGCACTGCTTAGGACCAGGGAATATAGCTGTTGATATGTTTTAAAGAGACTGCTGTGCCTAAAGAATAAGAAAAACCAACAACCCCACACTACTCTTTTGATAATGAGACCATCTCAAGCCTACATGCACACACAGACACACAGACACAACAATACTCAATTTAAAATGCTATGGTTTTTTTCAGATGTAAAATCTGATACAGTGGTACCTCGGGTTACATAAGCTTCAGGTTACACACTCCGCTAACCCAGAAATATTGCTTCAGGTTAAGAACAGAAATTGGGCTCCAGCGGCACAGCAGCAGCAGGAAGCCCCATTAGCTAAAGTGGTGCTTCAGGTTAAGAACAGTTTCAGGTTAAGAAAGGACCTCCAGAACGAATTAAGTACTTAACCCGAGGTACCACTGTATATGAATTGCATATAAGTCCTCTTAATACATGCTCAGCAGCATTCCTCCAAATGTGGACTTCCGGGGATATGAACGTTATCTGTCCAAAACAGAGAAATGACCAGCTAAAAGGATGGAGAACATCTGGGTTTAAAGGAGGCAGGAACATAAAGCAGACTCAGATTAGGCAGGTGCATTCATAAAGCAGTTGACTCTAGGCAGATTTCTATTTTAATACATAAACAGTGCCAAGGTTCCAGGCCGACAGAACTTTTAGGAAACAAATGCTACACAGGGAGAGACATTGTGCCATGTTTAGGTACCCTGTGATCCTTACTGAATGCAAGTACAATAATAATTGATCATGATGACAATGGAGAGATTCCACTGGGATGCACTCCTAAGGACAAGACATATGAAATGAATAGCAGCTGTGTGGGAACACAGTCCTTCTTGCCAGATTAGCACAACTGGATTTTATTCCTAGTTCAATTAAAATGTAAAACAAACAAGTATTCTAAATAGGATCCACAAAAGCCTTTCACTCATCCCAATATTTATCTTTTGACTCCTGGCAATTGAGCAATTTACTAGCAGCCTACTTGCTATTGACACAGGAATCTGAACAGAAGGTAAGGATTATTTTTTGGACTAAAATGTTCAGTGCAAACCCACCCAAGTTTATTTGATCTGTAGCAACACAGATGCGAATTGTTTGGAAAGCAGTCCCTCTTTTCACAGGGATCCCCTAGGAGATAAAGCCATAGACAGAAAATTATTTCAGAGTGAAATGAAGCACTTCTGCAACTTTTCAATGCTCCACTGACTATGCTAGGAACACTCTGGAGAAACCTTTCCCAACCTAGTTCCCTCCAAATGTTATTGGACTAGACCACCCTCATCATCCCTGACAATTGGCCTTGCAGCCTGGGGCTGCAGTCCAAGGCATCTAAAGGGCATCAGATTAGGAAAGGCTGCTCTGGACCAAGTATATTGTGGGCTGCAAGATGCTTTAAAACCAATTACAGTGATGATGATAACGACCACAAAAGAGTTTAGGTTGATTGTTCAGAATCTAGCACAGAACAGGAGCCAAACGGCACATCAAGTTAAATGTGTCTTTGCATCCAAGGTACAAGTGTTTCAAAATGCACATTGAATGATCTGGAGCTGGGAAGTATGCCTATTAGTTATCCATCCTACACCACCATCTGATATAATTTGCGGGGGGGGGGGGTGTGTTTTGAAAGCGGAAACATTGCATGTTAGATGCAAAGATGTATGTGTTGTTACACACACACACACACAGAGAGAGAGAGAGAGAGAGAGAGACATTCTGAAGCATTCTGAAGAGGTCAAAGTAAACACAGGACAGGGAGAAGGCCTCTCCTCTTCACAGAGGGGAGGTATTGTGAGTGGGAACTGGTCCTGCGCTAGCAGGGGTGTGTGGTCGGCCCCCTGCATAACTGTCCTGGCTGCTGTGCCCCTGCCCATCGGGCCAGCCAATAGGGCTGCGTTGTGGGCGGAGTTGAGCCGCATTCAAGCTTACGCGGCAGCCTCGTGTCTTCACTCTGCTGCCCGGTGGTGTTCATCTGTCTGATCAAGGCAATGATGTGTGGTTGGCCAATATCATCAGTAGCATTAGGGATTGGTTGCAGCTGTGAGGGTATTGGCGGTGAGCCTTTTTGGCTCGGGTGGCGGTTAGGCATTGGAATATCTGTTGTGTGTTGGAGGGCCTCCCCTTGTTGGGTATTCCATTAAAGGAATCTGGTGGTCATGGATCCTGTCCGATGCCCTGCTGGTGGCTAGGGCCATGGCACGACCCCCGGTGACATCTGGTGAAGCTTCCAGTTGTATTTGCATCAACAAGCTCCTCCCACTGGGTGTTAACCTTCAAATGACTCCCCGCTGCGCAGGGTGGGGTCATATGTTGATTGTTGATCCAATGCCTAAGCCAATACCCAGTGGCGTAGCATGGTTTGTCAGACCCAGGGCAAGGCAAGTAATTTGTGCCCCCTAACCCATGGATTTGCGCCCCCTAACCCATGGATTTGTGCCCCCTAACCCTAACCCCCAGATGTTGCGCCCGGTGTGGCCGGCCCCCCCTGCACCCCCCACGCTACGCCACTGCCAATACCTCTCACATGCTGTAATCAATAAAGTCGTGGCCTTATTAGCCCATTAACCCAAGTGGGTGGAGGGTCCTTGACTCACAAGTGGGGACCTGTGTGCTACTCTGACTCATTTCAGTTGCCTTCCAACTCTGAAAAGGCGCCTTTCTCTACTCATAGAGTCTCCCTGAACACATCAGTTCCCTGATCATTCAGTGTCGTAACATTGCACCCCCCCCCCCGAGGTTAAAGAAGGCTTCCCACTTCAGATAATCACCTTCCAATCCAGGGAAGGAAAAACAGACAGCAAGAGAAAGGGGCGCAAAGCTAATATCCTCATCACACTATTCCCATCCCCATCCATGTGTTTACACTGCCCCCTCATAACACCTGAACTTCAGTGCCAGACTCTGCTGAGACTAATGTGTAGCAAATTATGAATGGAATTCTGAAACTTTCAAGCAATATGCAGTTCTTCTTTAGAGCAAGTTAATCAGGGCATTAATTTCTGCAAAAAGGAGAACAGATTAGTTGGCACAAAGCATTACTGCAAAGGAATTTTGTTCAAGATGATGTTACACAGCAATATTTAAGTTCCACTGTCAAACACCTCATGCTATCAAGCTGCTCTTCCTAAATCAAGTTGTTTTGCAATTTGAAGCTATTGGTTCAGCTCCCATCCCCTGGAAGAAGAGAGAAACATACTTGCTGAAACATCTATGGGACATCCCTTCAGATATTTAAAGATGGTTGTCCTATTTCTTTTGCAGACTAAACATATCAAGTTCCTTTAACCAGTGCTACTTTTCCTCGAAAAATAGGTGCTGGCACTCACCATGAACTCCTCCCTTTAACCTTTAATGCCCGTCACTGGACCCAGAACTCCAAGTGAGGCTTGACAAAAAGCTGAATAGAGCATTACCACGACATCTCACAAGATGGACCATATGCTTCTGTCATTGCAACCTAGAGTGTTGTGCTTCTATTTTAGTATTTACCCTTCTTTGTAGAATGGCTAGAGAGTGATAGCTAATAGGTGCGCAATAAATGTATAGTAAAAACAAATTACATTAGCAATTTCAATGAAAGAATAAAAGAAAGAAGTTGAAGTGTTTGACATTTTGAAGGCTGTGATTAATTATATTAAATAATGTGATGTGATTTTCAGCACACAATTCCTTTGAACGAGGTTATTTCCCGTCAACCCAATAGGCAAATAAACAGCACTGCCCTTCCGCCGCTCCCCCCCAAGCACGCCACAGCAGGTGCATTGAACAGTCAATGGTATTTCAATTCTTGCCACAAAGGAAAACAACCAGAAGCAAAGTTGAAACATCACCAGTGCCCTAAAGGAAATTATAATTGCTTCATATGTGACAGCAGAGCCCAGAGACAAGGAATATATTGCTTCCAGTCACGCACAGCACCAATAGTAAAAACTGAGTGTAATCCAAGTAGATATTCACAGGATTGCCATTATTTTATTGGTGCAATACTAGTTGTATTGCAATCGTGAAAAATATCTATTTCTAACTGAGTGCAAGATGGGCAAATGTGAAAATGAGGAACTGGCCGGGCTGCAATATTGGCAACGATCATTCTAATCTCTGAATTGTTCCTGTTTTGATAGAAGTGCTGCTAAGGTGTGTTAGGAATCATTAGCAAAGGCAGAAACCCTCATCCCAGTCATGTTGCCAAATAAGTGTCTTCTGAGAGGGTCCCCTCACCTGCCAGATGTGGCGTTTGTGGGGGACATGTAAGATGAGGAGAGAAGGAGAAGATTGTTTTCTTTCTTAGCTTCCCATATGAATTCCTAGAAGGTAGAGCTGTGCAACTGCGCTGGCCAAATCAGGCTCATCTCAGTTGACTGGGGATTCCATCACAGTGCACTGCGGTAGCCCCAGAGAGCGGCAGACTGGAATTGTTGCACTCAGGGCAATCCAAGGGGTTTTTCTTTGGTGGTGGTCAATGTATCGGGAGAGGAGGGGAGACAGAGATGCAGGCGGGCTTATTGTGTTTCCTCCTCACCCCTCCAACTTTAAGTTTCACCAGTGTTTACAACCCTGATTAAATACTCTGCAAGTCCACCCCCTCCAATTTGGTTTGAGACAGGGTTGTATTGGCTCCAGATCAGACTGGGGCCACTCCAAATTGCTGAATTGGTTAGAGGCAGGGCATGCACAACAGCACTAGAAAGTAACAGCTAAGAATATATTAATCAGTCACAATAAATTCAGAGATTTATTAAGACATTTTGGACGTCCTTTATAGATCATCTAGCTTGACCTTTTATTTAGAACGAGATCCATCAGCAGTTATTGATAAACAAAATACAGGCATTTGATCTAATTGCCTCATTTCCTCAGGACACAAGTCTATCTTTTGACTAATGGTGCTCAGTAAGGTGACAGTGTGGGAGAGGCAGTGAAATGGGGGAATGGGCAGCTCACCATGGCATATATGCTTTGAGGTCTTCTGAATAGATACAACCAAGCTGAAATTTCTCAGAAAACATTCGTCTGAGAAAATACGTAATATTTCTTTTCTCTCCCCTTTCCACCTAAGGGGAAAAGGGCTAGTTTGCAGAATTTTCTCCCAATATTTCCTAACATTTTAAAAAATATGGTGACCTCCTTCCTCTACATCACTGAATTCCCAGAAATGACACAAGCACTGAGGCACTGTAGAGACTGCTGCTTGTGGTAGCAAAAAAACAACAACCCCAAAAGAGGCTTGAGTCCTGTCACAGCTCCAGCGCACTCTACAGCCGAAGCCACACACTGCCACCGTAAGCTGTGGATTTTCAAAGAAACATTGTAAAATTAAGGAATGTTAGAAGGATGCTGGAATGAAGTTATGTGGTTTTAGAATCAATGTTATAAAGGAGTATGTAAAAATGGGTTGTTAACAGGTGAGAATGTAAAGTTACAATATATTAAGATAAATGATTAAGATAAAAAACAAAGATGGAAAGGATTTGCTGAATTAACTAATTGAACTAGAATACAAAAAAGGGAGGTGTGAGGAGGTCAAGGAAACAAGTAAATGAAAGATAAGTTATGGAAAATTTATTTGTTTTTAATTGTTTTTATTTTTCAGTATTTTGTATTTTTTGTTTTATTATTTTTTTCTTATTTTTGTAATTTTTTGAAACTTCAATAAATATTTTTTTTTAAAAAAAAGCTGTGGGTTTTCCAATTAGAGGTAATAACCAAATAAAGAATTAAGAGAAGAAATTAGCCTTAAATTGACTGATTTGGTGAAATGGAAGCTAAAAAGGAAGTCAGCTTCCGATTTCTGCGGACAGGCTCTGCAAGGGGATTTTTGTGTGTGAATGGGAGTAGAGCATAGTATTTTCAACTATGGAGATTTTGTAACAGTTTGATCTTGGACCTTGGACCTCTTTCTCTTGGATACATTATGGCTACAGCTGTGTCAAGTTGTCCTCTAGATAAAGGTAGGATACAAATTGACAGCTGGACAGAATTTGACAGATTGATACTTTGGCAGAGTAGAAAGTAAAAAGATTTACACAGAAGTACAGTGGTACCTCGGGTTAAGTACTTAATTCGTTCCGGAGGTCCGTTCTTAACCTGAAACTGTTCTTAACCTGAAGCACCATTTTAGCTAATGGGGCCTCCTGCCGCCGCCGCACTGTGGGAACACAATTTCTGTTCTCATCCTGAAGCAAAGTTCTTAACCTGAAGCACTATTTCTGGGTTAGCAGAGTCTGTAACCTGAAATGTATGTAGCCTGAAGCGTATGTAATCTGAGGTACCACTGTACTGTGGAAATACAAACTTTAACTTTCAACCCTGGAACTTTGTGGCACAAAACAGAAGCTAAGCAGGAGAACTCTCCATCATATTGGGGGAGAAATTCCCCAAGAAGGAAGGAGAACCTGGAATAGCTGGAGTTGGATTTGATATTTAGTGCCTACTGAAGACCAGGGGAACTTATGCAATACTACCTGCCAAGAAGCAGTTAACTAATACCTTTAGACATCCTGGATGCATATTTCTTAAGCCTAAAACCTGGAAGATTTGGATTACAATATACTGCAGAATTGTACATTTGGATTTACATTTTGGATAACAATTATAACAGAATTATAAAAGAAAACGAAGATCCCTTAGAGAACCCTCAGCTAATTTTACTCAGAGCAGATCCATTAATATTAATGGACCTAAATTAGTTGTGGCCATTAACTTCACTAGGCCCACTCTGAGTACATGTTAGTTGTATTTCCCTTAGGTGGAAAGGGAAGTCTGGGCTAGTGCCACTGCTTCCGGTGATCTCTATCCCAGAGAAAGTATTGAGATTTCATCCTTGCCCTGCAGAAATTCAGTGAGGTGTTCATTGCAATTTCTCTGCCCACAACTAGTGCGGAGAATCCTGACATGCCATTTGCACAATTCGTGTTTGTGTGGTGCAGTGGTTTAGGCTGAGAGAGAGGGACCAGCCCAAGGTCACCCAACAAGCTTCATGGATATGAGGAGATTTGAAACCTAGTCTCCCATGCCATAGCCCAAACACTATGATCCAGGAGACCGGGATTCACAGGGTGACCTTGGGCCAATTGCTCCTTCGCAGCCTTACAGTCTTGTTGTTAGGATAAAAGGGAGATGAGGGAGATGAGGGAGAACCATATATGCCACCTTGAGCAGCTCCTTGGAGGAATACTACTACTACTACTACTAATAATAATAATGATGATGACAATAATAATGACAATAATGATAAAAATAAAAGGTAAGGTAAAAGGTAAAGGACCCTTGGATGGTTAAGTCCAGTCAAAGGCGACTATGGGGTTGTGGTGCTCATCTTACTTTCAGGCCAAGGGAGCCAGGGTTTGTCCACAGACAGCTTTCCGGGTCATGTGGCCAGCATGACTAAATCACTTCTGGTGCAACGGAACACCATGATGGAAACCAGAGCGCACGGAAATGCCGTTTACCTTCCTGGCGCAGCAGTACTTATTTATCTACTTGCACTGGCGTGCTTTAGAACTGCTAGGCTGGCAGAAGCTGATACAGAGCAACGGGAACTCACACCATCATGGGGACTCGAACCACTGACTTTTCTGATCGGCAAGCCCAAGAGACTCAGTGATTTAGACCACAGTGCCACCCGTGTCCCAATAAAAATAATAAAACCCTCTAGCCTGGATTGTAGCTGCATAGGATATTTAAATGGTTTCTTGGCTGAGGAAAAGAACCCCATTCATAACACCACTTTGGTATTTCCTTGTCTTACTTCTGGAAGATGCAATTATTTCAGATTATGTGAGCCCACACAAAGGGTAGTGGCATACTGTTCCAGTACAGGGCAAGACGCTGACAATTTCTGACCTTCTAGCATTCCAAGCTGTCAGATATTTTCAAAGTGACCTTTTATGCTGCAATTTATTTGCCATTTGGTGTCAGTCACAGATTACCCTGACTCTCTCAGATCACAGAAGTGTTGCTAATGTTAACTTCCCACCTGAATAAGTGACTTACGACATCATTTTAAATGTTTACAAACCATTAAATGTGCAGCAGCCTGAACTTTGTGGGCAAAAAGAAAAAAAAGTGACATCATTTTAACCTTTCCCATACAGGATTTCTGAATTTTATAAGACTTGATATTTGAATGTTTTAGAAGATAAGTCACAAATAGCACTGTGCGGGAACCTCTCATCCAGTCTCTCGACATTTTTCTTCTCTGTGAAAGAGGCTTCATTTCAAGGTGGCCGAGGCTGGTGTGTGAGTTTTTCTCCCATTCTTCAGCCTCCCTTAGTGCCTGTACTTCCTTATATGAAAAAGAAAAACCCATGGAAGAAGTTCCTTCATGACATCTCCACCAAGGTTTTAATTGAAGCCTGGCAGGCTGATTAGTAAGGAACCGAGACTGATGTGCTCACTGATTTTGTTTTTCAGGGAAGTCATCCTTTTTACCATTTAAAAAACCTTTACATGCTGATTCCTTTAAAAGGAAAAAGACTTCAGAGTAAAACAATTACCAATGAGCAGCTGTGAGGAGCATAGTTTACCGCCTGCTCACCTCCTTGAACTTACAGGACAGAGCATCCAAGAAGGTTGTGGAATGCAAACTACCAGAAAGATGATTTTCAGAATAAAAGAAATGACTGTCACATCACATGATGACATTGAGATAAGGTAGACACAACAATAGCCCCACTTATGACAATTCCAGCTATTTTCTCGCCCTCATTTGTGGATGCAACTTCCTTTCCCATTAATTGATGGAGAATGGTTAAAAAAATGCTAGATCATTTTGCCACACAGCACTAGTGACAAATAATAGGGAGAGCAGAACGTGTTTCTAGGCAGGTATTAATATGGAGAAAGCTGGACCAGATCTAATGATCTAATGAAGGTCTATCAGTTGAGATTGGGAATGGGAAACATGTGACCTTCCAGATGTTGGTGAAATGCAGCTCCCATCAGCCCCTGCCTCCATGACCAATGATGGAGGGAGCTGTATTCCAAAAACATATGGAGGACTGCAGGTTCCTCATCCTTAACATGTTAACTCCTACTGAGAGAAATGAAGAAAAGTACCACATAATGTCCAGTTAATTTTAATTGACTGAAAACATCTGCCCAGATTTTTGCTCCTCTTCCACCTGATTTCAAGCCAACTAGAGTTCCATGTCAAGAAGATCAAACCTCTCCATTCTGAAGGAAATCAGCCCTGAGTGCTCACTGGAAGGACAGATCCTGAAGCTGAGGCTCCAATACTTTGGCCACCTCATGAGAAGAGAAGACTCCCTGGAAAAGACCCTGATGTTGGGAAAGATGGAGGGCACAAGGAGAAGGGGACGACAGAGGACGAGATGGTTGGACACTGTTCTCGAAGCTTACCAGCATGAGTTTGATCAAACTGCGGGAGGCAGTGGAAGACAGAAGTGCCTGGCATGCTCTGGTCCATGGGGTCACGAAGAGTCGGACACGACTAAACGACTAAACAACAACAGAGTTCCATGTCATACAGTGTGCCCTGTTTAAAAGGACTCCTGGAGGAAGAAAAGATGGGTGCACAAAGCGTTTTGCATTTGTACCACCACTGGATAAACACTTAATGATTCATTGTGGCAAGACCTTTCGTAGTCTAGGAAGCACTATCACATACATAAAGTATTATGTTTCTATCTATGTTATGTAATAACAATTCATCATCACCACCATCATCATCTGAGAGGCCCAGTATATGGAACTCAGAAGAAGACTATTCAGGTGATTAGATCCCAAGCCAATATTCATAAATATGAAAACGAATAACTGTTAGCGTAAATGAGAAATATTGTCCTGATAATTTATTGCTAAACAGAGAAATGTATTTTTGGCTTCAAAAGTAGACTAGCCCTAGGAAAACAAAGCTTAAAAAGAGGGTTCTGGCATCATAATGAGTCTCTTCTAAGGATGATTCATAGGTCAGGATAGGTGAGTTTCAACACAATCAGCAAGGACGTTTACCAGAAGGGCATTGCTTAAAGTTTCTGCCACTGAGCCTGTGAGAACATCCACACACAGAAAGAAACAGATCACAAATTAGATCCATACGCGTTTAAGTATATTACATATTTTTCGAGAACACGCTGACATAAATCTTTCACAGTCCATTGTCATGAACAAAGCACACCATAGATCATGATTCTTTTTCTTTTTTAAAGGAGAAGAAGGGGGGGCACCTATTTGTTTCCTTTCCTTTCAGACAATGGACCAAGTTTTTTTTTTTAATGCACAGGGGGAGGGGGTGGAACCTTATGCATTTCACTTTGAAAAGACCAAGTCATTTACTAAAGGACACGTGGGCAGATCCTGAAAAACTGGCTTCTAATTGCTTTTGAGTGGGAGCTCAAGAGTTATATCACTGCTGCAGTGAACATCGAGATGTATTCAGAGCTGGCATGTGTGCTGTATTAATGGTGCTCTTTCCCTCTGCCTAGCCTCCAGGAGAAGCATACACTTTTGCAGTGGTGCCAGCTTGCCCCCACAACAGCGGTTGCCTGGGGCCGCACACACCACGGGGCGTGCGCGTGCGACATAAGCACACCCGGCTGTGTGCGCAAGTGATGTCAGAATGCCCTGTGCATGCCGCCAGGCATACTGAAGTCATTCAGGCATGCTGACTTCAGATGCCAAACTTTGTAGGTGCCTAGCCACCTCAGAGGGAATTTTGTGGGTGCTAGAGCACCCAGGGCCCCCTGGACCCAGCACCTATGCTCTTTTGCATCCCTTAGATTAGGGAAAACCCTCCTGAAGGCCTATTATAGACCTGGGGGGGGGGGGAAATAAAAGAGAGAGAGAGAGAGAGAGAGAGAGAGAGAGAGAGAGAGAGAGAGAGATATTGAGAGAGAGAGAGAGAGAGAGAGAGAGAGAGAGAGAGAGAAATCCAAACCCAAAATTCCCTGGGATGAGGGTCTTTGTGCTAGGTGTCAAGCTCAATCAGAAGTATCTCAGCCGGAGCTACACTGGAATAAGTGCTTCATTCTGGCTCAGCCAAGACCAGGAAGTATTGGAGGGAACAGTAGAGACATAGCAGGATGGGGGCCGGGGGAGAACTTACTCTAGTTCCACACTCTGTTCAGCTGAGTCAATCCAGCAAAAGTTATAGTTGC